>NC_142131.1:38260416-38870000 GCF_024610735.1 Ursus americanus
AATTCAGTACTAAAATCTTCATATTTCTTTTTTTTTTTTAAGATTTTTTATTTTTATTTATTCGACAGAGATAGAGACAGCCAGCGAGAGAGGGAACACAAGCAGGGGGAGTGGGAGAGGAAGAAGCAGGCTCATAGCAGAGGAGCCTGATGTGGGGCTCAATCCCATAATGCCGGGATCACGCCCTGAGCCGAAGGCAGACGCTTAACCGCTGTGTCACCCAGGTGCCCCCAAATCTTCATATTTCTTAAGGAAAAAGAGGTATAATAATTCAGTATGTGAATAACAAGTATAATAAGGAGTCACAGTAAATTTCTAGGCTCTCTAATTTATCTAGGAAATACCATTAAGACCATAGTTCATGAAAAAAATTAAGTAGATATTGGTGGTCTAGAACTTAAGCTCAGTAAAGACAGGTGGTGCAAGAATCAAAGGCAGTTATTGCTAAAAACGACAGTGTAAGTACCTTATATGCTTTATAAGTTCTGCAAAATGTAATGCCCACATGGACAACAGATGAAAATATACACACTGACATAGCTGGTGAATGAGATGAGTTTTGGGGAAACACTATAAATTCCTACAGAATATCCTCATAGGCATTCTGAGGGCTGCCTAGTGCACTAGGGTTTAGATATTTTATCTGTTTCCAGAGTAGTAATTAAACGATTAAGCTCTTCAAGCAGTGTTAACAGATAAAAGAACGCATTCTTTGTTTTTAAACCTCATTCATTAAAAAAAAACATTGTGTTTACAAACTTTTATTGTATTTGCTTTATAATAAGAAAAAGTTTAATTTAGAGATACTAGAAAACAAGCAGAAGCAAAACAGAAATACCTATTTTCCCACCTAGGAATAACAATTGTTGACATTTTGGTAAATATCCTTCAAGGCTTTTTAGGTGTTTTTGTGTATATGTTTATGAGCTTATATATCTATATGCGTATTATATAAAATATATCTGCATATGCATGTTTCTATATCTATAGCTTAAAGTAAATCCTGTCAATTTTTTTAAAGGTTTTATTTATTTGAGAGAGAGAGAGAGTGCGAGAGCATGAGCAGGGGGAGTGGGGGGGTGGGAGGAAGAAGCAGACTCCCTGCTGAGCAGTGAGCCTAATGAGGGGCTTGATCTCAGGACCCTGGAATCATGTGCCTAACAGACTGAGCCACCCAGGCACCCCAGCCTCATCAATTTTTAATGGTGGACCTTTGTACACTTTGAAGTGTCTTTTCTAAAGGCATAAAGAAAAATGAAAACAAAGGAGACTTCTTAGTGGAATCAAATTTAAAAGCTTCCTAGAAAATTACGCTAGACCTGGATCTTTTTCCTTGAGTTGAAAATGGCAAGGCAGTCTGTTTTTAGAGCCAATTAACCTGCTACTAGCATTTGCTCAGAGAAGGGGGACTGTAACAAACAAAAAACATCCTCCTGGCCGTTCTTAGCTTCTCTTGTATTCAAGATTGGACTTTCTCTGCTGCACCCTAAAGTCAAGGGAAGACACTAGGCAGAAAAGCAAACATCACGAAAATAATGGGGCACAACATACACTAAAGAAGATAGGATTTGGGGGCACCTGGGTGGCTCAGTCAGTTAAGTGTCTGCCTTCAGTTCAGATCATGATCCCAGGGTCCTGAGATAGAGGCCTGCTTTGGGCTCCCTACTCAGCAGGGAGTCTGCTTCTCCCTCTCCCTCTGCCCTTCCTCCCTGCTCATGCTTTCTCTCTTGCTTGCTCCTTCTCTAAGTAAATAAATGAAATAAAATAAAATAAAATAAAAGAAGATAGGATCTGCATAGGGACATTTCTGTTTGGCATCTACAGGGGAGTTAGTCTTCTGGTTTTTGCTGAAGGAATGAATGGCCAACTACTTATAGCATGGCTTTTCAGCATGGTGAGAGCCTTCTAGCAGGAGAAAACTGATTTGAAGAGGCCCTGCCTTTGCAGACTTTGTGCATGTGTATCTATACAGAAGAGTCTCTTTAGCTGGCCTCTGCACATCTGGTCCTGTCCTGGTTCAGTATACTCTCTATACTGCAGCCAGGTTGGAGGGATCTTACTAAACTGCATCTGAGATCATATCACTTCCTTCTTTCAGTGGCTCTCCATTGCCATTAGGGTAAATGTAAATTTCTTAATATGGCTCAAAAATACCTTTCATAAGTTGGCTTCTGCTTACCTCTCTAGCCTCATCTTTCTCTTAGTTTATGTTAGTCATACATATAGTTCTTTGCAAAGAGATCCAATATTTTTCATATATTCTTCCTTTTGCCTGGCTACCTTTCTCCTATTCAACCTTCACAGTTCAACTGACCAATCATTTTCTCAGGGAGGTCTTCCTAGATTCTTAGGCCATGTTAGGTCCTACTGTTAGACATTTACATAGTTCCCTGTACTTAACCTGTCATAATGCTCACTCTCTTTTATTGGTATTACTTAACTGGCTCTTTTTCCTAATAGCTCAGAGAGGACAGATATGTGTCCACCTTGTTTACCCCCAAATACACTGATTAGTACACAGTTCTTAATAATAATTTGCTAGGAAGCAAAAAAGCAGACTGCATGAATGACAGTGATCCTTAGGGTATCTTTGGTAGTATATTAACTGTGGTTGCTACTCATTGTGACTCCATGAAAACAAGTTAATAATGTACTTTTCTTAATTTCATTTGAAGTGCCATTTCTTTTGAAAATTCCTCAAATTCGTTCTCTATAATTACAATTTCCTGTACCTGACTTTTTGTAGAACTTTCCCTATGATTAATTTCATGCTAAGTACTTGATGTATGATCCTTCTTTACCAGTAATTAGGTGTCATTTACAATGTAGCCTGATTATATTAATTTATCCACATAGACTTGGGCTTTTTTTTTTTTTAACTTTTATTTTGCCTATTTTATTTATATACCTAAAATGGCATGTTCTCAAATAGATATTTATGGAAGCACCAAAAATAAATGATTTTGGTCTTCCCCATAGTTTTTCAACATGAATGGCTGCTGAAGAGATTTATCAAATGCCAGGTGTTGAATGGTGTATAAAACTGACTTTCAGATTGTTGAGCTATCTCTTTTTATTATTATTTCTAATTATTTTTTTATTAGTTAATAATAATTCAGAAATTATTTGAAGTAAGCAGAGTCCTGTAATATTATTTACAATAAAAGTCAACTAGTGGACCGAATGCTTTATTTACAGGCAGTATATAATTTCGAGCAGAACTGGCTAGTCAGCATGTGAGATGCTGTGCTAGAAGAGATCTCTTCATCATTTATAATCCTCACTTCTCCATTTCATAATATTTACTTAGACAAAGGTTCTACCTGGCTATCTGAGAATATGTGGCTTTATAAGGTTCCTGGTCAATTTAAATAAAAGTTATTTGAATTTCAAACAAACAAACAAAATATAAGGTTTCTGGGCTTGATACTGGGAGTACAGATTGAAACCTGAAAGTTTTAGGCTTTTTGCCTACAATGCCTGGAAAGAACATGAGTGGCCAAGGTCCTTGTCACCCCACCCTATATGAATATATCTTTTTTCATTTTTAAGAGGTAGTGTTTTTCCGACATATAATCAAATTAGGCTTCATTAGCAATACCTGAAAACAATTAAAAGGCAATGCATTACATATGGATTTAGGCTTATGAAGTTACCTGGTCTTCCCGAGAAGTTCCCTTCTTTGCCTGCTGCTTCCTCAGAGCTTCATACTTTTGCTTTTCTCTTCTGTATTCTGCAACAGCACCATCAGGAGCAGTTTCTTCCTCTGAAGAATAACAGAATATTCTTAGAATAAATAGTAAAAAGGCTGTGTGGTTTCATTTTAATGTCTGTGCTTATTACAGAAGAGGAGGTCAGAACCTGGAATTGGTTTTCACCCATTTAAAAATCCAACCAATAATTGGCTCCAGCTCCACAACTATTTCCTACCTAGACAGTGAACAATGGTAATATGTCAACCAGTTTTATAAACATCTTTATTATATAATGTATTACTGTAGTTGTTCTCACTTGCTTGAGTATAAAATTACCTATCTCACTTTTAAAATAATTTAGATTTTCCTAAAATTCAGCATTGCTATTTTACATTCTTCTCCTGCTTTTATAAGATACAGTCATTTGATATTGGTTGATTTTCCAGTTGCCTGCCACTTTGGTTCCTTAGTTAAAGCAACAACAACTAATAAACAAGTTCAATTTGATGTCATCATAAAAAACAAATGTATCCAACAAATAAGTCAGGACAGCTATCAGAAGCAGATCAAAGTAATTTTTACTAAGTTAGAAATTAGAAAACCAATTTATAGATTTGATCCTGCAGTACTTCCCTGTGAAGATTAGTTAACATCTGTGTTTATGGAGCACAGTTTTGTCTCAAGAAAAAAGTACTAACATTTTATATTAACTTACATGCACACATATTAATGAAAATTTATGATTAAAAAAAAAAACCCAAAAACCAACAACCTATCTCTTATCTTTGGCTGGCAAACCAAGATGAGCCAGATGTAATCAAGAATGCCAGTAATCTTTGTACTCAAGCCTTGGTTTGTTGCTTACCTCTTTGTTACACAGTTTGAAGAATGTTATTAATGTGCAGTGTATTAGCAATCATCCATTTTGTTTGAGATTTTTCTAACGCAGTGACATTTGCTGCATAAACCCAACTGTGTGAAAAATCTGGTCAACTATTCTATTTCATAACTGAGTATATCACATTAGTATGAGTACTTCTCTTTACAATATGATCAACTATGAATAATCACAGCACGTTAATTTTTTATTTTTATTTCTCAGCAGTATACTCTAATTTCCTTAGTTTTATATTTCGGTTCATTAATTCTTTGTTTAGTTGTATCTAATCAGTTTTTAAGGCATAAACTGAGCCATTGATTTTAATAATTATATTTTTTATTTCTAGGTATTCTTTTTGGTTATTCTTCAAATTCACCTGTTCTTTTAATAGTCTCAGTCTTTTATTATGATATTTAGTCCTTAAAAAAATCTCTTTTAAAAATTTAAAACACTTGTTATGTTGTATCTTTCAGATTCTTCTTGGGGAATCTTTCTGTTATGTCTTCTGACTCTCTTCCTAGGCTCATCATTTCTCTATGTGTTTTCTAACTTTTCATTATGAGTTTATCTTTAGCTAGAGCTGCATCTCCATCATGCTCCATAGGAATTCTAGGCACCCAGGATTGTTTAAGTTTCTACAAAGAACTTTTGCATTTGTTTCTATCAGGCAATTTAGGGGTTCCAGTGATTTAGAGCCATTTTTTTTTTCAAGTTAATTTCTTGGCTTTGGATTCCTGTACCATATAGGGAGTGTATATTCAGACTTTGTAGCTATGCCTGGTAGAGGTTTAGAATTTTGATTTTTTGTGAGAGACTTTTTTTGGTTTTTAATTTCCCCCACATATAGGTCTGAAACATGACAAGCTTCATTGTGGCCTTCCTGACCAGATGGACAGTTTTTCTAGTTCCCATTTCTCTTGAGCCATGGCCACATCTCTGTCCAAGTCTGAGATTAAATCTCCCAGCTTCTAGGTAGTAGAGCCTACATCTGGTTCCAGTATTCCCCTGGGCAACTGTAACATCAGCTTGCCCACTTAATGCTCTGGTTTTGCTTCCCCTTTGTTTCTGGTACCTAGGACTTTCTTTTTTTCTTACCTTCTCTCTCTCTGTGTTTCTCTCTTTCACTCTCTCTCTTAAGCTTAGCTAAGTATTTAAATTGGGCTGGATCATATTTTATCCAGCATTTCTATATATTTGTAGGTGAAGGAAGGTCTGTGCTAACTCAGTCCATGTTGCCAGAACAGGAAGTAGCACATTCATTTCTCATGTGCTTGAATCCCCCTGAATAAACAAAAATTGAATAAGTGACTGGATGATTTTAGTGACATAAAACTGGCTAATAAAATACACAATTGAAAAATTTAGTTTCTCTAAGTATAGGCTGTTCTACTTTTAATTTTCTTATAAATCTCAATATACAGTAGATAATTCATAAATAATATAGTATGATGACTCTTTATCATTAACTGAAATTTCTACAAAACATGCTAAATAAATAGGAATGAAGAATGGGGGGGGAACATTTACTAAAGGGTATATGTTAGGCATCATGTTAAAGTGCTTTCATTATCTGTGAAGGATCCATAAACCCAATGAGGAAACAGGAATTAGAATATGGTAAAGCTGGGATTTGAGCCCAGGGTTGTATGATACAAAAGGCCCACACTGTGCCCTACTGACTTCAACTAAAACTTCAATCCAGAAAATAAAATTTTACCTAGTGTCTCTCATATGTGGGCATTCTGAGAAATGCTAGGAAAGGCATCTAAAACATAAATGATACAGACTTTTCATTCTATTATGTAATCTAAAGGGTGAAACGAAGTTAAGAAATCAAGCTATTGACTTTAAGTTTCAAACTACTGATTCCTTAGAGGGCTTAAAGCTTATATATGTTATAGTGTTAGAATAAAGTATCTTAGCTATCTCTGAGATAAAACTAGGTAATATATGTGAAAGGTTCTGGTGAAGAGAATGTCCAACATCACTATAATCAACAGTTTATCACTGGAGTATCAGTTCACTAGAGCATCAGAGCTAGAAGTTACCCTGAGGATCTTCTCATCTACCTTCTCAGTTTATTGATGAGGTAACCAATGTTTAGGTAAGTGAAGTTACTCAGGCAGTCTCCCAGGTATCAGCAGCAGAGCCTGGGCTAAAACATGTGTTCTGACTCTTAGTTTAGGTGACAAAGTTAAGTACTGCACTTCTGTCCCTGCATGTTATAAAGAATGCCTTTAACCTCTCCTCTGAGAGCTAGTCAGAAACTTAATCCTTGCTCCACTTGAATCTCTTCACTGTGAAACCTTTTTGTTCTGAACATAAAGGGATGATGACTATTCAACTGTGGTTACTTAGCTAATGAACCAATGGTATCCATCTACAAATCTCATTTTATAGATAAAGGGCTTATTCCCACCACTGTCTCAGGACCAGAGCTCAAGGAGCTTAACAGCTCCAAGTAGCTGTTACATTCATTCATTGTTTTAAAAAAGCTTATTGAATAATCAGTATGTATCAAAAACTATTAGTAAGGCCGCTTATAAATTATTTTAAATATATTGGGATCCAGTACTTCAATGAAATTTAAAAAAAATTCCCGTAATAAACAAAAACTTTTACATAAATAAAAGTAATATGTTACTGCTAATAGTAAACAGCATTTGAAAACAAAAGAGATAGACTTTAATGGAATCAGAAAATATCAATGCCAGTGATACGTAGCTGTATCTTACCATACTTTCTGGAAGCTAAAAAGTGTTTGTTTTTTTTTTAATCAAATTTTACGTACACCAGTTCTTAATTTTAGAAAAAGTACCAGACTTGAAAAGAGATATCCATGATAGTTAACATTTTAAGTACTCATTATGTGCCAGATACCAGTACCTGAATTATTTGGTTAATCCTGATAAACCAACCCTTTAAGGAAGGCATAAGATTAGCCCTATTCTGCTGATAAGGAAATTAAGGTAGTAAGAGGTTAAGTAACTTATCTAAGGGACTATAAACATGAGAATATAAACCCGTAGTCTGGCTCTAAATGATAAGTTCTTAACCAGCTTGGTTATTTCTTCTTCACGTTTGACACACAAGAAAATATTCCAGTTTGACATAGAAAGTCATCAGGTCACCAGTTGGATGTGTTTGATGAAATAAAATCCTACCCAAAAAAGGTTCTTAATTCCTCCCAGCCATAATAAATGGGAAACAGAGTTTGCCAAATAGTGGGTACTTGTAAATAATTTCTACCTAGGAAGAATCCTTTATGACTTTTTCTTGATAATCCTTAGTCAATTTTCCCCTTCATTTGAACCTTTAAACAGTTTAAACACTAAATCGTAACTGCTTCTTTGTCTGTATTGCCCCCTATGCTACAAACACACATGGCAGGGATTATGCCCTGTTTGTGGCCTATATATGCCTTGCATATAGTATATACTCAATAAATAGTAGCTGAATGGACAAAGGAACAATTTGATTAATTTTAGATCTTAAATTACAACAGTATCCATAGTTGCCTTATTGCTCTTGCTGAATGAAAGACTTTTTGAGGGACTTGTAGGGGCTTAGGGCCCTTAGCATACAAATACTTTTTCAATAGATAGTTGTTAAATTGAGTTACAGATAAATGATTTCTGACATGTATTAAATAGGTAAGAGGAGTAGAAGTCAACTTTAAGGCAGTTACCTCTGATTACTTGAACACTAAGCTTTCTGGGTAGAATCTCTTACAGAGTTGTAGCTTTACCATCTCCTTGAGGAGCTATTGGGGATAAACTATATATCCTCCCCCCAGTCAGAATGCCTATTTTTTGGTTTGTTTTATTAGGAAAATCCATCATGGAAATGACAATGGGGATATTCTCTGACATTAAGATGAGAGCCTACATATAATATACTTTTTATTATAATTTTTCATAATTATAATCCATAGTATTTATTGAATGACAAGAGATTAAATTTGCACTAATTTTGGGGGGGTTTTCTGTGTGTGTGTGTATTTTTAAGATTCTATTTATTTGAGAGGGAGAGAGAACAAGCAGTGGGGAGAAGCAGAGGGACAGTGAGAGAGAGAGAGAGAAGCAGACTCCCTACCGAGCAGGAAGACTGACGCAGGGCTCCATCCCAGGACCCGATGATCATGACCTGAGCTGAAGGCAGATGCTTAATTAACTGAGCCACCCAGGCGCCCTGTACTAATTTTGTTTTAAAGATAATTGAAAGTTGCTTAGATGACATCTTTAAAAAGTGAATCAGAAGAAAACTGGTCTCTTTATCCAATGAAACTGCCAAGATGAAAATTACTCACAATAAAGAAATTATTTAATAGAGGCGTCTATATGCACATTACAAAGACTAGGTAGAAGTTTAGGGGAAGACTAGGCTGAAAATTTTATTTCTTTCTGTACTATGAACTAAAATAAGAAATCTATGATTTATTCATTTTATTTAACCACTTTTTATTTTCAGCATATCTTTTACGTTACAAATTGAACAATACTGGCTCCATCTGGTGGTCAAAATAAGCCTACAGTTCCATGAAAATAAGTCAAAAGTGGTTAAATAATTCTGAGACTACCTGAAGTATGGTTGAACACTGAATAATGACATATGCTTCAACACTGAACAGTGATTAAATGGAATTAAGTCTACATTTACATGGAATTTTTCTTTTTCTTTCCCTGTTGTTCATCCGAGCTTCATTGCTTCATGTTATTTTAGGCTTAAAATAATCCTCAAAATAAAGTAATACAGAATATTCTCCTGTGTTTTTCTATTACCTGATTTGAGAAATGTGAAGGTAACAAGTTATAATACAGTTAAATTAATCCAGACTTTCACACTGTATTTCATTTTGGAATATAAATACAAAAAATACTTATTTTCATTGTATTTTGTGAATTTGACTATGATATGCCTTGGCGATGGTCAGCTTTTGTTGAATTTAATGGGAGTTCTTTATGCTTCTTGGATTTTGATATCTGTGTCCTTCCCCACATTAGGGAAGTTTTCAGCTATAATTAGTTTGAATAAACCTTCTGCCCATTTTTCTCTCTCCTTCATCTTCTGGGACTCCGTATGATATGAATGTTCCTACATTTTAATAAGTCATTGAGTTTCCTAAGTCTGCCTTTGTGATTCATTACTTTTCTTTCTCTCTTCTTTTCAGCTTCATTATTTTCCATAGTTTTATCTTATATATCACTGATTCACTCCTCTGATTTGTCCATCCTTATTTTTATGGCCTCCTTTTGGGTTTGCATCTCAGTTATAGCATTTTTAATTTCGGCCTGACTAGATTTTATTTCTTTTATCTCTCCACAAAAATACTGATTTTCAGCTGTATTTTCCATTAAACATTTCTAACAGGAGTAGCCTGTGAATAAGGGAGTTCATATCTAGGGGTTCTGTATATTTATAATCTATTGGCTACTTAGTCTTAATTTTTAAATTCACTATAAAAGGAGTAGATCCACAATCACAACACAAAATATTAGTACTAAGAAGTTCTTGGGCAGCAATAACCTGTTCCCTTACAGATGAAAAAACTGAGGTTCAGAGAGGTCAAATGGTTGTGCTAAGCTTGGAATATCAGAAACCAGATCTTCTGACAACTTAATGTTGTTTCATCCCTGCATACACTACCATGTGTACTTTCTCTCTGGAATGTATAATCACCACAGATGTGTTTCATTACAGTCTAATAATCACTTTGAAATTATACACATTTATACTACAGTGTGACCATTTATAAAATGGCATGACTCTTCAATATAGATTTCATTATCTAATTAGGAGTTTTCTTAATTTTTATCTTTTACTTTCCCAAGCATTTTGCTTTGTTGAGTTTATAATTCAGATAGCAGTCACATTGGTAATAACTTATATAACAACACATAAATTAGTTACCACAGAGTATTATACTAAAAATCAATTCAAATGAATTAAATGAACTTATAAATTAAGAGATGAAGAGAAATTATATCAGTAAAGACAGGTCCTGAACCCTAAACATGAAATTGCTTTAAATTAATAATACAATTTTTTGTTATATAGACTCTATCTGATAAGCTTTTTATCAGATGTTTCTCCATTTTTCTTAATAATGATCACAAGAAACAATTACAATATAAAAATGATTACTGAGAATTATTAAGGGACATGAATAGCTTTACTTCTGGGGGCTTCAGCTTTCCACCTGTCAGCTCTAGTCTGTTGTTTCTGTTCAAATTTACTTCATTCTTCCTCACTTGGACCCTAGGATCAGCACAGAGATTGATTGATGTTGCCCTCAGGTTTCTCAACAGAGCACACTTTGTACTTCTCCAGATGGTATGACCCACAGTTCTTGCAGTTTGATGGCCATTTTGACAACATCGCTACGTTGACCATCAATCTAGATATTGAAGCTACAAATTCTATACTCTGTGTTGTAGCAATAAGATAAAAAAATACAAAATTCTTCAAGATAAAAAGATTTCATGAAGCCAATCAGTGAGGATACTAAAGAAAGAATTGCTACCTAAAATTGCCTAAGGCTATGATTATCCTAGTAAATTAAATACTGCAGAATATCTGCATTTCTAATAGCACTCAAAGGAGAGTTCTACTGTTTTGTAGTAAATTTATGAGGTACTTTTCTCCAAGTAGTTATAAGAGTTTACAGACCAGTTCAAAATAGTCCTTAAATACTTGCATGTGTGATACGCATGGGCTTCGTTTTATCCCTGTGCGGCTGAGGCACTGAAGCAATAAAGTGGCTTCTAAAATATAAGTTAAGACTACTACTACTAGTACTATCACTTTTTAGGACCTAGCATGTCTGAGATATAATACTAAGAACTCTGTGCCTGTTTTCTCACTTAATTCTTGTTTCTTGTAACAACAGAATAGGTATTATCGTCTCTATTTTATGCAAGAGGAAACAGGTTTAGAGAGGTTAAGTATCTTGCCCAAGGTTATATGGCTAGTAAATGATAGAGCAAGGATTTGAAATCGGGGCTGTCAGACTTCAAAGCCCATGCTGTTTCTATTCTTTCACACTGCAAGCAGTTATGGGCGCGAAGGGGGCACTAGTGTATGTGGGAGTGAGTGAAACATAGATGGTTCCTGATGTTAAGGAGCTTATAGGCTGCAAAAGGGATAAGACAGTTAATACTTTTTTAACTGTGCGGTGGTACAAATGACATGAGAGGTCCTGATAAAATACTTAGGAAATTCATGCAGAGGAGACAAAGGGAAAGTTGGGAGGAGAAAGTGGCAGCGTAACTGGGCCTTGTAGGAGAAAGAAGATTAAGCCATAGCAGGTAGAAGAGACATCATAACCAAGCAGGAAGACAACATAGGACAGGATGCACATGAGAAAGAGGAAAAATGTTCTGTGAAAGTGAAGAATGGGTGAATAAGATGGGGAATAAGGAAAATAAGAAAAATCTGATCGTGCAAGTACCTAAGTGCGAGATTAATGAATTGGAACTTTATTTTGGTAAGTAACAAGTAGCCATAAGACATACCTTGCAGGTCTATAGTGCAAGGAAATCATTTACAAGTATTTGCGAGCCTTTTGTAAAATTAATGAAGTGTGCTGAACCACCCTAGATTGGTATGTTGTTTGAACTCATCTCCCCCCCCAAAAATAAAAATTTAAAGCATATTTTCTTATTATGATACCAGTTTGAGTTAGTTGGTAAATCGGAGGCTAAAGTTGCAAGTTTCCTGATGCCCACACTTCTCTTAATGAAAACAATGCCTTCCTCAGTAGTTCAGTGAACAAGAGGACAAAGGCAAGTGAGAGAGACAGAGAGACAGAGAGAGAGACTGACTCCCAAAGTCTTGTTGGGACTTTTTCCTAATTAGGTTAGGAAGGCACTTTGAAAAGTATCCTGGTAAAATTATTTTACCGTATCTATCAGAATAGTCTCACTTAAATGTGAAAGTATGTACAATTCAAAGTACCATGCCCAGTTGTTTCTGGCTGTGTTCATTGTCTCAGAATTTTTGAACCTGCCTAGACCACATTCTCTACTATAGGTACACTTATTCTGATTCAGATTTCACCCCTCTACCTCATTCCCCATCTTAAATGTTATCTCTAACAAACTAAATTTTGAGATGAGTTGAGGGTAGGACAAAGGCATTCCAGTTATGTTTCATCTGAAGTCGACCTGTGTTCAGATATGCTTTCTGGAACTGGGGTTGGAGTCTGAGTTGGATGGGGGTCACCTTGCTTAGTCTTACTGGTAATGCTGTGAGCTGTAGGCCAGCCCTCAGTCTGCTGATTCTTGCTTCCAGCTAACAGGTCATTTTGCTTGTGGCTTATTTTATTTTATTTTTTATTTATTTGGTTTTTAGTTTTCTTAAGGAAACAATGCTTTGCAGTTTTATAGTGGAAAGAATATTGGACAGAAGCTCTGATTCCTCAACTGTGTTTCAGTTAGGCTGAGTACTAAACGTCTTTAATGCTTTGGTTTCTTCGTTGGCAAAACAGAAACTACAGGACTTGTTAAACCTACTTCTCAGGACTGTTACAGAACTAAATGTAAAGAGGCATGTGACAAGACTTTGTAAACTGTTCATATTCTATAAATATGAGGTATTATTATTTGGCATTGAATATAGGGTATCATATTTTATGTCTATAAGCTACTTTATAGTTATGGCTCCCTTCAAAAGATTAAATCTCATTTGAAGCAGCAAGGAGTAGATATATTTTTCACTTTATTAATATATTTGTTTGAATAAAAAATATTTCTGTATATTAAATCATATTTTCAAAGCACCAGGAAAATTTATAATTGGAAGAAATGTGGAAAATCCTTTTGTGAAGCAAATTATCAAAACTTAATTTATACTTCCATAAATTTGGATGTTCAAATGTAGCATTCTTATCATGATGCTTACCTATAAATCTGAATTTGCTTAAGAATAAGCGCTGTCTGGGGTGCTTGGCTGGCTCATTCGGTGGAGCATGAGACTTTGATCTCAGGGTTCTAAGTTTGAGCCCCACATTGGGTGTAGAGATTACTTTAAAAAAATAAAAACTTAAAAAAAAAAAAAAGAATAAGCACTATCTGCTGGCATACGGTAGGATGGAAAATGCTCTGCTCTATTTATCCTCTACCTGTAGGACATTTGTACAAATAGTGCTTTCCACGTGCCAGTCAGTATTCTAAGTGCTTTATGCATGATAAATTATTTAACTGTAACAGGGAAGGAGTTGCCACTGGAAAGACCTATCCTTTTGAAAAAAGTTGAAATTTGGAAAAGCATGTGATGAGTGTATGCCAGTGAGCTCTGACTCAGGTGGGTACCATAGCTAGACCCAAGAATGTGAGTTCCTAGAGGGCAGGAACTTATCTGTTTTATTCACCATTTTCTGTCTAGAGATTGAAACAGTGCTTATAAGTTTTCAGATACTTGACAGATATTATTTAAATGAATTAAGATGTCTTTTTTAAAGGAAAGTAGTTTTTCAGAGGAAAATGGATTCCTAGAAAAAGTAATTGGGAGAGTGGGGAGTCTGAATAACTGGCCTTCCTCGTCCCAGACCTTGAAAAGCTGCAGTTGTCAGGTGCCACCTTAAGCTTAATGTCTCTGAACATTTCTTTTGTGGTACCTGCAGCCAAAAAATGATCAGGAAACAATGGAAATATAATACTCATTAGGATGGTATATCAACTAAAGTTAAAGTCTCTGAACTCTACATTACAAAAACATATGTGCTGGGGAAAGAAAAACAGTTATTTTTTAAAGTGCCTGAGCTCTGAAATGGCATTAATTAATTTTTTAATAAAGAAGGATTATTTGGGTTTGTCTGATTAATTTCATGAGCTGAAACTGTTAACTAAAGCAATCTTGTATTTTTTTCTTGGTGAAGTGAAAAATTTCTCACCCTCTTATTTTGGATTAGAACATAATTACAGACACATTCTCACTGATTATTTAAAAAAAAAAAAAACACCTTTGGCTTAGTCACAAAACAAAGCCAACACATTGAATGGACTGGGTTCAATATTTTGAGTTAGCAACTTCACATTCTATTCTCAGCTTCGTCACTCATTGGAGTGAAGGCTTGAGTTGCCTCACAGATGCTTTGTATCTATTGTCTTAGATGGTAAATTCATTATTAATTACTATTTCCTTTAAGGCATTTAATGTAGTAAATTAATTAGTATGCTACACTGTTAAGATATCCAAGGCAGTAAAAGTATGGATAATAGAAAAATATGCAAGCCAACCTTGAGAAATATTTCTGAGAAACTGAGTTGACTGGATTCTATCCCAATAGTCTGCCTAACATCTTCACAAGATACCACAGACCAGCAAGTCTTTGGCTGTAGTAAATATAAATAGTGCAACCATTTTCTCTTTAACTACAATCAAATCAGTAAGAATAAACATAATTATTCTTCAATATATGCCTCATATGGCAACTCATCAGTGTGCCATAAAGTGTAAGGGACTTCTCTATGGGTTTTGTGGAAGGCAAAGTACAAAGGACTTATTTTAGTTGTTTTTCTATCACAGACTCAGCTACTCTCCTTACATCACAGATAATACTGCAAATAACATGTTTAGAAATAAACCAGACAAAAGTGGTAAAAAGGAAACTGATGCTTCTCATTCTTGGTTGGGATTATTTGAAAGGAGACCAAACTGAAGGTTGCTTCTAGAGAGAAAATATAGTAATACAGTGTGTCATATACACTGCCAAATAATAATAATAAAAATAGGGACTTACATAGTATAATAAAACCTTTATTTATTATTCTTTCTTAGGTGTTTGAAGAGTAAATAGATGTTCTGTCATTAAGCCTAAATTATTATCGTAAGGGAGAGGGTAAAAATGACTGCATGAAAAATTCCATATCCTTTCCACTATGTGTTTCATACACACAACTTGCAAGATAAGAAAAGGTACTGTGCTTTCTTTCATCTCATGCATTTGCATGCACTGTATCCTCTGAGGGGAACACTTTCTTTCAACTAACTTACTCGCCTGAACCAGTAGCTTCAAAATTTTGTAAAAGGTGAGAGGTTTCTAGTGTATAAAATGATCCACTTGAGAGGTGAAAAGAAAATATTAGAATGCTTTATTTGTTTATTGGTAATACATTTATTTATTTGTTTATCTATTTATTTAAAGTAAGCTCTGTGCCCGGCGTGGGGCTTGAACTCATGACCCTGAGATCAAGAGTCACATGCTCTACCAACTGAGCTAGCTAGGTACCCCAAGAATGTTACTTATATTTAAACTACTATTTTTTTGTTGTATGTTATATATATAGTACATAATATATATGTTTGGTAATACCTAATTATGAGTCATAAATACATTTAAAAATACATATTTTGGAAATGTTCACAATTTATTTTACAACCCAAATGTCAATCATTTGACAAATAGATAAATAAAATGTGGTATAGCCATAAAAGGGAATATCATTTAACTATAATGGGGAATGAAGTATTTGATACATACTACAACACAGATGAACCTTGAAAATATGCTAAGTGAAAGAAGCCAATCACATATGAAATGTCTAGAACAGAGAAATCTATAGAGACATAAAGTAGATTAGTGGTTACTGAGGGCTGGGGGAGGGGAAGCTGAGTCTGTAACAGGAGATGGTAAAGGGTACAAGGTCTCCTTTAGAAATAATGAAAATGTTCTAAATTGTGGTGAGAGTTGAAGATATCTATGAACATACTAAAAATCATTGAACTGGGGCACCTGGGTGGCTCAGTTGTAGCATCTGCCTTTGGCCCAGGGCCTGATCCCAGGATCCTGGGATCGAGCCCCTCATCAGGCTCCCTGCTCTGCTGGGAGCCTGCTTCTTCCTCTCTCAGTCCCCCTGCTTGTGTTCCCTCTCTCATTGGCTGTGTCTCTCTCTGTCAAATAAATAAATAAAATCTTTAAAAAAAAATCATTGAATTGCACACTTTAAATGGGTGAATTGTATGGTATGTGAACTATATCTCAATAAAACCGTTAAAAATAAACTTCATTCTGTAGGTGTAATAAAACATTTTTGGAGACCAATGATCTCAATAACTAATAATTCTACTTGGATGCATGCATCCAGAAAGATATGTTGCCATCTAGATTTAATTGCCTTTCTTTTGCTCCCTCAAACCTTCATGAGAATATATACCATGCTGTATTATTGGTAGTTTGTCTCTTTCACCTGCTGAATTACAAACCATGTATCCTCACCCCACATCATGGGCTAAAATAATTTTCAGGTGGCTTAAGCAGTTAAAGTAAAAGTAAAAAAAAATGAAAGAACTCCAGGAAGATACAGATGAATATTTAAACCATCTTGACCAGATACCTGGGGAACTTCAAAAAGTACTGACACCTGGATTTCGCTTCTTGAGCTTTGGGATTTCCAGGTGATTCTAATGTACAGAAAAGCTTGGGAACCATTGGTGTAGTGATGAAGGAGAAATTAGAAAAGGCATCTTAGAGAAATGGACTTAAACAGCAACTTGAATATTGAGGCCATATTCACTGCATATGGAAAGTATTCTAGTAAGAGGAAGTTGTGACAGCGAAGGCTGAGGTGGGGAATAGGTTGGTATGTAAAAAAATTTAGCCTGTATGGAGCACAGGACTCATAATGAGAGATGAGACTGGTATGGCAGGCAAAGTTCAGCCATGTAGGGCCTTGCATGGCATGCAAAGGATTTCATCCTGTAGGAAATGAGATGCCATTAAAGAATTTTATGAAGGGGATTGACACATGATCAAGTTTGTGTTTAAGAAAAGCCACACACAGAATGCATTGGCAGGATCTGAGATTAGCAACAGAGATCTGTTGGCAGCCTGTTAGCAGGTTGTTAAAATAGTCCATCAGAAAAATTGTGGCTAAAAGGGTCACAGTAGGACATAAGACACTAGAAACCTATAAGAAAGGGGTGGAGTTTGTTAAGAAAAATGTACAGAGAACAGATTTGTTTTGAGGATATTGTAGTCTTTTCAGATCTAAATCTAATTCTATTCACTCAAGAAAATATGCAAACACTAACCCCTCATTGACATGTGATGAATGATGTTTTTTTCTAAAAATACATCTAGGTATCTAGACAATAAAACAGTATCCAAAATAATTCTCCCTGAGGTCTTGGATTTCACATTCATTTTAGGAATATTTTCTTTTTTTTTTTTAAGATCTATGTTTTTGAGAGAGAGGGAGAGGGAGAGAGTGGGGGGAGGGGCAGAGAGAGAAGGAGAGATTGCTCAAGCAGACTCCTCATAGAGCCTGATGCAGGGCTAGATCTCATGACCCCAAGATCATGACCTGAGCTGAAACCAAGAGTCAGATGCTCAACCGACTGACCCACCCAGGTGCCCCCAGTTTAGGAAATCTTAAGAAATTTTTTATTTTCTAAGTAAGATAATAAATTTCCCTGAGGTTATAGTTCCTACATTTCCCAAGTTTCTTTCTTTCTTTCTTTCTTTCTTTCTTTCTTTCTTTCTTTCTTTCTTTCTTTCTTTCTCTTTCTTTCTTTCTTTCTTTCTTTCTTTCTTTCTTTCTTTCTTTCTTTTTTTTAGATTTTATTTATTTATTTGAGGGAGAGCAAAAGAGAGAGCAAGCACAAGCAGTGGGGAGGGGCAGAGGGAGAGGGAGAAGCAGGCTCCCGACTGAGTAGAGAGCCCAATGCAGGACTCAATCCAAGGACCCTGGGATCATGACCTGAGCTGAAGGCAGAAGCTTAACCAACTGAGCTACCCAGGCGTCCCTTCCCAAGGTTCTTAAAAGAAAAATTACATCTAAAAGAAAAACTAAAAAACATCAACTAAATAAAATTAAAAACTCTCCGTAGGGTACTATAAGCTCTAAAATTGGTAAGTCTTCCCATTCAGAAAGTCCTTCACCACATTAAAGCTAGTGGTTGTCAAGGTCAAACTGTTAACTGATCCTCATCAAAGCTGGGTACTACTCATGGTTTCTGACTTATAGATTATTTCTTCTACGGAATCAAGGTTCTATAAACTACTTGGTACAGAAATGAAGATGTTACAGGAGTGTGCCCTTTCTTCTAGGAAGGCTCATTTCTTCATTCCCTCTTCCTCAGTGAAGCTTTCCTTCACTATAACAGTTCTCACCGCTGTGATATCTGAATGTTATATAGCTCATCTGCACACCAGAATTCAAGTAAGCACTTGGAATGCTGTTAATTATGACTGTTAGTTATTAATAGTTTCAGTATTAAATATAAACTGTTTCCCATGAATTAGTCTTGTTCTACGTAGCAGAGACCATCTAATTCAGAACTACAGAAAAACATTCTGTGGGTTTGGGGAGGGTTATTTAGCACAGCGCTATCAGACATTTATTCAAACCCAGTGTTTTTTTTTAACTCTTTGTACTGTGACGTATCACAGGAAATATTTTTTCATATTAACTCTACACACATATATGTATATAGCTAACATATAAAACTGTATATAAGGTTAAACCATACGAAATTACTGACATTATGTTTTGTTTATCTACAAAAGGGCAATTTTATATTGTTCAAGAAAATATAAAGAAAAAAACTTCAAAATTTCATAAAAGAATATTTACCCTACCTACATGTGATACACTCTTATGTTTTCTGATCTATGTCATTTCATTAAATTAAAAAAAATGTTGGTTAAGATATGCTACTGATTTTTATGATCCACCAGTTAATTACTGGCTACAATTTGAAAAACCCTGCTCTAACCTCTAAGCTGTAGTCTAGACTAACAGATAAAGGGATTCTGAGAGACTCACAGAAGAGCAGCAAGGTAAAGATGAAGCAAGTAATACAGATGGTGCAACTGCCTGGAAATTCTGTGCCCTTAGAACTGGCAAGGATCATACTAACTGGAGAGAATTCAGAGACTGAAGACTTTGACTAAATCTTTTGTGATTTGACACAAGTAACAACCGATCACATAATAAAAAATGTGATCCAACATGGTTGTCTGGTAGTGTTCAGAATGAGGGTTATTCCTTGGGACCCAGTGATATTTTTGTTGCTCTGTTTTGTTTTTTAAATAGGTGATTCTGATGTTTGGAAACCACTCCTCTAATGTTGGGTAAAAGAGTGGTTCTCAAGGTGTGCCCCTGAACCTAAAGCATCAGCATCACCTGGGAGCTTATTAGAAATGCAAATTATTGGACCCCATCCCATACCTGCTGAATCTGAAACTCTGGGGGGAGGTTCAGCAATCACAGTGATATGTTTTATAATGCTCTATCCAAAAAAACTTTACATGTAATGCCAGTTTTCTCTCCACAGGGAGAGGAAGTCCATAGGGAATATTTCTGTCTGACACTTGTTTTCTTGCTTTATAGAAGATCATCATTATACTAGATAAACTGAAACTTTCCATGCTATCAACATTTTCAAAAAGTGAAGCTTATCCAGTTGTGTTAATAACTAGTGAAACAATACAGATGATAACAGATTGCAGGCATCCTGCTTATATTTTGATTAGGCTTTTAGCCTATTAAAAATGATGTTTACATAAAGATCTTGTACATATGCTTAATTATTAGCCATTTTGTCAATGAAAAACAGAAAACTTGAGCTCTTATTCAAATGAGTAGATTATTATCAGACAGACGCTGATACATACATGATCAAGTGTCACTATAAGCACTAAGGTACAGCTGAATTAGAGTAGACTTCAAACAAGGCACAGGCATGCAGGCTAACATGGAAGCAGTAGAATGCTGTTAGCTTGCTCATTGGTGTTTGAATCGTGTGCATGCACACTACCCCCCTCATCCTTTCTTTTACCAACAGCTTTATCTGATGGAACAGTGTTGACAGAACTTGAACTGGTGCCAGCCCTACTGATGAGGAACAAGGTGGAACAGTTGCTGGCTGGAGGGAATGTTTCCTTTTTAGGAAGTAGCAGTAAGATGATATATAGAAACATTGTTGGAATGGAACTATCACAAGTTGCCGATAAAAAAAATGTTTTTAGTTTTTAGAAAACAAAGGATCAAAGAAAGTAAAATAAGTGGCTGGTATAGAAAAGAAGGTACTCAAACAATGAGATGAAAAATGTAAATCTAAAGGAAATAATAAGTGGCCACATAGATATGCATACTAGCAACTAAACTGAGTTCTTTTTGATGCAAGCTTATGCTTGGTCCTTTTACATCAGCAGATTAAGCATGAGAGTAATAGTAAAGACAAGAATGGTAAGTCCTAGTCAGCTGAGAGGGCTGACTTCTCACCGTGCTAACCAAAAACCACAGACAACCTATGATGTCCATATAAAAATCAGACAGAAAAGAAATTGCTTGTCTGATTATAAGAAAGATGTAAAACTTGAGACAGGTAACTTTTATAACTGTAAAAGCTAATAAGGGCAATTGGAAATACTGGTTTCATTAATAAACACCTTTCTTAAACTTAGCATAGATGTATTCATTGTCAAGTCCCAGACCAATCTAGCCCAAGGGCTTGCTTCTATTCCATCCTCTAACCTCATATTAGAACATAGGGGCAGCCACTGTGTCTTCTTCACTGAATAAGGAAATTGAATGTCCTTCACTCCATTCTCCGCAAGTTTTGTGAACCTGAACACCTGTTTATTCACAAGGCAATGATAAATAATAACCTTGACATTCACCAAAAGGAGCCACAAAATTCAGAAGTGTATTTTGAAATGTCAAAGAGGGAATAAATCACATTCAGGATAGTTTTAGTGTTAGATGTTTCATTATATGCATTTATTATACACATTATATAATGTGTACACATTTATAGTCTATGTCTATGTCTATAGACATAGCTAGCATATTAGTATCTCAACATATTTAAATGCCTTAAATAATGCCTTTTAGGTAAAAGAGTTTACAAGTGTCTTTTTCTCCACTACCTAACAAAATAGATGACAATCATGCATGCTCACCTTACTTGACTGATTAAAAATAACAATTTTATTTAGCATTTGGAATATTCTGATTCTGGTTCTGGCTTGAATGATTGCTAGGAGAGATAATTTTCTGTAAAGAGGAAAGGAGAATGATGTGGGCAAAATATGGAGGAATCTGATAGCAAAGCAATATATTCTGATAATCTATTTTGTTAAAAAGTACATAATGGTAGTAAATAATATATCAGTAGCTAATTTATGTTACTACAAAAGCACTTTAGTCCAAGATACACAAAAGAATAAAATCTCATATTAAATATGCAGTGTTTTGAGGTTTTTTTTGTTCTTTTTTGTTTTTCATTTTGAGAAGACAGGCAGAAAGGCAGATTCATAATCACTTTTATGGAGGTGAAGTCTCTCTTGGCTCACAGGGAAGATTATACAGTAATCCACACAATGCTGCACTAGCTATTGACTGTTACCACTCTGGGAACAGGACTGCAGTTGCTATCAGGCAATTTAGGTCCTAACAGCTGTGTTGGTGCTCTTGGAGAAAAATTAATTATCTGAGCCACAATTTTTTTTGTGCAAAATACTACCTGTCCTACCTTCCTCAAGGGTTCTGGTAAGAGACAAATGAGGGCAAGGGGAGAAAAATAAAAAGATGAAAAGTTACTCACAAGTATGGACTTGTGTTAAAGACACAGTTGGCTGCCCAAGTATTAATTCTCTACCTTCTTTTTTGTGCTAACAAAAATCCAGGTTTGGTTTAGGCAACAGAATGCTCAGTATCAGGGGACAAATCATGACTGAAGCCATTTAGTTCATCTTTATTATTTTAGGTGTTTTCTTAAAACAGACAAAAATTCTAGTTGGGAAGACAGAAAACAGTAAGTAAGTAAAACACACAGTATATCAGAAGGTGATAATATAATACAGAGAACAATGAAGTAAGGAAGGGTGGGCAGTTCAGGGAGTACCCGGCAAAAGTGGTCAGAGAAGGTTTCACTGAGAAAAAGACCTGAGAGGTAAGTGAATGAGTCCTGTGGATTATCTGGAGGAACTGCCGTCCAGATAGGGTAACAGCACGTGCAGTGGCCCTGAGGCAGGGAGCATGCCAAATGTACTCTGAGCAAAGAGGCTGCTCTGCCTAGAAGAGAGAAGAGAGAGAAGTAAAAGGAGATGAAACCACTGGTAAAACGGAGGTGGGGCATAGATTATGCAAACCCTTGCAGACAACTGTAGGGGGGCTTTAGCTTTTAAGAAACCCACTGGTGAGTTAAAAAAAGAAGTGTGACAAGATCTGACTTAGATTTCTGAAGGACCATCCTGGCTACTATACTGAGAATAGACTTCCAGAGGCCACTGGTAGAAACAGAAACCAGTTACCAGTCAACTGTACTTATCTGGGTGAGAAATGGTTGTGGCTCCCGCTAGAGTGGTGACAGCAGAAGTGGCTAGGTTATGTACCCTAGATTAATTGATCAGTTGGATGAGTGGTATAAAAAAAAAAAAAAAGAGGAGTCAAGGGTGACTCAAAGATTAACTGAGATAGGGAAGATTTCAGGAGGACAGGTTTGGAAGATAAGATCAGTAGTTCAATTTGGGACACGTTAAGTTTAAGATGTCTGTTAAACACTTTGGAATTTATAACCATATAGATGATACTTAAATCCATTGGTTAAAAGTCACAAGTAAAGAAGTAAGTGTAGTATAAGAAGAAATGAGAGGCCAAGTAAAAAGGTGATTCAAAGAGGAGGGTGTGATCAACAGTACACAATGCTGGCAATCAATTACTTAAGAAGAAGGCTAAGCAGTTGACTTGTGAGAATGGAAGTATATCAAGTAAATTTAAGAGGGAATGAGAGGAGAGGAATTAGACATGGCAGGCATATACATTCTTTCAAGGTTTTTTTTTTTTTTTTTTTTTTTTTTTTTCTGGATAGGGACAGAGCTAAAGGGCAGTACCTGGAGGGGGATATGGGAACAGGCAACTTTTTTTTTTTTTTTTTTAGTGGAAAAATACAGCGTGCTTTCATGCTGATGGCAAATGATCCAGTGAAGAGGGAAGTTTAATGATGCAGGAATGAAAGAAGAGAACTGCCCGGAGTGTTGTTTGCAAGTAGGGGTGAGAGGCATTAAGATCTATTGCACAAGTGAGGGAGTGGCCTCAGAGTATGAATAGTTCATCCATATTTACAGGAGGGTAGGCAAACAAATGGCCCACAATGCAGGTGAGTTGGTAGTTGTGAAAGAAGTTTTTCCTCTGCTTGCTTTTAGTTAAGAAATCCCACTCCGCTTTGCCATTGATTGGTCCAGGTCACACGTTCACTCTCAGTAGATCCACTTTTGATCAGTGATATGCAAAGGGAAGTCTGGTGGGTGTTCTGGGAAAGATTTTCTTTCCCATAAAGAGAAAGGTCCTGGCATCTCCCTTTCCTTCTGCTTTGGATGCTATTCTATGAAGACATTATGCTTCAAGTTGCTACAGACATCTTATCATAGAGAGGGAAAATCTATAATATATGTGTCAATAACTTTGCAAATATGGGTAGAATGTAAGGTCCATTAAGGCAGAGGTCTTTTTTTCCCCAACTTGAGGTATAATTAACAAACAAAATTTTAAGATATTTAAAGTTTACATTGCAGTGATTTCATATGCATATACATTGCAAAGGATTTCAGAGGTCTTTATTTTGTTACCTGGCAATTCCAAAGTATCAAAAAAGTACCTGGCACATAGTATACATTCATTAAGTATTTGTTAAATAAATGAACTATGATCAAGATGGACATTTTTCAGAAATTCACGGTATATTGCTTTACAGCAGCAAATAAAGAGATAATTACACTCCCATGCTCTAAGTGGGAAGATGGGGTAAGTACAGGGTGCTAAGAAGTAGAAGCAGGTTTAGCTGACTTTGACTCTGAAATGCAATGAACTTCCCAGACTGTGAAAATCAGCTTGCAACTGTCTGAATGCTCATTATAAAATGTTTTGTCCTGTATCAGTATTTTCTGATAATTTTTTAAATTCCTTTATAAAAATAAATATATTTCATATAATCCTATACCTCTCCTTAGTGAGACACAAGTAGGGCCATGATCTAGGGTAACATTTGTTTTATTCATTAACTTCATTTTTTCCCCCTTGTCTCCATCTTTTTTTGACCTAGGAGTACAATCATACTGATGAAATATTTTACCACAACTATCACCAGTTTTTATTGAAAAGCATACAGGATGCCCTGTTTTAAACATTTAAGAGTTTCGATGTCTGCTTTTTTCTTTAGAAGAGTTATATTTCTATGTTCCATGCCAGCATTCTCTTTCCCTCTTTCATTTTAGCAGATACCATTATCTTTTTCTTCTGAAATCATTTTTGTATACCTGAGTACAATGAGCCCCTTCACCATAAGACATAAAATAAAGTACTTACAATTTTATTATAGGAGCACACATGTGGTATTATATGCAAAGGAATAAAATTAAAGCTGAAGTGTCCACAAGCTGGACTAAAACCATATTTATGCTGCTGAAGGCAAGAAAAATTATTTAGTCTACAGTAACAAGTAGCAGCAAAACAAATATTTGGTTGACTGGAAAGCCAATGTTTTCATTACTTGTTATAAGCATAAAAGCTAAAAACAGTCTGACCAAGCACATTCTGACAGCAAATAACACATGTATTCATCAGTCTTGTGGTGTATATAAAACTGTGACTCTTAATTTATGAATTTACATGTAAATAAAGGTATAACCGACTTTGCCTTAAATATATCATATATGCATATCTTAATTTATATATAATTTTCATACAATATATAATATGCTTTTATGGATATATACATAATATATAATTATATTGTTTATTTATTTTAAAAAGATCTGCACTTTTTTTTCTTTGCTACTATAATATATAACGCCTCCTGCCCTTAAAAATACTTTAGTCTAACAGAAATAGAACAAACAATTGTAAAATTTGTATGGAACCCCAAAATACCCTGAAGAGCTAAAGTGATCTTGAAAAAGAAGAACAAAACTGGAGGTATCACAATCCCAGATTTCAAGATATACTACAAAGCTGTAGTATCAAAACAGTATGGTATTAGCACAAAAAGAGACACATAGATCAATGGAACAGAACAGAAAGCCCAAAATAAGCCCATGATTATATGGCCAATTAATCTTTGACAAAGGAAGTAAAAATATGCAATGGGAAAAAGACAATCTTTTCACCAAATGGTGTTGGGAAAACTGGACAGCTACGTGCAAAAGAATGAAACTGGACCACTTTCTTACACACACACACAAATCAACTCCAAATGGATTAAAGACCTAAATGTGAGACTTGAAACTATAAAAATCCTTAAAGAGAGCACAGGCAGTAATTTCTCTGACATCGATCACTGCAACATTTTTCTAGATATGTCTCCTGACGCAAGGAAAACAAAAGCAAAAGTAAATTATTGGGACTACATCAAAATAAAAAGCTTCTACAGAAGCAAAGGAAATAGTCAACAAAACTAAAAGTCAATCCACTGAGTGAGAGAAGATATTTGCAAATGATATAGCTGATAAAGGGTTAGAATCCAAAATATATAAAGAACTCGTATAACTCAACACCAAAAAAAAAATAATAATAATAATAATCCAATTAAAAAAAGGGAAGGAGATGTGAAAAGACATTTTTTCAGAGAAGGCATCCAGATGGTGAATAGACACATGAAAAGATGCTCAACATTTCTCATCATCAGGGAAATGCACATCAAAACCACAATGAGATATCACCTCACAGCTGAAAGAGTGGCTAAAACCAGAAACACAAGAAACAAGTGTTGGTGAGGATGTGGAGAAAAAGAAACCCTAGTGCACTGATGGTTGGAATGCAAACTGCTGCAGCCACTCTGGAAAACAGTATGGAGGTTCCTCAAAAAATTAACAACAGAACTACCCTATGATCCAATAATTCCACTACGGGGTATTTACCCAAATAATATGAAAATATTTTTCTTTAAAGTGTTTATTTATTTATTAGACAGACAGAAAGAGAGAGGCAGGGAGAGGAAGAGGGAGAAGGAGACTCCCCACTGAGCAGGGAGCCCGATGTGGGACTCAATCCCGGGACCTGGGATCATGACTTGAGCTGAAGGTAGACGCTTCACCAACTAAGTCACCCAGGTGCCCCCAAAAATACTATTTTGAAAAGATCCATGCACCCCTATGTTTATGGCAGCATTATTTACAATAGCCAAATTATGGAAGCAACCCGAGGATCCACCGATAGATGAATGGATGAGAAGAACATATATGTGGTATACATACAGAATGGAATATTACTCAGCCACAAAAAGAATGAAATCTTGCCATTTGCAAAAACATGGATGGATCCAGAGTATATAATACTAAGTGAAATAAGTCAGTCAGAGAAAGACTGATTTCATAGGATTTCACTTATATGTGGAATTTAAGAAACAAAATGAATGAAGATAAAAAGAGACAAACCAAAAAGCACTCCTAACTTTAGAGACCAAACTGGTGGTTACTAGACAGGAGGTGGGTGGGCGTGAAGGTGGATTAAGAGTAACACTTATCCTGAATGAGCACTGAGTAATGTATAGAATTGTTGAGTCACTAGGTTGTACACCTGAAATAAAACACTGTATGTTAACTATACTGGAATTAAAACAAGAACAATAACAAGTGCTTTAATCTAGTATAGTATATTCACCATGCTATCAATAAACTATTTGTCTACACATGTAAATAATTGCTTTCATAATCTGCAAAACAGTTATAATTTGCTAAATGCTTGCTATGCTAAGAAGTCTGTGGTTGGTGACATATATCATTTAACATCTTATAATGAATTTACTTATTATTAGTCCCATCTTACAGATAAGGAAACTAAGCTCAGAAATGACTTGCCCAAAATCGCCTATCCCCCATATCAGAGTGAATAATGATAAAGCCCTCACCTATCTGTGGTAGGATTCTGTAAAATCGTACTCCTGATAGTGTAGCAGAGGGGCTAAAATGTCTCGCAAATGTAAGATTTTTACATTTAGCAATTTAACTGATAAAACATTTCTGCAATAAATGTGTTAAATTCTTTTTTTGGGGGGGAGAGAGAGGGAGTTTGCAGGGGTGGGGGGAGGGGCAGGAGGAGAGGGGGAGAGAGAGAGAATCTTAAGCCTCGACTCGGGGCTCGATCTCACGACCCTGAGATCGTGACCTGAGCTGAAATCAAGTCAGACGCTTAACTAACTGAGCCACTCAGGTGCCCCTACATATGTGTTAATTTTTAAATAATGTATTTGCCAGAATAAAAAAATAGCAAAGGAACAAGGATTCTTGGTATTGGTTACAATTATGGAAGGATGGAAAGACTAGAATGTACCCTGGTATGGGGACTATAATTAGTTTATCAGTATTTCTCCCTGCTCTGTTGTCTGAGAAAACCTAGAAGCAATAGGGATGAGCACACCTAGCACCCACATATTGATTTCTAAATACTATTCTCCACTAAAAGAAAACAGAGCTCCTTAGAAAAAAAAAAAGGGTAAGTCCGGGGCAGGGGCAAGGAAAATATAAGTATAGATGATCTAGTTAAATCAAAATAAGGAAGTACTCAAATCATAATGGAAAAATATCAAAAGAACACAGGAACCGGCCTGAAGGGGCTCCCACTGGCCAAATAAAATGAAAATATTTATTTTGAACACCAAAATAAATAATGATAAAAACAGACTACAATGAAATAAAATTCCATGAATTTATACTGATATACTTTAGTAAATGGAGAAGGGAAGACCTTTTTTTTCTAATGGAATGCAAACTTTAAATATAAAAGGAATGATGGAGTTGGAAAATCATCAGTGAATACTAGAACTAATGGGTAAAAGTTTGATGAGATGTGACATATTTGTACAATCTCAAAATATTTGCTCACAACTAAATTTGATACATTACCTTAGATTGGTTTCTGGACTAGGAAAAAAAAACCTAAACAGGTCTAAAGGACATTTAAAAAAACAACAACAAAATAATAATGGTGACTGTGAACTAAATAATAGTATTATATTGATATTAAATTTCTTGATCTTGATAATTATATTGGTTATATAAGACAAAGTCCTTGTTTTTAAGAAATATATGCTTAAGTATTTAGAGGAAAGACTTATCACTAAGGTGCAAATAGTTCAAAAAAAATTATGTATATATACAAACATACATACATACATAGAGCACATGCAAATGTAACAAAATGTAAACCACTGGTAAACTGAAGTAAAGATATATAAGAGTTCATTGTATTGTTCTTGTAACTTTTCTCTAACTTTAAAACTTTCTTTTAAAAAAAGAATCATCTCTTCTGATTTTAATGCTTATTCTCTGGGACCTAGGGAAGATCAATTTTTCTAGGCTTTAAAAAAAGAGATTTAATACTACTCAATATACAAGTAACCCTTGAACAATTTGGGCATTAGAGGGTCAGAGCTCAGGGCAGTCAGAAATTCTAATGTAATTTTTGACTCCCCCAAAACTTAACTACTAATAGCATACTGCTGACCAAAAGCCTAGATAGATAATATAAACAGTTGATTAACACATATTTTATATATTATATGTACTACATACTGCATTCTTACAATAAAGTAAGCTAAAGAAAAGAAAATGTTAAGAAAATCATAAGGAAGAAATACATTTACAATACTGTACTGTAAAAAAAATGCATGTGTAAGTGGACCCAGTCAGTTCAAACCCCTGTTGTTCAAGGGTCAACATATATCCAATGAACAGCTCATTTATAAGACCTGATGCCAGGGCCTACAGATTAGCTAGAGCAGTAGTTCTGAGTGTGGTACCCAGACTGGACCTGCACCATCAGCTTTACTTGAAAACTAGATAGAAATGCAAATTAGGGGCGCCTGGGTGGCACAGCGGTTAAGCACCTGCCTTCGGCTCAGGGCGTGATCCTGGCGATCTGGGATCGAGCCCCACATCAGGCTCTTCTGCTATGAGCCTGCTTCTTCCTCTCCCACTCCCCCTGCTTGTGTTCCCTCTCTCGCTGGCTGTCTCTATCTCTGTCGAATAAATAAATAAAATCTTTAAAAAAAAAAAAAGAAATGCAAATTATTCAGCTCTACTCCAGACCTATTTATGTTCTACTGATAGATATAGAGCTGTAATAGGGGATAAAATGATAAAGCACTTGAAAGCAAGATTATGGAGAACAGAGTTAATTTTTTTAGACTTAATTTAGTATGCAATAAGACACTACTAAAAGTTTGTGAGCAAAGGAATAATATAATAATTATATAAAGATCACTCTAGTACCAGTGTATAGAATGGGTCACTTCTAGGGAGATTCTAGAGGAAAAGCCCAGTGTAAAGTTCTTATAATAGTGCCAAGAAAGAGGTATTAAGAACCTGAACTAGTCTACGGGACTAGAAGAGGATAGATGAGAGATTCCACAAGGGGTGAGTGCCTAAGAGTTATCACTTAGCTGAATGTGACACAGACTCAGGGTAAGGAAGCAAGAATAAGGACACCGGAAGGAGCTAGGAAAAGATAAGAGCAATTGAAGGTTAATGAGATTTCAAGCCAGGATGGCTGATAGAACGGTTTGGATCCAGAAGAATTCAAGGAAACTTCTATAGCTGGGCCTTTTAAAGGCCAAGGATCCCAGCCTAATAATCCTATAAAAGCATGTTCTTCTAAACAGTGTCAAGTAAGGAAGCCGGTGATTCCAGCCTTATGATTCTATAAAGCATGTTCCTGTAAACAGTGTCATGTAAGGAAGTGGTTTTCAGACTTGCAGATTTTAAAGGTCTGTAAATATTCCAAACAAACTTTAATGGATGAGTTGCTTTTTAATTTTGCAAATTAAGAACTTAAAAAAAAAACACTTCTATTAGCTGTCAAGAGTATAACTTGGTAAAACCACTCTGGAAGAAATGGCAATATCTAGAGGAGCCAGAAGTGTGCGTACTCCACAGAATATGGTTTGTGTATAGTGTATTTGCTAAGAACATACATCAGTTCAATCAGGGCTCTGATGCTTCCTACCTACAGGATTTTGGATAATTTATTTAACCACTATAACTCAGTTTCTTTTTCTGTAAAATGTAGATAATAATAGTGTCTATCTATTGTTTTGAGAATAAAATAAATACGTATGAGACACTTAGAACAGTTCTTGGAACACAGCATTGGTAAACATCTGCTATTACAATTATGATGATGACAACCCAGACCCAGCAATTCCACTTCAGGACATACCCTAGAAAAACTCTTGTTTATATGCACAGGAAAAATGTATACGGGTGCTTTCTGCAAAATGTTTAAAGTAGTAAATATATGGGAAAAACCTCAAAGTCCATGAACAGGAGAAAAATAAACTGACATAAGCATTCAGTGACTGTATCATTTAAAATGAATAAACATGTACTACATTTAAAAACATAGGTAAGTGTGGAAAGCATAATGTTAAGTAAAAAAACAAGGTGTGGTCATTTGATACCACTTATATAAAGTGACATACTCAACAATATTATTACCTTTAACAGCTACATACAAACCCATGTAGTAAAAGGTTAAAAACATGCACAGGAAGGAAGCACATTCACTTCTGGGTAGTGGGTACTTTTGTGGGGAGAGAAGAGTATACAGTGGACTTAAATGGTATCTGTATAGTTTATATTTTAAAAAAAATCAAAAACAAATACAAAAAATATGATTATTTGGGTAAAAAAACCAGGTTAAATCCCTGTACTTTTCTGTGTGTTTAAAATACTTCATAAGGTAAAAGAAAAAGCAAAAGAAAAAATGACAGTCCAATTTGAATGTTTTTAAACATCACAACATTTTAATGTTTTTATTTTTTATTTTGAAATAATTTTAAACTTACAGAAAAGTTAAAGAATAATATGAAAACTCATGTATTTTTTTCTGCAAGATCACCAATTTTTAACATTTAACTGCAGGTTTAATTATTTTTTCTCCCTTTGCATATATATTTTTTTTCAACTTGAAAACAGTTTGCCATACATTATGGCCCTTTACTCCTTAATATTTCATTTGTAATTCATAAGAACAAAGAATCTTTTAATATAACCATAGCATGGTTATCAAATCCAAAAATATAATATTGATGCAATACTTTAATATACCACCCATATTCCAATTTGGTCAGGTGCCCAATAATGTCCTTTTTAGCATTATTTTTCCCTTTGTTCTAGGATCCGGTATAGGATTATGTACTGTGTTTAGTTTTGATGTCTCTTTTAGTCTCCTCAGCCTTTCTTTGAATTTTGTAACATGTACATTTTTCAAGAACACAGGGCAGTTGTTTTTCTAAAACACACTTCGGGTTTGTCTGATGCTCCCTTACAATTAGATTCAGGTTATGCATTCCTATCCAGGAGACCATAGAACACTGCCTGATTTTGTGTTCTCCTCAGGCTATCATTAGGAGATATATGTTGCCCCTCATTGCTGATGTTAATTTTTTTTAAGATTTTATTTATTTATTTTGAGAGAGAGAGAGAGAGAGAGAGAACACAAGCAGGTAGAGGGGCCGAGGGAGAGGGAGAAGCAGAATCTGTGCTGAGCAGGGAGCCCAACTCAGGGCTCCATCCCAGGATCCCGGGATCATGACCTGAGCCAAAGGCAGAAGTTTAACGGACTGAACCACCCAGGCGCCCTGTTGATGTTAATTCTGATCAGGCAGTCAACTTGTTACCTGGTTTCTCTTACATGTTTTACATTGCACCTAATAAGCAATCAGGGAGATTTAAGATCATGCAAATATACCGCTCTTCATCAAGCATTCTCCCTACATTTAGTATCCATTGATGATTTTTGGCCAAGCCAATCTTTACTATGAAAACAGTAATTTTCCAACTCTACCACACCCTTTACATTTACTGGTTGGCATCTTACTATAAGGAGACTTTCCTTCTAAGTATTCATTCATTCATTCATTTATAGCATTACGAAGTTATGGATTCCTATTTTTCCCCAATGGCTTAAATTTCATTATTGTCCTTGGTTATTATTTTTTGGATCTTTTTATTGAGATAGAATTCATATACGATAATTCACCATTTGAAATTGTATTTTTAGCAGTTTTTAGTATAATCACAGTGTTGTACAACCATCAGCATGATATAATTCAGAATATTACCACTGCTCCAAAAGGAAACCCCGTATCTTATTAGCAGAAACACTCTTAGCAGTCAGAATTCTCACCTCCCTGCAGCCCCTGCCAACCACTAATCTTTCTGTTTCTATAGATTTGCCTATTTGGGACATTCCACATAAGTGGAATCATATAACATGCGGCTTTTTGTGAGTGGCTTCTTTCACTTAGCATACTATTTTCAAGGTTCATCCATGTTGCAGCATGAATCAATACTTCATCCCTTCTCATAGCTGAATTATATTTCATTATATGGATATACCACATTTTGTTAGGTTGTTTGTCTTGTTTCCACTTTTTGGTCATTATGAATAATGCTGCTGTGAACATTTGTGTAAAAGTTTTTGTTTGAGCACTTGTTCTTAATTCTGTCAGGTATATACCTAGGAATAGAATTTCTGCATCATATGGTAATTCATTGTTTAACTTTTTGAAAACTATTAAACTTTTTCCAAAGTGGCTATACCCTTTTGTAATCCCACAAGCAATGTATGAGGGTTCCAGTTTCTGCACATCTTTGCCAACATTTGTTAGTTTGTTTCTTTTATATTATAGCTATTCTAATGGATATGAGCTAGTATCTCATTGTGGGTTTGATTTGCATTTTCCTGGTAGCTAATGATGTTGAGCATTTTTCGTGTGCTTATTGGCTGTTTGTATATTTTTCTTTGCCTAACTGTCTATTCAAATGCTTTGCCCATTTTTATACTGGGTTGTTTATCTTTGTATTTTTGAGTTGTATGGCCTCAGTTATTTGAAGTGCAGTTTATCCCAGATTTGACCTGGGAATCAGCGGGTAGACCTTTCAAGACGCCTACTATGACCTCTTGACATGCTACCACCATTTTTCTGAGCACGTTCTACTTTCTTGTATAACAGGTATTCCAGTCTTGGGAACAGCCATTTTCCCAAAGAGCCCTGGTTCATTTCTGGGGGAAATGGTATCAGAAACCAATATGCCAGGTGTGCTCTTTGTTACTGGTTATTATTTTTTTAGGCCTTTTTAGCAGCCAGAGGTAGGAAATATATATATATATATATATATATATATATATATATATATATATATATATATATATATATACACACACACACACACATGTAAGTATAAGATATCACAAGTCCATACAAATCACATCCATTCCCTGAAATTTTTCCTTGTCTTCCCTCATTCCATAGTTTTATGTCCTTTCTTCTATAAGAATAACAATATATGTACTGCTCCTACAACATCAACATATGTATTCATTTACTAAATCTTATCATATATATCAAACAGTATTAGTATGCCTATAGCCCTACAAAAACAAAACCTACTAGAAAGAGTTCAAGTTTTGTTTATTATTCTTCTCCCCTACTCAAGACCAAAGATAATATAGTCAAAATATTATGTTCGAAGTTTGAATTAATTTTCTTTCTTCATAATATGTAATTATGTGTACTTATCAGTGTAATGTTACTGATTAGAAATATAGTTATTTGTTTCTGTTCACACTGTTTTAGTTTCTTTTTCCTTTACATGCTATTGATTTAATTTTTAAAATACATAGAACATGAATACATTTCCTAAAGTTCAAAGTACAACAAAAGATAAACTCTGAAGTGTCCCTGCCTCCCCATCTCTTCTACCCATTCTCATTCTTCCATTTCTTACAAATAAACAGTCTCATTGGGTTTTTTTGGCTTATCCTTCCTATGTTTCTTTTTGTAAAAGTAAGAATGAAAAAAAAAAGTAAGAATGTGTGTGTGTGTGTGTGTGTGTGTATTAGCATTTATATTAGCATATATTGTTTTGCACTTAGTTTTTTCCCTTAACTTTCAAAGAATAAAAAAAAAATAAGATCCTAAAAAGGCATTTTTCAGTATACCCCTAGGAAGGAAGTGGTAAATTATGACTTTTTTCTGCCTTTATTTGAAATAATCTGCTAATAATCTCCTTTCCAATGCTAGCCTTACTGGAGATTGTTAAAAGGAAAACAAAACAACACAAAACAAAAACCAGACCTTTCTAACAACAGAAAAAAAAAAAAAGCAATATAATCATTACCTAATATCATATTGAATATCTGCTCTTTTAAATGTTTATTTTTGCTGTACAAGAGTAAAAATTGTATTTCAGAAACACAGCTGGGACCCCTATGTTGTCAGCCTGAAGAGACAGTGGTGATGGGTGACTGCTGACTTCTGAAAGAACAATTTTGGTACACTTGTGAAGTTGGGAAGCTAGATCCCAAGAATAATTAATAGTTGTGAATGAGGAGAGGCAGGGGTTTCAGACTACTCTCCTGAGAAACTGGTTAACAGTGGAAGCAGAGTTTGGAAGGGAGCACACAGAAGAAACAAGGTTAAAACCATATCTTTAGGGGCGCCTGGGTGGCTCAGTCATTAAACGTCTGCCTTCGGCTCAGGGCGTGATCCCTGCCTTCTGGGATCGAGCCCCACATCAGGCTCCTCTGCTGGGAGCCTGCTTCTTCCTCTCCCACTCCCCCTCTTGTGTTCCCTCTCTTGCTGGCTGTCTCTCTCTCTGTCAAATAAATAAATAAAATCTTAAAAAAAAAACCCTTATCTTTAAGGTTGGGGATGAAATGAATAAATTGAGACAGAAGGGGAAAAGTCAGTGGATATGGAGAGACTTCTGCAAAAGGACAAGAAGAAGGAAAAGTTTCTGGACTGTGGGAAGGGGTGGGGGGCTGGTTAGCCTTGAAAAAAACTAGGGTCACTTTGTCCTGAGAGAAAAGACAGGCTGGAGAAATGTGTGGGAAAACAGAAATTCTGTGGTGGAGAGAAGCTCATATAGATGGTCTTTTCAAAAGAGTAAAGATGAGGTCATCTGTACAAGGTTGGGGTAGAGAGGCAGGATTGGCACTGGAAATGTGAAGACTGTGGAAAAGGCTTGGCACAGAGAGGCCATGTGGAGAACACAGTACAGAATGAACAATATAAACACGACAATCTCTGTATTGGAATTTCTTCAGCTTTGTGAAATGATGTAACTGTTCTGAAACTCTTGCCATTCTTCTATTATTGAACTAAAAATTTTAAGCTATCCCATAAAATTACAAACAATGTATCAGTTCAAGTAAGAGTTGAATTTTAAAAAATACTGCACTTGCTAAATCTGAATTAGAAATACTCATATTTGTGATCATATACACACATTTTATTTACATATTATTTTAAACTAGTAATAATACCAAATAGCTAAAGAATTCTATTCACCATTATAAATACTTAACCAAATGAACTAATTTAAAGTTTAATGTTCAACAAACATTGCTATTACATAGTAAAACTTACCATTTTTTGAGAACAGTTTTTAGGAATGCTTCTTGATTTTTAGACCAAATCAAATTTAGCTGACTGCTCATTATATAAAATGGCAGCTAATCCCAGCTCAGAGAGAGATTAAAAAGTAACAAAGTCAAAGAAGCTGAAAAGGCATTCTCTAGCTCTGGGCAGGAAGTAGTATAATATATTCTTTCCCTCTCTTTATTTGAAGTCTGCCCTGTAGTAATTTCCTTTCCAACACTAATATTAAAACACAGAGATATTAAAAACAAACAATCTTTCTGTCAACTTAAAACTGGCAGAACTGGCATCTGCTAACAAAATATTTGTATTTATTTTCTTTATTGCCAGTCCCTACCCACCCATTCCCAACTCCCGACTGGAATGTAAGGCCCATGAGATCAGAGACTTCATCAATTTGTTCTGTTTTATTCTCAGTGTCTTGAATAAGGCTTAGAATATACTGGCACTCAATAAATATGGATTAATGAACAGAAAATCAAATATAGAATCCTAATGCATATAAGAAAAAAGCAAGCCTGGGAGAAATAGGTTTTTTATGACATAAATTGTATCAGCATTACAGATTACTAGGAATTGACTATACATTTGGTTTACTAGATCACTGCTAAATATCTAAGATATACTAGAGTCAAGAGTATAAAATACCTTGTTAAGGTATTTTATACTCTTGTATAAGCTTGTCTTAAGTAAAATAAATGGTTTAAAGTTTTATAAAGTATGTATATTTAGTTAAGATTGTATTTAATGTAATGAGATAAATACTAATTGTGAACCTTCAGAATTTATGATATAGAATGACATATAGGATTGATATAAGGAAGAATATGGTAAGTAGCATAAGAAATTCACTGAGATATCCAGGTAAATGTGTTTTGAAATGTATCTGAGGCTTGGAGTTAGAAATGTAGATTGGGGAATCATCTGTCAAAGGAAATCAATACCCTACCTATCTTTTGTGGGATTTTGAACGGAGTCTAAGGGAGTTTGGAAAAGGTTTATAGGATGTGGAGTGTTTGAGATAGGACATGAAGACAAAAATTTCATAGACTAAAATGGTGGAAGGTGTTCAAATCAATGGGATTGCACAAGCAACATGACACACACCAGAAAGAGTAGGGTGTAGTCAATGATGCATGAAGGCATTTTGGGGAGAATACGGAATCTATCTGAGGAAGTAATGGCAGAAATCTGCAGTATTGGAGATCTCGAGGATTCTGCATATATAGTTTGCTAGAGAACAAGATGGGCATAGATTAAGGGTTTTGCTTACTTTATCTGACTTAATCCTCTGGACAGTCATATGAAGTTGGTATTACCATTGTGGTGGACACACTTCTCCCTGCACTCCTGAGTCCATGTGACTCTAGTGGTTCCGACTCTATCTCTGGCTTGAGAAATGGCATGTGACTCAGGACTGGCCAGTTAGAGCCTTTAATTCCATAGCTACAGTAATTGTCTCAGGGATGGGCACATGACAGTATCAGTGACAATGAAATGGTAGGCGATTTTTGTTGAGACTTCTGGGACAAATGAAAGCATCCTTGTCCACTGGATTAGAATCTGGGAAGATGTGAGGAGTTGCTGTTATGACTACTCAAACCCATGGGGAAAGCCTGAATGGCACAAATAAGGGTATGTACGTGGAGGATGGGGTGAAAGCAGAAATAAGAGATGGAGATATAAAGAGAAAATCTAGGCCCACTTGACATTATTTTATCCTCTGATAAAGCTGTGTCTGAAATCAGTTCTACCTATAGTCCCAAAAGAAAATTTTTAAAAAAGATTTTATTCATTTATTTGAGAGAGAGAGGGAGAGAGAATGTGTGAGAGAGAGAGAGAGAGAGAGACAGACAGAGCAAGCACCAGAGGAAGGAGAGGCAGAGAGCCCTATGTGGGGCTAGATCCCGGGATCTCGGGGTCATGACCTGAGCCAAAGGCAGATGCTTAACCAACTAAGCCACCCGTTCACCCGAGAAATTTTTCATTATAAGCCTTTTTTACTATTTGAAACCGTAAGATTCCTAACTAAAAATGTCATTCCCAGTTTACAAATGAAGGAACTGCAGGATTGAGAAAGTAAGTAATCTGTCCAAGATCACAAAGGCTTTAAATAACAGACTTATAGCTCTAACTCATATCTGATGGCTCCAGGCCCATGCTGCTAACTACAGATTTCTTATTTTTTCATGCATATGTGTGTATGTGTGTCTAAGAAAGAAGGAGGGGGGAGAAAAAAAATCAAAGCTTGACTTTGGTTAGTTTATTTTAGCATATAAAAATAATAATTACTACTCATTGAACATTATGCTAAGAACTTTACATAAAATTTCTATAGATGCCAGTCATTACCAGATTGCCCATACCCGCTTCTAATGAAATCTTTCTTGTTCACAACTGCTGTTCCCTCTGTTAGCCTCAGAAGCTGGGGTCAAGGATGGCATATGAACCAGATATGCTCACAAAGGACTATGACTTGTATAGCTAATCAAAATGAGATGGGCCAGTCAGATTCCTTTCTTGCAAATATGGTGAGACTGAGCCAGTTGGTGATACACAAAAGGATGCAACATTGAGAGTTGGGGTGGTTATTTGAGACCATGTGCAACACAGAATTCTAAAGGAGAATAAAAATAGAAGACTGTGCAGATAAAGGAGTACAGGGCAGACAGAGAGAAAGGAAAGAAGCAGACATACAAAGGGAAAGGAGAACAGCCTCAGTTTCTGATCACACTCTACCTGTGTACTCTTTGGCTGTTGTCTTTGAGTATTCATGGGACTCCACTGTGTTTACAAGAACCCCTGCAAAGTTTTAATAATTCTTGGACAATGAAACCAATAAAGTACAGACTAGAACAAGACATCATCGTAGTGAATTATCACAGTGAATTAACCCAGTAGGCAATTATTTTCAAGATAAAGAAGCTGAGATTCAGAGGATTTAAGTAAATTTCCTGAGGGAAACAACTAGTATGAAATGAAGATAGGATTAAAACCCGGGTCTATGTGTCTTAACTTCTTAAGTGTAAGTAAGACTAACTGGAATAAGGAAACATCAGAGACAAGGAAAACAAGAAGAACTAACTTCAATATTTTAGGAAGAGGTAGTGAGAGACATACCTAGAGCAATGGATGAAGTAATGGAAATGAAAAGATAGGTACAAATGTATAGCGATGTGTATGGGGGTAGGGCTAAGAAATAGAAGAAGCCAAAGGCGATGTGCAATTTTTTTTTACCTTGGGTGACTGAAAGAGCAGAGATGCCATTAACAGTAGTAGTAGGGAAATCAAGTCTCGGACTTGTTTTTGTGGGGAAGAAAATACACTTAATTTTGGTCACTATTAGTTTTAAGTCAACGTGTTTAAAAAGGGAATTGAAAATGTGGGCCTAAAGCTCGGAAAAAGGGACTTGGGAATTATTTTAAATAAGTGACTTCAATGAAATCTTTATAAAACTCAGTAAATCATTATATAGTCAGGAAAAAAATTCAGTATTGTACAAGTACAAAAATTTAAATTCAGAGATAAAGACTATATTTAATCCTAAAAAGAGATTGTTTTAGATTTCTTTTTTTTTTTAAGATTTTATTTATTTATTCAACAGAGAAAGAGACAGCCAGCGAGAGAGGGAACACAAGCAGGGGGAGTGGGAGAGGAAGAAGCAGGCTCATAGCGGAGGAGCCTGATGTGGGGCTCGATCCCATAACGCCGGGATCACACCCTGAGCCAAAGGCAGACGCTTAACCTCTGTGCCATCCAGGTGCCCCTGTTTTAGATTTCTAATTTTACTTTGGCAGTATTTATGGTGAGAAACTTATTGGACCCAAATGACAGAACAAAGCAACAGAATCTGGTTATTTAGTTCTATATAGTCAGCAGTACGAATGTACACACATACACAGACACATAGACATGCACGTGCATACACAGACATACGCAAGCATTTATAGCTGTAAAGGATGTAATAATATTTTCAATTGTACAGCAAAAATATATGGATATAACATAAAAAAATGATTTGTTTTATGCCTTGCATTTCTCCATGGAACTTAAAATCCTTTAACAGACATTATCTCATTGTTTTAAGAACTGTTATGAAACAATCTGACATTTATATAACACCATTCATACTCAATGATCCAAAGGACTTTACAAACCCTGGAAGAATGACTTTGCTCATGTTCAGTATGCGACCACTGAAGGATGGAGGTGGGATGGGTGGGTAGAGAAGTGCACAGGACTATAGCAGATATTCTGTGGAACATAGCGGTGTAACATTATACAATCATTTAAGAAAGGAAGTGAAAGACATTATTAAACAGAAAACCGTAAAGAGACAAGCAGGAGAGATCCAAGGTAAGATTATATTACAGGTGTTAAATTTGAGTAAAATATTTTTTATATTTTTTTTTCATTTTTGTACCTTATTAGAATAATATAAAGATATCTTCAAGATAAAAAAAAATTGAGTATCATCTGCTAAGAACTCCATTTCCTTTTTTTCCTTAAGTGATTTTATTTATTTATTTATTTATTTTTAAGTAATCTCTACACCTAATGTGGGGTTTGAATTTATAACCCCCAGATCAAGAGTCGCATGCTCCACTGATTAAGCCAGGCAGGCGCCCCAAGAACTCCATTTTCTATAGTGATTTTTTGTGTGGGTAGTGGTCTGTTTTCCAACTGTCAGCCACATTGAGGATACTAAATTGTTACTGATATTTTGAGGGGACTATATTTTTAAAAAGAAGGCTTCTCCTTCCCTCCTTCCTCTCCTTTTTGAACTGAGACTAGGATGCTAAGAAACAAATACTCAACTGGAAGAATAAAAAAGGGTTTTTGGTTTTGTTTTGAATTTATCATATATATTAGGGTTCTCCAGAGGGAGAGAACCAATAGGATGCATATATATGTAGAAAGAGATTTGTTGTAAGGAATTGGCTCGCAAGATTATCAAGTCTGAGAAGAGTCCTGAATCTGCGGTTGGTAAGCCAGATATGCAGTTTGAGTCTGAAGGTCTGAGAATCAGCAGAACTGAGGGTTTAAATTCCAGTCTGAAAGCCACAGGTTTGAAACCCCAAAAGAGCTGATGTTTCAGTTTGATTCCGAAGGCAGGAAAAGACTGGTGTCTTTGCTCAAGGCAATGAGGCAGGAGGAGTTCCCTATTACCTCAAGAAGGTCAGCTGGAGTGGAGGGGAGCGGGAGGGATGGGGTGGCTGGGTGATGGACACTGGGGAGGGTATGTGTTGTGTGGAGTGCTGAGTATTGTGTAAGACCGATGAATCGCAGACCTGTACCCCTGAAACAAATAATATATTATATGTTAATTAAAAAAAAAAAGGTCAGCCTCTTTATTCTATTCAAGCCTTGAATTGTTTAGATGAGAGCCATCTATACTAGGGAGGGCAATCTACTCAGCCTAGTGATTCAACTGTTAATACCAACCAAAAACACCTTCACAGACACACCCAAAATAATGTTTGACCAAATATCTGGTACCCTATGGCCCAGTAAAATAGATACATAAAATTAACCATCATTTCAGATAAAGAGCCTCTGTCCTTCTATGAAAAAACTAACAGAATTCAGTTTTCTGAAGCATTTAAGGTCAATGTAACAATGTATTTAGAGAAGTGACTTCCAGATACCCTATTTGGACAAGGAAATATGCCAGTTAATGCCAAAATATTACTGTAGTACCCCAGTGTTGTCTCCTCTAGTCACATTATACATGAAGTGGACTACAGAAGATGAGTAACACTTTGAATGGGCAGATGGGTGGAAGTAGAAGGAATTCAGGGGGAGAGCTGGATATCCCAAAATACTGCAAAATCAATCTCTCAGCACCAAGTCATGTGGGAATAGAGCCAGTTTTACAGAGGAATGAGAACATAAGCCTCAGAGCTACACTGGGGCTTTGACTATCTCTTTAGCCAGTTCATGGTATTAAGGGGAGAACATCCTTATTAACTCTCCAAAAATCACACTCGAGGCCCTGGATCTGAAGATCACCTTTCAACACAGTGCTTTACGTCAGTACAAATTTGCCACTATCACCACTGCCACTACCACTGTTGCTACCAAAATTACCATATATTTTAGATATTGTACACTTTAAAGCTTACAATAAACAAATGAATATACCCATTTCACAGATGAGGAAACTGAGGCTAGAAGAGGCCAAGTGCTACAGATATGTTTTTGTTTGCCTAGTGTGTATTTGACCCCTTCTTCTAACAGATTCTGCCCGATGACAGAGTGACACATGTCATTGTCTGTTTCCTAGGAGCTGGGTGCTCTAGAAAGAAGCTAGGGTGAGTTGTCTGACAATAGATCCTAGAAACAGTCCAAGCACTTTTGCATCCAAGGTCTCTGGTCTTCCTGCTCATCCTGAGGTTTGGCCATTCAGCTGTGTTCCATTTTGTGTGCTATCTCAATATCCCATCCTTTGGCTTAAATTTTAATTGGTTGTGATCAAGAACCTTAAGAAATACACATCTTTGTTATATAATTTATCCAAGGGCAGAAAGATATCAGTGGAAGAGCTAATACTCAAACCTAGATTTTTCTGTCTTCAAAGGCTACACTTTTAACCATGATACCTCAGTGGTTTTTGAAAATTGGAATCCTGTAATGTTATCTGCCACCAAAAGGAACTATAGCATTCTCCTGATTTTATATCTTGGCTTCTTTAGTAAATTTTTGAAAAGAGTTGAGCTAACATGGAAAATCTTGTAAAATTACTCTATAAGATATAATTTCATTGTTGAAAGGGAAAATCTTTAGCGGGCACATCTAAGTTGGGTTATTTGGATATTGTATAAAAGGGAGAGACAGAGGTATAAGAAAATGGTACTTGATCTGTGCTCTTTCTCAATCAGTGAGAAGAAATGAGAATAAAACTTTTAACAACCTCCAGATAAGCAGGCAAAAAGTAGAGGGTGCACAGACTTTCTTTTGCAGGTTCATAAAATGGAAAGACCCAAATGTTCAGAGTCTTCCAGCTCCGTAATTGTGTGAAATGGGCAAAATTAATCTCTCTGAGCCTCAGTCTTCTTATCTGTAAAATGGGGATAGTAATGTCTATCTATATAGGGTCACTGTGTGAAGTGTAATTCTCTCTCTCTCTAGTAAAGTTTATGCCCAGTGAGGGGCCTGAAGTCAAAACCCTGAGATCAAGAGTTGCATGCTCTACTGCCTGAGCCAGCCAGGTGCCCCAAAGTTAAGTAATATAAATAAATCTTCTAATATAGAGCCTGGCACCTGGTAAGTATTTATGAAATGGTAGTTGCTATTGTTGTAGCTGTCATGAAACTGAGCCCGGTGATGATGGTTAAGGGGGCTGACAGCAGAAGGCTGTTGAGAAGAGTGTGGAAATAACACATAGTTGGAAACCAAAAGGATAAAAGTATTTCAAGGACAGAGTTTTTAATTCTTTGTTAGGATCTCTTGCCTTTGTATGTGTGTGTTTAATATTGCATTATTGTGAAAGTAATGCCAGTACTGAAAAGTACAGATTTAAAATGTAGAGCTCAATGATGTATCACAAAGTAAACAGCCAAGTCAGGAAATCAAACCTGTTGGTCCTGTAGAAGTACCCCTGTTGCCCATCCCAGCTACTGTCTAACCTTTCCTCTGGGACAAAAGCAACCATTATACTACCTTTTGTGACAATCACAATCACGTTCTTTATTCTCTTTATAGTTTTACTTTACAGTAACACTTCAGCATGTGTTAGTAAATACTACTTAATTTTGCCTATTTTTTTCATTTTATATAAATGAATTCATACATTTCTTTTGTGTGTAACTATAGGTCTTAATTTTCCTTGGTATATAGTATTCTATTCTATGAATATATTACATTTTTTAGCCATTCTATTGATGGGTATTTGTGCTGTGTTTTGTTTGTTTTTGGCTGCTAGAGATAATACTACCATGAACATTCTTGTACATTGCATGCATTTCTGATGGCTATTTACCAAAGAAAGAGTAGAATCAGTGGGTAGCTTATGAATTTTTAATTTTGGCAAAAAATGCCTATTGTTTTCTTAAGTGCTTGTATCAATCTATACTCTTAACACCAGAGGGTAAGAGTCCCAGTGTTCCTCATTCTCAGTAACAAGGGACATTGTCATTCTTCTGGAGAGTGTGTGTAGTATTGGTTTCAATGTGCATTTTCCTGAACACATGAGGTTGAGCAAATTTTTTTAGGATTATTGGGCATTGGATATTTTCTTAAGTGGCTATTGAAGTCTTTTGTCCTTTTTTTTTGTTATTTATATTTCTCATTGATTAATAATAGTTCTTGAGCTCTTCTGGCTCTCTTGTAAATATCCTCTCATTCCATTGCCTTTTCATTCACTTCAGGGTGTCTTTAATGAACAAAGGTTTTAATTTTAACATAATAACACAAAGCAAACATTTTATGATTAATTCTTTTTGTGTCCTATTCCTTATCTCTATACCAATGTCACAATGACATTCTCCTAAATTATTTTTCTGTAAGTTTTACTTCTGTGCTTTTCACATTTAGATCTAAAGGTCTATCTGGAATTGATTTTTATGTATGGTGTAAGGTGTTTTTCTGTCCTCAAATTAATAATCCAATAGTTCCAACACCATCACTAAAAGGACTCTCCTTTCCTCATTACTTTGCAGGGCCAACTTGCCAGATATGGGAAATATCTGTCAGTCATTGTACCAATCCCACACTGTCTTAACTACTTAACTTTATAAGATAACAGATGACATACAGTTGTCACCGTCTTCATCTCCCTTACGACTCTCTTAGCTACTTGGATTTCCCTATACATTTTAGAATCAGCTTATCAGGTTTTACAGAACCTGTTGGATTTTGATTGAAACAGCACTGAAACTGTAGAAGTTTGGGGAAAATCAGCATCCTTACTGTTTTCTTCTTTTCTAAACCTTTTCAATTCTAATTCTTACCTTATTATACCAGCTAGGTTCTCCCGTAAATCTTTAAGAATGTAATGATGCTGAATAAAAGAGATTATAATGTGCATCTTTATCTCATGCCCGGTATCATCATATCATTTTGCATATCTGCTATTGGGTTTTTTTGATACCCTTTTTAATAGTACAGTCCTATTTCTCATGTGCTAGAATTTTTAGCTAAAATCATGAACACCTGTTGAATTTTATTAAATGCTCTTTCTCCTTCTCTCAAGATGATAAAATGATTTTTTCCTTTGATTCTATTAATGTAAGTTATATTGGTTGATTTTGAATCTTAAGTCAAAATTGCATTCCTGGAATATATCCAAATTTGTAAAAATGCTTTATGCATTGAAGATACTGCCTCATTTGATATACTAGTATTTTGCTTAGAGTTTATGAAGGTTGGTCTATAATTATCTTCTCTTGAAATGTTTCTACCAGGTTTTCTTATCAAGGTTGTACACGCTTCATAAATTGAACAATAATGTGTTCTCTCCTTTTTTATTCTCTAGTCGAGTTTCTGTGAGATTGGTATAATGTATAAGTCTTAAATTATGGATTTGATTTCTCTAAGTTAGAAGTAACATTTAGAATCCTACTTCTTAGGTTAGTCTTAGTAAGGTACAATATTTCTTAATAGCATAAAGTTGTTCAGATCGTCTTAAAAGCTTTTTAGTGTTTGTGGGATCTGTAATTATGTTTTTAAAAAATTGTTATTAGTTATTTACAGCAGGGAGCCCAATGCAGGACTTGATCCCGGGAGCCCGGGATCATGACCTGAGCCGAAGGCAGCCACTTAACTGACTGAGCCACCCAGGTGTCCCCTGCCTATTTTTTAGTGTAGGTCAGATATTGCATTTGCCAAAATGTTTATAGAAAAATACAGTGCCTAGAATGATGTTACTTTCCTTCAGTGATGATTTATATTGGCTTCTGCCAGTATATAAAGGCACTAGCAATCCAAGATCACCTTAATCCAACTGAGATGATTTGAAGCTGTATACATATAGAGGCCTGTCCACTTCCAGTTAACCTTTACCAGTAAAGAGCCAGAGCCAAAACATTCACAAACATCGCCTTTCTAGGTCCTGGAGTCTACTCCCTGTCCCATCTCCTTACGAGGCTATCAAAAGCAACGCATTACCTTTTAGCTTCACCACTATGCCCTCTGGATTTAGCAAACTTTCCTAAGGGAAGAGTTGCGCCAAAACCTAGACCTCCATTCTTTACTGGCTCTTGGCGCTGAAATTCTTCACTCTCTTGCTAGTTCTCCAATGTGTTAAAGACTTTTTTAAAAAAATATTTTAAATATTTGCCTAGCTTTCCTAGTTGTTCTAGTTCAAACTACCTGGCCAAAGAGAAGTCTCCTAACACTGCTTCACTGTCTCTAGCCACTCATGACTAAACCATACTTTGACCCACACTTCGGACTATACACGAAAAGTAACACAAAGTAGATCATATACGTCAATGCAAAATCTTAAACTGTAAAATCTTTAGAAGAATACATAGGGGAAGATCTTTGTGACCTGGGGCTAGGCAAAGATTTTTTAGATCCAACATCAAAAATTCAATCCAAAAATGAAAAAAAGCAAACTAATTAGACCTCATCAAAATGGAAAAGTTTTGTTTTTTGAAAGACAATGGTACGAAGATGAAAAAGAAGCCACTATTTGGGAGAAAATATTTGCAAAATCATACATCTGATAAAGGACTTGTATCCACTGTATATAAAGAACTCAAAATCCAATAGCAAATAACAACATAATAAAAATGGGCAAAGATTTGAGAAGATACTCTGCCAAAAAAAATATATAGAGATGGCAAATAAGCACATGAGAAGACGCTCAACATCACTATTAGTTATAGAAATGCAAATCAAACCACAGGATAACACTACAAACTATCAGAATGGCTAAACTTAAAGAGTAACTAAGGGTGCCTGGGTGACTCAGTTAAGTGTCTGCCTTCAGCTCAGGTCATGATCCCAGGGTCCTGGAATGGAGCCCCGAGTCAGGCTCCCTGCTCAGCAAGGAGTCTGCTTCTCCCTTTCCCTCTGACTCGTGCTTTCTCCCTCCCTCTCCCTCTCTCTCTCTCAAATGAATAAATAAAATCTTTAAAAAAAATAAAATAAAGGGTGACTGTACCAGTGTTAATGGGGATGGAGCACTAAAATACCTCATACACTACTCGTGGGAACGTAAAATGGGGCGACCTGTTTGGAAAACAGTTTGGCAGTTTTTAAAAAAGTTAAACCTTTCACATGACCTAGCCATTCCAGTTCTATGTCTTTACCCAAGAGTAAAGTATATAGCCACATAAAAACTTGTGGAGTGTCCACATCATGGAATACTACTTAGTAATAAAAGGAATGTTACTGATATACACAGCCACATGGATAAATCTCAGAATGCTTACGCTGAGTGAAAAAAAAGCCACACAGAAAAGGGTACATATAGTATACGATTCTATTTAAATAAAATTCTAGAAAATACAAACTTGTACAGTGATAGAAAGACTTCAGTAGTTGCCTGGGGATTGAGAAGGGGATTGCACAGGAGCATGAGAACATGTTGGGCCTTCAAGAATACGTTCACTGTGTTGATGTGGTGAATGTTTCATAGGCATATACATAGGTCAAAACATATCAGATTGTTCACTTTATTCACCAATGAAGCTGTTAAAATATTTTTTCTATTTTCACCTTACCATTTGTGGAATCTGTCTCTTGACTGGGTCCTTTCTGATACCTACTCAATTTAAAGTAGTCCTCCAGTCACTATATCACTTTGTCCTGTTACATATTATTTTCATAGCCCTTATCATCTAAAATTACTTTGTTCATTATTTGTTCATATGTGCTTTTCATTTTACCATGGATTCATGCTCAAAAAAGTAGATAATCTTTAGTTCTCTTCATTCTTATTTTCTTTTTCTCTTAGCTTATAAATTACATAATTATCCTTTTAAACAGAAGTTAATTTCATTCATTCCTTCAGCAATTATTTGTTGAATACCTGTATTTTGCCAGTCACCATGTCTAATACCAGGCATATGGAGATGAATCAGTTATGACTTCTGCCCTGCAGGGCACTCTTTCAAGTATTGCTCTACTTACTGCCATGCATTTTGCAAAGAAATCTTACTCATCTCTTAAAAATGGCTCAGATACTTGGTCAAGTTTTCCTGATCAAATGAACTACTGCTTTTTTGATTCTTCTTAGGCCTCTTTATATTATGTAATAGCATCTGCTAATTTTCTCCCTGAATTCCTTCTCCCCTTTTAAATTTTAGTCATAGAACCAAACCCCACCCTTCCAATCCCCAACACTAAGTTTTAGCTAGGCGCTTGGCCACCCAAATGTAGTTTAGCCTTTCTTACACCTAGGTATGGGCATCTGATTCAAGATACAATGATATGACTGAAACTGCTGTGTGCAACTTTTGGGTCATCTTCATCTTCAAGATGAAGCCACTTGTCTGGTACTTATGCTTTCCCCTGCTGGAACACAGATATGAAGCTTCAGCAAAGGGCCAGGTTCAGTCATGTGGACTACGAAAACATCCTAGGAGATCGCAGAAAAACAAAATAAAAGAAACTTGGCGGGGCGCCTGCGTGCCTCAGTTGGTTAAGCATCTGCCTTCAGCCCAGGCCCTAATCCCAGGGTCCTGGAATCAAACCCCGTGTCAGGCTCCCTGCTCAGCAGGGGAGGCTGCTTCTTCCTCTCCCTCTGCCCCTGCTCATGTGCTCTCTCACTCACTCACTCTCTCTCAAATAAATAAATAAAATCTTAAAAAAAAAAAAGAAAGAAAGAAACTTGGGTCTTTGAATGAGCTGCTAGCTGTGAAGGGTTCATACCTGCGCCCTTTTGTAGCAGAGAAATAATCCCCAATATTATTTAAACACTGTATTTTTTGAGTGTCTGTCTGTCTGCTTCTCCCTACTGCTCTCTTTTTAATAGTAACTTCTTTCGTGACTAATAAAACTAGCTGTATTAATAGAAACTTCCATATATGGCACTTCTTGTACATAATAAGTAGTTACCTTCTCTGGATTGGAAGGACATCTGGTAAAGAATAAGTGACACACGTCTGAAAAAACAAAATCAAATCAATTTTCTGGTTATCTACTATGTGTAAGGGACTAAAAAGTTATATTACTGGTTATTATAATTGTAACCCCGATCTAACAAGTGTTTCCTTTTTACTGATTTCTGCTCTTTATTATTTCCTTCTTTCTACTTTCTTGGGTTAATTTTGCCTGCATTTTTTTTAAGCTTTTTTACATAGGAAATGTTTCCAGTAATTTCCTGAAATATAAGTCTTAAAGCTATAATTTCCCTTCTAAGTGTTGCTATAGCCACATCAACATATTTGGAAATCAGTAACTTTAAAATCAATTGTTAATTGCTAATAACTGCATTTTGTCAGAGCAGGTAGTTGTTTTGAAAACAATCCTCTGAAATTTTTCTAATTTTCTCTATGGCCCACTACGTGGCCACTTTCCATAAAAGTTTCAAGAGTGCTAGAAAAGAGTGTGTATTCTGAAGCTGTTGAGGGCCACACTCTGTTTCTGTGCATGATATCAATTGTGTAGTTCAAATTGTCTATGTTCTTATTAATTTTTTATAAAGCTTACTCAGTTACTAAGAAAAGTGTATTAAAATCTAATAAGAAGGACTTGTTCACTTCTCCTTATAAGTGTATCAATTTTGCTTCATGCATTTTGAGTCTGTCTTACTAGGTCCATTCACATTTAAGACTATTAAATCTTCCTGGCAAAGTGAAGATGTTGTTATTATGTAGAAGCCCTCTTAGCCATAATAATACATTTTGCCTTAAAGATGCAATTGTCCGATATATTTACTATGTTTTTCCTGTAAGTAGCATATGATTGAATTTGTTTTTCAGCCCAGTTTGATAGTCTTGGTCTTCTAGGTGAAGCGTTTGACTTTAACATAATTACTGATAGATATATATTTTATTACTATCTTATTTTGCACTGTTGTTTTTAAAATTCTGTTCAGTCTGCATGTCTTTTTCTTTTCTTTCTTGTCCCCTTTCAGATTGAATTTTCCCCTCTAATTCCCCTCTAATTCCATCTCTTTCTCTACTAGATTGAAATATATGACCTTTTCCTGTCCTCTTAGTAGTCTTCCTAAAAATATTAATGTGGATATTTAATATGTTGCGGTCTCAAGTTAATTTGTATCTCTAGCTTCTTCCAGAACAAGGATTCATACAAGGATACTTCCGAACTCCTTTTACCTGCTTCTCAAATTTGTATGCTGTTTTTGTTAATTTTATCTTTATTTTAAGCACAAGACATTATTATTTTACTCATTTAGTATTTCTTTAGATAAACTCACATATTTACTATTTACTATGTTCCTTTCTCTTTGCAGTACAGATCTTGATCTGAGCTCACCTATTTTTTGCCTAAAGTATGTCCTTTAGAATTTCCTTTAGTGAAGGTATGCAGGTAGCAGAGTCTGTTCTTCTTTGCCTGAAGAAAACCTTCCTTCACTACACTCAAGATAATATTCTGTCCAATGCCCATGCCTGTTGCTGTTGAGAAATCAGCACTTGCTTTTTTATTTTATTTATTTTTTATTCTTTATGGTTTTTTGCCCCCCCCCATGAGTGGGGGAGGGGCAGAGGGAGATAGAGAGCAAGAGAGAGAATCTCAAGCAGACTCCTCGCTGAGCACAGATCCCAATGCAGGGCTCAGTCTCACAACCCTGCAATCATGACCTGAGCCAAAATCAAGAGTTAGATGCTTGCCACCCAAGTGCCCCAGCTTTTGCTTTTTTAAAGGTAATGTCTTTTCTCTCTGTCTGCTTTTAAGGTCTCTCTGTGTTGAATGCTCTGAATATTATCATGGTGTGTGTACATCTGGATTTCTTCTTATTTATCCTCTTTTAGGTTTTTTATTCTTCTTCACTCTGTGAATTGATCTCTTTCATTAGTTACAGAAAGTTTTCAGCTATCAGATCTTCAGATATTGCTTTGTTTGTCCTTTGATTTCCTCCTAGAAGTTGATAAGATTTATTAGATCCTTTTTTTTCTATTCTTCCAGGTCTCCTATCTCTTTTTGGGCTAAAATCCATATAATTTTTTCAATTCTATCTTTCTGTTTACCAATGCTCTTTTTGGCTATGTCTAATTTGCTATAAAAACTACTGAATTTTCAATGTCAACTACTACATACTTTTCATTCCTAGGAAATCTCCTAAGTTAGTTTTAAAATCTTCTTGTTCCATATACTTTTAAATATTTCTTATCTTAACATGTATTACATATACTTATTTATCATTTAGTGTCTAAATAAAAACTTAAGAATTTGTGAGTCTGATTCTGTTGTCTGTTCTTTCTACTAGCTTTTCGTCAGGTATCTGTATTCTGTGTGTATGTTGTGTGTGTGTGTGTGTGTGTGTGTGTGTGTGTGTGTGTGTGTGTGTGTGTTTTCATTCAAAGCTACTCATTTTCTTCTGAACTGTCTTTGAGTACAGTGAATGAACGTAGGTTTCTCCTGAAAGGATTTGTGTTTGCTTGTATCAGACTTCTTGGGGCATTAAGGATCCAGGACTGTTTCCAAGTAAATTCTTGGCTGGGGGATTTTGAGGCCACCCAGGCAGGATGAATTGGGCTTTAAAGTGATGAGAAGACTTTCTTGTGGCTAGAGTCCCTAGGAAATGCTCTTGTACCCAGATAGTTAGTACAATGATTCAAGACAGGCAGTTTGCCTTGTAGTTCTTTGATGGGGGTAAGATGATTCTGCTTATTTCTAATTCTCCCTGCCAAAAAGGATAAGGATGTTTGGGCCCCCAACTATATATGGGATAGTCTTCAATTAAACACCCCCTACCTTGAGAAACCATTAGGTTTTATATTATGTATTTGTAAGACTGACCTAGTGTTCCATTTATTCTCTTAATTCACATCTTTACTTATTCCCTGGTTTGGGTATTTCTTATTTTGTTTGTTTGGTTGGTTTCTTGTTTGTTTGTTTTTGAAAGTTCCTAGGATAATATGAGAAAATGTTTTTATATTACATCCAACATTTTTAGTTGTTTTCAGTGGGAGGATTAGTTTGGACTCTTAGTCTGCCATATTGCCAGAAATTAACATTTTCTATAACATTTACATTTTTTGCCAGTCATTGCAAAACTACATGTTTAGTCTTTGAAAAGAAACAACAAGTATGACAATAACATGCTTTTTAAAAGACTCTAGGTTTGTAGGAAGGGTTTTAGAAACAATTATTCTCACCAAAACCAAAGTAGATTTTAATAAATACCAATTAAAATTTTACAGACTGTATCTCCTCAAGGTTGGATCAAGTTGAAGAACAGAGCTGTGGAAGCCAGAGGACTTGAGTTTGCTGTGTAATTTTAGGTAAGCCCCTTAATTGGCTGGCCTTTGGCCTTCTATGTATATGATGAAGGGGTAGAGCTGGATGCTCCTTTCAGGACCAAAACTCTATGATGACTGCACAGAAGTATTCAGTGTAAATAGAGCACAGTCAAGATCAGAGTTTCTGTTGCTCAAGACTAGCCTTGCTTAAGGCTAGTCCACTTCCACAATTTAAACATACTGCAGCATAATGCTTTAAATAAGCATACTTGTGTGGCCATTAAATCAATATAAACTACTTTTATACTTCAAAATAGCGTCTTCAAGATTCTCAATATTTTAACATCTTTTGACATTCTGAGAACTTCTTTATTCTCTTCGTCCTTTCTGGCATTTCAAATTCTTTATTGTAGCTATTAATATAATTTAGGGATTATGTTTTTTGCATGAAAAATTACAAATACTCAAAAGCTGCATCCATACCGTCTGCCAGGAGTTTATATGCAGAATTTTGAAAACATAACCACTAGAAACTGTCAGCATATTCCATTAATTGTTAAAAAAAAATCAACCTAATACCACACAGATTAAACTGTCCAAAGTAAGTTTTAATGCAACATATTCACAGGTTTACACTCCGAAGTTGTGAAAAGATTATCTTTTTTCAAATTTGATTAAGTGCTGCAAGATGTGGAAGAAACTCAGCACTCAAATGAATTACATGTTTGATGTCATTTTTGGCAAAACCTCATAAAATGTCACATAAAAGAAAAACATCTCACTTAAGGTCTTGACAGCAATCTGGAATAGTTAACAACTCCACTCCCAAATAAGAATGCTGGTTATAATCAAAATTTTAATGACGATATTAGTTCTCCCCTGAGACAATCTAAATATCAAAACAAAACAAAATACAAAACAACATGTGCATACACCGACAGACCCTTCGTCTCCTACTTTCTAAAGAGGACAAATCTGTAATTATTTCAGTTCATGCTCTCGATATTGATTAGAATGTTTCCCTGCAGATTTATCACTGGTCACTTGAGAAATGAAGAGGTGACAGGCTACCTCAGCCAATGTTAATCAGTATTTTTTTGTTGTTTAGTATTAATTCATGAGAGGTATAAAAGTGCCCATCAGCAGTGGAAATGGAGTCCTGGTGTCAGTGCCTTCACATCTTCTAAACACTAGAGCTGAAAACGGTGGGAACTTTTTACCTTTAAACTACATTTATACCATCTTTACATCCATCCTCCTCTATATCTCTCTGATATGAGAAAATTAAGAGGAAGAAAACCCCTAAAATCAGGTTGTCCATTTAAAAGTTATCTCAATTTCACTTGCAAAGTTTTTTTAAAAGCATATTACAAACAAGTTTATGATAAAATAACATTATGGAAAACAATACATGTGTGTTTCTGGCATGAAGATAAAAAGTCGAGAAGAACAAATATCATATAGTTAACCAAGGTTGTTTTTGGCAGAAGTATTATGGGGTGATCTTTCTCTTTATCCTTTATGCTTTTCTACAGTTATCATATTTTTGCAAAGGATGTACATTACTCTTATAACTGGAAGAAATAATACAGCTTTTCTTTTTTTTTAAAGAGACAGTTAAGGGCTGCAAAGAGATACCCCTAACACACTGGCTCATAAAAAAAACCCAACAGATGAGGAGGACTGGTTAAAGTTTATTTTTCATTGCACATAAAATTAAATATGCCCATAATGTATGATTCTCAAAGTAAAGCCCAACAGGATTTGCTCATGATGGCTAGCGAGAAAGTCGGAGATGGACTGTCCAAAAAAGAACAAAGTACTTCATGGACTCTCAAATTAGAAATGATCATCTACTTAGTCTTAGTCAAGAGATGAAATTCTTGGTCTAAATATGAGGGTATGCACATCTTTACATCTGCTCTCTGCCTTTAAAAGTCTTCACTATTTTTAAAGTTATATTATTGAAAGACGTTGTTAAAAATATAGCATGCTTTCTGGCACCTGAAGGTAGTGACATGTATGTAATAAAATTTTACTTTAGAGACTGATTATCCTGGCTACAGAGGGAGTCTTTATTTTTCTAGGACTTCTAAGAAATGAAGCATTCCATATAACTGAATATTTCAGAAAAGAGAATCTTTATCTTTAATTGAGTAAAATCATTAAAAAAAATTTTTTTTACCAGTTAGGTTAGAATCATTGCCCAATCTCTGCCTTACTAAACGATAATAAGTACCATCTAAACTTTTCTTAATTGAATGAGCATCAATAACTTTAATTTAAACATGCTCTCCAAGTAGAATGAAGTACAACAAATCCGTAATATTCCACTCCTACTAGTTATTGTGTTTTATTTCTTACTGTCAAGTGGTCGGCTATCACCTCTTGCTGCTGCCAGAATGAATGTCCCTAGCTGTGCCTTTCTCTCTCACTTTTTTTATTTTTAATTTTAAGTCCAATAAAATAGTGGGCTAGCAAGATCCAGAGGCCAGCCCCTATCCTGGCTTTTCTTTTGCTTATTTATTTATTTTCTAATTCTTGAGGTATACGTCACATACCATAATATTTCCCCTTTTAAAGGGTACTCTCCCTCACTTTTATTATTCTTTCATCTGTTCTGAACTTAGAATGGATAATCAATTTATTAGTACCATGCACAAAATAAGAATAAATAGAGTATTACTGATGGCTGGCCTGCGAGGTTTTCTATCAGTCAATTGCAAATATACTCTGACTTTTCTATGTAAATAACATTAAAAGTTAGCATAAAGATTAAGAGTAGACTATGGGAAAAATAGGCTTGATACTTATAGCCTCCAAGAAGAAAATGATGACTCAAATACCTGAAGGAAGTTAAGTGCTTTGGAAAAAAGTACCAGTTTGCTTAGTGAGAGAGATGAATTCTACATGGTATTAGGCACAACACAGAGCTAACATTCCAAAAGAGCTTCTGTTTCTTATAAAAACCAAGATTAAGCTAGTTTAATATCATGTTAGATAGATGAAAAGTAGTCAAAAACTATATAGTTTTACAACCTATCAAGCCTGAGGGGCCTTAGTTTGACTTAATCCAGTGTCAAAAAGAGAGTCTGATGAGACCTGAAATGGCCTGGTAAAATTTGAAAGGTACACAACACCCCTGGGATGTGTTCATGAAGAGGCTTTAAAATTCTTTCTTGATTTATAAGCTCAGATTGCCCTTCCTCCTCTAATTTCTGGCACTAGTCAGAGAATAGGTACTGTGTGCTTTGAACTTTGCAAAGAGGATCTGATACCTTACCTCTGTAAAACTAATTAGAGAATATGTCCAAACCTGTATCTCTATGTGACTACGTTCAGTTTGGTACTAGTTTTGATATGATGAAACTCAAAGAAACCTGGAAAAAGGACTTAGAGACATAATTTAATGAAAAGGATTATATAGTTTATTAAAGAACCTGACAGAGCCAATATAGGAAGCCAACTCTATCTCTGATTAACTACCAATCTTATTCAAACTGGTATGAAAACCCTGTGCACAGGTCGGGATGATTTACAGTGGGACTAAAGAGACTCCCCGGCTGTAAATAGGATAGTTCTGCAGTACATCCCTTCTGACGTTGCAGGTATCTAAAGTAAAATACTTCATTCCTTGTTTACCTAAACTGGGGTCTTAGAACCTACTGCAGACTCTGTATTCAACTGAGAAATCAACCTAACTGTTTTGAATTTTAGAGTCAAATTTCACGCTATCATAAAAAATTCTAATTGTAGACTAAAATAATGGCTTTATTCCTTGATGTTGTTTCTTTCATTTAGTGAAACCTTTTTAAATACATTATCTGAAGCCTTTAAACATATTTAGATGGCAAACCAATGACAAAAATTATGAGGTAATATTTATGTAATGCTTTTCTTATATAGAGGTATAATCATATTTGTTACCTGACACTATCCTTGTGATATAAGGAATAGCAGACTTTGAGCTCTCCTGGGAAGACTGAAGAGAAAATGGATGGTCCTATATACATTTTTAGTACATAGAGACACTCTGTTTTACATTGGCTTTCAAAAGATCAATAGGTTGGCTCAATTGTTAAGTGTATGTTTTCTTACTAGGGCAGAGATGTCAGGAGGTTTCTGGGTTATGGATTAATATTTTTTGGGGGGGGCAGCTTTGTTGAGGCATAGATGGTATATGAAAGAGCTACACTTGTTTGGACATGTATAGTTTGATGGGTTTGGACATGTGCCCATGCCCATGGCACTATCACCACAATAAGGTTAATATCAAATGGTAAATAATTAGGATTGTTCAGCTGCATGGGGCCCAAAGTATTCACTGATGTGAAAGCAACAAAAATATGTTATTTTCTGTCATAATGGATTTGAAGGAATTAATAAAAAGGAAATACTTAACAGTAAAAATTATAAAAATAGGAATAGCACATTTTATTTCTCTTATAATTTATACAGAGAGAAATAGACGGGTCCTGATTTTAAAGTAACTTGCCCAAGGTGAGATAAGAGATTCAGAAGTACAACTGTAGTTAGAATATAAATTCCTGTTTGTCTATACAAACCTGGCTAAGGATCTGGCCCAAGAAACTGGGTAAAGATTATAAAACCAAAGGAAGATTACTCTCTGATCAAAGGAGATTTCCTAAAATGACAGAAGCCCCAATAAAGTATCATATCTATTAGAACACTTGGCTAAATGCTAAATGGGAGGCCTCCATTCACACAAGAAGGCCAAAACTGGGTGGATTAATGCACAGGCATTAGAATACAAAGCTTTTTTGTTCTGATGGATTTCTTCCCACGTACTTTTAATCTGAAGATATTACATTAAATTCTAAAGTGAAGTGGCAATAGTCAGCAAGTGTTAGACAGATAACTTCATAAAATCAGGAAATAATACTACAGGATGCTTTACTTCAGCATGTAGACAAGCTCACACATAAACCCTTTTAACAAAGAATATGATTATAAAATGGAATTGTGAAAGCATGTGAAAGGAATATTTATTTTGAAATTGTGATTTATGTTGTATTTATATATAGCTATATTGATTACGGGCTTTAACTGCAACTAACACAGTATTAAAATTCAAATTTTCCATTTGTAGGATTTGGACAAGACAAAATGGAACCAGAAATAGCTATATTTTTCTCCTTACAAATTTAAAATTATTTTTATATAGTACTATGAATTTATTAAAGGTCTTTTCATTATCTAATTTACTTCTTACAAGAACCTTGAGGGGTACGCAAAGCATTTTCTACCTGGATTTATGGTAAGAAAATGGAGTCACACAGGCTTAAATAACTTCACTGCTAGTAAGTGGACTTAAAAATCTTAATAAATTCCTGTTTACTTTTTGAGAAGATGTTTTATAAAAGCCAGATATGCAGCCATATAGCCCAATCAAGAAACCTTTCTGAATAGGTTCAGCTGATGTATGAAGTTACAGAGCCAAAGTCAAATAATACTTTCAGCTTCTTTCCCTGTGATGATCTTACTATGAAAACGCTTCTGAGAACCTTTGGATCTGTTCCCAGAGTTTATATAGTTCTAACCATCGAATATCTTTCAGCTGGGAAGATAGACTAAGTTCTGACATTCAGGGATGCTTAAAATTCTTTGTTTCCAAAATGCTGTGCAGTGAGATGTCTCATGGTGTCATTTTTAATCATGGGGCAAGAAGGAAAACTAGACTTAAAAGCTCCACAGTAACATATGAATTTCAAATATAATGTAGTGTTTACTGAAATTCACAAATCCTTCATAATAAACAATTTTCCAGCATCAGCCATACTAGTCAATTTAAAAAGGTCAAGTAAGTTTAGAGGAAATACAATTCCAAGAAAAAGGTAATTCATAATGCATCACAGAGAGGGGCTAAAAGCATATTTTGTTCAGCATTCTAATAAGATGGTGATAAAACAATACTGCTCCTAATAGCACTGTAAAATTATAAGAATCAAAATAAAAAGACTGACTCAGTGCCTAGATCTTGGTTTCTTAGTGCCAAATACAATGGAAAACCAGAATTTCTTGAAGAAGTGGTTGATTTCAGGCCTGGAGAGGGAAAAACACAAGATCAACCTGAAGCATCTTGTGTTTGAAAGTAAAAATGTGCTCAAAGTTGACAGCAAGTTGCAAAGACACAGGAGCCAACCTGAAAAACTACTAATGACCAATTCTGGTACTATATGAACAGCAAAATAAAAAATGATAGTTTGGGATCATAACACATAGAATAAAGTGAATATTCACAAGCCCAAATTGATATAAATAAGTGAGTAAATAAGTAAATACATAGAGAGAGAGAGATCTTTCCTATAGAAGAATTCCAAGTAATAAAAATAGTGCAAATCAGGGAAATAAAAACTCACCATTAGAACGTGACAGTAAATAACTTGCCTATAGGCAAGATCCACCAATGGATACTAAAATTAGTGGGGGAAAGTTTGAAAAGAAACAGGACAGACGTCTCGAAGTATTTTTTTCCCCCAAATACTCAAAATCTCCAAGGGAGGAAGAGTAACTTTAGAGTGTAGCAGCTCAACAGACACTACTTTAAACTAGTGATCCAGGTAGTATCATGACTAAAAAGACAATAGGTAACTTTATAATGCATTGGGAAGGACATATCATTTCTGTGGCAATCTTGCCAAAAATATGCATAATTTTAATATAATCATGAGAAAACATCAGACAAACTCACATAAGACATTCCACAAAATATTTAACCAGGACTCTTCGAAGTGTCAAGGACATGAAAGACAAGAAAAGATTAAGAAACTGTCACAGATTAGAGGAGACTAAGAAGAGATGTGATGACTAAATGCAATATGAAATTCTGGATGGACAAATAGAACAGAAAAAGTTTTTTAGTGGGAAAACTGGTGAAATTCTAATAAGGTCTGTAGTTAGTCAATAGTAATATATCAACATTAATTGCTTGGTTTTAATCATTGCACTATGGTTATATAAGACCTTAACATTAAAGGTATATGGGAACTCTCTGACTTTTCCGTAGGTCTAAAATTATTTAAAAATAAAACAATCAAAAATTTAAAAATGCCCCACATTTTTTGGAAGCTAAATTTAACTGACATTCAGATTTAAGGAAAATCCACGTATGTCCAGAAGATATAAGCAACATTAAATTCAGAAAAGTAATTACTAATGTAATTCTCTAATTATGGCATAAAAAAGTTTTAACATGGCTAATTTTCTCATAAATAGACTGAAATCAGCTCTAGAAGAATCTTTCATGTTAAGAAATCATTCTACGATTCAAATCTTTCTTTAATTGCATTTAACATTTCAAAGGCAGATCAGTAAGTTAAAACAGCACTGCTTATATCTAATATAAGCCTTAACTGTAGAGCACTATTACAGTTATTATTTATTTCCAATTCTCTCACTCCTACTAGATCATAAACTATAAAGGCAAGAACCATCCATCTATTGCCAACTTCATACCTCTGGCCCTGCATGGTTCTTGACACACGGGCATACTAATATTTATTAGCTCAAAAATGAATTAAAAGTTCAAGTAAAAGCTTTTTCTAGTTGAAAGGAATTACTTTCATATATTTAAAATGCATATATATAAAATGCTTTCTCATTTTAAAATGAGAAAATTATGTCTTAACTTAAAAATAAGATAAGCCTCACTGTACTTCTTTCAAATCTCAGTATTGCCAATATAGCTTGTTTCTGTTCTGGGTTATACTTTACCTACATGACCTAGTCACACATAAGTTTATCCTTTCTTTTAAATTCAGCTTATAATTTGTGTCATTATTGTGAGTTAATTTTTTTAATAGTTTCATTCAAATATATTTCAGTGACTTTGAATTCTTCATTAAGTGCCTGCCTTTATTTACTATAATAGTCAATGGGGGATACGGTGCAAATAATCTAAGAACTATATCCTTTAGATAGTTATGTGGTATTACTTTTGCTACTTAAAATGAATACCAATGCCTATGGCTAAATGCTATACCACTGTTCTGTGTTAGAATATGTAATCTTTAAGGCTAGATGTGGCATCTTATTTTTTGATATATCTCCAAGTAAACTGTTATAGAACCTGGTAGATAAAAGCAATTCTTGGTATCCAAAAGGCAGGAGATTATAGAAGACATATGCATAAAGCAGATGTGTTAAGCCAAATTTAGTATATATTATTAAAGCTAACAATAAAATTTCTGATCATTTTCACTGAACCTACAGTGTAATTTATTACTGTGAAAAGAAAACAGAGGGTTCCAATCTGTTAATTTGGAAATTGGACATTACATGTTTTATAGGTGAAACAGTTTTAAACTAAACTAGCATCTTTAAACTAAAGATCCTCAGTGAAAGAGTGTTTTACAAGCCCTTTTAGCTTCATAAGAATCATAGTAAAATGAAGAACACATTTAACCTGTATAAATAGCAGGGTATTATTATTTTTTGGTTTTTGATTAGCTTTATTAGTATTTTAGATTTTCAGTGTCTTAACATAAACAAACAAAACACAAGACTTTATATTTCATACTATTCAAACCAATGCACAAATGTTTACAGAAGTCCCAACCATAGGGCCTAAATGCTTTTCTTAATGTTTTAAAGGGTATACAATATAAAAAATGAATATTGTATTCTTCTGCACTCCTAGATATGTGTTATGGCATTTAACTTTTTTTTTTTTTAAAGATTTTATTTATTTATTTGACAGAGATAGAGACAGCCAGCGAGAGAGGGAACACAAGCAGGGGGAGTGGGAGAGCAAGAAGCAGGCTCATAGCGGAGGAGCCTGATGTGGGGCTCGATCCCATAACACCGGGATCACTCCCTGAGCCGAAGGCAGACGCTTAACTGCTGTGCCACCCAGGCGCCCCATGGCATTTAACTTTTGTCTGATGTCAAGTCTGTTAGTTTTCATTAAGCTTTTTAGAATAATAGTTATGATCATGTTTGCCTGAATTTACTTCTCAGACAAAGCCCTAACTAGAAATTTTATTGGTGAACTATCCAAAGAAAGTATTAAAAAAAAAAAAAAAAAAAAGCAAAACTCAGGAAGGAAGGAGGAGGGAAAGAGGAGAAAAGGAAGGAAGAGGTGATGGAAGGAAGAAGGAAATGTACCAAGTGAAAATAAAAGCCTGATAAATATTCTTACCTTCACTTTTCTTTTCTGCTTGTTTTGCTGCATTTTCTACTTTTCTTTGTTTTGCCGCTAAGAGTTCCCGTTTTAACTGTCTTGCTTCTTTTCTGAGCTCGTCACTATAAAGCAAAAATAGTTATATAAGTATATAATAAACTCAGACAGAAAACTGTTTAGCAAAAACAAGATTATTGGTTTTCAGGTACACTAAATCTCTAAGAAAAACAAAATAAATAATGTAATACATTTTGTTACTTACATGTCTATTGTGGTATGGAAACATAGCTAAAGGATTATTTTAAAAGCTCCAATTTTTCATAATAGCAATATAATATGAATTACCTGTAAAATATACTCCCTTTCAAATGTATCAAACAGAATAGATAAGTGAGAAATGACCCATTGTTCTTCTAATTCAGCTGTGAATTTAACATTCTAGTTCCAATTTAATAAATCATAGAGATCCTGAATCAAAGCAAAATTTTAATAGAAATTCTATTCTCTAAACCTGGATATACACAAAAAGATGTGGCTTTAAAACTTGATTAATTCCTGAACTGGCACCAGTAACTACCATTTATCAAGCAATTACATGCTAGGTGCAGTGCTAAAATGTTAAGGCTGAATTTTAAAAACTAAATTTTTAACTCATTTGATACCACAATTTGGCAAATAATTTCATCTTCTGTGAAACCTAGCAGGCTGTGGTATTCTGATGATTAATGCAGTCATATATTAAAGGTAAACTGAGATGTAAATACTGACTTCACTACAAGTCGTTACATGACTAGTTTCTACAAGCCAGTTTTAGGGTAAATTCACATTCATGTGCGTGGTACCCATGACATGAACCATTAGGGTCACTTGTGGCCAGTCAAAACTTTGCATTTCATATCTGTGAATGTCAGGCATCTACCCTATTTCAGTAAAAGCTGGAATGGATAACAGATACTCAAAGAACATTGTAAACCCGAGTAGGTAGCAACTTTGGAAAAGGTCTAAAAGAAAACCAAGCCAAACTTTTGTGGAATCTTAGGTCTAAACATTTCCATACTGATTCAACCTTTGTGCTTCTTCTTGATCCCCAAATCTTACACTTTTTCCCCCCTTTTAAAACAGTGTCCTGTATCAGTTACCAAACTGATAGGTCTTACAATGTGCACAACTCAGTTCTTTTTACTGCTTTTCCACATCAAACACATATAGCTATATTTTCTATCTGCTTGGCCTCCAAGATCCTGAATTCTGAAACTTCCCTTTCTGATCAAAATCTACTACATTTTTAACTTTCTCAGTCTTTCATTCCTATTGAACCTGTGCTCATTTATGTTATAATGAAAGCCAACACCTTCATAGTTCAGGATCCATCAGCCCTATTCTGACCCACTTGGCTCTCTAACCATTCCAGATGATATGGTCAGTTATTTCACTGATATCCTCACCAGCGCCTTTAATTTTCTTGACTTGTTTGTCCTTACGAGTATATTATAATCACCTAGAAGAATTTGTTCACGACATGCTCCAAGAGACAAACCTCCAGAGAATATTATTTTGTTAGATGTGAGATGTTGCCTGGGAATTTGTCCCAGTAACAAGGTCCCCAGGTAATTCCAATATGCATTCAGGTTTGGGATCCAGTACATTAGGACTGCCCTATAGCAATTATCTTCTCTTCCTTACAACTCCAAGCACTCCTTCACTGATCCTTTCATTCCGCCAACAAATATACTCAAATTTCCCTGGACTCTGCTCCAATCAAGTGATGATTATCTTCACCAGTGGGCTCCTTTCCTGAAAGAACAGTTTATGTATAGAGTCTACTTTCTCAACCTTGAACTTCTCTATCTCTTGCAATCTATCCTTCTTACACTCTACTGAAACTGCTTCTGTATCAACCAAATTCAATGGTCTTTTCTCGGGCTTTCTTTTCCTCTTCAGCTTCTCTATCATTCAATGATATTATCCACTCCTTCCTTCTTGAAATTCTATTCTAATCAGACTGTGTACCACTTTAGAGTCTTGATTCTGTAATTCTTATTGTCTTAATTATTTGTTCTGTTCTCAGCCTATAATTCTTGGCATTTTTCTCATTTCCTGTATACTAGCATTTTTATCTAACCTCATAACATCAAATATCACTTCTATATATGTTATTTCCAAATCTAGATGTTTTGTCTGATTTTTTGGTCCTGCATTTCTAACTACCCATTATAAATCTCCATGTACATTAGTGATGTCCAACAGAAATATAAGGTAAGACATATATGCAATTTTAACTTTCCTAGGAACCACATTAAAAAAATGATAAAAGGAAACAGGTTAAATTAATTTTAACAACTTACTATTTTTTTTTAATTTTTAAAAAGAGTTTATTTATTTATGTCAGAGAGAGAGTGCTTGCATGAGTTGGGGGAGAGGCAGAGGGAGAAGCAGGCTCCGCACTGAGTAAAGAGCTCCATGTGGGACTTGATCCCTCATGACCTGAGCCAAAGGCAGATGCTTAACCGCTGAGCCACCCAGGCATCCCTAATAACTTATTTTAACTCAGTAACGTCATATGTCTAAAATATCATTATTTCAACATACAACCAATATAAAAATATTAATTCAATATTTTACATTCTTTTTCTGGTGTCTATGTTACACTTACAGGGCATCTTAGTTCAAACTAGCCACCTTTGAAGGAACCAGATCTAGATGGATAGCGGAGGCTAGATGCTGCATAATTACAAACTATGTTCAAACTTGAAGTCATCTCCTCCCTGCCCAAATCTGTTCCTTTTCCGGAAGTCTCTATTTGATTGTGGAACCACTTTCCTCTTAATGACCAGACTTTAAACTTCCTCTGGGACTGTTCCCCCACCCTTCCACTGAATCACTGTCGAAGTATGTCGTTTTCCAGTCTCTCTCATATATAACTACTCCTCTTGACTCAGCATCAATGCCTAGTTTAGGCTCTCATTAGGTGTTCCTCAGATAAATGTAATTACTTTCTATTTCTTGAAGTTATATAAGTACGGGGAATAGCAACCACATCTTTGCTCTATCCACTAAATACCATTAACTTTTTATTATACTATTTTAAAAAATTTTTAATTTGGTAAGTAATTCAGAAATTTAGATGATGTTTTCTGAATACTAAGGTCTTTGAGGAAAAGATTATTTTGAAAGTTGAACAGGAAATACTGCATGATGGCTGAACAAACTAGTTATGAGAGTAATTTGAAGTATGTAAAATATGAGAGGCAATGACAGTATATAGTGTTGTAGAAGCAGTAAAACACAATAATCAAAAGGATTAACTTTGAATTCAGAAAGTCCTGATTTAAAGGCTAACTCTATCACTTATTATCTGAGCGACCTAAGAACAATTACTTAACTGAGACTCAGTTTCTTCAACTGTAAAATGGGGGTAAGATATTTAAAATATTGGGCACTGAATACATGTTCAACAGATGGTAGCTATTATTATTTAGATCATGTTTAAAATAGCACTACAGTTAAGGATTGCTTGTGATGTAGGTATATTTCTTTATTATGTTATTTACTATAAATAAATGTTACCTCTACTACATGTGGAGATTAACTTTGTTCATAATTTTTATAAAGGGTAATGAACGCATAATGCCAGCTTCTCAAGATCTATCCTTAAATGGTCAAAGACTTGGATGCACTACTGAAGCAGCCATAATAACATACAAACTGAATAAGGATGAATAAAAACTCAAAAAAGACAAAGTGAGACAGAGAAGAGAAGGTCTATAAGATTATTAAAAATGGCTTCATTATACTGAATTTTTCAAATGATTCAGAATTTACAACATGTCAAAATCTTCCAGACTATTGAAACAATACTATTTGCTGGTACTTGTGTAATCCATAACTCCTGGAATGAAGTCCTTACAGCACAGTCTAATTTTAGGGTTCCCAATCTTATATTTTCTGAAATATAATCTTATCTACTGGCACTAGAATATATTTAAATCTGTTAAAATGAGAATAAAAATTGTAAGCCTAGAGTACATGTCACCTTATACAACCAAATTAGGGGCTTGCTTTAGAGCCTAGGCAGCATATTTTTGCCCTCAGAGCCTAGTTTCTGTTTGTATGATAAAAGAAATGGCTTGTGGGGTGCCCTCGTGGCTCAGTCAGTTAAGCATCCAACTCTTGATTTGGGCTCAGGTCATGATCTCAGTGTCCTGGGATTGAGCCCCATATCAGGCTCTGTACTCAGAGGGGAGTCTGCTTGAGGATGCTCTCTCTCTCCCTCTCTCTCCTCTCCTCCAACCCCTGCTCTCTCCCGCTCTCAAAAAAAAAAAAAAAAAAAGACTTCTGTAAACTATTAACTCTGAGCTAATTAACTTTTTTCCCTAATAAGTATGTTTCTAATTTAAGTTCATTTGAATTTTAATATGGTTTTTATGATATCATCATTATCCACCAGATAATTCTGCATTATAATATTTTTTTATCTGGTCCAACGGAAAAAAGAATTTCTTTTAAAAAAAAAACCAGCCCAATAAAATAGCAGCAGCCTAGGAGTTATAGTAGCCTTTATATATTTAGTAACAGCAAATAAATGACTAATTTATTCAGTAATTTCTGGAGCATCTAATATTTGTACAGTACCATTCTGAGTGATGGCACAGAAATCACCTCCCTTACCACTTAATCTTCTCAATGACCTGTGGTATAGGTATTTTACAGATAAGAAGTTTGAGGCTCATGGAAATTAAATACTTAACCTGAAGTCACACAATCTATCAGTAGCTGACAGAGATCGAAACTAAAAATGGGCTTGTCTGTATTCTTTACATTATGATACACTAATACCTTGAGAAAATCTCCAAGGAGCCTAAATTCCAAGGAGGGACATAAATCTTGTACATAAATAAGTAATAACAGTACATAATAAAAAGTGGTGAACTGCCATGACAAAGAAATGTCTGAAGCATTTTGCATTACAGAGAAGGAAAGATTACAGTAGGCTAAATAAGGGATGGCTTCACAGAGGAGACAACTGACCTATGCCCTGAAAGATGAATAGGAACTACCCACCCATGTGGAGATACAGTGAAGAGGCACCTGAGCAGTGTGTTTAAATCAAGACAGGGAGGCGGGAAAACACAGGGTGGGTGTGAAAACATTATGCTGTATCATAAATATTTATAGGGGTTGGGGCTAGTAACAAAAGATAGAGTTAGGAAGAGAATCTGAGACAGAGTCTAAATGCCAAGCATTTATGAGTGACCAGGTGGGAATATTTTCCTCCAATTCCTCTACAGCTTTGAGCTTTTAATTTTTTTATATCCAATTTCTCACCTGCTCTTCTTGCTTCATTTTACCTACTATCCACTTACTTTAATACCTTACTAGTAACCCATATACTCCTTAAATTGCTGTCTTAGAAAAAGTAACTTATGACCTCCTAATAACAAGTTTCAATGGCTTCCCTTTCGATGGTAACTTAGACCTTCATTAGAATCTTTCTTGACCACCTTACCTGTGACCTTTTGCAATCTCACACATAGTGTCATGCCACATCTACATTTCTAATATTGTGTCTCTGTTTCCATTGGGTTTTACTCTTTGACCCCTGCTCCTCAAATTTAGGGGCTTCTCAGTAGCCTCTTCAACCGTCTCTCTTTCTCTTTAGATTTCATCCACATTCAGGACTTCAATTCCGCCTATCTTAATGCATTCAATGTATAAAATCAAGATTGTTAGCCTAACGCTCTTTATATATTTCCACTAAATCACATTTCTAATTGCCAGATGGATACTTTCATTAGATATTCCACAAATGCATCAAATTTACCATTTTAAAAGTCATACTGATCATTTTGCCTTCTCAAAAAACATCACCTTATTTCTGTCTTTCCTATTTTTGACCACGAGAATGCTGGTTGTCAGGCCCACCTTCTACCATTACTCCCTTACTTTTGATAGCTGATTAGGTCACATCCTTCCTTTACAAAGTCTCTTTCTTCCTGTAGTCAGTGACAGCTGTTCGGATTTTCACAACTGCACTATCACAACAGTCCACCCACCTGGCCTGTGTGCCTCTGGTTTGGCCTTTCTTCCATTCATTTACTATACTTACGTCAAACCCTATAATTCTACTCCTCTAATGTTCATAACTCCCCCAGTCCTACATAATTATGTTGGCAACCTTTCAGCTTCAGTACACACATCCCTTTGTTCATGCTATTTCCATTTTACCTAAAATGATCTTTCCTCCCTATTTCCATCTACTAAAATCCCCCTCAGCTTTCAGTACAACAAGCAGAAAGCGGTACCCCAGCGCAGCGTTGGGGCAAGGTTGCCAACCTCACTGAGCCTTAGTCTTCTCATCTGTAAATTGTGGCTGTATTCAGCATATATATTATAACAAGGCTGATGCAAATGACCAAGAGTAAGTCAGAGTTAGAGCACTATCAGGTGCTTAGAAGGCAGGGTTTCTTAATGACAAATATACTATAATAAATTCATGACTGTTAAATTACATAAACAATTTAAATAATTAAAACTTTAAAAATTAATCATTTCAGTAAAAATTGATGGTAAAATGATACTAAGTGCTACACTATTAAAGGCATCTACTCAAATGTCATTGATGGGTTGTTTTTTCTTTTTAAATCCAATGTCCATTTCAAAGATTAAACAAAACATTTTGGTAAAAACAGAGACATGTTTATCAGAAGACCTAGACCCAACATCATGATATGGCCACAAGCAATTAATCCTCCTTCTATGCCTCAGTTTTACCATTACCCAAGTACATTCTGAGAAAGGTGTAGAAGTGATTATACTCTGCAGATCATTCTATTTCAACCTCTTTGTATTAAGGATCTTAAAACCCATTATTGAAGGAAATGGTGAGATGCCAAATACAGTCATTTCATCTTAGATACAAGAAGGTGAAGTGTGAAGATAGTAGGAGATTTTTTTCAATTTTGTCCAAGTCAGTAATGGAACTGTAAACATGATACAGGCTCCTTATTCTTTATGCGGCTTCTCATTTAGTTTGCTAACTAGTCACTGAGTTAACAGTACATTTAGACTTGAATATCTTACTTTTAAGCTGAACTTTTTTTTATACAACAGAAGACACTATGAACAAATAACTACACAGGAAAGTTTTTATAATTATAGTGTGTATATATTTTTATCAAACTGTATTACTTTATAGTTTTAAACTATAAATGTTTTAAACCGTGCAACTTTTCAACTTGAGACTGAGGATTTAAAATGGCAACAATTATCTTGCATAATTTTCAGTCAGTTTTTATTTTTTCCCAGATGCCTTTTTAAAAAAAGATTTTATTTCTTTGAGAGAGAGAGAGAGAGAGAGAGAGAGCAAGCATGAGCAGGGGTCGGGGCAAAGGGAAAAGTAGAGAGAATCGTAAGCAGATTCCTGGCTGGGTGCGGAGCCTGATGTGGGGCTTGATCCCAGGACCTTAAGATCATGACCTGAGCCAAAGGCAGACACTTAACCAACTAAGCTACCCAGGTGCCCTGTGTTTGACTTTTGAAAAGAACTTTCATCTATGAAAATGAAGTGGACAATAAATGAATTTGTTTAGTAACCTTATTAAGCAAGCTGACAGCTAAACATAGGTCCATTACAGATCACTGTTTCTGGGACCATAGATGTAGTACTTACAGTTAGCTTAAGCCTGCTATTTCCCAACGTCTGATAAGAATTCGTAACACATGGAAATGATTGCAAAGCAAACAGTACACCCTTCATGGTTTTCAGTCAGCTGCTTTAATCACAAAGATACTGAATCTGTTTGTAATGAAACAACAGCTTGGCTGTTGATGAAATCATAAAATAGCCATAATAATAGCCTATCAGAAGCATTAAAACTATAGATGTATGGCACGATTTTTAGGCTTATGGTATCATCAGCTGAAGCAGGGAATGGAGGTTTAGCAGGGATCAGAAGGTATCAAAATATGTTGTAGTTTATACATGAATTGTGGAAACATATACATATATTCAGGAAATATCTAACCAAATTAAACCAGGGAAACCCACTGTATGTTTAAAGCTCTGCTTTACCTATTACTGGCAGTCTGGCCTTAGACAACTAGGTTAAATCTAAGTCTCAGTTTCTGCATCTTGAGATGTGAAAAATACTAAGATTATAAGAAATGAATACAATTCCATGGAAATTGCTTAGCATACTTAACAAGATGCTCAGAATATGTACTCAACATTAATTTGCTTCTATTATCATTAGTTTTCTCACCCCCACCACAAACACTATTTCTTTTTTTGCTATTTACAGATTCAGTTACTGACCAACTGAGTAACTGAATGGCAAATTCTTTCATTTTTCTCATGAATACATAGATTTCAAAAGCTTACTGATAAATTTTTGTGTTTGATGCACTGCGTGGATTAAATACTACATGTTATGAAAATGAAAAATGCAACAGTTTAAAAAAACTAAAAATTACAAAATTCCCATATCCTAATTCTGGTCACTAAACACTTGGAACTGAACTGCTTATTTTCTTTCATTATAATCTAGTTGAGAAGGTAAAGAATAAAGTAAACAAAGAAAAGTACATAGTACTTAACAAATTCTATGAGGAAGGCTAAAGGAGAACCTACATTATTTTTAGTTTACATGATCTTAGAAAGCATCTACCAAAAGATAAGGTTTAATCCGAGAGATAATGCTCTACATGTCCTTCATAATCTATTACACTAATATGTAGGAATAGAAAAACTGTAATTTGGAAAGAAGGAGGAGTCTAAATGCATCTGCATATAGCCTTTAGACTTAAAATCTTATTTCATATGAAAGATCACATTTATTTCTAAATAAAAAGTTTAGACATCTGATGTAGATTGCCATTAATCTTGTAAGATCTCTTTCAAATCTCAGAAAGTTTTATTCTTACAGTGAATCCTGCACAAAATCATAAAATGTCCATAACAGTAGGTGATATTGCTATTCTGTCTAAACACCAGTAAGAAGTGCAGAATCAAACATGTTATTTTACAGCAAAATCTTGGCTTAGCTAATATTTCACACAAGTGGAGTAAATTAGTTGCGGCAGAAATTCGGTCTTTAGCCATATGTCTATTCCACAATCCAACTTTACAAATGATATTAACTCAATATGAAAAACATGAGATTTCCATTTCCAGCAAGGCAACATAGGAGGAAACCTGAAAATTCTCTTGCACTCAAACACCTAGGAGAGCTGAATAAAGTACATTTAAAATATATATATTATAAATTTATAACTTAGCTCTTTACATAGCTTAGCTTGCTAAAAACCAGGGGGTTGAAAAACAAGAAGAGTGCTAAGAACCAGAGCAAGAAGCATTGCAAATGTTACTGGGATACTCTGAGTCAAGTGGTCTCAGTAACCTAGGACTGTGGGTTTTAACGTGGGTTTTTTTTTTTTTTTTTTAAGATTTTATTTATTTATTTGACAGAGAGAGAGACAGCCAGCGAGAGAGGGAACACAAGCAGGGGGAGTGGGAGAGGAAGAAGCAGGCTCATAGTGGAGGAGCCTGATGTGGGGCTTGATCCCATAACGCCGGGATCACGCCCTGAGCCGAAGGCAGATGCTTAACCGCTGTGCTACCCAGGCGCCCCTAGCATGGGGTTTTAATCATGAGGACTGAAGTAGTACTCCTACACATAAATCTAAAGATTCTCTACTCATAGGAAAAATGAGAGTAAACACATCTACTGAAGACTACCAAGAAGATTGTCTGTCTCAGGCCCATGCAGACTCTTAAGCTAATGAATATTCTCAGGATATCTAGGGAGTATTTTTAATTAAAACCACCAGTGATCTATTACACTCTATTGTGCCTGTTAGAACAAAAAGCAAATTCTCTCTAAAAGAAGCAATCTTCAGTGAGATTTCAAAGGACTCTAAAGAGTTCTTAAAAAAAAAAGAAAACTCCAAATAAAAAGATTTCATAATATACAAGGAAACAAGGCATTGTGAGAACCAGAGGAATAACCAGTAGTAATAGAACCTGACCCTCAAAACTTCAGACTGTAAAAATAAAACAAGTATATTTATTATACAGAGATAATAAAAATTGAATACAAAACCTACATCAATAATTGGAAGAAGAATCAAAACAATTTTCAAAAGGGGTAAATAGAATAGCTCAACTCAATGAATTACGGAATAGCTGGAAAAAAGAGAGTGAGTGAATTAGATATATCTGAAAACACACACAACACAGGATGCAAAACAGAGAAAAAAATCAACAACTATAGGAACTTAAAAGAAATGGAAGACAGAGTGAGAATGTCCATTATAAGTGGAACTGCAGAAAGAGAAAACAGAAACAGGAATTAAGACAATAATGTCTGGGAATTTTCCAAAATTGCTGAAAAATATTAGTCTTTAGATTCAGGAAGCTCAATGAATTCAAGTAAGATAAATAGAAAGAAAATCCAAATGTAGACATATCATAGTCAAAATGCAGACCACCACAAATTGATCTTTTTTTTTTTTTTAAAGATTTTATTTATTTATTTGACAGAGAGAGAGACAGCCAGTGAGAGAAGGAACACAGGCAGGGGAAGTGGGAGAGGAAGAAGCAGGCTCCCAGCGGAGGAGCCTGATGTGGGGCTCAATCCCAGGACTCTGGGATCACGCCCTGAGCCAAAGGCAGACGCTTAACGACTGAGCCACCCAGGCGCCCCCATGACAAACTGATCTTAAACAATCAGCATAGGGCACCTGCTCTTGGTTTCGGCTCAGGTCATGATCCCATGGGTCGTGGGAATCACCCCTGCCAGGCTCCACGCTTGGCAGGGAGTCTGCTGGAAGATTCTCTCCCTCTGCCTTCCCTCCCCCAACCCCACATGCTCTCTCTCTCTCTTCCCTTCAAATAAAGAAAATGGATAAATCCTTAAAAAATATAAGGATAAAGCACTTAAAGTTAAATTCTGGCAAGTAGCCAGACATATTGTGAAAATAAAGTAGTCATGAACTTATGCAACATAAAATGAGGTCTATCATTATTGTCATTAAAGCAAAGAACAAATAATGGCTGGATGCTTAAAGAAAAATGGTTATGGATTAGTTCTACCTAGCTTAACTATTTCAAGAATGCAAAATAACAGGTCAAAGTTAAGCTTGGGATATATTTCTACTAATGTACTATACAGTAGGTTCTTACCCATTTTCTGGCCTATAATGCTGCCTTGAGCATAAGGCAAAAGACAAACCATTTACAGGTGTAGGATAAATGGGTGGGTCCAGGTGGTAGAAGGAGTACTAGCAGCAGCAAGAATATAAAAGACCAAAGGGGATTTAGCTGACAGGAAAATCTGAGTCAACACCATGATGTGACTGCCCAAAAGAATGTGTATGATCATAGGTCTCATTAAAAGTACAGGTTTCCCAATATGCATATTACATCTTTTGCAATTGTTCCACAGTCCCTGGATATTCTTTTCTATTTTGTTCAGTCTTTGTTCTCCTAGCTTTTTGGTTTTCAAAGATTCTATTGATATATATCCTCTAGCTCAGAGATTCTTTCTTCTGTGTCCAGTCTACTAATAAGCCCATTCAAAGGCAGTTTTTACTTCTCTTCCAGTGTTTTTGATCTATAGGATTTCTTTTTGGTTCCTTCTCATCTTTCCTCATCATTTTGGTCTTCATCTCTCTGCTTACATTGCTTGTCTGTTCTTTCATGTGGTCTACTTTATCCAGTAGAACTCTCAGCATATTAATGATGGTTGTTTCAAATTCCCAGTCTAATAATTCCAACATCCTTGCCATATCTGGTGCTAAGACTTGCTCCACTCTTCAAATTGTGTCTTTTGCCTTTTGGTATGCATTGCAATTTTTTTCCTGGTAGCCAGTCATGATGTACTAGGTAAAAAGACTGCTGTAAATAGACCTTTAGTGATGTGGTGGTGAGATGTGTGAGGGGATGCCCTATAGTACTAAGACTAGGTATTCGTCTTTTAGTGATCTTGTGCCCCTGGACTATGACTTCACAAGTGTTTTTCAGGTTTGTGTTTTTGGGGTTTTTTGTCCTCTATTAGGTGGAGCAGAATGGCCACAGTGGACTAGAGTTTATATTTTCCTTCTCCACATGAAAGGTTAGAGGGGACTGGAGTTGGGTGTTTCACTTCTCCCATAAGGAGGGCTAGAGTTAGAGGAAGTTGACTAGTTCCCTTCCCTCAGGTAAGAGGTTCTGATAATTGCCCAGCAGCTTAGGCTCTAATTAACTAGTTTTCTCTAAAGTTAAGCAAGAGGAAGACCGTATTCTGTTATACTTCAAAATGGTTCCTTTTACCCTTCCTCTGTTGGAGGCACTAGGGGATTTTTTTGTTATATTTACTCTAAGAACCTAGTCGAACTCTGAGAGGTAAATCTCACAAGGTTATGGGAAACCTCCCTATGAGTGTGTCACCCTGGAGTTTTTAACTCTCAGATTTGTCCACACAGAGCCTCCAGCAATTCATCAACTGTAGTCCAGGTTTCTCATCCCACACAGTTCTCATGGCAGTTTCTCCTTGTGCTCAGGTGAGCTGCAACTCCCTGCGGTCACCTGCCTGTCTTTCCCATACTGGAGGCAGAAGTTTGCCCTGTTTCCTCACATCTGGTAGTGATCCAAGAAGGGAGGAAAAAGCAAGGTTAAATAATTTTATTAAAAAAGAACATATTTTTATTTTACTTGACTTTAACATTAAAAAAAGACTAAAAAACTTTCTAAATTTTATGTTTGTATCAAGAGATTTCCTAAGAAATTCTTCCATTTTATGAAAAAATGTTATAAAAATATTAAGAGATTGGAGGTTTTCTTTTTTTTTCAATGACATTTCAGGCTGTACTGATTCACTTCCTGCCCTAAAGGTTGAGGAAGTTACTATGCTTAATATTTTTTTCTTCCTCCATTTTCTAATTTGGCTTAGTTATATTATTGTTTTTACACTGTCTATGTTCATAGCATTTATACGTAGAATTTTCACAGTTGTATGGTCTTAGTTTTATATTTAAATGGATTTATTATTGGGGCGCCTGGGTGGCTCAGTCATTAAGTATCTGCCTTCGGCTCAGGGCGTGATCCCGGGGTCCTGGGATTAAGCCCCACATCAGGCTCCTACGCTGGGAGCCTGCTTCTTCCTCTCCTACTCCCCCTGCTTGTGTTCCCTCTCTCGCTGGCTATCTCTCTCTGTCAAATAAATAAATAAAAGCTTTATTAATAAATAAATAAATAAATAAATAAATAAATAAATAAATAAATAGGTTAATTATTTACCACCATCTCTTTTTCCCCTAGTCCTGCGTTTAAGAGGTGTCTGGTGTAATATTCGCTTCTGTTAATAGTTATTTCTGGATGTAGGTGTGTTGTTTCGGGTTTCCTATTTTCTTCTTGCTCTGATATACTCCCTTAATTTTTTATATGTAGGCATCATTTTTACAAAAAAACTAAAGTCATTTAGAAAAAAAATTTAATGAACTACATTTATCACAATATCTAACACTGTGATTCAATATGTAGTACAGGCTAAATAAATATAGGCATAAACTGAGGGAGAAATGGTATCAGAATACTAATCCTGGGGACCATCAGAGAGACCTGTGGAGGCTAAGGTAGGGAACTTTTATGAGAAGAAATTTCAAACATAATACAGAGAATAAAAGCCACTAAGAAAATTGCAACAGATAAAATAGTGTATACCGAAAAATGATGAGGTAATTTTTGTGAAGGTCAAACTTAGTGACAAATAAGCGTTATGTAAATTATTTATTAAAGATTTCCCATTTGCCACAGTAGTCTTGCTTTGCTAAGTTTGTTTTACTTACATCAAAATGACTTCAATATTATGTAAAAGTATGAAAATGTGAAGAAATGATTTTAAGTAGAGTACATGGTATGGATTAAATAAGGGAAGAAAGTAAGGCAGAAGTTTTTCTGGCATTCAGCTAGAGGACCGTAAGGTTTTACACTTCTCTCTTCCACTTCCCTTCTACTCAGAACTCACATTTATCCTTCAGATCTCAGCTTCCATGCCACGTTCTCTGCAGAGACTTCTGAACTCCGATATTGGTACACAAGTTCCCTATGTTCATCCTTACTGTCGCACTTACAATACCATATTTTAACTGCCTGTTACTTCTTTGTACTGCCCACTAGTCCAAAAAAACCAAGTCATTTTACTTTAATAACCCAAATTACTAGCACAGTATCTGACAAATAAGCAGTATTCAGCACTCAGTAAATATGTCAAATAGTACACTAACACTAAAAAAATAATTCGTTTCTCTTAAGCACTGGCAAAATGTATCAATGCTAAGTATATGAACACTTTAATACAGCAATTCTAGGCATGCATTGTAAGGAGCCAAAAGTGTTCAAGTACCTGGACAGATGCAAATGTGCTGGCTATTATTACAACACTGCTTGTAATGGGAAATGTCTATTTAAAATAATTACACTACATAATACAGATTATATAATAAAGACAAAGCAGTATTTAATTTATATAGAGTTGTATGTTTATGAATGTGTGCATGCCTACACACAAAAACAAAAATAGGAGCGCCTGGCTGACTCAGTCAGAAGAGCCATACGATTCTTGGTCTCAGGGTCATGAGTTCGAGCCCCAAATTGGGTGTAGGATAAGTTAAATAAATAAATAAATAAACCTAAAAAAAAAAAAAAGAAAGAAAGAAAAAGATTTGAAAGGAGGTTTACCAAAATGAAAACAGTGATTAGCTCTGTAGAGTACAATGCCATGTGACAATGATTTTATAAACTTTAAATTCTGATTATAAAGATTAACCTATTTCTGTTTAGAAAAAGAAAAGTTTCTTTTTTTAGGGGGAATATTTGAAATGATTCCCTCCAAATATTAGTGGTAGGTATTACGACTATTATTCCTTATGTACTCTTCTTTAAAAAAAAAATTAAAACTAAAAAGTTAAACTTAATTAAAAATACTCTGACAACCAGGACACCTAATGCATGATTTTTACTGATTTTTGATTTCCACAATGGTCTCACTGCATAGTCTTAAATATTTTAGAGTGTTTTAGTAGCATATATTAAGTCAAGCACAGGAGATAGCATGTGGCATATCTGAATGCTTACACAATGTTTAGATTTATCTATTTGCAAGACAAACGAAATTTAACATAAGGAATACACCAATTTGTACTAATAAGTCTATTACGCCAATGATAGTATTGAGTCTTTAAACAATGTTTCTTAAAATCTCCATCAGGATTTAATTATCCATCACTATGGATAAATAAACTCACTTTATGAATTTGATAAAACTACAAGCCTAGGTCACTACAAAAACATTTTGCTCCAATATGATTGAACCTCTCACAACTAAACATTTGAAGCCTACCTGATGTATGCTTCTGTTCCATGGCTCTAGGCCAGTAAGGATGTTTTGGAGAAGGAATATAAACTTTCACATTTTTTTAAAGCTTTTCTATCCTAAGGGCGCCATGGGGGCAAGAGATTGGCAAAGAAGTAAGGAAACAAGACAGGATAGAAGAGGAAAGGTTTTACAGTTTTTCAGCAGTAAACAATAATGCTTCAAATTAAAGGAGGAAAAAAAATAACTAATTTTCTTTCCTTTCTAGCTGCACAAACCACACAATGCAGTATAAGAATACTGTGGATACAATAGGCACTAAGCCACCAAAGGAGCCATCAGTTTGTGTTTCCTGACTTTTCTAAAAACTTTCACCTGCATTGTGGCTAAAGATGTGCTCTAAATTAAGCTACACAGTTTCCACTTCTAGAACTCTGTCTGGCATTTAGCTGAAAACAAGTTGCATCCTTAGAGGCATTAGTGATGGGATGCAAAAACGGACTCATCCCTAGAGTACTGCTGTAGAAAAGGCCAGTTTCTCTTTTCTGTGAGTCTGTGTAGGACTTAACTTTTCTGTGGGTTTCCTACTCTGTTACCACCTGGCAGACAAACAGGACCAAAAATTTTGCCTGAACTGTGCTAGACCAGCCCTTCAAGAAAGTAAGGACAAGATATGAGCCAGGAAAAGCACTTTGGAAACTACTTGCACCTAATAAAAACATATTTTTAATTTAGCTAATGTGAAATTCAAACTAGTTCAATCCAAATGGAAAAGATGCTTGCTTTATATTTATGTGAGTTCTTGATTTAGGCTTGATTCATGCTTCATGAATAAAAGCTACCATTTTATAGAATAAGATGCACATCTGGCTGTGCATCCCTTTGCTTTTCATTAAACCAATATGAGATATGTCACAAGATTCAATATTTGTCCTTAATTTTGTCAATAAGCTAAAATTTTCCTTTATTTTTTATTTAAAAAATTATAATCAACAAATAATATGATTAGGATGGCACATAGTTACTTTTATCTTTTTTCTCTGGTCCCAAAATGTTCCAAGTACTGTGCCAATAAAATAAGCACATCCATGCCTACTATCTCATTTAGTCCCTAGCCAATTGAGCAACTCCAACTAAGGCCCCAGATACAGTAGAGCAAAATGAACCACCCTCTTTGTACCCTGTCTGACTTCCTGATCCACACAATTACAAGTTTGTTTTAGTCACTAAGTTTTTTTTTTTTTTAATTTAAATTCAATTCATCAGGGGCGCCTGGGTGGCTCAGTCGTTAAGCGTCTGCCTTCGGCTCAGGGCATGATCCCGGCATTCTGGGATTGAGCCCCACATCAGGCTCCTCTGCTGAAAGCCTGCTTCTTCCTCTCCCACTCCCCCTGCTTGTCTCTCTCTCACTGGCTGTCTCTGTGTCAAATAAATAAATAAATAAAATCTTAATAAATAAATAAATAAATAAATAAATAAATAAATAAATAAATTCAATTCATCAACATACACCATGAGTTTTTGATATAATGTTCAGTGATCGGTTGCATATAACACCCAGTGCTCATCACATCACATGCCCTCCTTAATGCCCATCATCCAGCCACCCCATTCCCCCACCCAGCTCACTTTCCACAACCCTCAGTTTGTTTTCCAGTCAAAAGTCTCTCATGGTTTTTCTCCCTCTCTGATTTCTTCCCTTTTAGTTTTCTCTCCTTTTCCCTATGATCCTCTGCATTATTCCTTATTCACTATTATTAGTCATTTCAAATGGTGCCCACAGAGTTGGGTCAAAGTATTTCAAGTTAAGAGGCAATACAAGTGTTTCCATTACAACAGTTCAAAGTATATTGTTATATATGTAAAATACACACTCAAAAAAATCTATGAAAAATTTTAAGCCAGAAAGATGGATGCTGTTATATTAACAACATTAAAAACCCAAGCATCCCCATGAGATCCAGAGACAGGTACCCATCACAAAAGAGAACAACCAAAGATAACAACTGAAAATCTAGCCTGAAAATCTGGATGCTGGGCTGGCACTTCTCTCACACAATGGTGGTGTGCTTTGAGATCACATGCAGGGCAGTTCACGGGGTGGTGTAGGCACTCATCCCAACATCCTGGGCAAGCAAAAGCTCTATTTAGACAGATGTAGATTTGTGATGCTTTATTTTCTATAAATGTTAATGACTTTTGCGTTTCATTCATGTTGAAGGTTTAAATATATCTTAAAATCTAGTATCAGATATTTTAAGTCTTGCACTAATAACATCTGAATTCATTTAGAGACCAACACATGAATAAAGCCGTTAAATTGTGATCTGTTGAGGGTAAGAATGTAATGGTAGCTTAAGTATGGCATAGCAGTTAAATGCATCGTTATCTGAAGTGAGACTACCTGAGTTGAAAGTTTGCTCTGATTTTTTTTTTCCCTTTGGCTTTCCACCATGGCTCCTCAAAAACGTTCCTAATAATACTAATTACCTTGTAGGGACGGTGAGAGTGTTTAATGAATTAACACAGAAGAGTGTGTACATAAGATGTGTCAAATAAATACTTGTTATTATTGTTATATTTTAACTTTACCAACAATAAATGTTGATACTGTAGTCAAAATTAATAATCACATTTTAAACTTGCATACCTCTGTAGAAGGTCTCCATAAGAATGAGAAAAATCAACATAAAGGACTCCGTATAGTCCCTGAGACATACTAAGCACTTACAATAATAATAATAGAATCCTTATAGGAAAGAATCTTAAGAAATCATCTGGTTCTGCTTCTAGATGTTGCCCCCGCCTTTTTTATGTTTTTAGAACTGCTTTAGATGTTGCCTTTTTAATGGTTGTACACACAGTACCTTCCTCAAACTTTTATATGATTAGTCTATTTTCTTTTAAAAAATATGATCAAAACACTCTGAGTAACTTTACCATTCCTAATAGGTCTATTTTCTATCACACCAGTGATGTGTGCAAGACCACTCTGAAATCTAATCGGGTCTTGTTATCTATTTAACAATTTTCTTTTCTTTGGCATATCATTTAGATGCAATGTAACACACTATATCTTAAGTGTATATAGTTCAATGAGTTTCCACAGATGTATAACACCTGTGTCACCCACTCCCTAGAATGTTTTCCTCATCCCAGAAAGTTGCCTTGTACACGTTTGCACATAATCTCTGTCATTCTTGCCACCTCCCCACCCCTTGCCCACAACCACTGTTATCTTTTCTGCCACCATCTATTAGTTTTATATGTTCCGAAAATTCACATAAATGGAATCATACAGTATATTCTTTTTGTTGCCAGACTTCTTTCATTCAGCACAGCATTTTCTGAGGTTTGTAGAAATAACTACAGTATGTATCAGTAGTTTCTTTTTACTGCCGACTAATATTCTATCATATGACTATACATAGTTCGTTTATCGTTATCCTGTTGATGTAAATCTGAGTTGCTTCTAGTTTTTGACTTTACGAATATAACTGTTATGAACACATATATACAAGTCTTTTTGTGAATAAATCTCTCATTTCTCTTTGATAAATACCTGGGCATGATAAATACCCATGCATGATGGGACATGGGATACGTATATGCTTAAATCTATAAAAAAAACTGCTGAATTTCTTGTCATATTTTATACTCCTACCAGACATTGGTGTTTAACAGTTCTGGTGTGCTGTGTCCTTGCTAAAGATAGGTTTTCTCAGTCTTTTTTTTTTTTTTTTAATTTTAGCCAGTCTAGTGGGTGTTATCTCATAGTAGTTTAATTTATGTTTTCCTCAATATGATGTTGAACATTTTTTCATGTGCCTATTGGCCGCCCATCTGGCTTCCTATGAAATGTCTGTTTGAGTCTCTACCCCATCTTAAAAACTGTCTTCTTATTTTTGAATGGTAAGATTTTAGATACAAGTTTTTACCAAATTTACATGATGCAAATGTGTTTTCCAAATCTTTGGCCATCTACTCATTTTTTGTGTGTGGTATCTTTTGATATGCAGAATTTTTTAATTTTGTGGAAGTCCTTGATCCCCCTTTAAAGTGAAACTGATACAAAAAGGATGTAAAGTACAATCACAATTCTAATAATAATTTATTAAATCCCAAAAAGAAACCCATAATGAGGCCCAAGATGAGTTTTCAATAGGAAACCTACATCTGTCACTGACTTCCTATCCAGGGTTTCTTCCATTATTCTGATATATCTGACCTAACTAAATGGCCTTCCATTTTTAAGTAGTTGTTGTTGTTGTTTTTAATGACTTATTAAGGCCATTTTGAACGATTCCCTGACTTCTAGTATTTTAACAATGCTACCTTATTTATGCAAATGTGTTATTATCTTGAATCCTTTTTTCAAAGTCAACAAATTGGGTACTGACATGGAACAAGCACTCAATATACCAAGGTTGCCAAAAGCTGCTAACAGGTCCTCTGTGGGTGTGATTCTCAAATTACCCAACAGTGGGACCCTGTTAGCGGTTCCACTTTTATAGGCTTTGTATTGCTAGATTTCTTAAACCTGATAGCCATCAGGTGAATTCCCGACTGAGCATATCCTGCCCACACATAGGCATTTGTCTTTGTCTGTCTTTTTTTGAACAGTGGTAGAACACTAGTCAGTGAGTAAATGTGGTGAAAAAGGAAGTCCAGTCTTTATTAGGCAGTGGTGAATGAACTGAATACTGAAATTTAAACTGGTAATAAATGGTGCTGCCTAGACTTTATTCTTTAGAACAATATATTGCCCAGATGTTAACTTACTCAAACCTTAAATCAAGCAAGAACTTAAAACATCTCTAATCTGGTACCTTCTCAGAGAGAATGGAATGGAAAATGTATTGTCAATTGACACTTTTCTCTCTGCTATGAAAATATAACTATTCTTTACAGGCTTCTCATACAGCCATATGTGAAATGACAACTAAGAGTAAGTCAGTTTCTACTGCTTCCAAAGATTCCTTCAAATGCTTATCTTTAACTTAAACAATTTCTACTCCTTAAGACTACCAAGGACTTAAAATGATCTTTTCTTCTGATGAACAAGATATCCCTGAATGATCCAAGGCTCTAAGTTCTTCAAGGAATTACTTTTGCAACTAGAGCAATAAGAGAAACTCAGAAATTTCTTACCCCAAATGGCACCACTAAAAACAAAGATGAAACCTTGCTGAAAAACTAAACTATTAAAAGTTTGGACTGAAATATAGTAACCTTTCATGTATAGAGTAAATTTCTGTAAGACAAATATGAAAGTAGCATAACAGGTCTCAAAATATAAATATAGGAAATAGTTTTGAGAAAATTTTAAGAGCTAACTCTATCAGTTTTAGAATATATGCTTTATAATATTTCTTCTAATCAGGAAAACTCATTTGCATATACTTTTCAAAATATACTCTACAAAAGTTGTAATTAAAACATAAATATATTGGGGCACCTGGGTGGCTCAGTCAGTTAAGCATCTGCTTTTGGCTCAGGTCATGATCCTAGGGTCCTGGGATTGAGCCCCATGTTGCGCTCATTGTTCAGTGGGGAGCCTGCTTCTCCATCTCCCTCTGCCTGCCGCTCCCCCTGCTTGTGCTCTCTCTCTCACTATCTCTCTTTCTATGTGTCAAATAAATAAGTAAAATCTTTAAAAAAAGAACCCATAAATATATTAACATTTTAAAAAACTGAAACAGTTAGACTAAGTCAGTTGTGTTCCCGTAAATATAGAAATTAGGTGGTGAGCGCTAGTGATGTAACTGGCCCACCAAAGGACGCTTTTTTGCTTTTTTAAGAGATTGTTAGATATCTGCTTAAAAAAAAATCCTTAATGTTGGAGATTGAAATCATCTTAAAAAAAAACACAAAATATGCATCCAAAAGAATAATCTGTAAGCTTTTCGACTAAAAAGGATGTTGATGTTAATAATTCCCCCTAAGCCAAACTTCCTCCTGCTAGTTGAATTTACATTTGACTTGTTCATTTTATGGATTTCTTACAAACAGCCATTTTTTTTCTTTGCTTATCCGTTGGAAGCCTAAAACAGTACTGCATTAAATCGGGAAAGATTTTTCTCCTATAAAAGCAAGGGTAAGGGAATATGTCTGAATAAAAAAGGTTACTCCCATGTGTTCAGTCTGATAGTTATTCATAATTCCATACCCATATCTTTCTTGCCCTAGTAACTAAACAGGAGAACCTGAAAAAGCTTTCTGAAGAATCCTTTTGTAATCAACCAAATGTTATTTATGAAATGTTCATGATAGGGGCATTACTTAAGTAGGTACAGTGTTACCAGAGTATCCCTAACTGCTCACTGTGGAGGCTTGCTTTGGTCATTATTCAATAAACATTTATCTCTGTAAGGTCAAAAGAAGATGATCTACTTGTTTAAGCCTAATAGCACTTGGTTTTGATTCATAAATACAGCAAAACTATACCTTACACATTTCTTATATTACTTTCAAAGAAGCAGTAAATTGAAACCTCCTCATTTTAAACACAGAACTAATGGAGCCCTGCTCTATATCAACACCATCTATATAAGGTGAAACATTTACAAACCACCTGACTATTATGCCAACAAGTTCAGAGAAGGATATATATCTTCTAGTTGCAAACACCAAAGTCTCTGAGAATGTTGCTTTAACTCAGTGCTATCAAAAATACTAGTTAAAGCATTCTTCTGCAATAATTACTAAGGAGTTAAAACATTCTGCTCTCTTACTTATTCTCAAATCATTTTTTCAAGTATGACAACAACAATAAATCTCTTTTTCAAAAGGCCAAGAAGTGCTAATTATTATACCTTTAATATTGAAGTCGCCAAGCATTTATAGCAAAAGTTTAAACATGACCACACTAACTATAAACTCTAACCAATTATTTATGTTTTAATCTCTACGGAAATCTCTTGTGTTTTGGTACTAGTGAAATTTATTTCAGGAAGTAAAAGTAATTTAGGTAAAATATCATGTTTTTAAAATTATACCAATAGGCTATGCTCTCTAAGTTATAGTGATAGGCTATGTCATACACTTGAAATAATTGTTGGTAAACTTTCTTGAAAAGTTTGGTTTCAAGTACTTAAGTGAAATTTTTTATTAGCTCTAAAAGGGCTAGAATTTACCTGAAAAGGGAAAAGAAAATAAGTAAGATAAATGTGATTAAATTTTCAGCAAAGTATAGAATAAATGAGCATGCAGTGCCTTGCACTTAATAAGTGTTCAATAAATCTTGAGTTGAAATGAGCAGGCTTTTTATTCTGTATCTTTTTTTTAGTGTTTAAATGAAATCATATAAGTAAGTTTGATATTTTTCAAAAATTTTCCAATATATTTTTATTTAAAAAAAGAAAAATCTATATAATTATCTGACTGGGTACAACTACATTTCCACTTTTATTTTCCAGTACTATAAAAAATTCTGTTAATGTTCAGAAAGAGAGAGGCAAGTAATTTCTTTTTTTAAGCATCTGTGACTTCCTCAAATCAAAACACCTCAATTCCTTTCATTTTCAACCTAGAAAACAAGGTTCTTTTATTCTCTCAGATTCTTTCTTTTATATGCAGATTAACCAAAACATTTATATAGATTTAAGTTTTATTTGGATGGAGGGTGAAAAGAAGACTTATTTCTGCATATTGCCAGTCTCTCCTGGGAATTCTCTCATTAATGGAGTCTGTTTGAGACTAAAATTGCAAATGAAATGTAACAACTTAAAAAAACAAATCAAAACAAAACCAAAACCCTCTGAGTTAATTAGAAATGAGACGCTGAAATGAATACTTTGTCATATATGTAGCAAAACTTGGATTCTATTCTTTCTTGCATAAAGAGCTATCTTTAATTTTTCCATGGTGAATTTGGAATTCCTTATCTCTGAGTTTCCTGATATATAATAGTGATCTACTCAGAATCACAAAATACATGAAAACAGCAGACGTGTTAAAATCTTAGCACTCCTCAGAATTCTTGCTGCACAAGTAAAGCTAATGTCTGGCAATAATATTTACTTTCTTCCTTTTTACTGACATATACAACTGACAATCAATTAACTAGGGTTTTCCAAGAAATATCATCTCATAAAAATATAGACTCTTCACAGAATCCCTATTCAAGATATTAAAAGACTAAACATTCTAACATTAACATTAATGGTATTGTTCTCATGTAAATAATCTCTTTAAAGTAAACCATTACAAAGGACTTTAAGATTGACATCTAGGGTTTACTGGCAAAGGTATTTTGAGGAAAAACTGGAATTTGAAAACTGTATTAGAACTCATCATGTGCTGTGCTAACGAGTTGTAGATTTAATTCTCCCAGTTCTCCTGGCTGTCGGGAGCCATTAAAAAAATGTGAGCAAAGTTGGGGTGGGGGGGGGGAGTAGACAGGAATAGAACATGTTTTAGGAAAATCACTCCATCAACACAGTAAAGGCCAGATTGTGGACGGAAAGAAGGGAAACCAGTTATATTTCAATAGTATAAGCCAAGGGTCAGCAATATTTCTGTAAAGGGCCAAACAGTAAATATTTTAGGTTTTGTAGACCACAGGGTCACGGTCACAACTACTTAACTCTGCCACTATGGTATAAAAGCAGCAAAAGACAAAATGTAAACAAATGAGTGTGTCTATGTTCTGCTAAGACTTTCAAAAACAAGAGATTCGAAAAAACAGGTGGCAGGACGGATTTGGTTTGTAGGCTGTAGTCTGCCAACCCCTATTCTAAGTCAAAAATAAAAAGTAGAACTTGGCAAATACAGTGGCAATGAAGATGTAAAGAGACAGATTTTCAAGATTTAAGTGGAAGATTTGGTAGGATTTGGTGACTGACCAGATACAGAGGTAGACATTACAGAAATAACGGATTTCCAAATAGGCTGATTTTCCAATTTCTCGTTTGGGCAAGTAGAAACGGGTGGGTGAGAATAGTCACTGAGAGAAGGAATCTAAGATGGGGAGTAATTTTGGTAAGAATGGTGATAATTTCTGTTTTGGACATGTTGAATTTGAAGTTCCCGTGGGACATCTAATTTAGGCAGTTTTAAAGTGAGGGGATGTAATAGAGACAGTACTAAGTATAGCATGCTTTTCCACATCCACAGTGGATCAATCCGAACCCTCTCAATTCTTCCCTATAAAACTTTCAAATTCCTTTTTTACTTCCCATTCCCAATGCCTTGGTTAGCCCTTTATGACCTGGGCTATTGGAATAGTTTCAGAATTGGTTTCCAGGCATCAAGCCTTGAGCCGCCTAATATATTGTCTACACGATGGCCAAAGGAACCATTCTAAGATGTAAATCTGATTATGGCCCTGCCCATGCTTAAAACTTTCAACAACTTCCCAACAATGCATAAGCCCTTTCGAGACTTGACTTCTATCTACTTGCTGTTTACAGATAGTGACAAGCAATCATAGTAGCTCTCTTTTGCTTTTATTTGGTGCATACTGTTACCTTCAGCTGAAAAAACCCGCTTCATAGAAAGACTTGTAGAAATTATGCTCAAATATTAACAGCTCTATATAGATGGTGTAAACTATTTTTTTTTCTTTTTTTTACCTGCTGTTTTCTAAAATGTACTGAAAGACTACATATTACTTTTTTTTTTTTTAACGGAAAGGAAAAGTTCAAAACACACACAAGAACAATGAATTCCCTTTCCTGTCAACTCCTTCTCCATCAGTCCTAGGGAAGCCTTCGTCTTCACATTTATTATCCTTTGAGGTCACTGCTCACGCAAGTGCATCCCTCTCCTGCCTGGCTTCTGCTCCCGCAGAGCTCAATTCTCAGCTTTGCACACTTGTTTCCACCACACTGACTCTCAAACAGACTAGCAGAGATTCGGCCCTGGAGAGCGCACGCTGGAGGAGCTGTGTCACTGGCAGGGCGCTCATTTGCCCTTAGAGATTAGGGTTAAGAGTTTATTATCTGCAGTTCTGGCCACACGTGACCTTGCACAGGCAGCTGCCACGCCCTTTTAAGAAGTGTCAGGAATTCTCTTTGATTCCTTCTTCTTTGGGCACTCAATCAGGTTCCATGTCTAGCTGTCCTTCCTTCTTTTGCAACCAACTTCTCCCCACCCCCATCTTCTCTTTTCTGCATTCTTGTCAAGCACGTTAATCTCTCCCTTGTATAACTGCCCAGATTCCTAACTGATTTTTTTGCTTCTAGTCTTCCATCACTGTCATCCATCTTACTAATGTAGTACGCAGCAACTTGAATAGATCTCTGAAGAAAGCTGAAACAGTACACCTCAGGATCTCCACACTTCTTTTCCCAGTATTTGCCGATAGCGATAGCTGGGCCTCTCCCAGATTTCTCACCAGACCCCATTCTTTCCTGCTTCCAGGTACTTTCTCAAATCCCCTCCAAAAAGGAAGAGCATCCTTCTGTCTTTATCTTACTAAGGTGTAAGGCTTAAACACTACCTACTCTACTAAGCTTTCCTTGTTCACAAAAGTCAACTTGAATTCCTTTAACACTGCCTGTATCATACATACTTATTCCCCAACTTCTGTCCTCACCCCATTCCAAACTTCCTTATACTATTACTTTTTTACCCTCACCTTCTTCATTTTGGAATCTTCACAGAGGCCACCATAATTCCCTGTACAGGGGATGAATACTGAATGAGTGTTTCTTCTCAACAGATATGTTAAGAAATGATCATCCTCACATCTCCAACTGCTGTGCACCTAATACATTTAGGAGCCTAGTGAAAGTACTGAACGGATAAAAGTATTTCTTGAGCACTTAGTACATGTAGGCACAGAAGTTAGGAATTCACAAAGATGACTGTATTAAACTTACCAAAAAAGTCTCTGGCATAAGAAAAAAAAATTCAGTTTCTGTCCCTGGTTCCTGACAGAGAAGCCTTAAAACACTTATAATTTCCTGAGTAATGGGAGTGATAGAAGTGTTTTACGCAGAGCTCCTAAATTCTTTGGAATTTCCTGGATGATAGAAGCATCTTTTGTTCTAAGAAGGCAACTCTTGGTGGGCTAACTGGAAAGCTTCTGGATGGGGGCTGGTCATTAGAAAGACCACTTTCAGCCCCACTCTTATATCCTCCAGGGAGAAGAGAGGGGCTGGAGAATGAGTTAATAATTAATCATGCCTATGTAAGGAAGCCTCCGTGAAGATCCCTCAACTAAGGATTGTGGAGAACTGAGTTGTCCAAAGTATCCAAATGCTGGAAGGGCAGGCAGTACACCCTAAACTTCATGGGGAAAGAAGCTCCTGTGCTGGGACTGTTCCAAATCTTAGGCTACGTATCTCTTCATCTGGCTGTTCATCTACATCCTTTATAAAATCCTTTATAATAAACCAGTAAACAAAAGTGTTTTCCTGAGTTCTGTGAGCTGTTATGGCAATTATTGAACCTGAGAAGGGGGTGTGGGAATCCCAGAGTTGTAGCCACGTCAGACAGAAGTTCCGAGAAGTAACCTGGGAACCTAGCATTTTTGATTGGCATCTGAAGTGGAGGGTAGTCTTGTGGGACTTGAGGGTAAAAAAGCCTACAGTATAAGAAAGTATGAAATGGGGCAAGGGACAGAAGTTAGGAAGTAATTATGTATGAAAGCTGTGGGGTGTGTGCTAATTCTGGGTACTAAATATCAGAATTGAGTTCAATTGTAGAACACCTAGTTGGTATCCACAGAGAATGACTTGTAGAAAATCCTCACATTTGGTATCAGAACTTTTGTGAATAGAGAAATAGCTTTTTTCTTTTATGGTCCAACTTTGCATTGTTTTGAAAGATTGTTTTCATGAATCATGGAACACTGCATCACAAACTAATGATATACTGTATGGTGACTAACATAACATAATAAAAAAATAAATAAAAATAAAATGACCATAATGATAAAAAAAGAAAGAAAGAAAGAAAGATTGTTTTCCTATCGAAGAAGAGATAGACCAGATGGCTTCTCAGTCCATCTTGAGTCAGGTTTTCATAGCATGATTCATTATTTTTCATAAATACCCTAAGCATATAGGGCCACAATTAAACCTGAGTATAAAAATCATTCTAAATCCAAACACAAGTGATTTTACAAATTTGGTCAATTTAGATTACCATACTTCTGCTCCTTTTCTTTGATGCTTTGCAAGATTCAAAGTTATAAGTTTCAGCTTTAATACTTATGGGGAAATGGGCTTTCCAGAACTCTTGTAAGTTAAAAGGCAGAGGATACCTGGGTATTAACTCTGCTTTCTCCCTCTGGATGAGAAAGTGTCCTTGCTGACACAGAGTTTGGTTCAAGAACCAGGAAGGTCTGGTAATTATAAATATTCCCTTAAAAGGAAGCCCGGAGATTGTTAGTTCAAGTTCTTCTGGAATAGTGATGAAAATGGAATAGCCCACAGACTGCTAGTTCTCTTAGAATAGTAAATATAAAAGGGTAGTGAACTTTTAAGGCCAGAACTGAACTTCCTGGTTCAGGTACCCTATCTTGCATGTATATTTTTGTTAACAACTGCTGATCCCTAATAGGGGTCATGAGGGTGAAGAGAAGATATGCTAAGATGTGCTGTATCTGCTTCTGCTCTGGCTTTACTTCTGATCCGATACTGGATCTGTGGTTAAGGACATTGGGAACTAAAGTTAAAAAGCACATATGTGTATTATGAATACGTGTGTGTTTTCCTCCTGTCAATCCTTCTGTCAATAACCCACCCAAAACACTGTACTTGACTTAAAGAAAAACTAACACGGCAAAGGCAATCTAATCACTTTAAGTAATGCTAATTACTCAGGAATAAATCAGATATGTGATCAATACGGATGGTGAGAATGTTCATTTGATTAACTGAAGAGAATCTTAAGTAAGGAGAACTTTTCATCAGGACACAAAATGTAGATAATTCAAGAATCTCTAGGAAAAATGTACTGTTAAAAGTTTTTTGTTTTTTTAAGATTTTATTTATTTATTTATTTATTTGAGAGAGTGAGCGAGAGAGAGAGAGAGAGAGAGAGAGAGCAAGAGCGGGGGGGGGGGGGGCAGAGGCAGAAGGAGAGGAAGAAGCAGACTCTCCACCAAGCAGGAAGCCTGAATAGGGGCTTAATCCTAGGGACTCTGAGACCATGACCTGAGCCTGAAGGCAGACGCTTAACTGACTGAACCATGGAGGTGCCCCTAGGAAGGTGCTTTTTAAGAGATATTTCAACGTCTTAGAAATGATACCTCAAAAGAGAGAAAAGGTTGAAAATCCCTTCCAAAGGAAATACTATTCAAAGTTTTCAACTTCAAAAATACTTCAAAAGGAAATGGCTTTCTAGAACCAGGAATAACTAACTACTTCAGATTTCATATTTTGGAACATGTACAGCAAAATTACACACTAAATGAATAAGTTGTAAATTTGTAAAATTCTAAATAAGAAAGATTCCTATAAGCAATTTTTGTTTTGTTTGTTGTTAATGTCCAAAATGGAAAAAAGAGTAGTAAAACAGATTTCATTAAGCCTGGATTTCTTTCTTGTTGGCTTAAGAACAAGCCATTTTGCTATATAGTATGACATAAAACTAATGCTAGATGTTAAACACAACTTTGCTGAAACCTTTTCTTGTTTCCTTATGAAAAAGTAACTAATTAGAATATTTTTATGAATTCTGAAACCAAATTTGGCACTTCAGTAGCCAACATAAGCAATGGAGTCACATTAAAAACTTACCAGGATGCAAAAGTTCTTCTTAAAAGTTAACTAACATAAAGTAAGCTATTGAAGATTTTAACATTTTTAAAGCCCAGTCTCCAAAACCAAAAAATGTAGTTACATATGATAAAGATTACAATAGTGTCATTTCACACCAAAGGTGTTAGAATTCCTTTCTGGAAATAAAGTGAGCCTCTGATATATCTACTTTTATGCAAAAAATAAATTTATAAACCTTAAAAACTAAACCTCACTCCAGAAATGGAGAAGGAGAGCTGATTTTCTGAGGGTTTCTCATTTGTACCTGAAGAGTCTTGAGCTCAAATGGCTTGTGAACCGCAATTACACACACCCCACAAATGCCCTGCTGCAGACATGAGTATTTGTTTGTAACATTTGGTGGGTATGAAGTGGCAAGCACAAAAGCCATCCTTCTGAAACTTTTCCTGGTGTATGGAAAATCTTAGTTTTTCTCATTTATGTAAACCAGTCCTGTAACTCAGATAAATACAACTTTTTTAGAATAGAAACATTACAGCAGCCTTGCTTTTCCTCAGCTAAACTTAGAGCATTCAGTGATGGGCACATTTTCTGGGCTCCACCTTCTGCAAACAAATTTAAAAGTACTGAAAAGCAACCAAGGCTTTACATCACAGAATAACAGATTTAGGAACGAACATTGGAGAAATGTTACAAACAGTACTGTTGCCCTGTTGGGCGATTTAAACAGTAAGATTTATTGTCTCCTTCTAGCCTAAATTTTAAACGTGGATTTTGTCAAAGGTTAGTTCTAACTTAGATCAAATTAAGCTTGATGTGAATAGGCCAGCTTACTCTTAACCGCATATAAAAAGTAGGAAAATGATTTGCCTTTTTTTTTTTAAAGGTCACATGCCTGGGACCTCAGCAAACAGTAGTATTATTAAAGGGAAAACTCCATGTGGTTCCAAGAATGGCAAAAACATCCTCACAGAGGAAACTCCTGATTAGCAACTGAATGAAAGTAAAAAATGTAATAGTTAAAGCGAAATCTAAAAACAGAATATATCCTATCATGCTCTGCAAAACCACAGCAAACAATCAGTGGTATTTGTGCCTGGCTGCTGGAGATTCACCTCTTTCCTCTTTCCTGTCCATTGTGTTCTAGAGCCACAAGTGAAAGTTAGGTCACCTCAAAGGTATAGAACTTGTACACCGGGAAAAAGTTGGGCCTGAACAGTATCCAAACGTAAGTGTAAGCCATTTGCTGAGGGCTCACTAGATACCATTGTTATTTATAAAAATGATAAGAATAATATAATCTCAGCCGAGTGCCTTGCATGTGACAATTATACACTTCCTTGAATACAGTATTACATAGTATTCAAATATTTGTTAAACTGGATGTAGGATATAATTTATAAACTAGTTTACTTCTTCATTAAATACTTTGTTCTTGAATAAAGATATTTAATATCTATTTTATCGTCAAATTAAACTAGCAAATTTTAAATCTTTGTTTGGGTTTGATTGCCCACATTTCAACAGTCCCAAGACTCAAGTCTTTTTTCCTTAGGCAAGAATACAGTGGTTTCTCTCATAAAAAACAAACAAACAAAAAACTAAAAACAAAAACAATAAAACAAAAACAACAAAACCCACATAAAATATAAAGATATCCTATAAAACAAGTCACCCGAGAAGTCTGATTAATTTTGTTAGAGGCTATAATTCTGCAGAAGTTTAGAGGGAAAAGTAACTTACTGAAAGAGATTGGATCTTCCATACAATGAAAGAATATTAATATGAAATTTAAGTTATACCAAAAACTTGATCATCAGTTCGTGGCAAATGATTCCTTCTACTAGAAATGAATCCACATTACCTATATTTAGCAAAATAACATCATAGAGAAATATACAGCTATTTCCACTGCTAATTTACATAATGGAAAGTGGAAAAGTCTGCTGTTTCCACATCCCAAGCCAACTATATAATTATCTTTGCCAAATGTTCAGCAATCTACAGAGCTTGAATGTATAAGATATCCATAGCCAGGATTACATCTGTTTTATGGACATGCCTGTAATGGGAAGGAGGAACACAGATTTAGCCTATAATCCTCTGAAAATGTGATTTAGACTTTTACTTTACACAGAAAATAATCATTCACTTATTTAGTAACTTTTTGAAAAGTAAAATTTCCATTTAAAAGGTTGGAAGATGTTTACTATTTAAAGAGATTATGTTAATACATACTGAAGAGGTTGAGGGGAAATATACTATTGTTAGAAAAGTTTCTCCAGTCCATTATTATCTGCCTGAAAGGGTAGCTTTCTGTTTATCAAAACAAATAAAATTATACTTATAAATCTAAAAACCATAAGAATATATATTTATTATAAGGCTCTCCATTTCATTAATTCAGATTTCAAAAGATATGTCTCTGTATTGTTGAGAAGGAGACCTATGCAGGCTCCAGAAACCTTCAGTTGTTTGGGTGGTGGGAGCCAGGGGAACTCCCAGAATTGCAAACTCTTTTCCTGTTCTACAAGTGAATCCAAGGACAATCTTTAGAAACAATTCTTGCTTCACCAAATATAAAGCTCACTTTTGGAGATGGCTCAGGGGAAAGGATTAAGAGCTTAGGTGTACACAGTCTGAAGAAACAGCACAGTATAAGCATATGAATGGGAAATATTGGACCCTCGGTATAGAATACATATGTGTCCTTGGAGTTTACAAAGAAACACTTTAGTTTCAATCAAAACAAATGACAGAAAATACAAGAAAGGACATACATCAGTAAAAATGAAGTTAAGATAAATGCTTGGAAATCTCTCCACTTTCCTTTTGAATGTGTAACTGCACTGAGCATTACCTTTTGGCCAAGCTGAGAAGAGTGATTATCATCTAGTCTAACTTAGAGTGAAAGGCGTTTCATAGAACTCCAAAAACCAAATTATAAACATGAGGTTAAAACAAAATACGAAATTATTCCAGATCTTTTGTAGGGTCCTAACAAATTACATCAAAGTTCTCTTGGTTAAAAAAAAAGTTCTTTTGTGTTTATGACATGTAGAAGAATACTGAGATAGTATGAGGAGACGTAATGTCAGAGCTTTAAAGAAGGGTTCGTTTAAAGTTCAAATCAGAAAAGAACAGAGTTATGTTGCTGGTTACAAAGATGACCAAAGAAACAGTACTTATTACCCTTTTATGCAAACAGATGTAATTTGATAAATGTTGAAATTTTTCAAAGAATTAATTTGGTTTTAATTTTTTTGTTTAGAATGTACAATTTGAATATTAATGATACAACATGATTTCTTTTAAAAGGGGGGGCAAATTTTGAGGTTGCTTCCAAAAAAATTCACAGTTGATTCTCCCCCCATCTCCTTTTTTGTGATACTATACAAATCCAGGTAATGTTATTACTGTTCTAACAGAATAATTACACTCAGTGTGATTGATTAATAGCATAAAGGCTCCTGTTGGCGCCAAAAGTATGGTTAAAGATACTTTTATATTCAATCAGAAGTTCTGGCAAATAAGTTCAAAAAAGATAGAACCGTTCAACAGCTTATGTGTTCTGGATAAATGATAGATTTAATTGTAGCAAAGACTAATTTTGACCATATTCAGAGACTCAACATTTTCCTCCTACACTGTGGGCAAAAATGGTTAACTAGTCTCTTAGCACAAAGCTCTGGGTGAAGACCGTAGGAAAAAAAGAATCAGAGTTAATATCCTTTAAATAGACCCAAATTGCAAAGAATATATGAACTGAAGGCAAAAGCTTACAGAAAGTAGTACAAATGGTTGCTTTTCTTTAAGACTAGTCAAGTCGTGCTATCATTTAACGCTGAAGACCAAAACAATCTGACAACCCCTTTATATCACACTGAAAATACCTCTCAATGCCATTTAAACTACAGAAGGAATCATCTTAAAAGCACAGTGATCAATAAGAGAATCCAGTTATAACATATATAGATGGAAGCTCTCCTCCATCACTGCTATCAAAGCAATTCAAAGTACACTTTGCAAACTGAAGTAGTATAAGCAAGATATCCAAAGAACTGTCTCTGAAGGTCTTCAAACTACAGTATGTGTCATCTGTTTGGTCTGGTTTAAGTATGAGCTGATTTAAAAGCGGTGCGATGACTCGAATGGAATTTTCAAATATCCAGAACTAATGGAATATATACGTAAATCTGTATAATACAAAATAATAATTTGCAAACACATAGGTTTACTCTATGTCAGGTACAGTTCTACGAGCTTTATATATATTAACTCAGATCCTCACAGAAATATTATTATATAGTACTATTATAAGCTTACTTTATAAATAAAGCTGGGGTAATTACTGACTCTAGCTCTCTAGAGCTCACAGCAGCAGAGCCAGATTCGTTTTGTTCTAGAGTCTCTACCCTCTGCTCTTAAATCACTACACAAGTACTCTCAAAGTGTGGTTTATGGACCCTGAAACCACTTCAAAACAAATAAAATGGACCCTGAAACCACTTCAAAAGAGTCCACAAGGTCAAACTAGTTTCTTAATAATATTAAGATGTGATTTGCCCTTTTCACTGTTTTGAGATTTGCACTGATGGTACAAAAACAACAGTGGGTAAAACTGTTGGACCTGTAGCATGAATCAAGGCAGTGGGAGCACAATGAGCTAGAAGTCATTGTATTCATCACTGCCAGGTACTGACAGGAAAGAACAAACAAATTTAAGCCAGTTTCACCTAAGAATATCCTTGATGAAGCAATAAAAGTTGCTAATTTTATGAAATTTCAAGCTTAAGCGCTCACAATACTTTGTGTTGAAACTGAAGCATGCATAAAGCACTTTAATTGCATACACAAGTATGATAGTTATTTTGAGGAAAAACATGCAATTATTTGACCTGTGAGCAAAAACAGTCAGATTTTTGTTTTTGTTTTAATAGTCCACCACTTTCATTTGAAAGAACTGACAAGCTTTGGTTATTGTGATCTGGGAACAAAGTGAGCCTCTCACCAAAGAAAAAGACTGAAAATATGTGTTGACAATGATACAATTTGAGCCTTCACAGAAAAAAAATAGATTTTGGAAAATTCCAAAACCCTACTATGAGACTGACCAAAGACTGGAAGCCTCTGAAGATCGTGATGATATTAATGAATGAAATTTTTAAAAAATATTGTATGGCAAGGGCGCCTGGGTGGCTCAGTCGTTAAACGTCTGCCTTCAGCTTAGGGTGTGATCCCAGCATTCTGGGATCGAGCCCCATATCAGGCTCCTCCGCTGGGAGCCTGCTTCTTCCTCTCCTACTCCCCCTGCTTGTGTTCCCTCTCTCGCTGGCTGTCTCCCTCTCTGTCAAATAAATAAATAAAATCTTTAAAAAAAAATATTGTATGGCAAAGTGTGTATCAATATTTGGAAGATCTGCATAACTGGATGACCAATACTTTCCAAATGACTGATGCATAATGTTACAAAATCATGCATATGTAAAAGACCCATTCAAAGTGCAAAACAAACCAATGGATTTTAATATACAACAGGTTATGAAGGGTTTCTTGATTTCACATTGCACTTAACCAATAAGACAGTAGCATTTGTTGAGTTTTGGTACTGTTTCAAAGAAGAATAACCATAATTGTCTGAAAAGGCTATTAAATACTCCTCTCTCCTCAAGGTACATATTTGTGTGAGGTCATATTTTCCTTCTATAATTTAACAACATAGCTCATACAGCAGAATGAATGAAGAAGTGGATATGGAAATCCAGCTGCTTTCTATTAGGCCAGTCATTGAAGAGATTTGTAAAAAGGTAAAACAATACTCTTGTTTTTGTCACTAAATGGTTTTTACTGGGGGAAGAATAATTATTTTTTCTAAAACGTGTTATGTTAAAATATAATGGAGTCTATTATTGTTAAAGTGTATTAATATTTAAAATTTTTCTCAGTATTAATTTCTAGTAAAGTAAATATTAATATATATAACCCCCCAAAAAGAAAAGCTCTTTGGGGTCCTCATTTTTTTTTTTTTAGGATTTTATTTATTTGAGAGAGAGACAGCACAAGCAGAGTGAGCAGCAGGCAGAGGGAGAGGGAAAAGCAGGCTCCCCACTGAGCAGGGAACCTGACAAGGGCGGGGCTCCATCCCAGGACCCTGGGATCATGACCTGAGCCGAAGGCAGGTGCTTAACCAACTGAGCCACTCAGGTGCCCCAGGTCCTTGGTAATTTTTAAGAGTGTAAAAGGTCCTAAGATCAAAAAGTTTGAGAACTGCTGCACGAAGCTATACAGTCTCTCTTCTACACATTTGTGTGTGTGTGTGTGTGTGTGTGTGTGTGTGTGTGTGTGTGTGTACACATGGTGGGGGCAGAGGGGATGGACGGGTAACAACAGCCCTTGGCTGCTTCTGTATTCATTCATTTTCTGGAGCTTTGTTTTGCTTCTGAAGTAGGATTCCCTACTTTCCTACTGGGAAGAGAATGTACTGATCACAAACATAAAAATTACCTTGGAATTACAATTCTATATTACAAGAAAGCGTTATTCGGCATTAAAAAAACAAAACAAAACAGTAATACTTTGACTAAGAAGAAAAGAGTTGTAATAAATCAGAAAGTTCTGAGGGTCAAATGACCAGCAAAACTATTTGAATATTTGAAGAACATAAAATTAAATGTGTGATTCACAAACAGACCGTACCTGTAATGTAAGGCAAACACTGATAAAAACACACATAATGTAATATATAACCTATTCAAATCCCATCCATCCCTGAAGATCTCGCTGAGATAAAGCTTCTTAAAATATGTGCTAATATAACAGATGTTCAATAAATGTTATCCGTTAACTGAAAAAATAAGTGAGTAAACTGAATAAAGTGATTCTCCTTCCTCAGACTGGTCACTGAAATTATTGTCAGGATACCTTTAGCAATCACATATGTGTGGCTTTATGTGTAGTTCTAATGCCATTTCATAGATGTTACACACACACAATTTTGTAATATGCATATAAACATAGATTACATGTTTATATCTTGCTAACTTTTTTGCCCCGGATCCCAAATATAATTTCCCAAGTCAGGGAAAACCAATTATCAATTACAGCCTGTTTCTATAGGAAAATTTTCTTAAATTCCAAATAACACACAAATAAAATTGCAAACATGATCCATTTATGACTCAGTAAGTACTCTGACATTCAGCCAGGGTTCTAAAATTGGAAAATGACTGAATTTCCTGAACCTAACAAATAATCTAACAACAAAAAAGAATAAAACGAGTCATAAAAGGTATAGATGAGGACTGTTTTTAGAAAATGTAAATAATGAAAAATCATTTTATATGAAATGACATTAAAAGCTTAATTATACTTTTGTAATCAAATCTGTCTTAATACAAAAATTAAAAAACCACACTTCATTGTGCATAATCACTATTATTTGCATGATCATAGATTTGACATTCACTTATTCCTTTAACAATGGTTGAATATTTACCTTATACTAGATGACCACTGGCAGAATTGTGACCAATTCTCTTGATGGTTTCCTAGCCTTTTTCTTGCCTTGTCCCCTTTTTATTAACTCTTTAGTGAGTGGAGGGAAAATAATGTGAATTTAATAGCTGCTTCCACTATTTAAAATGTTGTTGTAGATTAGTGAGTGGTTTAGAAGCTTTCAGAAGGAAGTAAAGGAAAAAGTATGCTAGATTCACAGACTTACTGAGACTACCTAGGTTGACAAGAACAAAATGATCTGTCACTTAATCTCTATAAGTCTTATCCTCTATAAGTCTTATCTATAAAATGAGGAAATTGAAAGACAGTTGATATGGATCTTCCAACTTTAAACTTAGATAATTCTATTAGGTACTGTGAACATTTGGCCTATGAAGATTAAGGGGGGCAGGAGATTAAATGCTACTTATTGGGGGAAAAAAAAGTTAGTGACTCATCCTAGCTATTTTTCACAATGTATTATATATACATTAATCGTTTTTTCTTAAGTAAACTCAAATAGTAGAATCACTTGAACGATTCTGAAAATATTATTAGAGAATATTATTATAAGTATGTAGTATCTTGAAAACAAAAAAATATTATAACTGATATAATTTTAATAACTATTATTTATTGAATGCCTACCAACTCATCTCATCATGCAACAATCTGGTAAAATAGGTATTTTTTTATTCCCATTTTACAGGAAGAAACTGAAGGTCATATAAATAATTCATTCACCCAAGGACACTTAGGTAAAATATGGCACAACCTGGGTTTTTGACTCCAAACAAATACTCTTCCCACTGCAACAACATAATGCATTTTCATTCCTACAAATGAGTCTCTTTTATAGTCAAGTTTCAGTCACTAATGGTAACAAGAATAGGAACAACAAGGAGAAAGAAATCCCAAATAAACATAGTATAACAGCTTATGATGTGGATAAATTCAGATAAAGTAAGTTCTGTGCTGGATGAGATTCTTATCAGATAGCTTCTCAGGCACATTCAATGTCTCAAATTTAAGTAATATTCTCAATTCACTGAAGCTTAAACGTTATCTAATCCGTTTTTCCACTCATTACAGAACCTTATACTTTATATTTCATTAATTATAGATCGATCACAAATAGGAGGTATATAGGGGTGCCTGGGTGGCTCAGTCGTTAAGCGTCTGCCTTTGGCTCAGGGCGTGATCCAGGCGTTATGGGATTGAGCCCCGTATCAGGCTCCTCCACTGGGAGCCTGCTTCTTCCTCTCCTACTCCCCCTGCTTGTGTTCCCTCTCTCTCTGGCTGTCTCTCTCTGTCAAATAAATAAATAAATAAAAATCTTAAAAAAAAAAAATAGGAGGTATATAATTTAAAGGAATAATACAGGGAATCTTCTAAGGAAAGGATCCAAAGACTTGCTTCTTCTTCTTTTTTTTTTTTTTTTAACTTTCTATTTTCTCTCATTGAGTTTGCTTAAAAGAAAAATGCACTGAAAATGCAAAAGGCTATTTTAACCCTGGCTACTAGTGCTTTCTTAAGAATGAGGAAAACTTGCTGTAGAAAAGAATAACTGATTTGATTTTTCATTTCCATGTACTTTTTCTGTTCTTAGGTTGAGACAGCAGAACTGCCACACACACATAACAAAATGATCTGAAGAAAATTAAGCAGGACAAGTCCAAGAAAATTTACCAACTAAAAATTTATTCTTGGATAATCAAGAGAAAACTCAGGAAGATTTCTAAGTACTATACAAGATAAAACTGAAAGCAAAAGACATGAAACTAACAGTTATATTATGGCCTACCACAGATAATCAAGTAGCAAGAAACAAAGTTTAAAATAACTATTAAGTTATTAATTGAAATAATTACTGAAGTATAAAGTCAGAAATTACTACTTGGTCTTTTAGTTTTTCAGAAATAGGATCATTTCAAAAAAATCTCATCAATCAAGGAGATTTGTAACTTAACAGGTATAATTTAAACATTAAAATGCAAGTCTAAACTGCCATAACAAATATTGAGGTCATTTATAGAACATTCCAAGCAACCACAATAGAATACACATTCTTTTCAAGTGCACGTGGAACATGCACCAAGATAAGCCATATTCTGAGCCAAAAAACAAGTCTCAATAAATGTAAAATAACTGAAATTGTGAAGAATATATCCTCTGACCACAATAAAATTAGACATCAGTGGCAGAAAAATATCTGGAAAATTCCCAAATATTTGGAAAATAAACAGCACACTTCTAAATGACCCAGAGGTCAAAGAAGAAGCCATAGGGAAATAGGAAAAATTTTGAACTGAATGAAATTCAAAGCAAAATTATATCGGTACAGGTTCAACCAGAGAAATGGAAGCAGTAGAATATGCTGCATATACATACATATATATATATATGTCTATGTCTCCAGTAAAGAATTGGCTTGTTCAGTTGCGGGGTCTAGCTAGTCTGAAATCCAAAAACATGGATCATGCATTTGAGCAAATAGGCCATCAAGAAGGGCAAGCTGGAACTCTCCACAGTACGAGCTAAAGCTGCTCTCCACAGATGGAATTCCTTCTTCAGAGTAGCCTCAGCTCTGTTCCTCAGTCTTTCAAATGATTGAATCAGGCCCCCAGAATAAGTTCGATAATCTGCTTTACTTAAAAGTCACTGATTATGGATTTTAATCACATCTACAGAATACCTTCAAAGCAATACCTATATTAGTGTCTGATTAAACAACTAGAGTCTAGAGCCTAGCCAAGTTGATGGATAAAATTGATTATCATAACAACAACAAAATTGGTGAGATGCAGAGAAAGTGGCGCTTAGAGCTTTAAATGCTTATATTAGAAAAGAAGTCCAAAATCAATTATGTAAAGTTCCAGCATAAGAACCTTAAAAAGAACAGAATGACAGCCACCACCACCACAACAAAAATAGACACGAAAAAGGGGTGAAGAAGCAAATAAAACAAAGTAAGTAGAAAGAAGAAAGTTGGAGAACTACTTGATTTCAAGATGTACTATTATACATCCTGTAAATACCTATCTCCAGGACTTTTAATGACATTTCAGATGTGCCATGTGAAAAATTTGCAGCTCAAACTTCTCCCTGCTTATCACACTCCAGATACAACATTCATAGAAGTCAAGAACTCCCTTTAAGATAGAAGGTAGTCCCATCCTTTCATCTCCCTGCTTATCACACTCCAGATACAACATTCATAGAAGTCAAGAACTCCCTTTAAGATAGAAGGTAGTCCCATCCTTTCATTTTCAAGAAAATAACACCCAAGGTCAAACACCTGTGCTCAAGGACTAGAACCCTGGTTTCCAAAACCCCTTTCCAATGCTCTTCCCATTGCAATATGCTGTCTCCAAGTTTCCTTTCATGTCACTAAAAATCTGGTACACATATGTGCTGTAGTAACCATTGGGAAAAGCTACCACCCACCTATCTGCTCATTTTCTCTTACTTCTTAAGTTTATCCACAGGCTAGCACATGAAGCACTGTTATGTTAATTACAAAAGGGCACATCCTCTGGGGGAACCTTCTAGAAAATAGACACATTTTCTTGGCTGAAAGATTAGAAATATGAACCCATTCCTGGGGCTAATGTGGCCCTCCCCAGTGCACAAGGCTTGGTGTGGAACTCTACCTAAATTCCAGCTCATATTCACATTCCATGGCTAAGTCCTCTGCACAACTTATCTTCAGTAGCCCTGCTTATCAGTCATTCACCATCTTGTCAAATGCAGAAAATCAAGGAATATCATTCCATAAAAATGTTCCATTCATAAACAAGTCAAATATAAAAAACTTTTAAAAAATCTCATCTTAAAATTTTTAAGCTGTATCTTAACTCTTGGCAGACCAAGGTTCTAGTATTGGAAATATTCAAGCAGAACTACACTGTTAAGAGTAGATGGGAAAACTTTATGACCAGTACTTCATTTTAGAAAGTGACATTTTATGTTTGTTTTGTTTAGTAAGATTTGAAGTGTTTTTGTAAGTGCTATATTAAAAATCACATAGAAGGAAAAATACAGCAACATGTTTTCCTAAGCAATAAATGTCATCACTGAATTTTCAGCAAGGACATTTATCTTTCTAAAATAAAATAGTCGCATACACTAGCTAAAGTTAGAATTTTATCTTCTAAATTTGTTTCCTTAAATGAACATGTCCATAATCACATTTGTAGACATGCTATTTTTGTTTTATGAAGTTGTCATTAAGTTTTTATTATAAACAGGATGTTCTCAAAAATAATACTTCCATTTTTAAAATAAACATTCAAAATGAAACAAATGAAATAAAAATAGTCATTAGCAACTTACGTAAAATGCAACAAATTAGCAAACTCATTATCTTAGAATAGAGTATTTTTTTTTTTACCAGCAAAATTACTCCTATCATCTACTTACTCCAGTGTATGGTTTGGCAGTTGGCAGTATAAACCTGCCTGAAAACAAACCTTCAAGAAAACTAATTAACCTCATCGACTCCACATCATTTCACTTGGGATTTCCTATGCATTTAAAGTACTCAGTTTGTGCCATTTTGTACTTTATGTATTGTTTTCTTAAGTAACTTCATGTGCTCTTGTTTTACACAGCATCATTTAGTCAATAATCCCATCTGATGCAGAGTAGATTCTCTGTAGTCTAGAGAGGGATGTGGGAGGGAGGTGGGAGAGCCAGGATGCTTATGAAGGACAGCAACGACTCATTTTCCTTCTAGGTATGCTTGGCTTGTCTCCCCAGATTGTCCCCATGGACTGGGTTCATCTCTTCTACTTCATTGGTATCTATCATGGCCCTTCAATACATACATCTTCTTAAATACTAGTTGTCATACATGGTTAATAACCACTGACAATTACCTGGCATTAAGTTTTCATTTTATTTTGAAATATGGCATGGTTGGAAGGGGCTACCAGAAACTGAGCTGTTCTAAGGCTGTTAAATGAGAAGGTTGGACGTACTTTAAACTCTATAATAACCGGCCATCGATGGCATCATGTTTTAAAAGTAGTTTCATACGTATTATTTCATTTGATAGGATCACAACCCTATTAAGATAGGAAGGGCAGGTATTAATCACATTTTATAGGTGAGGAAACATTCAGAAATGCTGATTTGTTCAGCTTTCATTTAGAGTAAATGATTGTGGAATCAGAATCTAAGCTTTCATAAATTACAGCTGTTATTTAAGTAATGTTAATTATACAAATAAGATTTTTGTCAAAGTGCTAGAAATAAAATTTGTTTTCATCTTGTCACTAGGTAGATTCATTCCCCTCCCTAAACTACCACCTCATTTACTATAGGGATTTCGTGTTCACTTTCAAATTATAAAAACTAAAATAAACATAATTCTCTAATATAGTAATCTCACCAAACCCTCCTACTCATATATCTCCTGTCCAAAAATGTAGAAATCCAGTAGTCACCCAACCTTGAGTCTTTCAAATTGATGTACTCTAGGTGAAAAAGGAGGTTGATCAATGTTTTTTTTTTTTTGTACACTTGAATTAACACATAAATCAAGCAAAATGAGTTATATTTGTACTTTACTATCCTGGAAGGTACCTCATGATCTGGTCCCAACCTATCTTTCCATCTTTATTTCCAACTACATCCTCTCTAGTCACAACAGATTGTTCCTCAAATACACTCTGTACTTTTCTCTGTTTCCTCTACTGGAAATTCCCTTTCCCACCCATTTCCTCTTATTCAAACTCTACCCCTTCTTCAAGGCCTAGTATTAATGCTATCTACTTTGCATACATGCAGACTTCCTGATCCCTAGAGTCAAAATTAATCTCTCCCTCCTCCATGAAGCTACTGTACTTTCTCTGAACCTCTGCTCTATATAGAGTTCATTGTGTACAAGACAGCTACACCGTCTGGCTCAGCTGAGAGCTTTTTGTAGGCAAGGGGAGGATCTTTATCTTTCTATCTACCACATGCATATTGTAGATGTTTGGAAAATTGTTTGCTGAATGCAAGTTTCCTTGAAAACAGATACTGTCTTGGTCGGGGTTTTCATTACATTTTATCTGGACTCAAACTACTAAAGCAGTCTTTTGGTCAGTCTCCTCAACCTCTAGTCTTGGCTCCTTCCAGCTTATTTTCCATGTTACTACCACAATGATCCTCTAAGACAAAAAACTAATGTCACTTTCCAATTTTAAACCTTTTATATTGTTTCCCACCATCTAAAGAACAAAGTCCAGTTTCTAAATATGCCATAAAGGCCCATCTTGATTGGTCGCAGTTTACTCTTCTAATATTTCCTACCATAATTCCAGCAGATGTGCGTCCATGTGTCCATACATTCCCACACGATCAGGATATCAAATTCTCACCAATCCCTTTGCATGTACTGTCTGCATCCTGGCCCCCCATTCTAATATCCCATTCTTTATGCCTCATTTTAGGGGAGGTGTAACATGGCAGTTAAGTCAAATATATCTGTGTTTAAATCCTGGATTGTCCATTGCTTGGAGAGTAATCCTGGGTAAGTTAAACTTTGCAAATACAACTGAAGGAAGATTAGAAAGCCATCTAGCCTCACCATTCTTCCCCTACTCTTTGCAAAACCACTCTGTTCCTATGCTTTGGTGGGCAACTTTGACATTTTGTGTAAAATATAAAACTAAGAGCCAGTATTAGAATCTAAGCTCTAGGTTCCTTGTAGGTAGATGTGATTAGTCAAGTTCCAGACTGAAAAACAGATAAGCTTTAACCTTTGTTTTCTTCTAGCTCCTTATTCACTGTATACTAAAATGTGAAGTAATAATACATACAAATTTTAAATCCTTGCTTACAATAGTGGTCCATCTCAGCAAGGATGTACATATAACATTTTCATATACTGCTTGCTTCATATATCTTTGGTGAAATATCTGTTCAGATCTTTTGTCCAGATCTTTTTAAAGTTGGTTTGTTTTCTTAGAGTTTTCAGAATTCTTTCTGTATTCTGGATACAAGTCTCTTACTAGATATAGAATTTGCACATACTGCTTCCTAGTCTGTGGTTTGTCCTTTCATCCCTTAAAGCATCCTTTGCAGAGCCAAAGTTTTTTTTTTTTTTTTATTTTGAGGAGGTCAAATTTATCAGTGGACTTCATGTGATTTTGTGTCTAAAAACCATTAGCATACCCAAGTTCAAACCCAAGTTCTCCTATGTTTTCTTTTAGAAGCTTAATAGTTTTACTTTTAAGTTCATGATCCATTAGAAGTTAATTTTTATAGAAAGTGTGAGGTAGGTGTCAATGTTCAGTTTTTTGCACACAGACTCTCAATTACTCTAATATCATTTGTTAAAAGATTATCATTTCTCAAACTTTGTACTTTTGTCAAAAATCAGTTGATTATATGTGTGTATACGTGGGTTTATTTCTGGGCTCTGTATTCTCTTCTATTGATCTCTCTTTCCAGTAGCCATCTATTTTTTTCCCTCTGTAAGATTTAACAGGTATGTAATGCTGTAGATTTTTGTAAACAGTATATATTTAAGTATACCTGGTATCATAGCTCCAAATAAGGTTTGCTTTCTGTTCCAAGAATCAGAAACAGAAATGTAACAACAACAAAAAGTAAACTTAAACAGAACCTGACTAATGTGAAACAGAAAAAGAATGCAATAATATTCTAAGGCTATGTAACTGCTCTGCCTCGAAACTGAGTTTTCAACCTTAAAAAGCCCAGATGAGGTGAATCCCTTTGCATAATCTACTTCCATGTCAGATTTATAGCTTTGTAGGGGGGTTAATTGTTGCATTTTATTTTAACCTGGTTTAGGTGCCAGGTCTTCATCTAAAATTCAGCAGCTACAGTGTTTTTAAGAAGACAATTCAAAGATATATACAGTATGAACTTATAAACATTCTTCAAATGCTACTTTAAAAACTTTTAGTAAGAACGAACTGAAATTAATCTTCTCATACATTCCTTTTATGCTTTTTTGTTAGAATAAACAGTATTTCGTCAGTGTTTTATGAAAATTATTTTGAGTTAATAGAAGCACTTATAATTATAAAAGGCTCTCTATTATCTTAAGAGTCCATGAATTAAGGTAATGCAGATATCCTTCCATCTTATGGCCATAGCACCAAAGACCCAAAGTGGTCATGCTGCAGTCCCACCATCTTTAGGTTATAACCCTCCTCTGGAGACCAGGCTCTTAAGTGTTTAATTTTTGTCGCAGGCCATGTTTATGTCCTGTAACAGGTGTTATGTCCCTTTATTGCTCCTTAAAATTGCTGCTATTCACTGGCACAGGTTAGAACCAAAGGGAGTTTCGTTAGAAGAAAGGACTCTCTCTCACTTTGTCTTTCTAGAATAGAGTAACCTTGTCTTCTGCAAACATCTGAGCTTAGCATTGGAAAAGACAGATAAACTAGATCCAGACTTGCTTTTTAACCTATTTACCTTTATTTACCTATGTTCCCAACATACAGGAAAAGGTTAAGTAATATACGTATTTTCCTCACTAATTCATTTACTACAAAAACTATGAGCAAAACCTTCAAATATCTACTAAAATGTAAACACGTTTTGTTCCAAGATTCTTTGCATACTACACAGCATAGGCTAAAACAATAAAACGAAGAAAACATATAATTTTTAAAATGTCACTGGACTACTGATAAATCCCACCTGAGAATATAATAATGAGCATAAAGACAAACAATTAAGGCTGGTGAATAACTCTGTGATGTTACCTTGGCTTTCGATTTCTGGGCCACTGTCCAGCAGCATCAGGATTAGACATTCTTACCTTCTATCGGAAACACTAAATGTACTTCCACAGGTCAGCTATATATCTAGGTGACTGAACAAGTACATACAGACTACAACTAAAACTGAGTCTTATCATATAGCAGCAGGATATAATATACAAGGACTGTAACACTCTAGTCTTTGTATGGGGCCTACATGTTATCTTTTTAAATTCTCTGAAGACAAGCCAAGGGGTTTTCTTTTTAACTCCCTTTAACAAAGACTGCCTTTAAGATTATTTCAAGTTACAGTTAATATTGTGAACAAGTAAGCATATCCAGAAATTTTCTATTAATTTGTAATGATGAATAAGTCTAAAAGTAAATGCTTATCTAAAAGGAAGAAAAACTGGCAGGAAGTCATTATACAATTTTCATAGTTAAGAAAACATTCTTTTTTACAGAATCCAGAAAATCAAATATACAGCAAAGAACTAATCTAACTTTCAGTCTGTTGACTGTGTGCGTGTGTGTAAACTGAAAATACAAGTTATAGAGAAAGTATTTTGTTCGTAAGATCATATGCCAGTTAATACCTGCCTTTGACCATAAGAAAAGTACTTTTCAGTAGGAACAGAAACCTACCCATTATCATATAACAAATTTGAGACTGTTTAAACAAAATAATTCTTTAAAGAAGCAGCTAAATCAACACTATAAATTTTAAAACAGCAGACTACTTGACATGACAAAATTAGCAATTAGCAATATCAGGAAAATGTACTAAGGATCTTTAAAATAAAAGAAAAATTTTAGTGAGAAGAATAATAAATCAAATATGAAATTACATTAAAAATCTAATAAGCCACTGATATACTTCAAAATAATAATGGAAATCTTATTTAAGGGTTAACACTCACACAGGTGCATTTAAATAGTAAACACATTGAAATCAACATGAATACACAATTATACTGAATGAACTAATACACATGGTGTAGCAATATCTAAACAATAAAGACTAAGGAGAGATGAGAGATCAAATATTACTAACATATCAAAGTTGGCAAAAAGGTAGGAAAGAACTGTAATGAATTCTGTGAGATTCCTCTTCAAAGTAGTTTATTACTAAATAGTTCATATTGTGTCTACTTTTAAAAAGACAAGCTTAAATGAAGGCAAAGATTCGATAAGGTGAACAAAATAGAACAAAATCCACACATTTAGATTAATGTTGATGAAATATTATGGCAGTGGTTCTTTAAAAAGTTATAGAACTTATAGAAAACTGATTTTGGCTGGGAGAAGAGACCCTCTTATTTTGTCTCCCTAGAATAGAGTGACCTTGTCTTCTGCAAACATCTGAGCCTAGCTTTGGAAAAGACAGATATCTGGATCCAAACTTAATTTTTTTTTAAAAGATTTTTTTATTTATTTATGTGACAGACAGACAGCGAGAGAGGGAACACAGCAGGGGAGTGGGAGAGGAAGAAGCAGGCTCCCAGCAGAGAAGCCCTATGTGGGGCTTAATCCCAGAATGCCGGGATCACGCCCTGAGCCAAAGGCAGACGCTTAATGACTGCGCTACCCAGGCGCCCCCCAAACTTAATTTTTAACCTCATTTACCTTTATTCCCAACATATAGGAAAAGGCTAAGTAATGTATTTCTATCACTAATTATTTGGCTGCAGAAACTATGAGCCAATCACATCCTAGCACTACTGATGCATTTTTTGTTTGTTTGGTGTTTTGTTTTTTGAAGGGTGTGGATCCTAGCAGATCCATTTTGTAAAAGCCAACCAAATTACAAAAATTTGTCTTGGTTATTTACATATGTACCCCTGATAGGCATGGAGGGAGTTATTTTAAATAGTGTGGTCTGAAAAGACGATGTTTGAGCAAGGAACTGCATGAAGAGAAGGAATGTTACTAAGACTACCTTAGAGAAGAAACTTTCAAGCTGAGGTAACCAAAGTTACCTGAAGGTAACTGAAAAAGGCCTGATATACGAATTAGCTTGGTGTGTCCATGAAACAGCAAGAAGGACAATATGCCACATTTGAAGTGAGCCATGAGAGTAAGGTGGATAACAGCTTGGCCAAAGTATGTAAAAAAGTGAAGGGTGTGAGGACCAGAGCACAGAGTAAAGGGGTTGCCTTTGCCAGAAGCATACCAGTTCAGATGCAGATGGGTACATTGTTGGTGGGAAAATGAGGAATTTCTCTCACTACTTCTGTTTTCATAATAAAATAAGGAGGAAGGTGATCAGCCAAAAGTGAGAAGAGCAGTGAAGATGTTGGGTGTTATTAATTTATATGATTCTCTTCTAGGAACAACACAAAAACCAACTAAAAAAGCTGTTAAAAATAATGAAACAGCTATTCATTTCCTCCTTAGAGAACTTACCCTACTCATAACCCTGGAAGAAATAGCCTTTCTGTATCAGTTAGGTTTAGGTTCTGTTACACTTAATAAAAATCCAAATAATGTGGCTTAAATAATTTGAATGTTATTTTATCCCACATCAAACAACTCCAGATAGGCGATCCGAGCTAGAATTGTGGCTCCATGAGGTCTTAAAAGGACCCAGGCTCTTTCAACCTCTCTATTCCACCAAAGCTAGCCCCTTCTCTCCCTCTTTCCTTCAGAAAAGATTGCCTGAAAGTCTGATTTGCTTCTGTTTCACCTCATTATCCAGATTTTGGTCACAAGGCCTTGCCTTGCTACAAAGGAGTGTGGTGAAATGTCTTTTAATGAGGCAGTCGTAAGTCCAGATAAATATCTGGGTTCTCATTACTAAATAAGAAGGGAAGCGGATGATGGAGGGACAAGCCATTTCTGTCACACCTACATATCTCATGGCTTTCTAAGAGCCCCTCCACCATCACTGTCCTCCCCAATGACATAAGTGGATAGCTAATCCAAGCCAAGCCAGGTAAGATTCTCTCTCTGGAAAGTCAGAGTTTGGGACACAGAAATAAAGTCATTTTACTTCTGAAGGGCTGAACTGCAAGAAACAATAGGCTAGAGCCCTACAGAGAAAACACAAGATTGTAGAAAGTGACAGAACAAATGAACAAAGAAAAGGAGAGTTGAGGCTGCAGAAGGAGAGAAAATACAAGTTTCTGACAATTTCCTTTCCTGTCAGGCTTGTATGCAATTCTTTTATCTGGATTCTGTGCAACTCTTCCATTCCTTTACGTAGAAATCCCTTCAGTTTACTTTATATGTAAAATCCCTTTATGGAAAAATATGAGTTTTTCTGAGTAGGTTTTTATTACCTACAACCAAAGGAACCTTAAGATATCTAATAAGAAAGTTATAATTTAATGTTATGTGCATTTGAAGTGTTTCTGCATCTTCTGTGAAACTTGTAGAAGACAGTCATTTCCACCCCTTGGGGAAAGATAGGTAAGATAGAATTTCCTTTAGAATTTTATACTTTTCAAAAGTATGTGATAATTAGAAAGTGATATCCTTCTTTTTAAAATTCAGATAATGGCAATTAAGTAATGTTTATTATGTCTTTTTTTGTCCTGTCCACCAGGAAAATGATAACTAAATTTATTACACAATCACAGGTATTTACAGCAATTCCTGGTTAAAGCACAAAGCCTGGAGATTACATTACTGTTTTTAAGTATTCACTGCTCCTCCTTAGGAAAGGTTTTTGTTTGTTTGTTTGTTTGTTTGTTTGTTAAAGATTTTTTATTTATTTATTTGACAGAGAGAGACAGCCAGCGAGAGAGGGGACACAAGCAGGGAGAGTGGGAGAGGAAGAAGCAGGCTCCCAGCGGAGGAGCCTGATGCGGGGCTCGATCCCAGAACGCTGGGATCATGCCCTGAGCTGAAGGCAGGCGCTTAACGACTGAGCCACCCAGGCGCCCCCTTAGGAAAGGTTTATACTTCACTATACCAGACTTGGCCACATCACTTGCTCTCACCAATGAAATGGTGAAGTGATGGATGCCATGTCTAAGCAGAAGCTTTAAGAGCTAGCATACGATTCCATAGTCATTTTTTGCCTTCTGCTGTGTCTCTCAGCAAGAGGCTTCTCCTTCATTCTGGGCCCATGAATGTAAGTGATGGGGAGTCTATCCACAGATCTTGCCCAGGATGTAGCCAGAACAAGTGAAGAAACATTAGTTTTAACCCACTGAGATATGGGGATTGTTTGTTACCATAGCATAACCTAACTTAAGCTAATAAAGGAAGCAATTCAGTATGTTTATATGTAGGGCACTGAAGAATATCAGGAAGGACTAAAAGGACGAAAATGTCTGAGGGCAGCACTGGGAACATCTAGAGCTCCTATCCCAATACTTATCACCACCACTCAGCCAAGTTATCTAAGCCAGAAACCTAGGAGTCATCTGGAGTATATCTTTTTCCTTCAGGTCTCCTATATCCAAATCTGTTACCTCCTTATTATCTCTAAATTCATCCCCATAGATACTAGACCCGCATTACCTCTCCCTTGGACTAATGTAATAATCTACTAATGTGTCTTTCTGTTTCAGTCTTCTTCTTCCAATCCATCCCCTACACTCATATAGAATAATGTTTCTAACATGATGTCATACCTTCACTAGAAACATCCCAGTGAGAGTTACACGTCAGCTGGACACATGTGAGCTGGCCTTGGCCAGCCTTTCTCTGGGCTCTGGAGAGGTGTCAGAACACTGCAGATTCAAGGACCAAATTCGCCACTTTCTACACACAAAACACTTACCCTCTTTAAGTCTAGTTTTGCGCACTTTTAAAATGAGAATCATAATATAGACTATACCTTATAGCTTTGTGACGGAGGCTAAATTAGAGAAATAAATTGACTTGGCAAAGTGGTCACACTGTAGAACAAGAATTATTCGTGGAATAACAACAACTGTCTGGCTAGAGCACCTAGGAATACCTCACAGCCCTTAGCTGTTCATACAACTGTCTCCCTTTACTAGACACAAAGCAACTTGTAAAGAAACTCAGACATACTAATCTGAGCTTCCTAGGACCTAGCAGAATGCCTGGTATAAAAGAGGAACTCATTGTGCACAAGCGAAGCCATACCTGAAAGGCAGTAAAATCCCTGAATGGTTAGGGGGGAAAGGATCCAGAGAGAAAACTAAAGAAAGAAAAAATAGAATCACTAATTATAAATCTCCCTCAGGCCCATGTGTAACTTCAAGTGCTTTTAACTTCATGTTAAAACAAAGATCTTTGCATCTTGAGTGGCCTCTTTGTTACGTATTTTATCCAAATTATACTTGCCAATTTATTTTTTTTTTAAGATTTTATTATTTATTTGAAAAAGAGCATGAGAGTGGGGGCAGGGGTAGTGGGGTAAGGACAGGAAGAGGGAAAGAATTTTGGAATAGCGTGGAGCCCGACAGAGGGCTCGATTTCAGGACCCTGAGATCATGACCTGAGCCAAAACCAAGAATCAGACATTTAACCGACTGAGCCACCCAGGCATTCCTATACTTGCAAATTTAATTTATAGGTGAATTCACAAAGTGTAGACAAGGAAAGTAGGAAAGCAATGAATTTGAAAACTCTTCAAAACGACTAGATTTCCAGGGTAGAGAATGTTTTTGGCACATAATCTCAACACTGCATTTCAAATGTACAACTGTATTCTCCAAAAACAACTTATACTTCCAGATCAATGGAATGTAACTCTCAAGGGTAATAGAAATCAACACATTCTAAAGAGATGCAAATACCTCTTCTCCATTTTGACAGGAGACTCTCCCCCACGTGTGCATTTCACTGCTTCCTGTCTGCCATTTGAAATCTAATTGTAAAAACAGTAGGGTTGTCATATTTCTGAAGTATATAACTGAAGTTCAAGGATTTTTTTTCTTGTATTTTGAAGGTGATTCCTTGGATGTGGATTAAGGTTCTCAATGAACTAACTGGGCATTTTAAAAGTGGTTTTTTATTTCAAATAGCCCAAGAAACAGTTTTGGTCAGAATATCCCAAAATCCTTGCCATAAAGACCTAAACAGAAGAAAAACGGAAGCCTGACAGAAATGCCAAATGATAGCATGGTTTACATTATAATTGTTACTATTCGAAAGTTTTAGGTAAAGTAATAGGTAAAGGCGGTAAACTAAACCATCTAGTCTACATTGGGGGATTATACAACACTAACTTAAAGGACTGGACTTCAAGCTAAAATGTTATTTCTTTCCAATAGTGACTCCAAATAATGGTTTATCTTATTAGCATTAGGGTATAACTTTTGAAAATGCTAACATTTAACTGTTTTTGATCTACAAAATGGCAAATTTTACATTCAACTCTTTTTTGGCTTACTATTTTGATCTCTTCCAGAAATATATACTGCCTACTTGACATCCTTTATAATTCACATGCGTGTCTCTTAGAGTACTTGACATACTGAATTGTAATTAATTGTTTATAATCTCACTTTTACACTATACTATGAACATTTGCAGACAGAAATCATTTCTCCTTTATTTTTACGTTCTAAGTCTAGCACTGTGTGGCAACAACAGTAGCATATGTTTGAGAATAGGATGGCTGCTTAGGAAAGAACATATAAAAAATAAAAATCAAGGTCTAGTACAAGTTAGCATGCAAACTTCATTAAAATTAAGACTGCTCCAAAGCTTAGTATCTGCTGATAAACTCGAATATTTCCTGAAAGTACAATATTTGGACCACTACTACTCCATACCAAAGAAATAATAACTAAATTTTCTTTACTCAGAGACCAGTTACCCACTATATAGATCTCACATTTCTCTCTCTTCCTCTTTTTTACCATCTGCTTCAGTACATCTCGGAGAAAAGGAAGCAGAAATGCTCTAAATGGTTAATGTACTCCTTGCTTGTAAATGTTCTCATTGAGAGGAAGAGGGGGACTTCTTACAGATGATGATTCTAATGGTTCATACAGACTTGTTAAAATATCTGTGGATTTCAATCTTTGTTATTATATTATCTTTTAAAATTTGTACTATCATTTAAAAATGCATACTATCTTCTAAATTTTTCTAGAGATATATTTATTTATTTGTCAGCGAGAGAGAGAGAGAGAGAGAGAGAGAGAGCGCGCGCACAAGCAGGGGCAGTGGCAGGCAGAGGGAGAAGCAGGCTCCCTGCTGAGCAGAGAGCCTGATGTGGGGCTCCATCCCAGGAGCCTGAGATCGTGACCTGAGCCGAAGGCAGACACTTAACCGAATAAGCCACCCACGTGTCCCACTAGCTTCTAAATTTTTGAAATTTAAATATTGTACTATCTTTTTGAATCTGTTCTTCCTATGTCTGATCATATTAAGACTAAGACATTTCCCAAGGCTGAGAGAAAGGTTACAAATGTTTCTGAGAGTGCTAGAAATCCTGGGAAGAAAGAAATCTTAGTAACATGTCAAACCCAACAAAGAGACACTTGAGAGACGACAATTGGCAACATCTAATATGGGTGTTCACCCAGGCCTCAGGGAGTATACTCAGGAGGTATTTACAACTACATTTTCCTTGCTTCATAATTTAAAGTTCAATCCAACTCATCAGATCTTTAATCTCAATTTCAATATCCATATCTAAATTCCTGGTGCTATCATAGTAATGATATTTCATATTCAGTCAACTAACACAGGTCATAACTAAAACACAAATTCCACTTAATTTTACCACTTAAGAGAGCTGTTTTCTGAAGAAGGTCAGCTAAATATGATGGATAAACAGAACATAGCTGATCAAACCAGAACCTGTTCAAACACCAAAACTAATACCATTCCAGTTAACCTTGAAACATTTCTATCAAATGTTTGATGATTATAATTTGAGGGTATGTGTTAGTATTTTTTGATTTATATTTCAATTTGATGAAAATAATTTAGAAGTGCAATCACAATACAACTACATTTGATAGAAATTACACAAAGACCGAATTTCCATAATGATTATAATCACCACAACAAACCATTGATTACTATTTGGTTTGCTTGTTACATCTGATTTTACTCTTTGGTTGTTTATTATGAATCAATACACAGATGTTAAAAAATAGCATGAGAGACTATGGACTATGAGAAACAAACTGAGGGCCTCAGAGGGGAGGGGGGTGGGGGAATGGGATAGGCTGGTGATGGGTACTAAGGAGGGCACGTATTGCATGGTGCACTGGGTGTTATACGCAACTAATGAATCATCGAACTTCACATCGGAAACCGGGGATGTACTGTATAGTGACTAACATAATATAATAAAAAATCATTAAAAAAAAAATAGTAGGGCAGACAACTCAGTTTGGTTTATAGGATTAACTTGCAGCAGTTGAGCTCCACCTACAGGCAAAAAAATAATTCTTCACAATCAATTTTAAAATATGATTTTCCAAAAGCCAATCTACAAATAATCCCAAACTTACAATTAACCCTGAGTGCACATTAGAATAACCTGGGGTGCTTGCTTAAACTTATGATCCCATACCACAAATTCTGACTGACTTAGTGTGGGGTCGAGCCTGTCCTCAGGTGATCTGAATGTACAGAAAAGGTTGAAAGACTGATTTAGGTCTTTGGCAGCACCATACCTTTTAAAAACATCAAATATTCTCAAACATCATATTTTATATCTTATACAATTATTTGAGTCCCACTATACTGACCATTTTATGTTTTTCAAAGATAAAAACTAAATTCAGTTGATATAAATGTCTTATCACCATTAGACTGCAAAAATTATCTGAGGCGACAGCACGATTTTTTAAGTCTACTTTTGCATTATTCTGTACCTCAGAAGTAATCAAGGGAGTATGTGTGTGGTGGGGAGTAGAGTTCTTAACCCTGGAGGCACATTAGTATATCTGGGGAGATTTTACAAAGTATTGTTGCCCTAAACTAATATCTGTTGTTAGAAGTTAGAAAAGCAGTTACTCTTGGGAGAGGGGAGAAGTAACCAAAACGGGGCAAGAGGGAGATTTCTGGGTGATGGAATTTTCTGTTTCTTGATCTTGATGATGGGTATATAGGTATATTTGGGTTGTAAAAATTTAGCAAGCTGTATAATTATGATACGTGCACTGTGAAATAGAGCTAAGACAAATATATTCTATATGTATATCATACTTCAATTAAAAGCTAGAAAGTTAAAAAAGAGGATGTGTCCAGGTTTCACTTCAGACCAAATGATTCAGAATCTGTGGAACTGGGGCCTGGCCATCGATATTTCTTTGAATGTTCCCCCATGAATCTACCGGGCAGTTGGGAATGAAATACCATTCCTCTAATGCATCACAAATATATTTATTCATTTATTAATCCACTCATACAAACTTTAAGGACAATCTACTTACTATACTAGACTTGGAGAATGTAAAGATAAAAAGGACACAGGGCACCTGGGTGGCTCAGTAAGTTAAGCATCTGCCTTTGGCTCAGGTCATGATCCTGGGGTCCTGGGATCAAGCCCCCATCTGGTTCCCTGCTCAGTGGGGAGTCTGCTTCTCCCTCTCCCTCTGCCCCTCCCCTGCTCATTCTCGCTCTTAAATAAGTAAAATCTTTTTTTAGAAGAAAAGATAAAGAGGACAAAATCTCTGAAGGAATTTAGTCTAGGCAAGGGATAGACAGGTAAACCAATAAATCCCATGTGATAAATAAAAGCAAGTTACTTACAAGATCTAGAGGTAAAAGTGATTTGTTAAAGAAAGATCAATCATTTTGAGGTTGTTCATTCTTTTATACAAATATTTGGGTACCGATGATGTATGACTATAGAAATACAAACATAAATGGATACAATCTCTGCCTTCAAGAAAGTTATAGTATAAGGGTACACAAGGAAGGAAATAAAGGTGTAAACTAATGTCATACTATCACAGACGTGTAAGAAAGGTGTAATATGTATGCCCCGAGGAGTCAGAGATGGTACTACCAAGTTGCTGACCTTGGAGGTAATAAACTTGAACTAGTTCAGTAACAGGGGGAATAAAAATTAGTATTCTAGAGGAGTGCTTCTCAAAAGTTAGTGTGCATACAGATCAGCTGGAGTTCTTGTTAGAATGCAGATTGAGTCCTCAAGTGTGCGACAGAGCCTGAAACTCAGCATTTCTAAATACTTCCCAAGTGATACTAATGCTATTCGTCTACAGATCACAATTTAAGTAGCAAAGTTCTCGAACAAAATGGTTTCAAGAAACAAGAGATAAAAAATGCCCAAAATTCCACAGCAGACACCAAGAAAAACAAAAATTGCAAAGTAGCCATTAGATTTGTCACTTAGAAGGCCTTCTAACTAGTGAGAGTATTTTCAGTGGAATGATGAGGGAGAAGCTAACTGATAGGTATTTAGAAATAAATGGGAAGTAATAAGGTGGGGACAGAAATAAAATGGAATGGTTTCATTTGTTTCTGCTCTCGAATGCTGGGAGAAATTTAAGTCTATTCGTAAGCTGAAGGAAAGGAACCAGTGAAGAGAGAAAACTAAAGATGGAAAAGAGGATGGAATCACTTTTGGTAGAGAGATTCCTCTCTCTTTGCAGCAGAGAAGGAACTAAGAATTGGTCTCAAAGGGTAGGGAGGGGGAAAGACAAGAATGAGTGGAAGGAGTTACTCCTATTTCACAGAGCAGGAAGCCAGGTGATCTGGTGAGAGACAGTGAGTTCAAGGTCGAAGCTGAGCACTGCGGGGGGGGGGGGGTGTTGGGGGGCGGGAAATGAAGAAGCCCTGGAGGCATAGCTGAGGCTGGACTTGCACATGGCTGTGTGATTCCAGTAGTGAAGGTATAGGCTTAAAGAAGATGGGCTGGATGAGAGAGTGAGACCCACACATGTAGAAAAGGAGGAGGAAAGGGACATAAATCCTAAGAAGTCAGAAGAGGTATAATGAGAGAAAAGAAAGGAGAGAAGGTAGGAAGTGCTTTGGACTTTTTTTCTCTTCAACCCCTAGCCAGTCTTCAACAGCGTTAACAACTGGAGACATTGCTGAGAATACATTATTAGGAAAAGATTCTACTCTGTGTAAATTTGTTGAAAATTATATTGTTAAATACCATCCGCCAGCTTACACATTAAGTACTCAACAAACCTGCTTGTAGATTTAACATCCAAAGTGATAAACTGCTTTAAAAGGGCCCAGATATTTCTTTACCAAGAGAAGCAATACCACAAATTTTCAGTAAAATTATACTCCTTGCCTAAAACGCTGGTAGGCTAGTCTATTCCCTGATCTTACTGCTTGAATCAGAAAATGACGGAAGGATAATGGACTATTTCTAGCACATGCAGATGAAAAGGCTGAATATCCGAACACATAATGATTTCACATGGACATCCTATCTGCTGGCAGCTATACCCAGTATAATTCAGTATAATTCAACTTAGACTGAGTAGTGATACTTCTTTAAATTTAACTATTTTTTTTACCACATTACAATTTTTTAAGTCTCTTAGAGATTTTCTGTTTTTTTTTTTAACATAAAAGTAGCTTGAGACTTAAACTATAATAAAGCTGGTATAACTAATCAAAAGCACTAATATTTTGGAATTTTTTTGCACTCAAATGGTCATGAGACAAGCATGGATATTTGTAGAGAAAGTGAAAAACTATTTTCCCTTTGAAATTTCTCCTCTATCCTGGTTTCCTTATTTTTCTTTTATTTCTCTTTGCAGGCAGGAGAGGTAGCATGGAGGGAGAAAGAAGGATGTGAATATTGAAAAATCTGAGGGGAGAGGGAAACAGTTAAAAATAGATGTTTTGGGGGTGCTGGGTATCTCAGTTGGTTAAGCATCTCCTCTTGATTTTGGCTCAGGTCATGATATCAGGGTCCTGGGATGGAGCCGCAGGTTGGGCACTGTGCTCGGCAGGGAGTCGGCTTGGGATTCTCTCTCTCTCCCCCTCTGCCTCTCTCCCAGCTCCTCTGCACGGTCTCTCTCTCCCTCAAATAAATAAATAAATATTTTTTAAAATAGATGTTTTGTTGTTTTCACTATTTATTAAGGCAAATTTTGCCAAATAAGCTTTATTTAGTTCTTAAAGAATATTCAGCTCTGCTAAATTATAAGCTACACTAATTACAGGGTATACAAGTATTGAAAATTGTATAAAAGCCAATAAGACAGTACAATTGAGGAATTAAGCACTTAAACATAAAAACTATTTGTTTCATCTATTAAAAACTAAAAATGGGGCACCTGGGTGGCTCAGGGTTTTGAGATGGAGCCCCACATCAGGCTCCATGCTCAGCACGGAGTCTGTGTGAGATTCTCTCTCTCCCTCTTCCTCTGCCCCTCCCCCTGCTCATGCATGTGCTCTCTCTCTCTCTCTAAATATAAATAAATCTTTAAAAAAACTGAAAATGTATTTTTTGTCACATTATAAACCTAATCTTTAAAAAATTCATAACTCTTGACTATCAGAAAATGCATGTCTTGAATGAGAGAGAGAAAAAATATATTGATTATATATGTAATCTGATTTAAAGTTACTGAGCTGATGTGATGTATAAGCACTAAAATATTGTCAATAGTGGCCCAAAGGCAATCTGTATTTATTTCTGAATATAAAGCTTATACCATCAGTGGGAATTTCTGGGAATTACTTTTTTGGTTACATAAAGGAAAAAATTGAGGGAGTGAAGCAATGAAAACTTGGAAATGTTTTACATTTTTAATTTTTTTTTTAAAGTTTTTCTATATGAAGTTGAGAAATAGCAGAAAAATAGAATGTTATTTATATGTAGTTACATCTTTCTTATCCCCAAATGTAGGTGATCTAAAGAAAACATTTTAAAATATTTTATTTATTTATTTATTTGAGAGAGAAAGAATGAGCGATGGGAAGGACAGAGGGAGAGGGATAAGGAGAAGCAGACTCCCCACTGAGCAGGGAGCCTGACACAGGCTCGATACCAGGACCCCAAGTTCACGACTCTAGCTGAAGTGAGACACTTAACTGACTGAGCCACCCAGGTGCCCCTAAAACATTTTATAAAGCAATATTACTTAGGGGCGCCTGGGCGGCTTAGTCAGTTAAGCATCTGCCTTCGGCTCAGGTCCTGATCCCAGTATCCTGGGATCAAGCCCCACATCGGGCTTCTTGTTCAGCGGGGAGTCTGCTTCTTGCTCTCACTCTGTGGGCACACACTCTCTCTCTCTGAAATAAATAATAAAAATAAAATCTTTAAAGCAATATTATTTAAAATGTATACCATACAGTTGTAATAACAGAATCACAAGGGAGAGTTTTTCAATTAAATTGAATTTCAGGAGTCACAAAACTCAACAACTCTTTATCATCAGACATTTGGTGAAATTTCTTTTATGATACCACTGAGATTAGGAGAGGTATATAGTATAAATCAGACTTGAAAAGATATTTAAGAATGTTTTCAGACCCACATACTTTCATAACCAATTCTGACAAATTTTACTCACCTAAATCTGAGGACTTCTCTTTTCATTCCATACAATACTCTACTGTTCATATTCATATTAAACAAACACAGCCTGCCACATCTAACTAATATGTTGCTTACCCCACATATAAAAATTTACAGAGGATTTTCAAGAAGAGATTAGAAAGAAATGAAGTAGAATTTGACTCATGGGACCATTGCTGTAAGTACTTTAAAACTGGTCTATTTTAGGCCTCCAAACAGGCTAACACACAAATGGTATACATATCAAACGTTATGAAAATAGTGTTTAAAAAAATGTTGAATAGAGGACTTAATACTAATTTAAAGTGAAGTATAAAAAGACAAACTGACACCTAGAAGCACAGTAATTGACTCACCTGCGGCTAACTGATTTCTTCACTTCTCCTTCTCCAGCTGACTTAACATTTCCACTTGTGTCCTTTTTTAACTTTTTTGCAATTCTTTCTCTCACCAGCTTCTTCTCATCACCATCAATATATTCATCAAGCTCTGCACCTTCATATTCTCCATCCTGTAGAAATTGAAGTGGAGTATTTGCCAGGCATCCCATTTCCCCTTAAATTTCCAGAGATCCATTCCAGACTCTCATCACATTCTAGGCCAGTTTTGGTTTTTGTTTTGTTTTGTCTTGAATCTGTAAGGGCTTGAAGAATCTGGTCCATGTGGGAATACTCCTGGGGTCTGCTCTAGGCCAACTATGTAATTATGGGATACCCAAAGAAGGAGTGTTTGCTCACTGAACCCACAGCGCTTCTGTGCAACACGGGCTGTACTCCCTCCGTATCACCCAGGATATTGTGTCTATCTACATTCCTATTCTTTCCCAGTGGGAGACGTGGCTTCTGCAGGCAGCTGGCCAGCATACTGACCTCAACCAGAGATTAATTCAAGTAGAATGAGGAAGAGGTGGAGAAGCTGAGATTTCTTCCTATAATCTCAGTCATACCAGTTACTCCCCTTCTTAGAATCCTCCAGTGGGTCCCCAAATCACTCACAACCCAAACATTCTATACCACCCAGACATAATTTCCTACAACTCCAGGCCAGCAACACCAGCCAACTTTAGAGCTGGTATTCTCTCTATCTCGAAACACTCATATTCCATGTATCTGCACTGCTCGCCCTTTCATCTCCTTTAGGTCTTTATCAGCTTTACTACCCAATACAACTAATAAAGAAAGATCACCATAGTCTTGAAAGAGGACCCTCTGAATTGTGTATATAAAGGACTACCACTATAAATGACCGATCCAAGCATTTTCTCATACACCATGTAGGATACCCACGCATCAACATTTAAACTTTTACATAATAAAATAAAATCAATGACATCTGAATTTTGAGTATTCAGGTAGGGAGAGGGAGAAAAAAACCAGATTAGAAATTCATACACATATAAGATTTCAATTTTGTAGGGAAATACACACACATCTACACACACACTTGGAAGGAAATAGTCCAATCAAAATAAATTATTTACTTTTCAAATTTTTAAATTTTTTTCAAAATTTTAAATATATAATTATAAAAGTAACATATACTACCTTTTAAGGAAAAAATTAAATTTTTATAAACATTTTAAATTTTCTATTGTTCAAACTATATACTAAAATTATTACTTACGTTAGCTGAATCTCCTACTGCATCACCTTTTTCACTATGAAAAGAATGAAAATAAGTAAATTTTAGCTTCAAGTGAAACTACTAAAATTATTCAAATTTTGGGATTAATCAAAATTTAGAATATTTTGCTAGGATTAACAGTTCAAAAACCTATTTCAACACAGGAATTTCAGAATGGAATTGTAGAACAAATAGAAACATTCTATAACAGAGTCATTTTTACAAATAGAATAAGAAGTATGCTCCATGAGCACACATATTAATTTACTAGAATTAACAGAAAAAAGCAAACAACAACCAACAGTGCTGTTTTTATGAACAAAGGATTGCAGTAAACAGTTTCTTCCATTGGCTTGATGTACTCTGGCTGAAAAAACCAAATCCTTCAAATACAAGGATATTAAGAAAAGATTTTTTTTTTAAATAGAATTTTTGAAAGCAAGCTAAACTCAATGTAATAGCATTTTAATCCCCCTTTGAGGCACTGGCCCAATATATCATGTGCAATTGTATTTAACAGTAAGACATCTTCCCTTCTCCAAGGGAAGCAACAGAGATAGACATTTTCTGTTAACTACTAAAATATATAAGAAATAACTACTCAATGGATTGGTCTAAAATGTGGTGACTTCTTCACAAAACCTTTCAACTCTGCCTTGTTTACCCATCATGCCAACTGGCACAAAAATGCTTTAAGGAAAAAGCTAACAAAGTAATTTGAGTTAAACATTAAACTTTTAAACCAAACCCTTTCATATTCAAACAATCCCAAGATTTAAGTTTAGCAATTAATTTTAAATTTAATTAGTTCAACAGAAATAGATAGCAAGACGAAATGAAAGGTGCCAGAGTACTTCCCTCCATTATGCAAGAGGCTCTGCTACCTCCATCACCAAAATGCTTTCGTTATTTGTCTGAGTTAAAAAAATTGGACTTAGGAGAACTGACCAGGATGCCTGCGAGGCTTAGTCAGTTAAGTGTCCAACTCTTGATTTCTGCTCAGGTCGTGATCTCAGGGTTGTGAGATCGAGCCCCACGCTGGGCTCTGCACTCAGTGGGGAGGCTGCTTGAGATTCTCTCACCCCCTCCCTCTGCCCCCCCAACCCCCACACATGTGCTCTCGCTCTCTCTCTCAAATAAATCTTTAAAAAAGAGAGAGAGAGAACTGACCATTTTCTCACAAAGGCAGCAAGAAAATATCTGAGCCAGAAAATAATTTAGGATCACACTTGTAGCATACTAACCTTCCAACGGCTGGAACAGAACTGAGATGGGGATCATCCTTAAGCAAGTCATGACTACTTTTGCTTTTTCCCTTCATGCTCTAGGAAAAAATGTAGAATATAATGATAAGTGAGGAAGAAATAAGTTTTCCAAAAGGACAAGTTAACGCGTGTATGTAAAATCTAGTACTGGTATAACATGGCTAGCAAAGGATACATATTCCTGAAATTTCCAATATAAATTAAAGCTTTATAAATAAGACGTTAACTCTCACACTGATTGAAAATACTATTTTAAAAATACCTTTTCTTCCAAAAAATGGTAAATCCTTCAAAGTAAGTTTATTAATTACATTTCCAAACACTAAATCTTCAGTATGACTTACATACAGCTAAACTAATTCTTTGACCCAGATAGAAGATAGTTGCTTAGAAGATAGTTCACAAGAATAATTTGAAATAAATGCACACAATTGTTTTTTCAAACATACGGGCTATATTGCACAGAATAACACGTATGCATGTATTCTATTTCTCTAAAGAGCCCTGACTATTACATTCTTTGACCTTTAGCACAGACAGAAAAAACTTAATAGTTAAAAACGAAAAGGTCTTAAAGGCCACTTAATCTAGTTTCCCACTCAATGCAGGAATCTCCTTGACATCACTGACTATAGTCAGCCGGTGTTTCAACACCTGAAAAGAGCTTTTCCTCAGACACACACACAAACCACTCCTTTTCAAATGTCTTCCAATGTTGGGCAGTTCTCTCTATAATTGGAGAAAAAAAATCTATGTGTAATTTCCAACTATCCAAACAATCCTAGTTCTACCTTCTAGAACTAAAAATGAACTACAAACAATTTCTGTTATCATGTATACTACACAGAACTTAGTTTAAATACAAAGAGACTGGTAGGTATATTAATGGCCCCCTAAAGATGTCCACATCCTAATGCTCAAAACCTGTGAATATGTTACCTCACATGGCAAAAGGGACTTTGCAGATAAATTAAGGATTCTGAGATGAGGAGATCATCCTGCATTGTCAGGGTATATCCAATGTAATCACAAAAGTCCTTAAGAAGGAGGCAGGAGAGTATGTTTCATAATGATACAGCATGAGAAAGACTCTATGGGCTATTGTTAGCTTTGAAGATGGACAAAGGGGCCACAAGCCAAGGAATGCAAATGGGCTCTAGAAGTTGAAAAGTTGAGGGAAGAGATTCTCCCCAGAGCCTCTAGAAGAAAGGCAGCCCTGCCAGTACCCCAATATGTAGCCCAGTGAAACCTGTTTTGGACTTCTGACCTCAGAACTGTAATATATTAAATTTGTTTTGCTTCAAGCCATAAAATTTATGGTAATTAGTTACAGCAGAAATATGAGATGACTATAAATATATTAACATGTTTTTAAAATTACTTAAATATAAACAAATTAGATCAAGTTTAATACAATTTAATGAGGCAAAAACAGTTTATAAATTAGACTGTTCAACACTTCTTACAACCTCCGTGCAGAAGGCCTAGTGGCACTCTTCATGCTGTATCCACCCCCCAGATCCCAACCTTTTGGGAAAGTTTAATTTCTGGGACTAAACAAGAATAGGACAAAACATTCTTACTTTATTCTCAAAAGTGGTGTATTTGTCTATCAATATAACTTTTTCTGGGTGAGAAAAAAAAGCCTTTTTATAACTTGGGGTTTGAGGTAAAAATGTTGGCATATCTTTCAGAGAAAGAAATACTGTGTGCATCACTGTGAATGTGGCACAGTTTAATCACTATTTTTAAATCTAGCTATTGTGATACTTTTATAATGGACCTACCATTTAACTTGCCTCATGAAAACTACTTGTCTGATTGTAAGATTTCACTTGAAAAATATTTTCTGACATCTGTGTTTAAGTTATACACAAAGATTCAGGAGTAAACTTTAAAGCAGTACAGACATGAATAAAACTATCATTTAAGAAAGCAAAATGAAAGGAGGGATCCTCCATAAAAACTTTTCAAATGTCTGAAGCCTAGGATCATATTTTTACTTAGTTTTTACTTCTCCAAAGTATATCCAGTTCCTCGAACATTCTTCATGTGCAGTAGTTCTTGGCTTTATCACCATTGTCTTCATGCTCCTCCCTTCCTAGGAATGCATTTGTCAGTTTCTTTCTTTCTTTCCCTTTCTCTCTTTCTTTCTCTTTCTTTCTTTTGTCAGTATCCTTCTTAAATGTGTTCTGAACAAAGTGCTGTAAAATGTGACTGCCCAAAATGCAAAGAATGTTAAATTTCTAATTCCAGACACCTTACTCTTAATAATTCAACTAGGGCTTACAGGCTATTAAGTCTTACACCTCTTCAGCTGATTCCATTAAACTCAAGCACAGAATTTACATGTACTCCTTTTACATTTTAACGTACTAGTTCAAATAATCATGCACAGGTTGACAACAAAGCACTCTTTGGGCAGAAGTATTCCATCAGATATAAATCCATCTGACTATACTATCTCCCAGATCACATTTCCTCATGTTGTCCACAAGAATATCATGAGAGACTCTGACAATGTGCTTTCCGGGACTCAAAATATGTTCTTATGGCATCCTCCTATCATGTAATCCTATCAAAAAGGAAATGAAGTCAGTCTGGCAAGTCACTTAACCAGAGTCTCAGTTTCCTCATCTATAAAGAAAGGAAGTAGGACTAGATCCCTTTGAGCTATAAAATTCTATTATTCTAAAAGAGATTTTATCAGGTAGTAGAAAGATACTGAAATAAATAATGAAGGAAAGCTAACCCGTGTGGGAGAGGCACCTTGTCATGAATAAACGAGTGGGGTGAAGTAGTGTCTGTAATCCCACACTGATAATCCACAAACCAGAGGGCACTCTATCTTATTTCTCCTTTCACATAAAGTAAAGCCCCAATTCAGACTTTACCAATTATTAACTTGTGATGTTAGACAGGTTCTGGAATAAAGCTTAACACACTGTGGAGTCACTGAAAAAAGAAACTTGATAAGCAAATGAATAATGAAACAATTATTTGCAAGACCTCTAGAAATATTTAATTTCATGCAAGCACTGAAACTGAAAATTGTTCTTAGTCGTTGTAAAAGACACTTACTTGGCTTTGGTTCTAATTATTACATACATTTAAAAACAGTAAGGCTAACTTTTAAGAAATATATCTATTGGTCATACTTTTCCAATATTCAGGCTAATGTTCTTTTTCTTAGCAAGGTTTCATTTTACCCCAAATGTAAAATGTATTAGAGGGGTTCTCAAAGTCTGAATAACAGTACAAAAGGAAAATAACATATACTTCCATTTTGATTCACTCTACAATTTGTCTCATGCCCTCTGGAGAAATTTCCTTTCCTCTAAGCCAATAAACTTCAATGATTTCTTTATTGTTGTTCTATTTTCTCAAGCTAAACTTATTCATGACTCCATTATCTAAACAGACAAAAGAGCTGAATTCTGTAAGCCAAAGATTCTGTACAATGTACCAAGACGCATTCACACATGAAGGACGGGTTGTTGGGTTTCATGATACACAGGTGTACCCCAGTGCTCTCGCTACTATCCAGGACCCAGTGGGAGGGCTCAGGAAGAGCACTTGGGCAGTTGTGCCGAGTTAAGACTTCCAACCCCAGAAAGCTGAACTGTTGGTGAAGTTTTCTGCCAACCCTCTAGACTGCTTTAGCATGAGGGCAGCAGCTTCTGCATAATAATCACAATCGTATCAGAGATTGTTTGATACTCTTTAGCTTTCTGAGAATCAAATATAAATTATAACACAGAGTATACTGCTTAAGACATTTGACTTTCAAAAACATTTTCCGAGATTGCATATTGTATCAAAGTAATGACTATCCACATCCTTATTTCACAACTCTAAATGGCTTATGGTATTTTCTTGTTACAAAGAGGAAACTTGAGGCTCAGAGAGACTCAGCGATCCAAAATCACAGAGTATCAGTGGAAAGCAAAGTGCCAATATGAACGTGTATAATCCCAGATCCATGCTCTTTTTGCTTCAACCCATTGCCACTCAAAGATGACACAGTTTGCCATCAGAGAGCTCACAGCCTAGGACTCTGCACACTTAATAAGGCAGAAAGAAAAGGGTATAATGTTTTAGTATACACTGATAACACAGTCATATGTTTCTTGTGTAATAAAACAAAATGGATGTTTTTAAAAGGAAAATGTAAGTATCACAAGACAGGCAAAGGTTAGAAATCAGAAAAAGGAATGATTAAGAAAAGACATTTAGAAAAGATGGTATTTTAGGTATTGGAAATAAATACGACTTTGACATCCAGAATGGGACAGGACACTTCAGGCAGGGAAAAGAACATGAACAAAGACATACAGAAAGGAAAACACAAAACATACATGTAGAACGGAAAATAGTTCAGATCTGCTAACACAGGGTTTCCTACATTTCCCCGATAAGAATTCCAAGGAATTCATTCACGTACAGCTTTCCAGGCCCCTCTCTTGGAGATTCTAATTCTGTAGGTCTGAGGAGGGTGTAGGGATTTAATTTTTTATTTTTAAAACAGTGTTGGACCTGAATTTTCAGTGGTTTTTAAGTGGTTTAAGAAGTACTAAATTAAGGGGCAGAGTTGGTAAGGGGGGGGGTCATGGCCTTATTTCTATAGTCAACAGAGAGCAATTGTGACATCTTGATGAGGTTTCAGGAAGACCGTTGTGGTGGTAATGAGTGGAAAGGAAAGAAGAGCAAGGAGATGGGAGACCGGTCTGTAGACTAGGGCAGCAGCCCAGCCTAGAAATGAAGGCCTGAACGAGGGTAGTAGCAAAATAAATTAAAAGGAAAAAATAGATTTGAGATATGTCATGGATGAAAAATTGGTAGAACAGTGCAACAAATTGGTTTTGCAGAGAAAGAATAAGAAAAAAGTCAGAATCTAAAATTTTTCTCTAGAGGATACTGATACTAGGGAGTAGAAAAAGAAGTCACAAAACAGAGAAAAGTCTGGGAAACAAAGATAATGAATTAAGCCTTGGCCAGGACTTGGGTTACTAGTGAGATATTCAAACATAGAGAGATGGCCAGTAGGCTGCTGGAGAAAAGAAAAGTAAGCCAGCCTAGAGATACAGATTTGAGAGTCAGAAACAAACATTTGATAATTTTATCACAAAGCACAGAGTCAGATGAGAGAAAAAGGATGACACAATACTAGGCTTATACTATTCACATGATAATGGACTGTAGGTTGCAATTTTCTTGGCAAAAAGGAATGGATTTACTTAGTTTTTCCACTGTTTGAAGTGTCTTTCAGGTTTGAGAGCAAGTATCTGCAGTGGTATCCTTGCACATTTCAACCTTGTAGCAAACACCGATTGCTTTTGGGTTATCAAGTTCACTAAAGTCAGAGTAAGTTAAGCATTTTGTTTGTTTTACTTTGTACAACAGCAAGCAGCAGAGGCAGATATGCTTTAAATATTTAACACATGCTGTTGTTACAAACAGAAAAAATTCAAACTAATTTCCTAGTAAAGTCAGTCTCAAAGTAATGGTGAATAAAACTTACTTTAGATCAGAAATTTAATTCAACAAAAAGACTAATAGAAAAACTCCTTTCTCCTTCCCCTGTTCTCTCCTCAGGGCTGATCAGCCTAATATCCAGGCCCCTGTGTGAGGTAGGAAAGGGCAAGGGGCCAACACTGCATTGAGCTGCTTCCACTCCAGAATGCTATGCTACCAGTGTAATTTCCTGCCAGCCTTCTAGATGGCTTGGGCTCGAAGAAAGCAGCTTCTGCAGCATTCAAAATCATATTAGAGACTTAAATGGCTATAGAAATCTAAGTTCAAAATTCTGACTGGACCACCTCCTAATTACATGGTCTTGCACAAGTGATTTAACCTTTCTGAGTATTGATTTCTTCCCTTAAATAGGAATAATAACATCTATAGCACGTGGTTGTTATAGAGGTTACATAAAATAAATATTTAGCACAGGTAGCAGAGAGGAAAATAATTACAGTACAGTATAACATATGCTTTGATGGCCACAGACAGATTACCATGGAAAGAAGTTAAACTCCGCCTGGGTGGGAGATGGGGAGGGGAGGGAGGTGGAGGTAGTCCAGAGTTGATAGTGGAGCTAAATCTTAAAGGAAAAACAAAAATTAACCAAATAAAGGAGAACCTACCCCAAGCAAAAGGAAAAACAGGACGGGGGGACTGTGGGGAAAGCATGTGTATGTAAGGAAACTTGACATCTTTAGAAAACATCAGTGAAAGGGACTCCTGGCAATTTCCAGATCTAACATTTGTGGTTTTGTCCATTTACAAATATACCCACAGGATCATGACATATAGTATATCTTTCATTTTAATAAGGCAGAAATTTGAATCATGAATAAGGCAAGACTAGTGCACTGACATCTAAAGAAGATAACTTCTGAGATATCAGGGTGCCAGGGCGATTGATAATACTGACAAGGCCTAGGGAAAGGATGTTTTCACATAAAGATGAGTTTAATTGTGGCATCTTTAGTAGAGATGTTTCCTAAAGGAAATCAAGAATGTGGGATAAGAGCCCAGAAATAATATTCATCTGTGTGTCCTAGAGTTCAGAATATTAGTATATGGGTGGAAGTTGAGAATCCATGGTATCAAATATATCACTCTGGAATACTGAAGACAGCAAGAAAAAATTATGACCAGACCGTTTCTTACACATGTCCATTTCAATTCAGTCTTAATGCAATGGCTAAAAGTAGTGTGCTTACTATATGTCCAACATTAGCCTACCAAAACCATCCTCTATGATGAGGGAAGCCCATGGATAAAGAGTTAAAAACAAGGGTAAAAATAATGTGCTTTTCAGTCAGTGTTATTGTTAGTGTTGGTTAGAAATAGGTAACTATAATAAGCAAATAAGACAGGGCTAAGTTATAGAGTTTTAATTACTACAAAAAAACTTCTAAACCTTTAGGTCTCTGTGTTCACTAATTTTCTTGCTTTTTTTTTTTAATACTGCAAAAAGGTAATCTATTCATAAAAGAGTGATTTAAAGGCATTATGATTTTCTTTACAAACAGATGTAAGAATAGGAACTGTCCACTTTTTAAAAAACTCTGTATTTCAACCCTCCACTATTATTTGTAATTATATTTTTTTAGAGAGGGAGGAGGGTTGGGGCAGAAGGAGAGGGGGAGAATCTTCCAATGCAGGGCTCAAGCTCACAATACTGAGATCATGACTTGAACAAAAATCAAGAATCAGACGCTTAACCAACTGAGCCACCCAGGTGTCCCTCAACCCTCCACTATTATTAAAATCCACTGAACTGCCTGTATCAAAGGCTACCCCTGCCCCTTCCCCCATTTCACTCTCCAAACAAATTTCCATTTCTTCATCATTTGAGGGAAGACATACCAGAATCTTTGGGAGTAAAAACCCTTGAGGATGATTTTCTTAAAGTATATTTAACAGATTCACTGCTCTAAATATTGTCAAGGCATAGGTGTTTCAGCAATGAGTATTGTGTCAAAAGTGATATTCAGGAAAACCACACTTAAAGGCCTACTGTAAGCATTGGTGGAGTAGAAGACCAGGAAGTGATATATAATCCATATACATGTATCTTACACTGAAGGAGACAGAAGTTCAAATCCCAGCTCTAGCTATTTACTGGTTGTGTGACTGAGCAAATTACAACCTAGCTATACCTTAATTTATTTTTGGGTAAAATGGGGATAATGATAATACCTATCTTAAAGGGCTGTGATGAGAATTAATGACATTAATAAATATATATAGATAATATTAAAATGAATATAAAAGCATTGGTCTGTCAGTATTTATTATAATAATGATCATAATCATTATCATCTAGCAAATCACTTTAAAAAAGAGCAATTAAAATCTGAATCACAAGGTTAAATCATTTTTTAACTCTAGTTCTGATTAAAAAAAAAAAGGCCAGGTCAAAAAACCCCACAAAACTCTAATTGCAAGAGGGCATATCATTTTAAGAGTTGCAAATATTACTGACAACAAATCATTTTACAGATCAGTTCAGTGAACACTTCCTGACTGTGTACCATGAAAAACATGATGTGCCATATACATAGCAGGAGATACAAAAATGAGATATAGTCCCTAATACCTTTTATAATTCAGATCAAAGGGATTAGAGTTTTACCTGACTAACTCGATTTACTTCCTCCTCTTCTTCTTCAGCCTCCTCTCCGAAAGAAAGTAAACTAAAATTTCTTATCAAAAAAAGGAAAGAAAAAAGGAAATAAGAATGAGAGAAAATTGAGGAAATTCAATAGAACTTACAATGCTGTATTTTCAAGGCAATAAAATAGAATTTACAAGAACACATTTTAACTGTTCGGGAATACACAATATGACTTAGTATTCAGCAGAAATATACTAAGGATCCATATTTTCAGCATAATGTTAAGGCATTGGCCTCAGACCACAGATATTTCATATATTAGACGAAACTAATGACCAAAAATCCATTCTGAGCACTATCATTAAATATAGTAAGTCAAGCATGACAGAAATAATTAAGCTTTTTATATTTATAAAAAACTGGTTAGCGAAATGGAGATTTCTGAAAACCTAATATATAGCCCTGAGAGCACTACAAATGGGAAGCAATTAATCTAGTGTCTTCCAAAATGTCATTAACACTTTAAAATTGATAAGTTACACAACACTGTCAAATAAAAAAATATAAGCAATAAACTTAACAAAAAAATAACCCATGGGGAAGAATAAACTATTTGTCTTCTTTGAGCCTTCAAACTAAAGACATCCCAAGGAAGATAAATAATAAGTTATTAAAACTCTCTCTCAAATATTGAAAAAAATAGAAGATCTGGCAACAAGAGGAATTTTTTATTTCAAAACCTAGATGTAATCAATGACTACCACATCATCCCTAATATATTTGCTATGAATTAAAAACAAAAACAAAAACACCCAGCTTTTGGGCTGTTGTCAAGATAAGTAATAGTGATGAAATATTGTATCTGAATATGGTGACTGTGACCTTTCACGCAGATATAAATTAGTCAAAAGAAATGAATCAAAAAATAGAGGAATATCAAATACACCACTATATAAGAATTTATTTTGCCACAAGACATCAACTGCTTATTGAAGTGGCTCACATTTGACAGTTTATAAAAGCAGCTTAACTTCCTTATACTGTACGATGTTACGGAAAGAAACAAATATGATTGAATACCTATGCCACTGGGTGTTTTCAAATTCCCCCGCTCATTTTCTCTTCATAACAACCAGATGTTGTGATTATAATCTCCATTTTACAAGATGGGGAAACTGAAGCTCAGAAATGTGAACACAATTTACTTCTTATAAATGGTGTCAGGCAGAATTATACTTGGAACTGTCTGAATCTAACAATTATGAATACACTAAAATCACTAATATGGATACTACATTTCACTAAAAGAGGAAGTTGAAATCTAACTCTGATATCTATTTTAATGAACAGACAAAACTAATAATGTGAGAAATATAGTTCACAAAATACTGAAACTTACTTACTCCAAAACAGGAGTGAAAAATTAAATTATGTAACCATGCAGTCATCATATCCTTCATACTTGACTTTCCAAGTTCTATACTTGGAACATATATTAATTGAAAAACAAGTAAAAAACAAACAAAAATCTTAACAACTCATTTATATAAATAATTGCTATAGTCATCATAAATATTTATTTATTAATATAGATTTCATATAGACATGTGATACTTCTTTAGCTTAAATTACATACAGTATACTAATAAAAGAAGAACCTCATAATTCATATATCTCCCTGGTCCATACTGACCTCCCCCTCACTAGAAAACAGTTGTTACAAAAGGAAACAAAATGAATGAATTTCTTTTTTTTTTTTTTTTTTTTTTTTTTTTAAAGATTTTATTTATTTGACAGAGATAGAGACAGCCAGCGAGAGACAGAGAACACAAGCAGGGGGAGAGGGAGAGGAAGAAGCAGGCTCATAGCAGAGGAGCCCGATGTGGGGCTCGATCCCATAACGCCGGGATCACGCCCTGAGCCGAAGGCAGACGCTTAACCTCTGTGCCACCCAGGCGCCCCAAAATGAATGAATTTCTATTAGTCTATTATTTCTGATTACTTTGTGCCTTTGGGCTTCAATTTCTTTACTTCTTCCTCTGGTTTCTCTTTTTTTGGCTTTTTTATTTCTCTTGGTATGATGTCATCAAAAGGATTAAACAAAACCTATGAAAAAAATATTCTGAAAACATTATTCCATTTTAAAAAATTTCACAAAAAATTAAAACCAGTACTTAATTGCATTAATACTAACATCTGTATTTTTTGCTCACATAAGTATTATAAGTCCAGTGATATATTTACTACATAAAGTACTCCCACTTAATAGTCTTGCTGGATTCTTCTGATAATCCTACATGCAATTAAGTAAAAGGTATGTTATCCTTATTTTACAAAAGGGAAAAGTATTCAAGAAAACTTAATACCTAGTTAGCAAGACAAACTCAGAGTTTTGACCCCAAATCAAATGCTTCTAAGGACCTTGCTTCCTCAATGAAGGATCACTCTGAAATTACCTAGGAAGTCACTTCATTGAGCTAAATAAGCCTAATTCTTCTAACTTTCCCTTATAAGTCAAGCTTTTCATACATTGGATTATCAGTTAAAGTTTCATCTTTGAAATCAAAACCTTCAATTTAAAAAAAAATTCTTAATCAGAAATTGTGCCTAAATTACAGAGACAAAATCTGAATTGTGATGTCGATTTAGTATAAAGCCTTTATCCAATAGTTTAAAAATACTAACAGCCTGCTTCTCTGACATGGTCATTTAAGTGCTGCCTCTCAGACATCATGCTTTTACCTCACAGCTTCTTATTTTATGTGGATTACGTGGTCTTTCTTCCTCATCTACATCAACTTCTGTCAACCGTAGCATGTTATATACTGTATCCCCTGTGACCTACCAAACAAAAAAGAAAACTTAACTGCAAACTCTTATATTCATTCTCTGAAATAAGGGAGGGCTTCTGAAAATATTTTTTCAATAATTAAAAGGAAATCTCATATTTTTATATAGGAGCCTATGCATTAAATAATGCAAATAAAGCATCTTCATCTTAAGGGGAAAAAGCAGAATGGGAGTTCAATCCCTCAATGGTATTTTTAGAAAACTTCCCATATATATTTAACGTCAGGTTTTATTAAAAGTGAAAATATAATGCCAAGTAACCTCATACTGAATGACAGCTTTTCATTCAAACAAAATAAACAAATTCAGATTTTAGAATTGGGTGGAACAAGCAAATAACAATACCATGTGTATGAGAGACTATGGACTATGAGAAACAAACTGAGGGCTACAGAGGGGAGGGGGGTGGGGGAATGGGATAGACCGGTGATGGGTAGTAAGGAGGGCACATATTGCATGGTGCACTGGGTGTTATACACAACTAATGAATCATCGAGCCTTACATCGAAAACCGGGGATGTACTATATGGTGACTAACATAATATAATAAAAAATCATTATAAAAAAAAAAAAAAAACAATACCATGTGTAAGTGCTTTGCAGACATTATCTTGTTATATCCTCACAAACATCCTAAAAGCAGGCACTGTCATTATCCTCCTTCTCTAGATAAGAAAATTGAGTCAAAGAAGTTATAGAGCCAACAGTGACGGCCTTTCTGAATTCTTATCAATATGCTATACTTTGTCTCTAATTGAAAGTTATATATTAGCAACTCTAAAAAGTGGTGCAGAACGACAATCTAAATCTCACTTTATTATATGCTTTTATTTTTTAAAAATAATAGGAAGGAAAATCTATGAACATCTGACAACCTGTGTTGTAGTGGTTCAAATGTGCGCATTTCTTAACCTGTGTTAAGTGTTAAGCAACCACATTGTATTGAATGTTTTCAGCATAAATCCTTTCATTCAAGATTTCTCAGGAGTTTTAAAATAATACCAGTTTTCCAGCTGTGCTCAGTTTGTCTTTTCCCTTTCCTTCATCCTCACGAAATCCAGTTTGTCTAGGCTGTGGGGAAACCATTCCTATTGAACCAGTAGAGGGAGCTGATACACTAGTGATGTCTAACATGCCTAAGACTTAAAACATGTGGGAATATATTTTTTAGAAGGGAGAGTGAAAAAACAAAACCTCTTAAAGAAAGATGTTAAATGTGAGCAGGAGTAAACACGTACTACTCAAAGTAATATTTCAGGTAAAAAATTTTAATATTAACACAACTTCCACTTTATACTGAAGGGAATTCATCATGGACAAAAGTAAACTTTTTAAACTACTAAATATTGTTACTTAGATAACACCTAGGTTTCTAAAAACATAAACACAATATCAGATGAGCAACATAGTAGCTAATATCATTAGTATGATTTTAGAAAAAAAGAAAATTCTTAAGTCATAATCAATGACTTATTTGAAACATACACACAAAAAATTAAGGTGGTCCCTCATAGTTCATTGTAAAAGGAATATATTCCATTGTTTTTAGAAATAATAGATACATATCCCAGGGAATATTTTTATGGGGGCAGCTCCTAGATAAGTCGGTCATATGTATCACAGAACCTGAAGATAAGTGGACACAAACCTTTCCAAAAATGGTATGCTTATTGTTGAGTTCATCTGCTCGACCCAGTGTAAAGAAAAACTGGCTGCCATTATCATGAGGACCAGCATTTGCCATGGCAACCAGTCCTCTCCGATTAAAACGTAACCGGGAGTGGAATTCATCCTGAAGCATTAAAAAAAAAAAAAATTTAGTGAATGATCTGTTATAAGTGTCTTCGTACTCAGTTAAAAAGGTTCTATACAACTTCTAATCAACAATGCTAAAGTTTTATTTAACTGATTTTCAAGTATAATCAAATCCAATACGTATACTCCTTCAGTACTGTTGAACTTGACTTCACTAGCCTGTAAACATCTTATAAGTATTGTGACAAATTTATCCTATTTTATGGGAAAGCTGTCTATTTACGTGGAAGAAGGGCACTCAAAGGGGAAGAGATTTCTAAATCATTCCCCTATTCCCATCCCTCAAAGTTATCTAACTTTTTAGAACCTTCTATTTTTTTCTCTAAAAAAACTACCTTTGAATCATTGCACGGCCTTCAACTATTGCCCCTCCCCACTCCATTCTAAAGGTCATGAAAAATTTGCTTTCTTCTTGTTTTTTAATTCAAGGCATCTACTATAATTGTGTTATGTGCTTTACTCTGTTTTTTAAAGGTCTTTGTTGAATCTTTGCTGAACTGGCACTGGTCGCATTTGCCAGTTTTTCAAAGAACCAGAGCAAGCCTCTCTAGGTAGATTACTTGCTATAGTAGGGCTACATAACATACATTAGTCTCTCAGTTAACAGAATTTCTATCCAGACCTGATACTAGACTCATTTATATAACAGCCATATGATATAATCAATACTTTTCAGAAAGAAAGTTATTTTTCCTTAATAAATGTCCAAGATTTGAGCTCAAAGAGTCATAACTTGAGATGCCTGGATGGCTCAGTCGATTAAGCATCTGCCTTCAGCTCAGGTAATGATCCCAGAGTCCTGGGATCGAGTCCTGCACAGACCCCTTGCTCAGCGGGGAGCCTGATTCTCCCTCTACCTCTACCTGCCATTCCCCTGCTCCTGCTCTTTCTCTCCCTCTCTCTCTGTGACAAATAAATAAATAAAATCTTTAAAAAAACAAACAAAAAAACCCCAGAGTTGTAACTCTTTATACTGTATCAAAAATGGCCTAATTGAAAAATTTAACTAGATAACAATATTACATAATAAGCAAAAATCTCAATTTAGAAAGAAATTATGAGAAAGCACTATTCTGTTACACCAAGCAATAGAATAAAGGGATGCTTCCTACTAGATGGAAGCTCTAAAATCATGAGACATCTCAATATGGTAAAATACAAAATAGTTTTTTAGTGACATTTGAGACTTTTTTATTATAACTATTCCTCGTTTTCTAAGGCCATTATCATCTGGAAATTAAAGCAAACAGTTCAAGTATTTTTCTCAAGAATCACACAGTGACCCAATAAAAAATTAAAAGAAACTCCAGACCTTCTATCTCATTAGTATAAACATGTCTTCAAAATTCTCCTATTTTAAGAGCTATTTATGTTTACTCATTCAAAGAATGTGATATTGGTACCATCAGATTAATAAATAACCTAACTTGTAATTTTTATTTGAACTCACTGTTATTAACTATGATACTCGTTTTAGATCTGTGTTAGCAGTTAACAAATCACTGACCTATTCTTGATTAATACACTTTTTTCTAACATTTTTTATGTTAATTCCTTCTTCTGTCCCCTTGTGATTTCCTGTTATGGCATGCAGTTCAGGCTACAAAGGTCTGTTGTGCATAATTAAGAATGAGTTCTGCTTTGGACTGAATTGTGTCTCCCCAAAATTCATACAGTGACGCTCTAACCCCCAATGTGACTGTACTGGAGACAGGGCCTGTAAGGAGACAGTAAGAGTTAAAAGACGTCACAAGTGTGAAGCCCTAATCCAGGAGTGCTAGTGCCCTTACAAAAAGAGGAAGAGACACCAGAGTTCGCTCTCTCTACCATGTGAAGACACAGCAAAGAGGTGGCCATCTGCAAGCCAGGAAGAGACCCTTCACCAGAAACTGAATGCCAATACTGTACCTCTTAGCCTCCAGAACTGTGAGAAATAAATTGCTGTTGTTTAGGCCAACCCATCAGTGATATTTTATTATAACGGTCCAAGCAAATTAATATAGATTCCATATAGTGTTAAATGAAATGGCATATGAAATGTTGTAAAAATCTTTTACATTTACAGAGTTCCAGAGATCAGATATTGTCAGGTATCAAGAATTACGTTATATAGTTTTTTTTCTGACTCACATTTTTCTCATGACCACCTGCAGCTCCACCTGAATTCAATCTAGCATAAAAGTTAGCAATAAGACAACTTAGAATGCTTGATGGGGGAAGTGCTGCTCTTAACCTGTATAATCCTAAACATGTGATAGGTACCAGATTTTGTGCACTAATGTGAAATGCATTTTTTTCATGTGGGGCACAGTCATTTTTGATTAAGCAATCCAAACTGATCTGCAAATAAAAACAATAAAAATTTGGCTTCACCTTGAATGGGGCTCCATAGATAGACTCTCCACCAGTCCCTGTGCCAGTAGGATCTCCCCCTTGGACTATAAAACCAGGTACAACTCTATGAAAAATGGTGTTGTCATAATATGCTGAAAGAAATTTAAAATAATTTAGCAAAGTCTAAAACGAGTTAGAGTTAACAAGTTTAGAGTCACAAGATTTTTTTCTCCAACTATTAAAGAGGCTTGTAAATCAAACCCTTTCTTCCGCACTTACTATAAAATGTCTACTCAAAACAGCACAATTTCTACAAAAAGCACGGTGGTGGTTGTGTTGTAATTATTTCCAGGATTCTCTCCAACTCCAGATTAGAGTTTATGGATAAATATATTATTTGGAAGCTATAAATATACAAGAGGGATCATATATGATCTCCTAATAGTACTTACTATCTGGAACCTGAAATCATTAAGGAGACTTCACCAAGAAAAAGAAGTTGTATGTGGCAGAAGCATGGCATCTCAGTGAGGTAAATCCTGAGCCAAGAAGTTGGTGGGGGCAGAAGGGCAATATTTAGGGTTTGACAGAATCAGAGAGTTTATATTAAGAGAAAAATATATGTAGAACATATGTGTGGCCCTGAAGGAAGTACTGAATAAACAAAACCTATTATTATTGTTGTAAAACCAAACAAACAAAAAACAAGTAGCAGCAGAGTAGATGGGAGATGGCGTTGATTACTGAGTGTGGTCCTAGTTCAGTCACATGCTTAGGATTGTAAAGTAGAAAGATGGAGAAAAAGCTTAGTTACTATCCCTGGAAGCTTCACTGAGCTGCAGAACTGTCTGACACCAGATTTCTTGTCGTACAGGGTTACAGATGTCTTTATTATGTAAATAATATTGAGCTGAGTCTTCTCTTACTTGCACCTAAACACAACCTAACTCATTCAATGACAAATACAAATCAAGTGTCTACTTTATGAGTCAAAACAAGACTATGTTTGTCATAATTCATAAAGTACTATAATACAGTGGCTTGCAGGCACCCTCACAATTATTTACATTTGCAAGATCTATCTGGATGTAAAATCCATACTTTAAAGCTATATTGGCAAGAGATCCCCAGTGCGAAGAAATGTTCCTTGGTTCCAAACAGAAACTGTAAAAACTGAGTCTAAAAGTATCTCTCCTAAGGAAGGGAAGAAGGAAGGGGGGTAAACAGAAGTAAAATGAACCATTAGAGACTATGGACTCTGGGAAACAAACTGAGGGCTTCAGAGGGGATGGGGGTGGGGGATTGGGATAGGCCAGTACTGGGTGTTATACGCAAATAATGAATCATGGAACACTACATCAAAAACTAAGGATGTACTGTATGGTGACTAATATAACATAATAAAAAATTATTATAAAAAAAATAAGTAACCATTTACTCAGAGTAGCTTAAAACTTTATGCAGCAGTCAGGAGTTCTAAGTCTTGCATCTTGTTGGCTGGGTAGCCTTAAACATAATTTTCCCACCCTTTTTGAAAAATGGAGATATAGGGGTGCTGGGTGGCTCAGTCATTAGCATCTGCCTTTGGCTCAGGGCGTGATCCCAGGGTCCTGGGATCGAGCCCCGCATCGGGCTCCTCCGCTGGGAGCCTGCTTCTTCCTCTCCCACTCCCCCTGCTTGCGTTCCCTCTCTCGGGGGCTGTCTCTCTTACTGTCAAATAAATAAATAAAATCTTTTAAAAAAATAAAAAATAAAAAAAATAAAAATGGAGATGTAATTGACATTTAACATTACAGTGGTTTCAGGTGTACAACATAATGATTCAGTATCTGTATATATTCTGCAGTGTTCACCATAATAAGTCTAGTTAGTGAACATCCAGCACCTCACATAGTTACAAATTCCTTTTTCTTGTGATGAGAACTTTTAAGATCTACTTTCTTACCAACTTCCAAATATGCAATATAGTATTATTAACTATCATCCACTATGATGTACATATAATTTTCTCATTATAAAACTAATATTATAAATTAACTCATAGTGTTGTTCTGAAGATTAAATAAGATAATATCTTATCTATATAAGATAATATCTTATCTATATTTATAGAGGTATCTATAAATTTTCAAGTCCAACACAAATGTGAAGTGAAACTTTAATATTCTCACTTAAATTCTACAAATTTAAATATATAACACACCCTAGTCTATATCAGAAAGTGATAATAATCCGTTAGGTCCATAATACACAGTCAATCAACATTTTTGATCAGATATGCTTTTACAAAAGATCACTCAAACTCAGTATGGAGAATGGAATGGAAGCGACAAGGCTGGAGTGGGCAACTATTGTCCCAAGAGTAAAACCTGACTGTGACTTATACCGAGGTGCACATATTTAAGAATTCTCCAGGAAGCAGGATCTATCAGACTCAGTAATCTATTAGATGCGGGGGAAGGGGGACATGAATGATTTTTATTACTTGTCCTTTCAGATTTTAAAATTACACATCTTACTCCTTTTTCCTATTTCCTATTAAGCCCTTCAGTGATATTGGCTTTTTACTTTAACCTTTTCTTTTTTATTTTCCTAATTATACGCTTGTCGGATGAATGAAATGATTATAATACTATATATACTGAGTAGGAACTTTCTATAATTTCTCTACACTGTAATTTTGTATTCTACCACAGCTAGAATTTCAAATTTTCACAAAATTCCATATCCACTATTTCTATTTCCATGTAGCTTATTAATAATACTGCTGAACTGTGCATTTGTGGTTGTCCTTAGAGCTTACCATGTACTATAATAGATTTTATTGCATGCAGTGTTTGACTTCTTAAATGTTTAGGTACCATTCCCATAAGTATTTTGAAGAAAGAGGTTTTATAATTTCATTATGTGTGTTCACAACAGTCTCCTGAATTTTCTCCACTATTGAAGAAAGAAATTTTCATGTATCTTAAATATGAAATTTCCTATTTGGCTGCTGTGATTCTGGTATTTTCCATTAAATTTGTATTTCTGGCTGTACAATGTATGGATAGCATAATATACTTTGCCTAATTGTATTTCTACCAAGTATAATATAGGAATTTACATCTGCATTTTTAAGTGATTTATGTGTATTTCTTCCAGAATCTGGCATTTAATTTTATAATTATTATAAGTAATAACTTTTTATTTAAAACTCATTTTGTTATCTGTCTGCCCTATTTATTTTAGCCTCTTTTTTTTTTAAACAAACATTTCTGCTTTCCACTTTGTTCTGCCAACCTAAAATTTTACTCCTTCCTCAAACTTAAGAGGAACCAAGAAAATTATCAAAGGCAACAAGCTTCCCTTTCCTTCTCTTTTTAAACCTTTTTTTAACTTAATTTTTTTAAAATTTTCACTCATTTTTAAATGTTCACCTATTCCCCAAAACCTGAAATCCAAGATTAAGTCTGTGTAACTATAGATCTTTCATTTTCATAAAAACTAAAAACTTCCCCCAGACACAGAATGACAAGTTCTGTATGATATCACTTGTATGTGGAATCTAAAAATGTCAGCTTATAGAACTGGAGAGTAAAATGGTAGTTGCAAGGTGCTGGTGGGTGGGAAAAATGGGGAGGTGTTGGTCAAAAGGTATAAATTTTTCTTTTTTTTAAATTTTTAAAAAGATTTTATTTATTTATTTGAGAGACAGAGAGAGAACGAGTGGGGGAGAGGCAGAAGGAGGAGCAGAAACTGACTGTGGAGTAGGGACCCCAACCCAACCCAGGGCTCCATCCCAGCACCCTGGGATCATGATGATCGTGACGTGAGCTGAAGGCAGACACTTAACCAACTGAGCCACTCAGCCACCCCATAAATTTTTAATTATAAAATGAATAACTTCTGGGGATCCAATGTATAGCATGGAAGTTATAGTTAATAGTACTGTGTTGTATACTTGAAATCTGCTAACAGAGTAGATCTCAAGTGTTCTCACCACACACACACTCACAAGGTAAACTGTGTGAGGTGACAGATATGTTACTTAACTTGATTGTGATAATCATTTCTCAATGTATACGTGTCTTAAATCATCACATTGTACACTTTTAAAAAATCATGTTGTACATCCTAAATATATACAATTTTTATTTGTCTACAATACCTCTGTAAAGCTAAAAAAACCAACTAAAAACATCCCTTTAACTGCCATATCTATGTCATGTTCCACCTTCCTGGTTTTCACTCATTTCCTTTTTAATTCTGGAAATCATCCCTTTTTGAAGTAAATACTGATATGAATGTTATAAGATCTAGAAATATCATGACTTGTTTAAATCATAGAATTACTGAATTAAAATGGGGTTCTCTAAATTATATTTTTAAAACCTCGACTTTATTTAGGAGTACCTGCATTTAAATTAGTCTTCTCAGGTTTGTTGTTAGCCTTTTCAGTAATAATTCTATCTTTCACCTGTTCAATTTAAGAGAATTGCTCTAGTTATTTTTCTTATAATCTTCCTATTCTTTTTTCTTTCTCCTTGTATTCTTAAAAATAGGGGAATAATTTTTTGTTGTTCCAATTAAGTTCCATCATGACCTAACTTAAGAACTTTACTTCTTCTTCACTATCATATTATATCCAGATGTTTTCTGTTTCTTCCATTCACCTGGTCATGGATTATTAATTACCATTCATTCTTTCTAATGTTTTTGTACTTTCACTCTTCCCCTGTAAAATTTGAGCTTGAGTCTTCAAAACTTCTTTCCAGAAATGAGTCTGACTTCTCTGTGTCTACTGTGTTTCTTGGTTCTGTTGATAGTTATTTGAAGCTTCTCTGACTACCTGTCTGACTCAATTTCCTTCCTGCCTGCCATAGCAATTATTATTAATGGTCTTCGCAGATGTAAAGAAAAAGATGTTTTGTGAGGGTTTTTTGGCAGGTTTTTTTTTGGGGGGGTGTCTGTGTATTTTTATATCTTAAATCTTCCCCTGGTACTTATCTATTTGTGTAATTATTATCTACTTGGAGAGCTCTTGCTGTACCCTCCTACTGGTTATACTGGGTTCTCCTTCACACCTTGCTCTTGACTCAAAACGCTGTTTTCTGATACCTGATTAACCTTGTCTGTCTCTACAAATCAGATATAACTTAGAAAGACAATGATTTGCCACCACTGGAGATATTTGAAACCATATGCAATGTATTCTAAAAGCCAAGAAGTTACAAAAATGCTTAGAATGTTTAGTTCTGTAAGGGAATATTCTGAAGGAGAAAACACTCAAGTGGATGTATAATTCTGTAAAGTTTATTGAAAAAAAATAGTCACTTTGTGACTCAGTCTAAAATCATACTGGAAACATAGATAATGACATCACTGAATGCTGGATGGAAGGCTTTGTGGAGAAGACGGAATTCTGGACAGAGATTAAAAAGTGGGTAGACTTAAACAGTAAAGAAGGAAAGAAAAAGTATTCTGAAAAGGAGGCTGAGGATATGAAGGAAGGTATGAGGATATGTGTAAAAGCGGAAATGGGAAGGAACTGCTCAGGAAATAAAAATAATAGTCAACGGAAACCATAGTTATTTAGTGCAATGAAAAACAAGGCCGGAAGGCTAGGAAGCCAAGCTGCCTGAGGATTCAGCTACCAGATGAATAAATAAGAGGGTAAACAGATTAAAGATGACAGAGAGAAAGACCAGGTAAAACGCAATCACAATCATGCAGGTCAAAGTCCAGGCAACCGGGTTAAGTTACAGCGAACAGAAGAAGATGGGAGTAAAGTCCACTAAGCACTTTGATATGTAAATTAGAGTGAAGAAGAGAGGAAATGGCTGCAATTCTGAATTTGATAGTTATTTGAATAGAAGTAACGACTGAAGAGTAAAGACAATGAAGAACTCAGTGCAATCTTAGGGAGTACCTTTATTTAGAGGATGAAAGGAAGAAGTGGGGAATAGACAAAAAGATAAAAAAGATCCAAGCTTTATTGGTAAGATAAATTTCTCTGCTGAAGATACACAGATTTATTTGAAAGACAGTCTTTCTCTCCTCTATTTCCTGACACAGTAGCTCAACACCGTATCACTCATATCAACTCTTATCATTCATCACCACCATTTAACAGCAAGCTTCAATGTTGTGGAAAGATACACTTCAGTTTATTTTTAAATTAATAAAATTTCTCATACAGAATAAAACTCAAGAGTTATGATTACCTTCCAAACAAAGCTGAATGAAATTTCTGCAAGCTTTAGGAGCTTCTTTTGACCACAACTCTATGTCAATATCTCCAGCTGTAGTTTTCAATAAAACCTGTAGAAAGAATATAACATCATTATATTAAATTATCATTTTGTCTTGATAATTGGTTGAAAGGCTGCTCAGTTTGAAGCATTCATTAGTGAGTTTTCAATTTTAAGGTTAAAATTAAAAACTTCACTGGGCCTTCTCGGTATACTAAAAAAAAATCTACACTCAAAAAGTACAACAGGGAAAAGACAGTCTCTTCAACAAATGGTATTGGAAAAACTGTACAGCTACATGCAAAAGAAGGAAACTGGGTCCCTTTTCTTATAGCACACATAAAAATAAACTCAAGATGGATTAAAAACTTAAACGTGAGACCTGAAGCCATAAAACTCCTAGAAGACAAGACAGATAGTAATTAGACACTGGCCTTAGCAACATTTTTGTAGATTATGTCTCTTTGGGCAAGAGCAACAAAAGCAAAAATAAACTATTGGGATTACACCAAAATAAAAAGCTGCACAGCACAGGTAACCATCAGCAAGACGAAAAGGCAACCTAATGAATGGGAGAAGATATTTGCAAATGATATGTCTGATAAGGAGTTAATAACCAAAATATATAAAGAACTTGTACAACCCAACACCAAAAAAACAAAACAAATAATCCAATTAAAAATGGGTAGAGGACCTAAATAGACATTGTTCCAAAGAAGACATACAGATGGCCAACAGACCTATGAAATGATGCTCAAATCAGCTGAGTAATGCAAATACTCAAGGAAATGCAAATATCTATCTATCTATCCACCTATATCTGGTAGTAGAATATTAGTCATAAAAAAGAATGAAATATTGCCACTTGCAGCAATATGGATGAAGACGGTATAATAATACTAAGTGAAATAAGTCCAACACAGTAAGACAGATACCATATGTTCTCACACATTTGTGGAATTTAAGAAACAAAACAAAGAAAAAAGACCAAAAAAAGCCTCAGACCCTTCAATACTGAGAACAAAATTGTGGTTGTCAGAGGGGAAGTGGGGGGTGGTAAAATAGATAAAGGAGATTAAAGAGTACATTTATTTTGATGAACAGTGAATATTGTATAGAATTGTTGAATCATTCTACCATTCACCTCAAACTAATATAACACTGTATGTTAATTATACTTTGATCAAAAAAATTCATTCAGTACAAGTCATTATACATTTATAGTCTTCAAATACCATTTTCAGAAATAATTTAGGACTTGAGGAAAAAATAGCATGTACCTATTTTAATCAGAAAAACTTACTCATTTAAAAATCAATCATTTAAACTTGCTTTAATTAAGAAAGTTTCTTGTAGCTTTTCTTCCAATAACACTGGCATAGCAAATTAAGAAATTAAAGAATGATGAACCTATGAAATTGTGACACCATAAGACAATTTTACAATTATCTTTTTACATACGAACACTCTACTTTCTCATTCAAAATCATGCCATTCTTGGAGCACCTGGAGGGCTCAGTCAGTTAAGCGTCTGACTCTTGATTTTGGCTCAGGTCATGATATCAGGGTTGTGAGATTGATCCCCATGCCCGGCTCTGTGCGCAGTGGGGAGTCTACTTGAGATTCTCTCTGTCTCCCTCTGACCCCCCCCCCCCCGACTCTCTAAAAAAAAAAAAAAAATTCATGCCATTCCTAATTTACAATGAAACAATCTTAATCTAATTCTAGGCTGTATATTACTAAAATGGTATATCTCAAAATCACCATCTATAGTCAATGGAATCCTTTGAAAGCCTCTTTTCTACCAGCTCCTAAAGGTAAGGACCTCTAATTTGGCTTGGCATGAAACAATGCCCAAAAGAAATACTCTATCACGGGAGGCACCTGGGTGGCTCAGTAGGTTAGGTGTCTGCCTTCAGCTCAGGTCATGATCTTGGGGTTCTGGGATTGAGCCCTGTGTCAGGCTCCCCACTCAGCAGGGAGTCTATATCTTCTTCTCCCTCCCCCGGCTGGTGTGTGTGTGCATGCTCTCTCTCTCTCTCTCAAATAACTAAATAAAATATTTAAAAAAATAAAAAAAACTATATCACGACAAACCAACCCAACTGGATTCTCATTTTGTTGGTAAGTATATATTTGGGATGCAAACTGAGTAGCTGAGTAACTCCCTAGACTGTATCTAAAACACCAGGTAACACCTTCTGATTTTGCATGAAAACTGGTGTATATCCCAATCCTAAGTACAGTATATCTAAAAAGACAATGTCCCATCCTATTATCCCCTTGTATACTTGAAATATAACGTTACTGTTAAAGGAAACCTACACGTGTCTTCTCTCCCTTGCAACTCTAATACAATGATTCCAACTTTTTCAAAGTATGCATCCCTATTAGCAAAGAAGAAAAGGGAAGTGGGAAGGGAAGTAAGGAATTAGGCGCACAGAGTCCTCAAATATGTACATTCTTTTTACTCTAGTATCTTAAGGGTCACAGAAGATAACATTTCAAAAATGGTATTTTTAAATAATTCTTAATCTTCTTTACTAGTGGTATAATGAAACTTTTTTTTAAATAACAGCATTACTGAGATGTAACTCACATACTGAACTATTCACCCTTTTAGTTTTTAGTACCATGAGCACTATCTAATTACAGAACATTTCATTACCTCCAAAAGAAACCCTGTCCCCATTAGCAGTCACTCCCTATTTCCTCCTACTCCTATCCCTTGGCAACCACTCATCTACTTTCTGTATCTGTGGATTTGCCTATTGAACATTTAATATAACTAGATCATACAATATGTGGCTTTTTATATCTGGTTTCTTTCATTTAGTATAATGTTGCTTTCAAATTGTAGAGGTCCATCTGCCCATTCTATACACTTTTTAAAATGTCTTGAAAATCACAATGGCTTTATATTCTTACTTATAAATATATGTCAAGGCACAATACACATTTAAGACAAAGTTTGCCATTAACAATAAAAAATAGAAATCCATATTTCATTTTTTTTAAGATTTTTATTTATTTATTTGACAGAGACAGCCAGCGAGAGAGGGAACACAAGCAGGGGGAGTGGGAGAGGGAGAAGCAGGCTCCTAGCAGAGGAGCCTGACGTGGGGCTCGATCCCAGAACGCTGGGATCACGCCCTGAGCCAAAGGCAGACGCTTAACTACTGCGCCACCCAAGCACCCCAGAAATCCATATTTCAAACAATTTTCATAATAATTTCTGATTTTTGACACACTTCCCATGCTGAGTCTTCAGCTCTAGCGTTTTCTTATGGTTTGCCTATGTTTACATTGTTAATATTATTTTTAATATGAAATTTATAAGGACTGGTTTAGTTAGTTGATCCAGATACCATGAAATGTAATCCATTTAGCAAGGCATTAGGAAAAATTATATCATGATATATAAAAATTGACTAAGTGAGTAACTGAATTTATATGTTCCTTTTTATATGTAAAATATTACATTTAAACAAGAAAGAAGAAAATAAATACAAACAGGAGAATAGATTTTTCTCCCCGCATCTCATGGATGGTTTTGCACAGCCCCTGAGGTGTACACTCACTGGTTTAGAAACCACTGCTCGAAAGAACAAGCTAATGTACATCATCCCTCCCTTCATAGGCTGTGGAATCACGTTGCTCAAATGCCAAACTGACCCTTCCACTTATAAAGGGTAAGGTAGCTTTGTTATTTTGGACATGATAGCTAACATATCTGTGACTCACCTTCCTTACCTAAAAATAGGGACAATAATATTCTTATAGGTTTGTTGTGAGGACAAAATGATTTATTCTACATAGACTGCTTTGAACAGTACCTGACAAATAGTAAATGCTCAAAAAATGGTAGCTATTGGGGCGCCTGGGTGGCACAGCGGTTAAGCGCCTGCCTTCGGCTCAGGGCGTGATCCCGGCGTTATGGGATCGAGCCCCATATCAGGCTCTTCCGCTATGAGCCTGCTTCTTCCTCTCCCACTCCCCCTGCTTGTGTTCCCTCTCTCGCTGGCTGTCTCTCTCTCTCTGTCAAATAAATAAATAAAATCTTTAAAAAAAAAAAATGGTAGCTATTACTGTTGTAATTATTATTCTTATATAATTTTTTTGGCCACAGTCAACTTATACCTAGTAAAAAGAATGCATACATGGGGGCACCTGGGTGGCTCGGTAGGTTAAGCGTCTATCTTCAGTTTGGGTCACGATCTCAGGGTCCTGGGATCGAGCCCCACACCGGGCTCCCTGTTCAAGAGGGAGTCTGCTTCTCCCTCTCCCCCCTGCTCCTGCTCCCTCTCTCTCAAAAAAAAAAAAAAAAAAAAAGGTTGGCCCACCTTCCCTACCAGAGTTTCTTAATCTTTCCACTGATAAAATACTGAATTAAAAAAGAAGGCACATGTGGTCAATTAATCTTCGACAAAGCAGGAAAGAATATCCAACGCAATAAAGACAGTCTCTTTAACAAACGGTGTTGGGAAAATGGGACAGCAACATGCAGAAGAATGAAACTGGACTACTTATACCACACACACAAATAAACTCAAAATGGATGAAAGACCTAAATGCAAGACAGGAATCCATCAAAATCCTGGAGGAGAACACAGGCAGCAACCTCTTCGACCTCGGCCACAGCAACTTTTTGCTAGACACGTCTCCAAAGGCAAAGGAAACAAAGGCAAAAATGAACTATTGGGACTTCATCAAGATAAAAAGCTTTCACACAGCAAAAGAAACAGTCAACAAAACTAAAAGACAACCTATGGAATGGGGGAAGATATTTGCAAATGTCTTATCAGAAAAAGGGCTAGTATCCAAAATCTATAAAGAATTTATCAAACTCAATACCCAAAAAACAAAAAATCCAGTCATGAAATGGGCAGAAGATACAAATAGACACTTCTCCAAAGAAGACATACAAATGGCCAACACAGGAAAAAAGGTTCAACATCACTTGGCATCAGGGAAATACAGATCAAAACCACAATGAGATACTACCTCACACTGGTCAGAATGGCTAAAATTAATAAGTCAGGAAACAACAGACGTTGGCAGCGATGTAGAGAAAGGGGAGCACTCTTACACTTTTGGTGGGAATACAAACTGATACAGCTACTTTGGAAAACAGTATGGAGGTTCCTCCAAAGTTAAAAACTGACCTATCCTAGGACCCAGCAATTGCACTACTAGGTATTTATCCAAAGGATACACACATAGTGATTCAAAGGGGCACATGCACCCCAATGTTTAGAAGCAATGTCCAAAATAGCCAAAAGATGGAAAGAGCCCAGATGTCCACTGACAGATGAACAGATAAAAAAGATGTGGCATATCTGTACAATGGAATATTACTCAGCCATCAAAAAGAATGAATCTTGTCATTTACAATGATGTGGATGAAACTAGAGGGTATTATGCTAAGCAAAATAAGTCAGTCCAAGAAAGACAAACACCATTTGATTTCACTCATATGTGGAATTTAAGAAACAAAACAAATGAACATAAGCAAAGTGAAGGAAAAATAAAATAAGATGAAAACAGGGAGGCAAACAGTAAGAGACACTGACCTCTAGGAAACAAACTGAAGGTTGCTGGAGGGGAAGTGGGTGGGAGGAAAGGATAATTGGGTGATGGGTACTAAGGAGGACATTTGCTTAATGAGCACTGAGTGTTATATGCAATTGATGAATCACTAAATTCTATCCCTGAAACTAATAATAAAGTATATGTTAACTAAATTTCATTTAAATAATTAACAACAACAAAAAAAGGCACATGACTCCTTCCTCCATACATTTCTTTTGGCCAACTCTACTTTGCGAGGTTTCAGTGGCTCCTTTTCCTAAGGCTCCTAAATAAGACAATACTTTGATAATAAAATGCTTCTTAAGAATAAATATATATTAATATGTGATTTAAATTAAATGATCATAATATGTGGAAATTTCACCTTGAGTGAATAAGGACATTTCTATCAATGGTACTTTATGTGCCTCATCTTCAGAGGCCAGAGTAACAGCAAAACACATGTATGGGCAATTGCCAGGGGTCTACCACTGATAAAACGTGTCGATTACTTCTCAGTTGATACTATGCTTTTTGAAGGGAGGAACTTTCTCCCATTTATTCTGAATATCTATCCTTTTAGTATCTAATGTATCATTAGACAGCATAGGCACTAAACATCCACGGAGCAAACTTATTATATCTCTTTAAATTCTTTCCATGCCAAAATTCTTTCCATGCCAAAATTCTTGCCACGTGCTCTCTATGGTACAGAACTTTGAAGCTTCGATGTCTTCAACTGGCCTTATGCTGGAAAAAAATCCCCAGTTGTTTCTGAAGTAAAACTTTGGCTATGCCTAATATTCTCTGTAAACCCAATTCTCTTTCATAAGGACAGTGTTTATCACAGCTAGCTTGTACTTATTTGCATGACTATCTGGTGAATGTATATTTCACTCCACTGACTCCATGATAATAGGGACAATGCTGGTTTTTCTTTCCCTTGTATCCCTAAAACCTAGCATAGAGGTTGGCATGTGCTAGTTGCTCAATAAACATTTGTTGAATAAAAGATCTCCTGTTCAGGCATGTGTATCCGTTAAAGCTTTTCCTCTTTATGACCAAGTCAAATCTTACTCCAGAGTAAAGCAACTAAATCTTCCCTTGACCCGAAGCAGTATAACCTCAAACTCACTGATGCTTCACAAGGTTTTTCTTTACCTGCCTGCCTCCCAAACAAAATCATACGCTCTTCCAGGGCAATAACTAGAACTTATCCATCCATGTTTGTGGCCCCAGCACCTAGAACAGTGCCCGGTGCCAGCAGGCGCTCGATAAATGATTGTAGAACAAATGGGGAAAGAGTAATTTCCAAGATAAGCAAAAAGAAAAAAAAAGTCGAAATTTAAAATGTACTAAGGTTTCTACCTAAGACCCTAGAAAACTCCTGCATGAGTTAGGCTGAAGCAAGAATAGGAGCAGAAGGCTGGTAGATGGAGGAATCTAAATTTGAGGACTTTTTCAAGTATTTGATGAGAAGTGTCAATAGATGGTTTTCGATGCAATCCTGTTCAGAGGCAGGAGTAAGGGACATAACTTCTTGTGATCTTTTCCAACCCTAAGGCCCCCAGAACTCCCTTATTCAGTGAGGTATCACTTCGAGGAGCCCAGGTACCCTAGATGAGGCTCTCACCTTCCCGTTCGTGGGAGGCTCCTGGATGTAGATGTTGCTCATGCTGGTCAGCGCTCAGGACTCTGCTTCTAATTGGGAATGAGAACGGAGGGCAGGTCACTAAAGCTGTCCACCTATCAGTGCACGGTTCCTTCAATCGGGTGGTCGCGGAAAGCTCCAGTTTGTCAATGTCGCCAAGACAGCGACACCAAGCACTGTCTTTACCCCAAACTAGTTCCTCACGGACGCCGCCATGTCGCTCCTGGACCAGAGCACCGCTAATCCTGAGAAGGGGGATTCCAATGGTCTCCAGGGAAGGAGAAAAGATTATTAAGAACCCACAGATTAATTTAATTTGTATTACAATTTTTAAATGCAATCTGTAAATCTTGGTGTTGTTTACTTCAGTACACGTATGTGCAGGTCTCACTCACCGCCCCCCCCCCAAGCTGGCAGCAATGGTTCGGACCGTGTGTGCTCTGTAATATAACTCCCCTGGAAACTGAATCAGCGCGACTTGGTTCCGCTATCGCCAGCGACCTTCCAGGACTGTCACCGAGGTCCCGCGGCGCAGGTGGGAGGAAGAGGCCGCCCTCGCCGTTTGTTGTCCTCGCTGCAGGCAAGAGGCGGGCGTCCTCTCGAAAGCCTACGGCTCCTGCGACCCCTCTCACCAGCGCCATGGCAGTCCCAGGTGAAGACCGACGCCAGGGCCCATAGGTCTAGGCGAGGAAGGGAGCGGGTAGGGTAGGTTGGGGTGCGCTGGGCTGGGGAGTTGCGCCCATGGGGATTGAGGCGGAGGCGTTAAAAAACAGGTTCGTTTGGTCTACAGGAAAAAGTTTACACTCCAAAAATAATCTCTGAAGGAAAGAAGGAACGACAGAAACTATCTCCCCCACCCCAATCAAGCTCCCGCGGCGCTGGGTGGATTCCTGGGAAGTGTCGTGGGGGAGGAGGGCCGGGAACTGTAGGCCTAGAGGGCGAGGAGCCGAGAAAAACGGACTTAACTTCGCTGTGGCTTGAAAATAAAATTCAAGTGGCAACACTTGACGGACCCAAGTAGCCAGAGGCATTGTTTGTCGTGGAAGTCGCAGGGACGAAATTGAAGTCTGGGCTTCTACTCTCTCTTCCGATTGTACGGAGTTCCTGTGCGGCAGTGGACCGGTCACTTCCCCCTCTGGGCCTCTTTTTGTGCATCTGTAAAGGAAGATTCGCTCCTTTATGTCTGTGGTTTCTTCCAGCTCTCAGGTTCTGTGTCCAGTGGGTACCGACCTAAAAACAGTGAATCCTACGAAATAAGTGCTTCATAGATTTCCGGTCCACAACTACCAGCTTACTTGGAAGTCTAGTCGGGGAGGGCGTCTGCCTGAACCGGGTTTGCTGCGACGTCTTCTGAAGAACCCTGGTTGCAGGAGTTACTTTGAGAATTAGATCCCTACCTCCCCTTCTCCCCCCGCCAAACACACAGCTTGGAGATTCATAATGCTCTTTAGTATATGAAAAACTCAGAAGTGCCATGGTTCAGAAGCCCTAACTTTGTTTTAACCTTTACCTTTACCAGTATTATTTAACCATGTTTGTACCGTGGCAGCCTTTCCTGAATTGTATTTTACAGATCATTGTTCTGGAATATTGCACTTTTCTACCCACTGCAGATTTGGGAGGAGGGGGATTTTGAGAGAGGAAAGATCCACTCATTCATACACAGAACAGTATTTAAAGTGCCTACCACCTGGTAGGCAGTGGGGGAAATACACTGGTGAACAAGACAGTTGCTCTTCACACAGAGCTTAGAATTTAGCAATGGAAAGGAAAGACCAGAAAGTCAGACATTTGTATGGCAGGGAGAATTTGAAGCCTTCAGGAGCACATAGTAAGGGCACCTCACAGAAGACTGGTGGGGCTAGGAAGATGGACATAAAAAGGAAATAAAAGAAGTAAAAGATACTCCCTATAAATAGAACTCAGAATACAAGTGGGAGAGAAGTGAGAAATTAACTACAGAGTTCATAACAGTAACTAATATTTACTAATGTATCAGATGTATAAGCGTATACTATGTATCAGATGTGTCACACAGTGTGTCAAGCACTGAATCTCATTTAATGTCCACACTGTAAGATAAGTATTAATACTTCGATTTTATATGAGTATACTGAGGGATAAACAAATCAAGTCTCTTGCTAATTAAAGGATAGCTGGTAAATGATAGGTCAGTGGGGCTCTTCTAGTCCCGTGCACTTATTCATCTTGCCATGTTATGGTATAATTAACAAGGTAGTTTCCACCTCTTAAAGGACCTTCTAAGCCGCAACAGATAATTTGGATATTTTCCCAAGGACTATAAGAAGCTATTTAAGAGTTTTAAGAGGTTCATATTTTAGAAAGATCATTCTGGCTGTACAATAGATTGGAAGGGAGCTAGTTTGGAGACAAGGTCATCAATTAGGAGTAATTTCTGGTTAAGTTATGATGATGCTTCAGGTATGGTATCAGGAGAGGAGAGAAGCACATGGATTGGAGATCATTTTTGATAATACACTCACTAGGAATCAGTGATCGATTCAGTGTAGGTGGGTAAGACAAGAAGTAGGGTATACTTGGGTTTCACTGTTATGCGATTGGGTGGGGCCATTTACTAATATAGGCTGTATGTGAGAAGGAGCAGGTTTTAGGGGGATGATGAGAATTTCAGTTTGGGGCTTGTGTATAATCAGACATATGAATGGAAATATCTAATAGGCAGTGAGAGATAAAATTTGTAGCTTAGGAAAGAAGCCAGAATCAAAGACCACAATTAGAGTCATCCACAGATGTAATAGGAGTTAAGATCATTGTAGTGGCTGCCTGTGCTCAGGTGAAGTGTGTAGAGTGTGAAGGAAGGGGTCTGTGGCTGCACCTGGAGCTTATCAACATGTAAGGAGCCAGCAGAGGAAGACCAGTCCGCACAATGGATTGCCTGGGCATGCTGAGCCTTCACATCAGCCCTGGTGATCCTCGTATTGCACCGCTACATCTACAGTTGAGTTGCTGTCGCTGTTGGTTTGATTACTTTAACAAGCGTTTTGAGCTCTATACATGGTATAGACACTCTAGGGGACACGATATCAGAGCTGGTGTGCTCATGAAACTATAATAATGAAAATGGGGTGCTTAAGAAAGAAGAAAAAAAGTTATTTTTTTTAAAAGTCCTTATTGGAATTGCCTTAAACTTAGACCAGTGTTATAGATATGTTAACCTTCTTCCAACTGAAAATAATGCTGCAAAGTGTAATAATCTTAAATTGTGCCATTAAGCTAGATGGCAAGACATGGATAGACTGTTTAAACCCAGCAAAAATTGAGATCATAGACGACAGCACTTTGAGAGTACAATGCAGGTACCATTAGGAAATAGAGATACCGAAAATGTTGAGATAATTTCTTGCGTGATCGATCCAGATAGTGTATTAAAGAAAAATAGGGCTCCATCAGAAACCTTTTGAGGTAATTATTGAGAAGGCCAAGTATTGTGTTATGCTCTCTTATTTTTAGGTATAATGCTCATATGGATTCAGCATAGCATTTCTCGGGTGGTCTTGCTAATGATTATTATGAGGTAAGACTATAAAGTGATGAGGATGCTTTCCACAAGTGAAAATCAGCCTGTTCTGTTTTATGGTCACCTACTTCAGCTGTTTTTCCACAGCATTATGTGTAAGCATACAGCATTACGTAGGCCACACAATGAAATGTTTACTTTCTTAGGGAAATCGTAGACTCTTCGTTGTTACTTTAAAAATGACATTTAAGGGGCACCTTCGTGGCTCAGTCGGTTAAGCATCCACCTCCAGTGTAGGTCATGATCCCAGAGTCCTGGGATTGAGTCCCACGTGGGTTCCCTGCTCAGCGGGGAGCCTGCTTCTCCCTCTGCCCCTACGCCCTGTTCCCTGTTCCCCTGTTCGTGCTCGCTCTCTCCCTCTCCCTCTCTCTCTCTCTAAATAAATAAATAAATAAAATCTTTAAAAAATAAAAACGAGATTTAAATACAGGTTTCAGTGAAGTTGACTTTCTTTTAGAAACTATTTTGCCCATTCACAGTTGTTGAAATTAGTTCTGACATTCATGTTAATGATTCACCGTTCCCCATGAGGAGTCGACCTGACGCCAGTGGCAGTGCATGTTACTGATGTGCTTGGCACAAAAGCTCTTTTTCTCTCATTCAGTAAATTCTATATCACCAAGATAGGGAATTTTCTGTAGCCAAAATAACATTAATCTGGCATATGAAAGTGAGTCAAATTTTTAAAACACATTACTATAACATCTTAGTAATAGAAGAATTCTAAATTACAATGCATCCAATTGTTTTTCAGCCCTAAACTGTACATAATTTCTTTTCTCTCTAGTCTATGCTGCACATTGCTGCTGAAATAATTTTCCTTAACTATATATATATATATATATATATATATATATATATCTGATCCCAGCCTTTCCGGGGGGCCCCTATCTGTGAATTTCATATTTCTCTATCACCCAGATCAAGATTTTAAATATTTCCATCACCGTTGGAAGGTCCTTTATGCCTTTGTCATTTTTCCCTTCTCTTGCCTAAGTAGCCATTATTTTTATTTCATTTGTCTTTTTTTTTCAATTGTCCTTCTTTTGTAGCTGTTAATTCCAGTGTCTGTCATTCTTCATAGGGGCCAGTGACACTGCAGACACTAGTTTCATAGCCAGCAACTGGGAGCTGCATAAGTTACTGATTCCCAAGTGGTGAAGTATTTTCTTAAGTTTCTAACCTCAAAGCAACAAGCATTTGTTGAGGACATCTAGCAAGCCTACACCATGCTAAGCAGTAAGTTGTATACAGAATTGAATGGCATGTTCTGGAAGCTGGAGAAACTAGCTTTTTCTACTCGTTTAAGTTCCTGGGAGGTAAAAGGCAGCCTTTTACCTGAGCCCTTCCCTGCCACTCAAGTTGTTGAACAGAGTTCTAGATTCAGAGTAAGCCCTTGCTAATATTTAACAAATAAAGAGATAAAGACCTCTGCAATGTATTCCTAAAACCATCAGTTAATAAAATTGTATTATAAATCTGTAATGTAGCTTCTTTGAAGAATTTACAAGTGCAGTTACTGCCTTTGTTACCTCTTCTTTGTGTTGGGTTGTTTGAGGGAGGTTTTTAGTTTGGTTTTTGAGAAGGTATTTCATCCACATGCTTCAGGTTTTAAAGGTACCAAAAGGTGTGTAGTGACATATTTCTCACCCTTTCTACCCCCGGAGGCACTTCTTCTTTCAGGTAATGAATTTATATTCTTAGAGATCTTTTTTATATTTCTTCATCTAAATATAAATAAAATCTATGTATAATCTGTGTTTTCTCTATATTTAATCTTCTTTCCTACAAAATGACAACATACCATAAGCACTGTTCTGTACCTTGCTTTTTTTCTTTGTATCTTAGAGATCATCAGATATCATTAAGTAAAGACTAACCATAATTTATTTATGTCTAAATTATTTCTACTCTTTTAACAATTACAAATGATGCTGTAGTGCATAACTTTGTATATAAGTCAATATTAGTCAGTATGCATTTGTGCAAGTAAATTGAGAAGATTAATTCCCAAATGGGGAAGTGCTAGGTCAAAGTAGTATGTACATTTATAGTTCTGATAGATTTTGTCACCTTGCTTTCCATGGGGGTGGTATCGATCTTCACTAATACTCAGCACTGTATGGGAGTATGTCTGCGCCATAATCTCTTCAACCCTTTCTTTGCTATTCTCATAAGTGCAAAGAGAATCTCAATATAGATTTTAATGTACATTTCACTTATTATGAGTAAGGATGAGCATCTCTGTGTTTGAAACTTTTTTCTGTTTCTGTGAGCTTTCTGTTTAGCTCTTTTGCTGAATTTTTTTTCCTATTGGTTGGTTTTTTTCATGATTTTCTGGGTTTTATATGGTAGGCATAATTGCCCTTAATTGGTGCTATGAGTTGAAAATATTTGTTCCTACATTCTCATGTGTCTTTTGAGTTTGTTTTAGGTGGTCTTTGCCTTTTTTTTTTATGTAGGCTATTTTACAAGTTTGTATTCAGTGGTTTTAGGATCGTAGGTCATGATTACAAAAGAACATTTCGAGGGAAGACAGGCTCCATTACTCTCAACTGCGTTAGCAAACTTTAAAGAGGAATGGAACAAAGAACAGCATGAGAACCTCAGATGGGGAAATGGGTAACTTCTAATTGAGCTAATAAGGGCCTCCCAATATGGCCTTGCTATTCAGTTTGGCATGGATCTTGAGTACCATTGTATCAGCAGAGTTCTTGTTCCAGACAACAGAAACTGACTAGTTAATTGAAGAAGAAAATGAAAGATCTCAGGGAGCTCACAGAATGTAAGCAAAGGCTGTATAACAAGACTTAGGAAAACAGATAAGAGCAAGGACACCCATAGCCAAGGTGCTGCACAGCCCCAGACCTGGTTAGGAGGGCTGCTCTTTGTGGCATCACTGCCACTAGAAACTGCATCTTGACAGGAGAATAAATGAAATGTCCCCACTTCACAGTGTCACTTGTCTCAAATTTATTGTATCAGAGGCATCAGATTCAATGTCCCAGGTAGAAGTATTCATTTGGCCTAGCAGTCATGAAAATTAGGACAAACGAAGCTTGAAATTTTAACTTAACCAAAAATTGGTGAGGACATAGTTGATATGGAGTTATTTATTTAGAGTTCTTGTATTGCCCTTTCATGTAAAAGTTACAGTTACGTTAAAGAAGATGACCTACTCTGAAAAAGTTTGATATTTCGTTCATTCTAAAAATAGGAGATCGAGTTCATCATGAGTAAGTTAATTTCTCGTAAGTGCTGAGGTGAGATCATTTAGATCTGTCCATTACAACATTTTTAGTTTATTGTAGGAATGGTAATGGTGCATTTAGAACAGTTTTGTTCCGTCTCATTCAGCATCTGTGGTTTCTATGGAAACAGACTTAACATTGACCTGGATTCTCTGAGCTTTTTTTCCAACAGGCAATTATTTCATAATGAAAGAGCCTCAGATTTTATTATTAATCCGGTGTTACACCACAGTTCTGCTACAGTGTAGCATATGTGTTCCTACTCTATGCAATACAAAGTACAAGATTTATGAGAAAAAATGAGATTGGGACACAGCAAAAACTTCATCAGTGATACATAAAAGATGATAGAAACCTAATAACAGTAGCACAGTTTTGCATATGTTAATTGGTTAAAAGGCACATAAATAATACAGTAAATAGGGTACTATACCTTGTAAAAGACCTAAAGTTTGCTATGGAAGCGGACTTCGTAAGAATTGCAGTTTATGAATTGTTCTGAAGTAATGGTAGAGGAAGAGGATGACATGAAATCAGATCAGAGTTATAACACCTTCTGTGGGTGGGCTCTGCTCACAGCACACATGGCAAACTGAGGTCACTAGAAATATTTTGGGGTGTGTCCTTGTGTGTGTTTTGCATATTCCTTTGAGCTTCAGAGCAACTGGATACCACTTTCTGCATTCACCTAGTGTTTTTCATAGACAAAAGTCACATTATGTTCAAATTGTTCTCTCTTACATCAGTTGCATTGGAATAAGTTTGTGTTTTTAGAACAAGCATTATAGCACACCTGGCTGTATTTTTACTAGAATAGCTCAGTAATGTATATTTTACAGTAAATTTGGGATCAGGGGAAAATGACTAATGTTTTGACTTCATAACAGTGAAGAGATACTTTGAAAATGATCTTTGTTTTAAAATTAGTGCTGTTTTATATTTGTGTTCTATGTACTCTAATTTATTAGTGAATTTGGGTTATATCTCCATATGAAGGATTTAGGAGTTAGATGCTTTGCATTAAGGTAATAGAGCAATTCTTTCCTGACCTTCTCGTTGCTGGAAGCCCTTATTGGAGGTGAAAATTAGTTTCAACTATGTATATATATTATGCAGCCATAAAGAGGAATGATCTTCTGATATGTGCTACAATTTGGATGATCTTGAAAACATTATGCTCAGTAAAATAATTCAGACACAAAAGGATAAATATTGTGTGATTCCACCTATATGAGATTCCTAGGACAGGTAAATTTATAGAAGCAGGAAGTAGGATAGAGATTACCATGGACTTGAGGGAAGGGGGAACGGGCAGTTGTTGTTGAATGGGTATAAGTAGTGTTTGGGATGATGAAAGATTTTGGAAAGAGTGGTGATGGTTGTACAACCTTGTGAATGTACTTGATGCCGCTGAATTCCACACTTAAAAAGTGATAACGGTGATAAATTTTATATATATATTATTACAAAATCAATTTTAATTTATTTTATCTCTGTTATTGTTATCTTCCAACATTGCTTGCATGTAGCACTAATGATACAGAGCTACTATAAATATTTCTAAGCATCGATTAGACTGAATATGTGACTAGCAGTTTGTTTTCTCTTGCCAGAATCTGATTGCTGAATTCAGATGTTTCTTAGAATAGCTAGCAATTAAAGTATTTTTCTGGATTTTCACCAATTCCTTTTAAAGAGTCAGTTTGTTTTTCTTCTAAGGGAGAGCAGAAAAACATTTGTTATCTTGGCTGTTCATATATATGTATACATAATAATGAGTATAGATAGTGAATATATATATAATTATTTACATCTGAGGGACAAGCTGAAATACTCTGGAATTTCTTCCTCAGTGTTCTAGCTCCTGGAATGTTTAAGCTCTTGATTATAACACTGCATTTCTGTTCAAGAATAATTCCAGAATACGTTTTTCTTTAAATATTGTCAAAGAAAATAATTTGAGTAAATTGGCTTTTCTAGTGATTTCTAACATTCATAACAATTGAATGAATAGTGTTACTAATTTGGGTCAGGAATGATTTTTTTAAAGAAAGAAATTCTACAATAAAATGTTTCTTAGCTTTTTCATGTGATGAAATTCTTAGGTTTCTTCTTTTTTGTATGTGTCCTAAAATGTCATCCATTTTTATTTCAGGTTGCAACAAGGATAGTGTCCGAGCTGGCTGTAAAAAATGTGGCTATCGTAAGTACATTAAAAAATAATATTCCAAAGAGTGAATCATTGCCTCTTTGGGCAGTGTGACTTGGCATGCTGATTTCAGTGCCCTGATTTCAGCATAGTTCTGTAGCCCTGTCATTTAGCTCAGGTTTGCAGATGGTTCAGAAATTGCTCTGTCAGCCCTAAGTAGTTCCATTCTTCCCTGATGTAGACTCATTGACAGGTGGCTATATATCTAGTGACTAGCAACGGTGTCAAGTACAAGTGGAGTAGTAGATTTAGGAGGCTGGAGAAAGTATATTCAAAAAAAAAACAAAACAGGGGCGCCTGGGTGGCACAGCGGTTAAGCGTCTGCCTTCGTCTCAGGGCGTGATCCCGGCGTTCTGGGATCGAGCCCCACATCAGGCTCCTCTGCTATGAGCCTGCTTCTTCCTCTCCCACTCACCTTGCTTGTGTTCCCTCTCTCACTGGCTGTCTCTATCTCTGTCAAATAAATAAATAAAATCTTAAAAAAAAAAAAAAACACAACACATACACTTAATCTTTTACTCCTTATCTTTCTAGATATTGGGTGAAGAGGGGAAAGCAATGAAAATTATTTATGAAGGGTTTTCCCATTGATTGAATTTAGTCTTTTTAAGGATGAAATTGGTCCTAGAATTTCTGCTCACAGGCAAAAAGTTGATGTAAACAGTCATTAATCTCTATATGATCAATGAAATGGAAAAGTAAACTTTAACACATGCAATTATGTAGCTTAAATTTGTAATTATGTACCATAAACAAATATCATTTCTTTAGTTAAATGTAACAATTCCTAAATCTTTGATAACAGGGAGAACAGTAGCATTTGTTGTTTTATTAATTGGAGACCATGCACATGAGCCTGGGATTATGGTTAATACTCCATATAAAATTAATTAATTAATTAACATAGAAGTATAGTTACAATTGATGCACAATGTTATGTGAGCTTCAGATGTACAACATAATGATTTGTGAAGTTTATACATCAGGCTGTGCTTACCACAAGTGTAGTTAACCATTGGTCACCACGTAGTGCTATTACTATACCACTGACTATGTATATTTATCTTCCCTATGCTGTAAAGAAAAGTTATTTTTAAAAAGATAAATGTGATGTAAGAAAAAAAAAGATGTTCATGCAAGAACATGTAAGAGAGCACTCGGGACAGAAATCTCCATTAAAAAGGCTCATAATGAAAGCATCCTGAGAGTACCAAGCACATTCCTCCAAGCAAAGGCTGAAATCTGGCACAAAGGAATCTTGCTCAGTTAGCAAAAGTGGGTGCATAAGCATACATATCCTTCACTTAAATAAAAACTCCTGAAGAATACACTTTCATGCAAGAAATGAGTGCAGTGAAATTTTTTCTGTGTTTTAAACTTGTTTATATTTATTTCTGCTTTGTTTCCTTTGTTTAAATCTTTGCTAATTCCCATGTTTCATTTCTTGATTTAGGACTTAAGAACCTGCTCACTCATGCTCTATCTCTCCCCCTATATATGCTGTTTTATTTACTTCAAAATCTAGAATGGATTTTCCAGTCTGTCTATAAGTACTAGTTTATTTACTTGGACTTCTTTTTAACTTTTAACTTAAGACTTGTAGGAAAATAGCGGTGCCTGGGTGGCTCAGTCAGTTAAGCATTTGACTTCGGCTCAGGTCATGATCCCAGGGTCCCTAGGATCAAGCCCCACATCAGGCTGCTTGCCAGCTGGGAGTCTCCTTCTCCCTCTCTCTCTGCCTGCTGCTCCCCCTCTTTGTTCTCTCTCCCTCTCTGTGTCTGTCAAATAAATAAACAAAATCTTAAAAAAAAAAAAAAAAAAGACTTGTAGGAAAATAATAAAAATTTTTTGGAAATAGAGTATTTGTTGACCTAATCTCCTTAACTGCTATTTTATTACAATGATGGACGTATCTGTTGTAATTAGATTTTTTTTTTTTTTTTAGAGAAGCCAAGTCAGATAGGTTTGGCAGTCTTTCTAAGTTTTGTTCCTTCTTTATTATTTTAATCTATGATTTTAGTGATTAACTTATTAAATAGCTTCTCATTTATTTCCTATGGAAAAATTCAGTAATACTTCCCTTCTGGCTTGAACTTACATTTTATACCTGTTAAAGATGAAGGACTTTTCAATTTACATGTCTTTCTGATAGAAACTACATTTTAAAAATTACCTGTTATTTGGAGGCCAGAATCTTTGTATTGATGGTAGATGTAAGAGAAAAGTCCACAAAACCCTTTGAAATGTTTTTAATGTCTAAAAATGTGTACATTCATCAATCAGTTACAAAAGAGTATTGTTTCTCTAGTGTTGTGAAACTAAGTTTAGGTTGTACAATTTTAAAAATTTTAATACTTGATTGAAAAAGATTTTATTGTCAGTATGTTTCAATAATGGTTATATTGTTTTTAAAAGTTTCAAGTTAAGGATGAATGTGTTACTAAATAACATGGATGCTGCTTTTTCATGGCAGTTTCCTCAACAAAATAAGAATTGTTATTTCTGTGATAAGTTTTTGAGGTTTTTTTTTGGAGTTGGCAACTTCTGAATATTTAAAAGCTATGAGGACACTAAGCCTTTTTCCATGGAATAAATATCTCAAATAATTATGATAATTCTCAGAAAATATACCTCTAAAAAGTTCAGTATAGTATACTCAGTAGTTGAGCATTTGATCATAGAGGCAGGAAATAAAAACATACCTAAATGCCTCTAATGTTTTGTTTAACTTAAAATGCTAATCTATTGATAGACATTTATGACCTTTTCTTTGCCTGTGGGTCTGCTCATTATTGTTTCTCATAGACTTTTAAGTGCAAATATCTGAAATGCATTTCCGACTTTTTATAGTTTGTTTCTTCAGAAATAAGCAAGCAGTGAAAATAATAAATCTGAGTGCAAAATCATTTTATCATTAGTTCTCATTAGTGGTAATACTGCCCCTCTGGAAATCTTTGGCCTTTTTTTTTTTTTTTTTTTTTTAGTTGTCCATATGGGGTTGAGGGCAACAGTAGGACATTTAGGATATAGGGTGTATTTAGTGTATAGGGATTATAAACATCCTGTGATGTGTAGGGCAGTATTGGACAGTGAAGAATTGTCTGCCTTAGAATGACAGTGGCACCCCCTTTGAGAAATAGGTACTTTTTCTCATTGTTTTAGATTTTTTTTTCTCTATCATATACAGTCTTGTTCCAGTACCTAAATTGAAAACTGCTTTTAAAAATAATTCATTTCGGGGCGCCTGGGTGGCACAGCGGTTAAGCATCTGCCTTCGGCTCAGGGCGTGATCCCGGCGTTATGGGATCGAGCCCCACATCAGGCTCCTCTGCTATGAGCCTGCTTCTTCCTCTCCCACTCCCCCTGCTTGTGTTCCCTCTCTCGCTGGCTATCTCTATCTCTGTCAAATAAATAAATAAAATCTAAAAAAAAAATAAATAAATAAAAATAAAAATAATTCATTTAAATCAGGTGTTTCCAAATGTACAACTTTGTTTTATAGAAACAACCACTCTTTTTTGCCCCACGTTCATATCTTTGGCCTTACATGATTTTATATAAGCAAACTTATATATAACAATAACAAACTCTTAATGGTGTAAAATATCAACAGGTAAAGTAAAATATATAGGCATGAGCTGGGGAAAAAGTGACCAAGAAGGTACGATGCTGGGAGAAAAGGAAACAGGCAGCAACAGATAAGCCAAAGGAATAGATTTTCAAAATGAGGGGAAATTGTCAAGTGCTACCGATAGGATTTGTAAGAAATCATTTGGAAATTTTCATTGTACTTACCAGATAGGATGCTTTTTTGACCTTAGGAAGATCAGTTTAAGTGGAGTGGTAGGTCATGAAACAAACTATGCAGATTCAGGCCTAGATAGGGAGGGATAAAAAAGTGGAGAGCCTATATAGTCTCTCATTTCAAGAAATTTGCATGAGAAAGGTAAGGAACTTAGTCCTTAGGGACTACTATAACAAAATACCACCAGCCCAGTAGCTTATAAACATAAATTATTGCTCATCTGAAGCTGTTAGTCCAAGTTCAGGGTGCCAGCAAGTTTTCTAGGTCATAGACTTTTCATTTTATACTCACATGGTGGAAAGGACTAGAGATCTCTCTGGAGTCTTTTTTATAAGGCAGTAATCCCATTCATGAGGGTACCACCCTCAGAACCTGATCACCTCCCAAAGGTCCTATCAACTAATACCATCCTCTTTGGGGGTTAGAATTTCAACATATGAATTTTGGGGGGACAGAAAGATTCAGGTCGTAACAGGAACATATTGGGTACAATGGACCCTTGAACAACATAGGTTTGAACTGCACAGGTTTAATTTTAAGCCTTTTTTTTTTTTTTTTTTTTTACTAAATACAGTACAGGAGTAGATCAAGAACCACCACATGTCTCCCCCTCCCCACCTGCACTCAGCCAAACCAGATCCTAGAGTAATACCCATTTCTTGCTCCTCTCCTGGGAATGTGGAAAACCTCCTTCCAGGTGGAGTCCAGGGAAGGTAGATAACCAGGGAAGTCAGAGTACCTTTACTCTCTCTCTAGGTCACTTGTTCCACCTGATCCCCTTTATGTGGTCTAATGCAGTTTCTGCTTGTGGAAAATGCTGTCAAGGGGTAAGCTGCCAGTTCCCCTGCAATATTAGCCACCTGCCTCAGAAATCATTCAGCACCGTGGACAGCGCCCCACCCTACGGAGGCCCAGGCTCCTGTCTGGTGCTGTCCTGCCCTTGGTGTCCTTCTGCACTCCTTGGTTGGGGGGTGGGGGGTAGGCGGGTTATTATCTGGTCCTTGGTTACTTCAGGAAGAATCCTTCCCCAGAGTCTGTTTCTTGCACCTCCCTGTTCAATACTTCAGTGAACTGAATTCCCCACAGGTAGTAGAATGGAGAGTGCCAGGAGCAGGCAAGAGCCCTGATGTCCCAGCCTTCTCTAACTTTCCTCCACCTTTGCTTTGTTTTTCATCATGTGGTGATTTCTGTCTTACTTTTCTATCACATAAAATACAGTAGTTCAGTTTTGGGGGAGCCAAAGTTATATGTGGATTTTTGACTGCCTGGAGATCAATGCCCCTAACCCCGTGTTCAAGGGTCAGCTGTAATTCCTGGAAGGGAATTTGGGATAAATGGAGGGTTTTATATTTAAGATATAATGTGTTTATATAGACTGAGGGGATATTATAAGAGATGTTTCAGATATTGGAGACAGGAGAAGGTTAAGCAATTTCGTCTAAGAGTTATAACAAGGATATCTCAACTTTGGAGGAAGCTAGGTGAGAATAAGTATGGATATTTTCGGGTATGGAGACAGAAAGTAGAAAGAGACGCTGTCTGATGAACTTAGGAGGTGGAGTTGTCTGTTTGGGAAGGGTGCATTGAGTGGGATGGGAAAGTGGTTGAACAATAATTTAAGTCAGGCATAAGTCTGGAAAAGTCATTGAGGAAAACAGGACAGACAAATAGATGAAATGCCATGTGTTTGTGCTAATGTTCATGAATGTGTGATTGTGCTCAAGCATTGTTTGGCTGCTCAGGGATAGGCACAATCCAAAGGTTAGCTTTGAGCCAGAGTGTTGTACAGTGAGGTATGCTAGAAGAATAAGAATATGAATGAGTCAGGGGTGCCTGGGTGGCACAGTGGTTAAGTGTCTGCCTTCGGCTCAGGGCGTGATCCCGGCGTTATGGGATCGAGCCCCGTATCAGGCTCCTCCGCTGGGAGCATGCTTCTTCCTCTCCCACTCCCCCTGCTTGTGTTTCCTCTCTCACTGCCTGTCTCTCTCTCTGTCAAATAAATAAATAAAAAATCTTAAAAAAAAAATTCCTTAAAAAAAAAAAGAATATGAATGAGTCAGAGAGGCTTATAAAAGGATATTCAGAGAGTTAGGAATGAGAAATTTGATAGACTAGGAGAAAATGAAGGGATTGAGTGAGTTAAGGTCTTAAGATTCCAAAACAAATCTATGCGTAGGTGTAAAGGAGTGAGAAAGCTAGAAAGATAAAAGCTTAGTGTCAGAGTATGATATTGGAGTTCAAAATTTCTGAGATGGAACATTTCAGGTGATGACAAGGAGCATGGTGTGGTCATGGCATCTAGAATATCGAGAAATGGAGGAAAGCTATGCAAGCACCCTAGACTGTCCCTTGAGGCTTGTGGAAGGGCTTAGAGTGAAGAACTCAAGGGTGAGCCTCATTCCAAAAACTTCAGTCGATAGGCTATTCAGCAACAGGGCTGAATTGGAGAGTAGAGTACTGCTATATTGGGAAACAGTATTAAGAAGCCTGGAGGAGGGGGGCCTGGCTGGCTCAGTTGGTTAAGCATCTGCCTTTGGCTCAGGTCATGATCCCAGAGACCCGGGATTGAGCCCAGCATTAGCTCCCTGCTCAATGGATAGCCTGCTTCTTCCTCTGTACCCTCACCCCGCTTGTGCTTGCTTGCTCTCTCTCTCCCAAGTAAATAAATAAAATCTTAGAAAAAAAAAAAAAAGCAGCAGCAGATTGGAGGATACTAGTAATACAGAAGTAAGCTGTAGAAAAGTGTTCTCAGGGAAGAGCCAAATATCCTTTAAAACAAGTGGTAGAGGGAGCAAACTGCGAACAGGTAGGACAATTTGTCCACTAAAGATTGCATGTTTCAGAAGCTGTCATAAAAAGATTGGGAGAGAAAGGGGCGATTATTGTTTAGGTCAGAGGACCAGAAACAATATGAAGATAAGACTTCAAAAAAGATGAATGGATACGGAAGCCTGCATCTTGGGTAGGAATCAAAATGATAGGGATGTGAAGCTTGGTGGAATTAATTGCATTTAATAATTGAAAAGTTTGTAATGTAGCCTTAATGCTTTCAGAGCAAAGGACCTTAGGTAAAGCCAAACCCTGGTTTACTTAGCCCTTGTTCACGTGGTCTATATACTTCATAGGACAAGAAATAAGTACATGAGCACCCTAATTATAAAACAGGAGTTCGGGACACCTGGATGGCTTAGTGGGTTAAGCATCTGCCTTCGGCTCAGGCCCTGATCCCAGGGTCCTGGGACTCCTTGCTCAGCGGGGAGCCTGCTTCTCCCTCTGCCTGCCACTCCCCCTGCTTGTGCTTTCTTTCTCTCTCTCTGTCAAATAAATAATCTTTAAAAAAAAAAAAAGGAGTTCTTTTCATTCATTGACACATCTTTATCAGCACAGTCTAAATGAAACTGTAGGTTTTGTTGTTACTTGGCACTTCAAGTTGCCCATCTAGCCACTCCTTAAATGCAGACAAGGGAGACTATATCTTTCCTTTTATGGGTATAATAAATGGTCATAACCTGACATCATGTATTAAAAACCTACTTGGTGCTAGAGTCTGTACTAAGCACTTTCAAGATACAATTAATTGTGTTTCATTCCTAAAACAACCCTATGAAGTAGGTTTCATGGTCTCCATTTTTATGAACATTAAAAAAAAAAGAAAGATTGATTCTGACACCAGACTGATTGCCTAGGTGCAAACCTCAGCTGGCACTTACTAGCTGTGTGACATCAGGGAAGTTGCTTAACCACTCTGCTTCAGTTTCCTGTCTATAAAATGAGATAATTATAGCCCCTAGTTCCACAGAGTTGTTGTGATGATTAAATTAGTTAATGCAAGTGTTGAGATCAATGGTTTGTCATAGGAATTCCTCAGTAATTATAATTGACTATTGTTACTGTTACAAATCAGAAAACAGGCTCACAGGATTACTTTATTATTAAGTGGGAAAACTGGAAATTGTAATATGGTAATCTGTAAGACTTGACACTATGCCATGGTCTTTTCCCCACCATTTGTAAAAATTGTGATAAAATATATATATAACATAAAATTTGCCATTTTAAGCATTTTTAAGTATACAATTCGGGGGCATTAATTACATTCACAGTGTTGTACAACTGTCTCCACTATTCTGACACTTTTCATCACCCTAAACAGAAACACTATAACCTCACTTTCTCCAGCCCTCCCTTCCCCCAGGCCCCAGCCTCTAATACACTCTATTCTGTGAATTTGGCCATTCTGGGTATATCATGTAAGTGTAATCATACAGTATTTGTACTTTGTGTCTAGCTTATTTCCCTTAGTATAACATTTCAGAGTTCATCCATGTTGTAGCAGTGTGTGTGTGTGTGTGTGTGTGTGTGTGTGTGTGTGTGTGTGTCTGATATACCACATTGTATTATTCATTCATCTGTTGATAGCCACTTGGGTTGTTTTCACTTTTCGGTTATAGTGACTAATGGAGCAGTGAAAATCAACGCACAAGTTATCTGTTTGAATCCCTGTTTTCAGTTCTTTTGGGTATATGCCTAGGAGTGGAATGCTGGGTCATCTGTGTTCAGCTTTGTGAGGAGCTACCAAACTGTTTTCCACTAGAAATTTTACATTCCCACTAGAAACGTACAAGAATTCCAATTTCTCTACATTCTTGCCAAAATTTATTTTTCTTTTCCTTTTTTTACAGGTGTAGCCATTCTAGTAGATAGGAAGTGGTATCTCATTGTGGTTTTGATTTTAATTTCCCTAATGACTAATAAAGTTCAGCATCTTTTTATAGTCTTATTGGCCATTTGTATATCTTCTTTGGATTAATGTCTATTCAAGTCTTTTGCCCATTTTTTAATTGAGTTTTTTTTTGTTCTTGAGTTTTACCACTTGTGTGTGTGTATATATATATATATATATATATATATATATATATATATATGATGTTAAACCCTATCAGATATATGATTTGCAAATATTTTCTCCCATTCTGTAGGTTATCTTTTCACTTTCATAATAATTTCTTTGCAAAAAGGTTTTAAATTTTAATGAAGTCCAGCTCATCAATTTTTTCTTTTGCTGGTGCTGTTGGTATTTTTCTTTTTTTTTAGATTTAATTATTTATTTATTTATTCATTTATTATTTGAGAGAGAGAGAGAGAATGAGGGGGAGGGGCAGAGGAGAGGAGAGAGAATCTCAAGCAGACTCCACGCTAGGTGCAGAGCCCAATATCGGGCTTGATCCCACGACCCTGAGATCACCACCTGAGCCGAAACCAAGAATCAGACACTTAACCGATTGTACCACCCAGGTGCTCCTGGTGGTATTGGTATTTTATATCTAAGACTCCTTTGCCAAATTCAAGGTCATGAAGACTTACCCTTTGCTGTCTCCTTAGAGTTTTATGTCTTAGAGTCTTAACTCGTATATTGTTAAGTCTTTGATCCATTTGAGTCAGTGTTTGCATATGATGTGAGTAAGATGTTCAACCTCATTATTTTGCATGCGGAAATCAGCTTGTTTTTGCACCATCTATTGAAGAGACTGTTCTTTCCCCAGTGAGTAGACTTGATGCTCTTGTCAAAATTCAGTTTGCCATATATATATATATGGGTTTATTTCTGGGTTCTTAATTCTGTTCTGTTGGCCTATATGTCTATTCTTTTTTTTTTTTAAAGATTTTATTTATTTATATGACAGAGAGACAGCCAGTGAGAGAGGGAACACAGCAGGGGAGTGGGAGAGGAAGAAACAGGCTCCCAGCGGAGGAGCCCGATGTGGGACTCGATCCCGGAACGCCGGGATCACGCCCTGAGCCAAAGGCAGACGCTTAACGACTGCGCTACCCAGGCGCCCCTATATGTCTATTCTTGTGACAGTACCATCCTGTTTTGATTACTATAACTTTGTGGGAATTTTTGAAATCAGGAAGTGTGAGTCTTCCGCTTTTGTTCTTTCTCAAGATTGTTTTGGCTAGTCAGGGCACCTTGAATTTGGGAATTGGCTTTACCATTTTGAAAAAGCCCAGTCATTTTTTTATAATCAGCTACTAAATGGTTGTAATTTGAAACGTCTCTGTGTATCTGTGGCCAGAATTTGTTTCTGGTCACCTAAGAATTTTCAGCTCATTGTCTGCTTTGAGTCTATGTAGAAAAGAAGTCACAAAAACTGTAATTTGGAATACAATTATTTCCTAAGTTTGTTTACTTACTCCCCCAGTAGAAAAAAAAATAGGAAACTATTTGTAGCTTCATGAGTAACTTGTCTTAGGATTAGTTTAGGGTCAGTTTCATTGAAGTAAAGCTAAAATGCATGTGAGGTGGAGCTTGCTGCCAGTGTGATTGTTATTTCAGTATTTTATTTACTTTATTCATTGTAATATGAAGTGTTTGGGTACAAAGCTAGCTTAAATAAAGGGAAAAGTATATCATCAGGAGTTCTGATCAAAATGGCAAGCTGAACCAAGGTAGAAAGTCCTCCCTTGTGCTTTGAACACAGAAATGCTGAGAAAAAAACAGAGTAACAACAACAAAAATAACCCAGCTCAAATGAACGAAAGGGAAATCTCCAGTGCTGGAAATGAAAAGGAGTTCAGAGCCAGAACAAGGAATGATCGCTGAAAACAGTGAGGTCCACAAGCCTACTAGGTAGACTTTTATGAACTAGGGAGTGAAGCCTTGGACCGCTATGGGATGGCAGGTTAGCTGGAGTGGGGACTCTTACATAAAGCCCGACTGTTCAAAAGGCTGTGAAGCAGGGATTAGAAAAATCCCATTCACTCTCTAGGGAAAGTGGCAAGAAACTTTACTGTATGAGTTCCTATAAGATAATTAGAAGAAAAGGAATAAGCTAGAATTGGCAACCCAAGCTTATACCATGTGTAAGTATGAGCAGTGAATTTACACTGCCTCCGGTGACACAGGAACTATTTTTCCAGGTTAAGAAATTAACATTGAAAATTGATCTGGTGTTGGGGCAGCTGGCCTGCTCAGTTGGTAGAGTGTGCAACTCTTGATCTCGGGGTCGTGGGTTCAAGCCCCACGTTGGGTGTAGGAGCTTACTTTAAAAAAAAAAAAAAAAAAAAAAAAAGATTGGTCTGCATATGATTCCACTCATATGTGGAATTTAAGAAACAAAACAAATGAACACAGGAGAGAAAATAAAGAGAGAGACAAACCAAGAAACAGACTCTTAACAATAGAGAACAAACTGAAGGTTGAGGAGGGAGGTGGGTGGGGGATGGGTTTAATAGGTGATAGGGATTAAGGAGGGCACTTGTGATGAACACCTGGTGTTGTATCCAATTGATGAATCAGTATCTTCTACACCTGCAGCTAATATCACAATGTATGTTAACTAACCGGAATTTAAATTAAAATGTGGAAAAATTGGTCTGGTATCAAATTAGATAAAGAAACTTAAGTGCAGCTATATGTCATTATTAATAAAACCACAGAGAAAACTAAAGACTGCATAGAAATTTTCAAAATAAAGGGACTGAGGAACAAAGAGGAGATAGGTTAAATATTGTTGATATTCAGTGATTTTTCTCACAAAAATGGCAACTTCATATGATTAAACTAATAACCAACATAGCATGGTAGAGTAATTCCAGTATCAGACTTTTGAAGCAAGAGCAGTATTAGGAATAGAGATTCAAGAACAATGAAAAAGGTAAAATGACAATGATCTTGATTGTGCTTATTAACATAATCTCCAAATATTTATAGTAAAAACTGTATTAGAAGGAGAAATTCACAAATCTTTGATGATAGAGGTACTTAGAAATTATACTATCAGAAGTTATTAGACAAAAAAATATGGAGAAGATTTTAACATAGCACTCTATCCAACAGGGTGATATGTATTCTTTTAAAATAAAAATACATACCAAATCATTTAAAAAATTTACTAGATGATAGTCCACCAAAGAAATCTCAGCAAATAGCAAATAACTGATCTCATTCAGACCCTACTTTCTGGTAGCAGTGTCATAAATTTATAAATCAACAAAAGCATAATTTGAAAACTCCATATGTTTGGAAACTGGAAAGAATACTTCTGAATGATTCATTTGGAAAGAAATCACAACAGAGGAAACTTGTTTCCAGCAGTATGGCAGACTGGATCCTCTTGCATACAATTAAACTTCTATGAAATGTACAGTACATATTTTAGTTACAATAGTGTTCCAGAAAGAAAATAAAGAATTAGAGGACAACAGTCAAAGGAAAGCAGAAATTCGAAGAGGTAAGACTTGAGGGTATTTCCTGAGCCCAGTGTTCATGAACATGTGTTTTCATGGGTTGGCAGAGTACAGGAGATAAAAGCAAGGCCCGGGGTCCTGCTTAAGATTGGGACTCTAATAAGAGGTGGACTTGTATAAATCTAGAACTTACAAAGGATTTCACACTCAAAGTATGAGAGAAGTAGAAATAAACACTAGCATAGGGTTAGGGTGAATCCTTGGTGGGTCCTGGAATCAGTTATGTGGTTACCATCAGCACTGTTTGTTGTTTTTTATTTTTGTTTGTTTTTGAATATCAAATGTAACGCTTCAGGTAACTTTCTGTTTCACTGTTAATGTGTTAGTGTATATTTGTATTTGAATGTGTATATGAGGACAAAACATAATATTGAGTGGCAAAAACTAGTTGCAAAATGATAGGTAAGTATAATTGAGTCTGTGTTATAAAATAATCCAATATGCTGTTTTGGAAAGATAAATGCCAACTGCAGTATACCAGCTTCTGAAGACAGAATAGAATGGGATTAGGACAGTGTTCCAAGGACTGGTGCAAGATCCCCGTGTGTGTGTGTGTGCGCGCGTGCACTTGCACTCACGCAACATGCCTGCAAACATTTACCTTAAAAAAAACTAAGTGAATATGACAAAATGTTAACGTGGGTGACGGAGACTTGGATATATATTGGTTATATAATTTCCTGTACTTTTGTGTTATTTGTACTACATGATTTTTGAAAAAGCTGTATCATGCTATAATAGGTAACTATTACAGTTTTATTATAGGGAGAGTCTTTAGGGGGTGAACGATATCAGAATGAAATTTTTTTTTCAGAATGAAATTTTTATTTAAGTGTTCTTTAGAAGAGCACAATCAGGGGCCCCCTGGGTGGCACAGTCGGTTGAGCTTCTGACTCTTAGTTTTGGCTCAGGTCATGATCTCAGGATCCTGAGATTGAGCCCCGAGTCAGGCTCAGGGAGGAGTCTGCTGGAGTTTCTCTCTCCCTCTCCCTCTGCCCCTCCCTATGCTTGCTCTCTCTCTCTCTCTCTCTCTCTCTCTCTCAAGTGAATAAATCTTTTTTTTTAAAAAGCACAATTAGGGGCGCCTGGGTAGCGCAGTCGTTAAAGCGTCTGCCTTCGGCTCAGGGCGTGATCCTGGCGTTCTGGGATCGCGTCCCAAATCGGGCTCCTCTGCTGGGAGCCTGCTTCTTCCTCTTCCACTACCCCTGCTGTGTTCCCTCTCTCGCTGGCTGTCTCTCTGTCACATAAATAAATAAAATCTTTAAAAAAAAAAAAAAAAAGCACAATCAGTTATATTATTATGATACCTTTAATTAGATGAAAGCTATGCAGTTGCTATGTAATTAAGTACATAGAAAGAGAAAATACATGAACTATGATGTAGCCAAAAATGCTTATTAAATTAGAAGCCCTGATGAATAAAGGAAAAAGTTCTCTCTTGAGTGGTGCATTCAGGGAAAGCAAACTATCACCCACTGAATAATTGAAGTTTAAACATGACATTATTAAAATTGTAACTTGTTTCTTAACCATGAGGCAATAAACTAAAAATACATAATGTATATATTATTTTGTCATTCACATTTTTGTTTATTTGTTTGTTTTACTTAGCTGGTCACCTGACATTTGAATGCCGCAATTTTCTCCGAGTGGACCCCAAAAGGGATATAGTTTTGGATGTGAGCAGCACAAGCAGTGAAGAGAGTGATGAAGAGAATGAAGAACTGAATAAATTGCAGGCATTACAAGAAAAAAGTAAGTAATGCTTTTCTTTCCCTCCATCCTTTAAAAATGTTTCTAAATGTTCTGGTTATGATTATGTCATGTTTATCTGTTGTTCTATTGTACTTATCATTTAGATAGCTTGTGTATTTTATGTAAGAGGTACTGCCTAGATAAAGAAATAGGCTTTGAATATTCGAGGTACTTTGCCCAAAATCAAACAGCTGATCAGTGTTAGAACCAGGAGGCAAGTCTATTTCTGATTCCACAGCGCAGATTTTGTTGTTGTTGTTTTTCCATCACACTAACATGTGTCACAAAGTACAGAGTCTGATTTAAGACTTGGTTTCTAGACCTCTTTGGCCATTTTGTAGCATGTGACTTTCAGCAAGTCATTTAACCATTGTGAACTTTAATTTCCTTGTGGGATATCACAGAGAATTGGTTTGTCAAGTGACATTCATTCAAATCAGAGATGTTAACCACTAGCCAGGTTTACTAATAATTTCAAGTATATGCGTGATCATGACGCATGGGGAAAGCTGCAAGAGTTCTAGGACCACCAGTATAGCTCCCCGGGTATTTTCTTTCTCCTTCAGAACCCACTCTGGCCAAGATTTACATGAGGTTTCTTCATTACTTACCCCAAATTTAATCATGAAATATCTCAATTCTATATCCATATAGTTACATTTTCCAGGGAGCCATGCCTCATAAATCCATAAATCCCAGGATTATGTACCATAAACAGTCTTAGATAAATGAGCTACATCCTACTGTAATCAGTCTATAAATAAGGATTCTCTTTCCAACAACTTGATCATGGACCTCTAGCTTTCAGAACTGTGAGAAAGTAAATTTGTGTTAATTAAGCACAACACCTCCCTGCTCCCCACCCCATTCTCTAGTTAGCAAATACCATTGATTTGTTTCTAGGAGTTCTGTCATTAGCATGTTTACAGAAAGATTTGACTAAGTTACCTTTTTTCTCTCCTCCTCTCTCCTCAAAGAAAGAGAAGCTTACCTACCGTTTAACCATTTCTTTACCATCTTGTATATAAAATGGCCTGTCCTTGCAGTGGGGTTTTTAGGGATAAAATATAATGCTGTATGTGAAAATACTTTGTAAACTTCAAAATGCCAGATGGTAGATGTCACACAATGAAAATACAACTTATTTGAATATGGGTTTAGGCATGCAATGAGAAAGATATAAAAAAGTTAAAATCTTATTTTAGCTCATCAGAGAATAAACCATATACACTTTAAAACTTTTTAAGCTTTCCATATTACATCTGATGAAGGTAAATGAAGTCAAATGCCAGTGTAGTAGGACAAGCTGAGAAAGCAAGAGGAAGAGAGTCCTAAAAAGGGCAAACAAGACTTACATTACATACGAGTATATACAACTTCAGATACAAGATAGCGGCTTGGGTGTACACACTTGATTTTATTACCTACTGAAACACCACTGAAATGATAGTGGAAGAATTCTTTAAAAAAAAAACCATAAACACACAAAGACAAAGAAAATGAGATAGGAAGCAATAGTAACAAAATTTTAAAAAGCAGATGGGTTTAGGGATAATGAACTGCACACTTGAGAAAGCTCAGTCCTTTAATAGTAGGAAATCTGAGGAGTAACCTGATAGTATATACTTTAAAACTCCCTGAAATCTTGGTAGTGAGTATCCTTAGGTACTTCTTTGAGGGCGTCTGTGAAGCTGAAAACAGAGGGATTAGTTAAAAATCTGAAGTAATCCCCTTCAGTTCTCTTTGCCTACTCTGTGATGGCTTCCCTCCATCACCGCAGCAGGCTACTACAGGTCTGTTTTCTAGACAGGGTACAACAAAGTGTCTTTAAGTTGGGACATACCAAACATGGATACAAACAGTAAGTTAAAGTACAGATAGAGAATGGCAAGAACCTTGCAGACATCTTCACCTATTTGGTTCCCAGACATATATCACTCAGGCAGAAGATTTGAAGATTCATCTCTGGGAGATCTGACTGTCGAAGGAAGGAAGGAAGGAAGGAAGGAAGGAAGGAAGGAAGGAAGGAAGGAAGGAAGGAAGGAAGGAAAGAAGGAAGGGGGGTGGGAGGGAGGGAGGGAAGGAAGGAAGGAAGGAAGGAAGGAAGGAAAGAAGGGAGGAAGGAAGGAAGATACTGACCTCAAGCATTCTTCAAGAACATGACATAGCCACATTACCAGCAGAGTTAAGATTTAGAAGTTTCATTTGCTCAAAGCTTGGTGTGAGCTTTTGAGACAATCAGGGAGCACTAAATTTCTGAGGAAAGACTCTCGTATGAAATATAGATACCAAAACCAACCAACCAACAAAACAACTTGAAGGACACAGAGTCTGTGCAGGGAGAAGAAAACAGAAATCATTAATACCAAGTTTTATAGAAAGATACACTACAGCACCCATGAAACAAGAATAAGATACTATAAAAAGAACAAAACAACAAAAGAACTTTTGGAAGTTAAAAAAAAAGCAGACAGTAAAAACTTGATAGAGATGGAAGCTACAGTTAAATCTAACAAGCAAAACAAGAGAAAGAAAAAAAAAGATAAGACAATCAATAGTAGGAAATACTTCATTCAGATGAGCCCTAGAAGGAGAAAACAGAAGTAACTTCCAAAAGCTGAAGGACATTAGTTTCCAGATGAACGGGTTCAACAAGTACTAAGCACAGTGTTAGACCAACACAAAGGCACATTATTACACAACTTTGTGTCCTAGGAACCAAGGAGACTCCTAGTCCTATACTGTTTACAGCGTGGTGTTCTCCTACCTTAGAGTTGACCCAGTCTATTGGTTCTTCGCCTTTTTTCCCCCACCGCATCGATCTTGAAGGATAAAGTACACTCTCATGATGAATAGTGGTTTAGTCTATACATGATTTTTCAGTCAGAAAACCTGGGACAGGGGCGCCTGGGTGGCACAGCGGTTGGGCGTCTGCCTTCGGCTCAGGGCGTGATCCCGGCGTTCTGGGATCGAGCCCCACATCGGGCTCCTCCACTGTGAGCCTGCTTCTTCCTCTCCCACTCCCCCTGCTTGTGTTCCCTCTCTCGTTGGCTGTCTCTATCTCTGTTGAATAAATAAATAAAATCTTTAAAAAAGAAAGAGAGAAAGAGAGAAGGAGAGAGAGAGAGAGAGAGAAACAGAGAGAGAGAGAAAAGAGAGAAAAGAAAGAAAGAAAACAAACCTGGGACAAATCTTACCCTGGCAAGAAAGGGAGGAAGTTAACATACCATAATCACCAGGATAGGGAGTAGTTGGTAAAACTTCCTTGTTAGAATCAGCTTTCCCTTAACCTCACATTGAGAATGACTGACTCAATACAGTGCTTTTTTTTTCCCCCTTAAAAAGATACACTTCCCTACGGTCATTTAAAGGCTCATAACTTGTTTCCAAGTCTCATGGCTCCTACTCAGGGAAGTGCTTATTTCAGTATATCATTCAGATTACAAAAAGTATTATAAAAGGGGTCCATATTTATTTCATGGTCATCTAGTGGAAGCCCAGGGACCCCTACTCAAATAAACAATAAACTAGTTCCCAAATACAGGGAGGAAAGGAGTACAGAGGTTGTGGTTCTTAGTTCCATTGATAACTTTCTGATACTGCTGAGCATCTCTGATGGCGTGAGGATAAAACACGGACTTGCTGAGTGTGAATTCTCATGCCGCAGCCGTTAGTGGTACTGAGGGTTCCTGGAGTCCTTCTTTGGTTCTTAGAGGTGGGGAGCTCTTGTATCAACTCTCTTGAGTAAGTTAGGGGTTTGAATGGTTTAGGGGGATTTTTTTTAATGACAATAAAAATAGTGAGCCAGGAGAAAGCAAAGAATTTTTAGTGTACTTATGTTAATTAGTTGTTCTGCTTTTATGAAATAGAGACATGAAAGGGAAGAGAGCTAAATGTCACCAAGTAAAGTCAAAATTTATTTTTGTGTAAGTTATATTCTTTCTTCTGTTTACATTTTTTTCTACTATATTGTATATTTTTCAATGTATTTAATATACTTAAGGAACTAAAAAAATAATCTTTCATTTAAAACAAACAAAAGTCTAAATGACAAATACATCAGTTTTTGACACAAATAAGAAAATGCGAGAGTAGGACTTGACATGGATGGGAACAAGCATTGTTGTCTTATGTATAGTACAACAACCTGCAACCCATGCAGCCTTATAAAATTGTGTTTACAAGTGCTGTGAACAGGGAAAGATTGAATAATCCACATATAACAAGGATTATACGATCTTACTGACTCACTGTGTGTGTGTGTGTGAACATGCTTATTGTTGAGTGACACTACAATGCTTTAGGAAGCTTGTTAAGGTTTTAAAGTGTGTTTTGAACTTGCTGAAGAAACTTGGCTTTGGATTTGTACATGATAGTAGCAAATATCTGAAGTCCTAGTTATGTTATAGTATGTAGAAAGCCAAGGTAAAAGGATTTCACCGCTTACAAAGGACCCAAGAAATTCAAGACTATGGGGTTTTTTTCCTCATTCTATTTTATGTAGTGTTATTTAATATTAATCAACTATTTCCCTGTAATCAGGAGGTAGTCTTCTTGTCATATCTCATCCCGTAATATTTTATGATATTCTTTTAGTTTAGTCCAGAAAAGAAATGTTGTATTTTGGCGTTTTGGGGGTTTGGGCTTAGTTTGATGTTTTGGTTTGGTTTGGTTTGTTTAAGAAAGTTTTATGTTAAATTCACACTTGATATTATTTAAAGATGGTTGATACTGAATGCTGCCCAGGAGAAAATGCCAAAATCAGGTATTTGCATGTTAGTATAATTGTGTCTCTTGTTCCCCTTTAGTAACTGCTAGAATCAGATTCAAGCAAATGATTTAAAATGGTGGTTGCAAGCTTCATAAAGATACGGCTTAAATGAGTCCATAGCATAATGGGAATAAAACCTGTATTTCGCTCAAAATGTACTTTTCATAAGAAAGCTACAAAAGGTATTTGCTAAGTAGTTGATTAGAAGTCGCCGAAGTGAATGGAAATTGAGATGAATGGATCTAGGTTTGAAACTACTTAATCGGGTATTTAAAAGCAACTGGAGTAGCTACAAACCTGGTGGCATACACAACAAAGATCTAGTGGCTGAGTCTGCTGGTTCTTTCATGTTATCCCAAAGTGGTCTCTAAGACACTGGATCATATCCTCTGACTCCTGTATGCTACACAAGAGATCACCACTCTTGCTGAACACTAGAAAAGGTAAGTAGTAAAGTACATAGGGGTTTTTTGCCTTCAATTTTGTACTCCAAAGGTTGATTGTATCATTTTCCAAGAAAATACTGTTTTGAAAAAACTCAGATTCTTTTCCTTATGCCTATAATGTTTCAATATCCTGTCTCAGAAGGCACTTAAATAAATAGAAGTGAAATCATTTTAAGAGTGGTAGCATAGAAACACTGAACTGTCTAAATCAAACTTTTGTCTTCAGTGCTTGAATTCTTATATACTATTGTTGTCAATACTGCCAGGAAAAAAGATTTCTTGAATTCTAGAATTATTTTGTTTTTATTAGAACTAATTTTTCTGTGTAACCTAGTCACTGGACTCCTTATCCATCATTCCTAAGTGGAAGTGGTTATTTTTCCCCATAGCTACTTATTTGCTTGGTTGCTTATAACTTTGCAGAGGGGCATGTTTGCAGTAGTCATTCTGAACTTAGAGATACAAAAAAAATCTCAAGAGAAAGCTAACGTGACTATTTTAATGTCCGGTCAAGTCAATTTCAAAACAAAGAATATAACTAGGGATGAAGACAGTTTCTTTGTAATGATAAAAGTGTTAGTGCAGAGGACATATAAATACTAAGTGGTTATGCACCTAATAACAAATTCAAACTATATGAAACAAACTGCTAGAACTACCAGGGAAAATCCTTGTGGATAAATAAATCCACAATTATAGTTGGAGATTTCAGCATTCCTCTCTCAGTAATTGATGGAGCAGTCAGACTGTAAATCAGAAAGAATATATAAGACTTGGATAACACTGTCAACCAACTTGACCTGTTCAATACAGAACACATGACCCAACAACAGCAGAATATACATTTGTTTTCAAGAGCGCATAGAACATTTACCTAGATAGACCTTATTGTGTGCTATAAAACAAGTCTTAATACTTTTTAAAGGAATCCCATTATGCAAATTATGTTCTCTAGCCACAAGGGAATTAAGTTAGGAATTTAGTAACACCTTCCTACAAAAGTACCCAATATATAATCTAACATATTTCTAAATAACCCATTGGGTCAAAGAAAAAAGGCAAAAGGAAATTAGTATTTTGAGCTGAATGAGCAAAAACACAACGTAATATTTATGGGATGTTCTTAAAGCAGCACTTAAAGTCAAATTTACAGCACTAAATTCCTGCATTAGAAAAGAAGAAATGTCTCAAATTTATAACTTAACCTGTGCCTTAAACACTAGAAAAAAAAAAGAGTAATGAAACCCAAAGTAAGCTGAAGAAAGAAAATAAAAAAGATCAGAGATGAAATCACTGAAATGGAAAATAGGAAAACAATAGAGGAAATTAGTAAAATCAAAACTGGTCCTTTGAGAAGATCTATAAAATTGAAAAATTGCTCTCTGAACTGATCAGGTAAAAATCAAAACAAAACAAAACAAAAAACCCCAGTATCAGAAATGAAAGAAATGACAACACTACAAATTATACAGGTATTAAAATAAGAGAATATTGTGAAAAACCTTATGCCAATAAATTGGACAACTTAGATAAAATGGACAATTACTTGAAACATGCAAACTACCAAAACCCTTTGAAGAAGAAATAAACTGAATGGCTTGCATCTATTAAGTTAAATGTTTAGAAAACAACTTTCAACAAAGAAAACTCCATAGCTGAATGGCTTCTCTCTTAATTCTCCCAGATGTTGAAGGAGAAATAATACCATTTCTACATAAAATCTTAAAAATTGAAGAGGAGGGAATATTTTCCAACTCAAAATATAAGATCAGCATTCCCCTGGTAACACTACAAGTAAAGACTCCTACAAATACAGGCACAAACAGAATTTTAAGCAATTAAAAGAATTTTAGCAAATCAAGTCCAACAATATGTGAAAAGGATGTTATGACCAAGTGGTGTTTATACCAGTAGTATAAGATTTGTTTCAATTCAAACCCAGCCAGTGTAATTCACCATTTTTAATAGCTCTTTAAAAAAGAATACCTATTTGGTAATCACAATATTTTAAGAAATTATATAAGGAAGTCCACTGTCCGTTTTTGATGAAAATGCTCAGCAAACTAGGAAGAGAACTTTATCGACTATAAAAAACTGGAAGATTACATAATACCTAATGGTGAAAGACTGAATGTTTCCATACCATAAGAAACAAAGCAAAGATGTCCACTCCTACCACTTTTATTCAACATTGTAGTGGAGAATCCAGCCACACAATAAGACAAGAAAAATCAAAGGCATCCAGATTGGAAAGGAAAGAGTAAAAACTATTTATTGATGACTTGGTCCTCTATATAGAAATCCTGTAGAATCTACAAAAAAAACTTGTAGAAACTAATAACCTAAGAACAAAGTTTAGTAAAGTTGAAGGATACAAGATTGATGAATGGGCACAAAATCAATTTTATTTCTGTATTGTGACAATAAACAATCAAAAACTGAAATTTTAAAAATACCTTTTATGACAGCATTAAAAATGTAAAATACTTAGGGATAAACTGACAGAAAATGTGTAAGCCTGGAACATATAAAACATTGCTGAGGGAAATTAAAGAAATGAATGAATCAAAAGATAGACCATATTCGTGGAAAGAAGATTCAGTCTTTTTAAGATGTCAGTTCTCTCATTGAACACTACACCACAAACTAATGATGTACTATATGTTGGCTAATTGAATTTTTAAAAAAAGTTCTCCCCAGCCTGATTTATAGATTCAAACTAATCACAATCAGAATTCTAGTAGATTATTTTAGAAATTGACAAGCCACTTTTAAAGGTCTTGTGGAAGTGTAAAGAACCTAGAATAGCTAAAATACTTTGAAAAAGAGTAATAAAGTTGGAGGACTAGCACAATCTAATTTCAGGGCTTAGTGTAAAGCTACAAGTAATTAAAGCAGTGTGGTATTGATGGAAGGATAGATCAATCCATGGAACAGAACGGACCCATACATTTATGGCCAATTGATTTTTTTAAACTTTTTATTTTCAGAGAATTGTAGATTCACATGCAGCTATAAGCAAAAATACAGAGAGTACTTGGTACTCTTTATCCGGTTTCCCTCAGTGGTAACATTTTCCAAAATTGTAGTACAATGTCACAACCAGGATTCTGACATTGTAGAGTCAAGATAAACAATATTTCTGTCACTACAAGGTTCACTCATATTGCCTTTTTTTAAAGCCACACCCACTTCCCTCTTGCCTTTAACTACCTTCTTAATTTCTGGCAACCCAAAATTTGCCATTTCTATAATATAATTTCAAAAATATTTCATAAATGGATTCATATAGTATATAATCTTTTTGTATGAGCTTTTTCCACTAGGTATAATTCTGTGGAGATGCACTCAGGTTGCCGCATATTTCAAGTTTGTTTCTTTTTATTGTTGAATAGTAAATAATTTAAGTCCATGATCCTTTTTGAGTTAATTTTTGTATAAGTTGAGAAACTTAAGCAAAGTTTTATTCTGTTGCTTAAAGATAACCAATTGTTCCAGTACTCTTTGTTGGAAAGCTGTCTTTCCTCCATTGAATTGCTCTTGCATTTTTGCCAAATATCAGCTGGTCATATTTGTGCAGGTTTGTTTCTAAGTTCTGTCTTCTGTTCCATTGATCTGTGTGTCTTTTCTTCCACCACCATCCGCCACACAGTCTTGATTAACATAGCTGTATAATAAGTCTTACAATTGAATAGACTGATTCTTCCCACTTTATTCTTATCCAGAGTTGTTTTAACTATTCTCTATTCTTTCCATATAAATTTTAGGATAATGTCTATATCTACCAAGAAATCTTGTTGAGATTTTGATAGGAATTGCATTAAATATATGTATCAATTTAGGGAGAATTGGCATCTTTACTATGTTGAGTCTTCCAGTCCATGAACATGATCTGTCTCTCCATTTATTTAGATCTTTGATTTCTTTACTCAGCATTGTGTCATTTTCAGCATAAAATCCTGTACATGTTTTGTTAGTTTTATATCTATAAATATTTCTTTTTAAAAAATAATTATAAATGGTCTATTCTGAACTTTGTTGTCTTTGTGTTTATTTCATAGAAATGCGATTCCTTTGTGTATGTTTATCTTTATACTTGCTGAACTCACTTATTTCTGAGAGTTTTTTTGTAGGCTCCTTGGGATTTTCTATGTAAACCAGCATATCGTCTGCAAATAGGAATGGTTTTACTTATTTCCTTTTGATTTGTAAATCTTTTGTTTTTTGTTTTTTGCTTTATTGCCATACCTAGAACTTATTGCACTGTGTTGAGAAAGAGTGGTGAGAGGTGACATTCTTACCTGGGTTCTAATCCTAGAGGGCAAAAGCATTTATACTTCCACCATTAAGTATAATGTTAGCTCCAAGTTGTATGTAGTTGCTCTTTATCAAGTTGAGAAAGATTCTATTCCAGTTTTTTCTCAGAGTATTTATTATGGAATCATTGTCAGATTTTGCAAAAAGCATTTTGTGCATTAATCAGTATGATATTATGATTTTTCCTTAGCTTGTTAATATGGTAGATCATATTATTGATTTTTGAAAACTGAACCAGCCTTGCATCCCTGAGTCCTGTTTGCTAATATTTTGTTCAGGATTTTTCCTTCTATATTCATGAAACATTTTGGTATATAGTTTTCTTGTTTAGTACTGTTTCAGTCTGATTTTGGTATCAGAGTAACAGTGACACATAGAATATTGAGATTTAATTTTCATCTATTTTTTGGAAAGATTGCATAAGATTTGTATAAAAGTGGTGTTAATTTTTCTTAAATGTTCGGTAGAGTTCTTTTTGGAAGTTTTTAAATTACAAATTCAATTTCCTTAATAGCTAAAGGGTTATTGAAAAAATCTATTTCATGTGAGATGAGTTGTGGCAGTTTGTTTTTTGAGAAAGGGGTCCATGTTGTCTAAGTTGCCAGATTTATTTCATTTATCCTTTCGATGTATACAAGGTCTGCGCCGATATCCCTTTTTTCATTCCTGACACTGTTAATTTGTGTCTTTTTTTTCTTTCACATTTTGCTAGAGATTTGTCAGGTTTATGATTTAGCTCCTTATTTTATTCTTTTTCTCTGATTTTTTTTCTGTTTTCAATTTCATTAATTCTTGTGCTTTATTATTTTCTTCCTCCTACTAGATTTGCCTTTATCTAGCTTTCTCCCCCTAGGTTCTTGAGATTCAAGCTTAGGTATTATTAATTTGAGACTTTTCTTCATTTCTCTTGTAAGCATTTAGTCCTATAAATTTTCCTGTCAGCACTGCTTTACTGTGTTACACAAATTTTGATATACTTCACTTTCATTCAGTTCAGTGTGTTTTGTTTTCCTTGAGACTTCTTCTTTGCCCACTGGATTACTTAAAAGTGTTGTTTTGTTTCCAAGTGTTTGGAAATTTTCCTGTTATCTTTCATTTCCTGATTTCTTATTTGAATCCATTATGGACAGAGACTTAACTTCGTATATGTTCAATTCTTTTAAAGTTTGTTAAGATTTGCTTTATGACCCAGGGTATATTCTATCTTGGTCTATGTTCTGTAGGCCTTGGGAAGAAATGTATATTCTACTCTTGTTGGCTGGAGTGTTTTTTAAATATTGTTTAGATTCTGTTGGTTGATGGTGTTGTTGAGTTCTCTATTCTTGCTGACTTTGTGTATAGTATCTATTAACTGATGAGAGAGAGATGTTGCCATCGTAGATTTGTCTGTTTCTCCTTGCAGGTCTATCAGTTTTCGCTTCATGTACTTTTAGCTCTGTTATTTGGTGCATACACATTTCGGATATGTCTTGTTGGTGAGTCGAAACTTTTATCATTATATTATGCGTCTTACTCTCACTGGTAATTTTCTTTGTTCTGAAGTCTGTTTTATCTGCTATCAATATAGCTACTCTGGCTTTTCTTTGGTATTGTTTGTTTGATGTATCATTTCTATCCTTTTATTTTCAGTGTGTCTATAATTGTATTTGAGGTGGGAGTCTTGTAGACAGTATGGATGGATGGATTGTAGTTTTCAATCCACTCTGCCGATTTCTTTTGATTGGTATTTTTTTACATTGATTATTTATATGTTTGGGCTAATTCTGCCATTTTATTATTTGTTTTCTGTTTATTCTGTTTTTCATTCTTATTTTTCATTCTTGTTGTTTTTTTTTTCCCCTGCCTTCCTGTGGGTTACTTGAATATCTTTTAGGATTATTTCTAATGCTTTGATTTAGCTATAGTGTCACTTGAACATTTGTAGAATTGTATTTTGATTTATCTGTAGTGTCTTCGACTATGTCCATAGTGTTTTTAAATTTTTCTATGTTTTTTTTTTTTAAAGATTTTATTTATTTATTTGACAGAGAGAGAGAGACAGCCAGCGAGAGAGGGAACACAGGCGGGGGAGTGGGAGAGGAACAAGCAAGCTCCCAGAGCAGGAGCCTGATGTGGGGGTCGATCCCAGGACTCTGGGATCACGCCCTGCACCGAAGGCAGACGCTTAACGACTGAGCCACCGAGGTGCCCCTCTATGGTGTTTTGTGTAACAATTTTTGGTGGTTGCTCTAGGTATTATGTACACATGATTAATCACAGTCTACTGGTATTATCATCTTACCAATTCAAGGGAAGAGTAGAAACCATGCCTCCCTTTTTGTCCCTTTATCCTCTCCCCTTTGTAATACCGTTGTCCTAAATATGTTCTCTACATACATTTAGAACCATATGAGACATGGTATAGTTTTTGCTTCCACCATCAAACATAATTTAGGACCTCAAGAGAAGGGAAGCCTATTGTACTTATGTTTTTGCTTACTATGTTCTTCCTTCTCAATGTTCCAGCGTTGTTTCTTTTATCATTTCCTTTCCATTTAGAGAACTTCCTTTAGCCATTCTTTTAGGGTCTGTCTGCTGGTAACATATTCTTTTACTTTTTCCCTTTCTGAGTATGTCTTGATTTCTCCTTCATTCCTGAAGAATATTTTTACTGGGTGGAGGATTCCAGGTTGACATTTCTTTCAGCACTTAGAAAATGCAGTGCCTGGGGCGCCTGGGTGGCACAGCGGTTAAGCGTCTGCCTTCGGCCCAGGGCGTGATCCCGGCGTTATGGGATGGAGCCCCACATCAGGCTCTTCTGCTGGGAGCCTGCTTCTTCCTCTCCCACTCCCCCTGCTTGTGTTCCCTCTCTCGCTGGCTGTCTCTATCTCTGTCGAATAAATAAATAGAATCTTTAAAAAAAAGAAAGAAAGAAAATGCGGTGCCACTTACTTCTAGCTTCGATGCTTTCTAATAAGAAATCTGCTTCCATTCTAACTGTTTCACTCACATAAGTAATGTATTATTTTTCTCTGCCTACTTTCAAGATTTTTTTCCATTAGTTTTCAAAGGTTAAATTGTCGTATGTCTTGATATGGATTTCTTTGGGTTTATCCTGTTCGGGATTCACTCAGCATCTTGAGTCTGTAAGTTTATGTTCCTTGCTAAATTTGGAAGTTTTCAGCTATTATTTTTTCAAGTACTTTTTAAGCCCCTCCTTCTTTATACTCTCCTTCCAGGACTCCAAGTGACATAAATATTGTATCTTTTGTTACTGACCCCTAGATTCCCCAGTCTCTTTTCTTTAAATCTGTTTCCTTTCCATTGCTCAAATTGGGTGATTTCTGTTGTTATGCTCTCCCATTCAGTGATATTTTTCTTAAGTGCTCGGCAGTCTGCTATTGAGTCCATTCACTGAGTATTTTAATTCCATTTATTGTATTTTTAGTTCTAAAAATTCTATTTTGTTCTTCTTTGTATTTTCAGTTTCTTTGAGGCTTTCACGTATTTTCCTTTGTTTCCAGCATCTCGTTATTGTTCATAGAAACATTTTTATAACAGCTGCTTTAAAATCTTTTTCAGATTATTTTAATATCCCTCTCATTATGGCGTTGTCATATTCATTGACATTCCCCACCTAGCCTCTGCTGACATGGGCAGGGCAGGGCAGGTTCAAGTTTTTTCTGTGGTGTTTGACTTCAGTAGGGCAGTTATTATCTACCAGCTACCTGTCTCTAGGCTGTCCCTGTTTTGGTCCTTTGGCTAAAGAAATAAGGCTTTTGTTGGGGCATTTTTTTCTGTACCTGTTGACATTGCCAGGTTGCCTGCTTCTTCAGCTCCAGGTCTGGGCTATAGGAAGCAAGAATCCAGGGAACTCACTACTGTGTCATTCTGTGGGTTTCAAGATCCTTAGCTGGTCTGTCTTATTTCTACTTTTCAGTTTTTTATGTTTGTTTTTTTTTTTTTAATGTCTGGTATTTTTAGTTGAGCTTAACTGGGAGAAATAGGAAAAATACACTTACTTCATCTTCCCAGAAGCAGAAGTCTAATTGATTTTTGTTTCTATCCAACTGGTTTTTTACATAGGTGAAATAAGTTGCAAACTATTATGTATGCCATTGTATTTATATACCATATAAAATACCCTATATCCATCTTTCAAAAGAGAGAAAAACTTGGGACTTATATGTAACTATTTTACATAAGTGATTGTATACGCATATTGGGTTATTAAAGAGTAAGCGTAGAAGAAAACACACCAAGTTGCATATTTTAGAAACAGGTTAGAGAATAATATATATCCTTTCCTTCAGGGACACTGATGACATAAATAATAGATCTATTGTTATTGTCCTGGGATCCTAACATCATGATCTTAGAATCCCATGATGCTAAGTTTGTTTGAAAAAGAAAAATTTAAAAACCTGTATTTAAGGGGCACCTGGCTGGCTCAGTCAGTAGAGCATGCAAGATCAACCCTCTTTACCTCAGGGTTGTGAGTTCATGCCCCATGCTGGGCGTGGCATCTACTTAAAAAGAAGGAGAGAAAGAGAGAGAAAAGGAAGGAAAGGAAGGGGAAAAAGGAAGGGAAGGAAGAAAAGAACAATTGTATCTGATTGTATTGTTTTGTTTTTTAAGACCTGAAATGCTACCCACCAAATTGTTGACATTGATTCGTTGTAGGAATTAATACTGGAGTACATGAATTTTTTACTCAATGTACCTAGCAGTGATTGAAATTGTTATAAAAAGCATATAATATTTTTAAAAGCTTCTTAATAAATAAAAATAATTAATGGACCTCAAGGGTATTAAGCTAAGTTAAATAAGACAGAGAAAGACAAACACTGTATGATTTCACTTATATGTGAAATATAAAAAATAAACAAAAAAGCCAAGCTCATAGATTCAGAGAAGAGATTTGTGGTTGTTAGAGGCAGGTGATAAGGGTGGTCAAAAGGTACAAACTTCCAACTATAAAATAAATAAGTCATGGGGATTTAATGTGCAGCATGTTGACTATAGTTAATAGTACCGTATTATATATTTGGAACTTGCTAGGAGAGTAGATCTTAAAAGTGCTCATTACGAGAAAAAAAATTTGGGGTAACTGTGTAACATGGTGATAGATGTTAACTATACTTACAGTGATTATTTTGTAATGTATACAAATATCAAACCATTATGTTGTACGCCTGAAAGTAATATAATATTATTTGTCAATTATACCTCAATTAAAAAAAAACTATCAAGAAAGGAGAAATTGTTACAAGAAAAGTGCAATATCCTAACCAATGAAATTCATCAGCCAACAACCAAAATCAAAAAAATGTATACATACCATATCAGTATGTAGATTCATGGTATCCTGATTCTTTCCCCTCAACACACAGGAGTAAATGAAGAAGAAGAGAAGAAAAAAGCAAAAAGCAAAGAGAAAATCAAGTTGAAAAAAAAAAGGAAAAGGTATTTTTTAACATCATTGTTTTTTAAAAGCAGGACTGTGAATCCAGGATGGATTATAAAATTTTATTTTTTGTGTGTTGTCAATTTTTTTCTAAATGGGAATTAGATAATCAGTTGTTTCAGTAAAATAACAAAGTCAGGAATCAAACATAAAGTTGATACTCAGCCACCTTTTTTTTTTTTTTGGAGCAAATTAAGGTATAAATAAATAATAGCTACCCTCCCTTCTTCTATGTGTTCTAGAATTTTGAGTTTAAAACATCAGCCAGGCTTTTAATTGGATGATTTCTAAATTCTTTACATATATATTTTATCCTAAAAGTTGAAGCTTAATATTTGTATTCTCAAAATATCATTGCCATGGCTACAAAATTAAGTTAGTAATATGATTTATATACTCACGATGCTGAAAATTCCTTTAGGGCTTTCACAACCCTTGTCAGCCACCTATGAATTTTTAATATTAACTCTTTTAACAACTAACTGGTTAAAGAAGTTGATCAAAAGAAATAAGAAGCAGTTTCTTTTATGGTAAATGAGTGCAGTTTCACTTATACTAGAATAAATGTATACAGACAGACTTTTTTTAAGGCCCTTGACAGTGGTAATGTCTGGCTTGGACCCTACTTCTCTAACAGAGTAGGTTCTGCAAGTCAGGTGTTACTTCATAGAGCATTTAATATGTACATTTTAACACCTCAGCTACTTTATAAATTGGAACAGTTTGTTTTCTCTCAAGTGTTGGGAGTTAAATAATCTTAAGCATGAAAACTAACAGGAAGGTAGAGCTCAGTGTGTTTTATAGTCTGACTCGTGTATTGTTGAATCATTTGTATGAGCACAGCGAGATGGGTTGCTTATAGGAAAAATGAAATTATCTATTTTCTTCCAAATTCCAATATACTTGTTTTATTGTAACAGATTATGTATTCAAGAATGGGGTCTCACAGACCTCAGACAGGGCCTGAAATTACGTGAACTTTTCTGGGCATACTTAGCAGAGATTTTGCCACCTAATGGAATTGTTGTGTGTAAGTCTAACACTGTACCTTAAAAATGAGCATCCAGGACTAAAAAGCCAAAGAAAAATGAACGGGCAAAGAAGCTCTAGTCAGAATCCAAAAGTCAAGCAGGGGCTTTAAAACAGGAAAAGCGTTGACAATAACAGAGTCGAAGAGGGAACGAGAGAATCCATGAGAAAATAAGCCCAGGAAAACAGCCAAAAGTCCAAGTAAAATAGACAAGATGGAGAAAGGAGTACAGCATTACAGAAACAAGGGAAAACTCAGAGTTCCTAAACAGGGTTCGTGTAGCACGCTACAGACCCAGACTTATAGTCTCACACATGTGTTTTTTTTCCTCTGTCAAGTTTTCTTAGTTTGGGCTCTAGCTTCTAGTGGTGAGATAACTCAACTATCTCTTGAGATGTCTTTTTTAGATTTTAAATTGACTCAGTTTCTGTCTTGTCACACATTTAGAGTCTGGGCAGATTGTCGTATACCTGTTTATATGACACCTTAAGAGATGGCTTCTCTGTTTCTTATTACTTTTTTTTTTCTCATAGTAGAGGAAGGAATTCTATAGTTCTTCCCCCCTAATTTTTTTATTAGAGTAATATTAGAAAAATGAAGAATAATGCTAAATCATCCTCATTCATTTATATTCATGTAAACGCATCTTTTTCACATCTAGTGAAAGTGACTTTGGAATGCAAGTGCTCATCTGTATCACTCTGCATCTAGAAGATTCAAGTGTTCTAAATTGAAAAATCAGAAGAATTAACAAAAGTGCCTTTATTTTGCTAATTTTCAGCTTTCACCCATTGATACCGAGGTACAATTACCGCCCTTTTAACATAATTGTGTCTTCTTGTAGCTCTTTTAAGAGACTCCGGTAACAAGTTATTGCATATGGGAATGAATTGTATATATAATAAAGGCTTGGTAAATGACACTTTGCTTACCTTATAAGATTTTGAAGGGTATGACAGGATGAAAAACTGAAAATCACAGAAAAATCATTATAGCCTTACTGAGTTTAAAACTTATTACTAGAGTTGAGCAGAATAGAGTTACTTGTCAGTTTCTGTGGCCAAGGAGCAAACATTCCAAAGTCAGTATATTAAGAGAATACAAATATATAAAGCACATTTTGAGTTTCTTTGTTTATACCCCACCTTGCTCCAGGAATGATTTAAGACAGTTAAAATCTCATTTAAAATTTACCTATCAACCATAAATGCAATTATCAGTCAGTATGTATTATTACCCATAGGTCTTATTCATCCAGTTCCACTGAAGAGGACACTTCAAAGCAAAAGAAACAAAAATATCAGAAGAAAGAAAAGAAAAAAGAAAAAAAGAATAAGTCAAAAAGGGGGAAACATCACAAAAAGGAAAAAAAGAAGAGAAAAAAGGAAAAGCATTCTTCCACCCCTAATCCTTCTGAGATCTCCAAAAAGTAACTGAATCTTCGGCCTAAGCCATTAAATTTTAAAATTTGGTTTTGAAAATTATCTGACCTTCCTTGGAATTTGCTATATATATATATAATTATGCTTTGCAATAAATCACAGCCTTTTCCATATAGACATTTTTTTTCATATATGGGACCATCGTCATCTGGCAATATATTTTTAATGTGCTGACTCTGAAGTATTGAATCAGTCTTATTACTTGGTAGCCATGCCCCAAGTATGGATATTTGTACATGCAAAACACATCATTTTTGGTATTCATGACTCTCTGTCTGACTAGTGTTATTACTTCATAAGTTGATTGTAAATGGCTTTACTACGGTCAACACAGGTAATCTACCTAGCACTTAATGAGTATTTGCTGAATCAAGTGTGCGCCTTCCAGTGATAAAGTGAGGTAGGGGATAATGCTTTGCTCTTGACTCTGAAAAATTTAATAACTTTATATCCTATGATAATATATAAAGATAGTGAAAATTTTCACTGTTGTTTTTAAATCTCAAACCTTTTTTGGATGTCATAAGAGATGAAGCTGCTTTATTGGTTTTAACTAGGACATTTGAAATGAATGGTGTTGGCAGGAAGATGATGATGAAAATACGTATAAGGAATTTTTACTGTTACATGAAACACAGAGTTTCTAGTACCTGCCTCCTCTGTTATTGTAACAATTACAATTTTTTTCCTTGTTTAAAAAGGCAAGTGTAGTTCAGCCTCATAGAGATGACGCTGTGTTGGGTAGAATTTTTAGGATAGACTCCTGGGTTGTTTTACAAATGTGCCATATTGGCATCTCTTCCAGTGATACCTCAAACACAGAACTTTTTAATTAGGAGGATGACAGCTAAATCATCATTAGAACTGATTTTTATTGTATTCTGTATGTAAATTTTATGAAGCTTGTTTCTATGAGTAATGTGGAAAATTTTTATAACTGTGAACATATATATTTATTTGTCTAAAATAATTTGTAGTTTTGAAGCAGGTTTCACACTGAATTTATGGTTTCAAAAATGACCAGTTTGGGGTGTTTCTCTCTTACTTCAGTCATAGACCTTAAGAGCAGTGACAAAAATTTAGGATTAAGAATTTTATTCTGTACTTTTTAAAATATAAGAGCCAGGGAGTTGCATCATGAAAGACTTTATATAACAATGGAAATTTTATATGGGTAAGCATTTTGAAACATATATTAGTAGATAGAAGTGTTTCTTACATTTTTTATTTCACTATGATCAGTGTCACTTCCTTTGCTTAGTGTTTAGATAGCCCTGACGCCCAGTGAGTTAAACACTTACCTTTGTAGCAGCCTCAAACATCACCCAGTTATCATGGCTCGGCACCAAAGACTGCGCGTACCTCACTGTGGTGCAGTTAGAAATGTTCAAGTTGCTCGCCTGCAGACGTGGCTACAGGTGAAATCGTTTTGGTGAAATCAGGTAAGTCCACGTAACCTCACGAGCTGGACAGGCGTACTGATTCTTTCCTCATGCAGCTCCCCTCTCTGGCATGACCTCAGTCAGACAGGGGGAGCTTGCTGACTCCTCATACCTGTGCTTACCATGTTCCCATTCTAGGGAAGCTACACCCACATCCCTGTTCTGGCGTCATAGCTGAGGAAGCGTTCACACATTTAGTCAGATGGCCTCCTCAAATAGAAGCCCCCCCCCTTTTTTTTAAATAGTTCTGTCAGCTGTTGAAGAGAAACAGAGTTATTAGGTTTTTAAGGGTTTTTTTGGCCTTTGCTGTATTTTATGTATTTTTTAAACTGCATTTTATGAAAATACAGTTCTTTAGTTACCATGATGAAAAAAAATAAAAGATCTTTTAAAAATGATTGAGAAACGCTACATGCACAAGGATGACCTCATCCTGTTGAGTGTGTAACATGGTTAAAAATGCTAATAATTGTAGTAAAACAAAGTTAATTCAGGTATTGATGAGTTTTATTTGTTTATTGTAGAGACTATAAATTGGCTCATTAGATTTGTTTTCTGAATGGGGACGCAATTAATAATGGTCCAGACGAGTTATATAAAATTCAGCACTCATTAACTAATACAGTGTGCAAATTAAAAAATTTTAATGCTCAGTAATTTTTTCCAGCAGTTAATATTCTTGGAATTATTCTTAAGTCAATTCCCCATAGTATGAGAATAGTTTATGAAGTCTCTCATCTGAATAAAATTCATTTCTTTTCACTAGTTTTCTTTTAAAGTGATCTTGTTGTTGGGATTGGATATAGATCTCACTAATAAATTTTAGAAGGTTAGTGAAATTTTCCCTGAGGCAGTATGTAGCAGAAAGAAAACTGAATTTTACAGTAAAAATCCAAAAATTTCTGGCCTTTCTAACCACCTGTGTGACTTCCAACTAAATCATTTCACTTCTCTGGGCCTTGGTGTCTTTCATCTATAACATATTGTACCCAGTTATCTCTGAGACCTCTTCCCCTCCTTAATGTATATGCTTATCAATATTTTAGTACAATTCAAGTAATGTTATTCATTTTAGATATTACTATAGGTAAGCAGGTAGCATTCTGTAATAGTAAAGGTTGAATTTATTAATATAACTGTTAAACACATTCAACGTCTTTAAGCAGATAATTGATATTGGGTTTACATTCCTACCAACCAATGTGTGTCATTTTCAGTAGATGCATATAGAGCTTTGTATCTGTAACCTGATTATCTGAATACTCTGAGGCTCTTGCTTTTAGCTGATGGATCTGCTCCCCACACAGTTCCCTCTTTCTTTTCTCCATTATCATCTGTTGGCTAAAATCTCTCCAAGGTATCCCTAATTGTTCCCCCTTCATACATATCTGTTTACATCTTTGGTTCTCTGAGGCCAAAACATCAATAAATAAGGAGTAAAAGAATTGATGTGTCTGTATTTACAATTCACTCTGTCTAAAATTATATAACCCTAGGTCACCTTCAATTAAACTAGGTTGCAGAGTTATTAATAATGTTGATAAAAATGCCATCGATTCCTTTCTTTGGCAAACATTGATTGAGCACCTGTCATGGCACACACTCTGCTATGTACCGGGGATACAAAGATTCATAAAGACTCATCTGCTTCCCTGAAGAGGTTCCTAGTTTAGTTGGTGGTAGAAACAGCAGAACACATCACTGTATGATAAGTGCAGTAATTGACCTGAGCATGTGTTTATAGAAACACAGACGGCTACTTAGCTTGCCTGGAGGAGTTAGAAGAGGCAGCCTAAAGAAAGTATTGTTTGACTTGGATTTTGATGGAGGATGAAGGTGGAAGTCCTGGCAGTGACTGATGAGTGGGTGCTGTGAACAGAGACCATAATAGAAACACAACAGAGGTGTGTGTGTGTGTGTGTGTGTGTGTGTGTGTGTGTGTGTGTGTGTGTTAAGAATTGTGAGCAATATCCTGAGGCAGGAAGTGGGAGAATTGAGCGGTCTTAAGTTCCACGTTTGGAAGCTTGGACTTGAATCTGTAAGCAATGAGACACCATGAGAGAGTTTTAAGGAAAGAAATGACTTTTATTTGGATTTGGTTTCATCCATTTCAAAATGCAAGTAAACAATTTTTTTTTAAAGATGAAATTGCTCTCATGAGAAGGCCACATAGAAAATAACTTGAATTTTGTGTCCTATTATTTGTATATTCCCATTATGTCCTCTTCTTCTAGACTCACTTTCCTTTCTAAGATTTGATTATTAACAAAAATTCCAGTGACTTGTCTTTTAAAAACACAGAAAGCTACTATATGCCTTATCAGACCCATCCCCAGAACGACCTGCATTATGTGCATACTTGGAAGTTTGTTTCTGTTGAATTTTTAGATTATTTTTGACTGACTTAAATTCTGTCATTAGGTTAGTATTTGTTACACCCCAAAAGAAATCATTTAAAATAGTTTTCATTGTGTAGACTTGGCTGTAATTTGATGAGGCTTCTCGCCCTCTTCGTAGTTTGTCTCAATCTGTGAAGCGCAGCTGCTTCAAAGTTACAGAGACACATAGCATTTGGTCCGCTGGTTGAGCCGGGTGGCTGTCCCCCAGGTAACCTGGCTTGGCAGGGACTACAGCTAGTACTAGTGCTGGGATTCCATCTTCCTGGGCCGTTGGTATCCAAGGAGAGTGTGAGTCTTAAGCCACAGGATGGTAATCCCATTGGGGAAGCCCAGGGTCCACAACCCGTGACGCATGCAGCCAGGCCCAGCCTCCATATCTCCCACAGGTTAGAAGGAGTTTGGGGGACCTTGAGCATTTTGCTGGCCTTGGCCAATTTGCCTGCTTCCTGTGTCATTTATGGCATCCGCCCTTGCCCTTGAACAGCGAAGGTAGAGCTGTACCAGTGCCTTAACTTTCTCAGCCTAGGTTTTTACCTGAGGCAACATCTGACGAGTAGTGTAATTCTGAATATCTGTGTATCAAGACAGCCAGTGTGAAATCCAGCACAGGCAGGAAACGCTGCAGTAATGATCTTGGAGCTGTGCTCTCGTTGGAGCCACACATGGCTATTTAAATTTAGATTAAATAAATAAATAAATAAATAAAAATGTATTCTTCAGTGGCATGAGCCACATTTTAAGTGCCCAGTTGCCACATGTGGCTAGTGGCTGCCATGGACAGTGCAGATATAGAAAGAACATTTCCATCCTCACAGAAACGTCGGCACAGTGCTGGTCCAGAAGACATCCCCAGTTCTTGGTAAACATTTTGACAACCTAATGGTCAAAAGTTTCCAAACCTGAGCTTTGCATGCCTGAGAGCAATAGGGCATTCCTTTTGTTTTTCCCCCCTCAGACCAGAGAAGCTGTATATGACACATTTTCAAAGGCTAATCTTCCAACCACAGTAATTTTACACAACACAGCGGATGTGTTGGGAAGAGCCAGCTTTTAAAATTAACCCTTTTTTCCTAGTGAATTCCATTAGAAAACAAGGTCTGTGTTCTTGTAATAGAAATCATACTTAGGAATAAAAATCTTTTAAGACAATTATAACGTGCGGAAACCATAGTTTTATTTCTAGGTGTCGTAAGTGGTATTAATGCAGTAGCCTTAGGTGGAACTAGAGAACTTATTTTTTTATAACTTTCATTATGGAAGCTCCGCAGGAACTTTATCAGTGAAGCAGTTTTGTTATGGTTATCCCTCGGTATGCAGAAAATATTGATTATGCAGATTACGCACTGTGATGTAATTTGTTATTGAATTGTTAGGTTTTATAAAGACAGTACATTCATTTTGTACCCAGCAACCCCTGAAAAAACAGTATGGGTTGATCTCTGAGAGACTTAACATGCCACCTCTGTTTTATAAGACCCTCCCCCCTGAGATTTACCTATCCAGTACCATCTCATCAAAAGAACTGCGAAATGTTGGTAACGTGACAAATCTCTCATTGTTCCACACTGGTGTAGGTGCACTTGTCTGTGTTACTGATAAGTTCTTTAATTTCTCCTGAAGTATTAGCATAATTCCATGTAATACAGAAGCATCTTAATTAGCAAATAAAAGTAAACTTCTGCACATGATCAGAAACCTTAGTGGGTTTTTAATAAATTAATTGAATAATCAAAAATGCAGCTGTGTCTTGCTTTGTGAATGGTTAAGTTTTGAAAAATACAATTACAAACTGTATTTGAAATGCATTCTTTATTCGTATTGTTCCGTCTCTCCAGTGAGCTTTTGCAACACAGGCTTTTTAGTAATACACAGTTTTGATTTGTGTTGTATCCATTTTTGGATCTTGAATTATATCATCAGCTTCATAGGATGTTTCGATTGTTGAATTTGATGCCGCGTTTGAATTGGGGGCTTTGGTTTTCCTGTTTGAGTTGCCTGCAAAACATAAAACAAAATGAAATAATTATTTGGAATTATGACATAAAATTTGGCCTTTTAAGATTTGTGCTTAAAACATACATTTTGGAGCAATTTTGAAAATATGTCTTGAAAACACTGCATGGATGAGTGAGAAATGAATCATTTCAAAGTTGTTTTTGAGCATTTCCTTCTGAAAGTCAAATTATGGAAATAGTAACAGAGGTTAAGAATTTCATTTGCGTGCTTACCTTTCTTTCCTCCATGTTTCCATGGAGGAAATTACACATTTGAGAAGAAGGCAACAATTTCTGGGTTACTTAATAAAAATGTGACTATCTCTATGCATAAAAACAAAACTATACTAAAGCTTATCTTAATAATTTGCAACACTCTTAAGGCTTTGAAATCGTAATCAGTTTAGATGTAATATTTAAAAGAGAACACATTTGTGCCACAATCCCATTTCACTCATTCCACGTAAATATGAGTCCAAAATGCACAAGGATAGAGGAATATGGACCTTCGCTCAGCACAAAAACTGAAGCTTATAGCAAAGAAATGGATTGTTCTTCAAGAATGATTGTTAGAAAAGTTAAGGGGGTGCATGGGTGGCTCAGGCAGTTAAGCATCTGACTCTTGATTTCGGCTCAGGTCATGGTCATGACATCGCGCCCCCATGTCGGGCTCCACACTTAGCGTGGGGTCTGCTTGAGACGCTCTCTCTAAATAAATAAATAAATCTTTAAAGGAAGAAAAGTAATTGTATCCTATAGTTTGCCAATATATACAAATTTAAATAATGTATAAATATGTAGAAGCAGTAGATAAATGCCCGCTGTCACTAATGCCCTCCCGTGCTGAATCCCTAGCCCCGCTCATAGTCTGGATGCTGTCTGACTTACCAGCAGCATTTCTTTCCTTGGCCTCCGGGATACCACCCTTTCTTGACTCACCTCCTGTCTCCATTGCTCCTTCTCAGTCTCTTGTTGGTCCCTTTTCTCTCCAGGCCTCTTAGATTCAGGAGTGCCTCAGGGCTTGCCAGTTGGTTCCTATCATCTACCGCCTTCCTCCCTAATGAGCTTCATTTAGAAAAATCTGCTCCGAACCTGCCTCAGAGGAAGCGGGACCCACTGGCTGAGAGGTTCCACTATTAGAAACAGGTCCTTCCTCTTCCCTGTGCCACTTGCATGTGTTCGTACTACTGCCTGGCTTTGCCTATTTATAAGTAACTGTACAGACTACTTTCCAAGCCCCATCAGACTACCCCCACTGTGGGTTGATTTCAGAATTCAGCACTCACAGGGCAATATTATTGACAAGTTGTGAAGAACGATGTCTTGCTCCAGCTCCCAGATCATGCCCACAGAACTGAAACGTGGGTAGTGTTGTTCTCTGAGCTCATCTTAAAAGTTTGAAGTATAGGGACGGCCTAGAGTCAGTCGTTCAGTAAATAGATTTCATTACTTCTGAACCTCTGTGGTGGTAAAATAAATGTTCTCCTCAACATTCAGTCATAATGTTTCAACCATATAATCTGATTTTTGAAAGTTAATTTGTTGTAGGCACCCCATTTTCTGGCCTGGCAAGTAGCTCTCTGGCCAGTCAGCGATCATTCTCTGTGAAGTGGAGTAGGGAAGGCTGGCATGAAAATCTAATAAACCGATACATTTGACTTGACTGTCACTTGCAAAGTGGAGTTTTAAAAAATAGTAGATGAAAATTTAGCTGCTAAGCACTTAAGTAACGGAATTTATTCTCTGTGGGGGCCACTGAAACTGTTTTCGTCATGTAACATTAGAAAAATGACGTTTTTATAGGTTTATTTTTCATTTGCATAGCATAGTTTGTCCTCTTCAATATTCTAGCAGGTAAAGACAAAGATCAAGGATGTAAGATGTAAATTGGTTTCATTTTATCTGAGTGGCTTTTGCATCTTACATAAGCAATTCTTTAAACATCTAAAACTTAAAATTTTATTGGAGTTCCTGGAAGTCTGAACTGAATGTTGGTTAATTCCAGTCCTTCATGTGTCCTAAGCTTTTTACATCCTTAGAATCATGAGTTATTTCAATCAGACTTCCAAGGTGTTTTTATCTACCTTGTCGCATACAGTTTTTGTTTTTGTCTTTTTTTTCGTGGGAAATAAATTCAGGAGGTTATTTCCTAACTTAGGAGTTCTGTCTAAATCATCTCCGTGCTGACAGCTCTAGTTTCCAGTATGTATTTTCTGGCAGCAACTGGAAGAGTTTATCTAACCTGTCTACTGCCCTCTGAGATTTAAAGCCTTGCAAAATAGATTCCAGTGTTACAGGTTTTTCTTCATCTAGGACTTAGAAAGACACCCATTCTCCAGCCCTGACTTCTGATTTCCTTGGCTACTGGATCCTTCTAATTGGTGTAGGTACAAATTTGTTTCTTAGGTTGGCTTCTTAAGGCAAGGCAGTTCGCCTAACAGAACCAATCTGCTTCACAAACAAGAAAAGATTTGCGATTTACACCATACCAGTATCATTTGAAGCAGGAATTTTGATTAGCAAGTTAACACCCCTAGTGTTGACGCTCTTCTCACAACTTACAAAAATCCAAAGGTGCTTTCAATGTGTATCCTTCTGCAGTGAGTAGCTAGAGTGATGACAGAGTCCAGCGACCTGCATCTCTTTGGAGTAATTTTAAAAGAGCAGGAAAAGTCTGAGCAACCTCACCTTTTCCTAGTTTTGCTTTGATTAATAGAAGCTAATTTCTTAACCAACAAAGTAGGGATACAATCAGCAGCTTCTTTTTCTGTCCCAGGATTACAACATGGAATAGATTTTAAATAAGGAATCTGTAATTCCATTGAGCTCCCAAGGGATTTGTTACACATAAAAGGTTTTCCTTAATTAATTCCTCTTTTTCCTTGCAGAATGCAGACTGTGAAGGTCCAACATTATTGTTCTTCCCTGGGTTTGGCATTAGTTGTTCTTTCTGCTACTCATGTCCCATTTTCATTCTTTTTTTTTTTTTTTTTTTTTTTTTTTGGTGTCTGGTCCTCAAAGGGAAATCTCAACCTTCCTTTAATCCTCTACCTCTCAGACTGGCATTTAAATTAAAGCTTTGGCCTTTGTCAGAATTCAAATGCAATTTATCAAACAATCTTTGCAGGTATCCTCATCACGAATTACACCAATATATTTTTTCTGATAATGGTTAAATTTTGCATTCGTTTTCAGAACCGGTCCTCAGGAATCCATTTATCTTACAACTCCTCTATGAACTCTGCCCTTGCCTGCCATTCCAAAATATCAGAAGAGTGCCGGAGACCCCTGCAGGTCTTCATCTCTTTGACTCTCTGGCCAGAACTGTAATTAAGCTTTTCTGCCATTATCTGCCTACACCCCCCTAGCTTCTGTGTCACAGTCTCAGTCCTACAGCAGCTTCTGATTCCTAATTGGCTGGCTCACTTTACTCCTGACTGGAAAATCTACACATCCCACTCATCCCACAGTTCCTCCTCGTGCAAAGAAGCCACCTTAAATCTGTACCCTAAGTGTGTTTGATTTGCAAGAGGATGTTTTCCGTTCGAATTTAATATGAAGCATGGGGCTGGATCCAAAGTTAATGGCGAAGTGGGCAAAACTTGCCCAATGACCTGCTGATTTACTGTTCTTTACCCTGTGCGGTGCCCTGCCTTCTTTAGAATATAGAAGTATCTCAAGTAAATACAGCCAAAAATTCACTGTACAAGCTACAGTCTTAGACTTGCCCTTTGGCTTTATCCATCCATCAATGAGCGAAGGCAGTTCTATCCAGAAATGTTTTTCCTATCCTATTTTTTTCCACAATGGGCCTTTTTTCCTTTTTCTTTTCTGCTTTATTAAATTTTTCCAATCACTGACGACTAAAATAACTCACAAATAACTTAGCTCATATTTAAAATCCTCTAATGAATTTTCACAAGAGACTAGCTTCTATTTTGTTTATTGGTTCCAACATCAGCCGAGATTGCCCAGCCCTGAGCTCTGAGGAGGACCCACACATACCAAATGTGGCAGGAGCTCTGCTGAGCAATTTGATTTTTCTACATCTAGGAACAAAAGCAGTCATAGGAAATTGCAGGCTCAGTATTTTAAGTAAATGGTCCCTTAAGGAGGCACAGTAACCTTTTCTGTTGTTGAGTTCAAATTACCCCATCTTCTACTAAGATCTCAATGAGTTCTTAAGGCCTTTCTGGGGGCACCTGGGTGGTTCAGATGGCTAATCGTCTGCCTTCGGCTCAGGTCATGATCTCCAAGTCCTGGGATCCAGCCCCAAGTTGGACTCCCCCTGCTTGTGCTCTCTCTCACTCTCAAATGAATAAATAAAATATTAAAAAAAAATAATAAAAACATTTTTTTGAAAAGGGCACCTGGATGGCTCAGTCAGTTAAGTGCCTGCCTTCTGCTCAGGTCATGATCCTTAGGGTCCTGGGATCCAATCCCACATCCAGCTCCCTGCTCAGCCGGGAATCTGCTTCTTCCTCTCCCTCTGCTCCTCCCCCTGCTCCTGCTCTCTTGCTCACTCACTCTCTCAAATAAATAAATAAAATCTTAAAAAAAAAAAAAAAGCCTTTCTGAAACAAAGAATGGTATTACAAAATAATTTGGCAGCTGAATTAATAAGAGTTTTGAGCAGAGTTTTGTTGGACAGGTGTTAAGGCTACTAAGAAAAATAGATCCCAAAGTTGTCTATAAATTTAGTACAAAACCCATCAAAATACCACTTGATTTTAAAAATTTGGCAACATGATTCAAAAGCTTATTTGGAAACCTGAAGAGTAGCCAAGAAACTTTGATAATGAAGCATAATGGGAGGGAGGAGAAAGTCTTTCCTGGTCAGGTGTTAAAATTATATCACTACAATAATTTTTAAAGTATATTATTAGCTTAAGAATAAACAGATTGATAAATTTAACAGAGCAGAAGGTCTAAAAATAGGTCACAGTATATATAAGAATTCAGTTTATGACATTTTAAATTGGCAAGAGAAAGATTATCCAGTAGATATTTGGACAGTGGGTTCATCTGCAAAATAAAAAGGCAGATTCCCTACCTCACACTTTACACCAAAACTAAAATTCCAGTGTTACTAAAAACTTAACAAAACAAACAAAAAAACACAAATAAATGTATTAGAAGAAAATATAGGTTAGTATCTTTATATCTTATAGTGAGGTGAGAACTTTTTTTTTTAGATTTTTAAAAATTTTATAATTTTTTTTAAGTAATCTCTACACCCGACGTGGGGCTTGAAATCATAACCCCAAGATTAAGAGTCACATGCTGTACCAACTGAGCCAGCCAGGTGCCCCCAGAGGTGAGAACTTTCTAAGGATGAAACTGAAGGGAGAAAATACAAAAGAAGAAACTTCTCTAAATGAAAAATTGTCACATATTAAATTACAAGGGAAACAACTGTGAAAACAGTTGTGATATATGTGGAAAAGAGTTTAGTTGCTGTGTGTAAAGTTCTTCTAAAGTGGCGAAAAATGTACATCACCATAAAAAAATGTGTATGAGATATGAGCAATAGTATGCCACAAAAGAAATAATGACAGGGGCACCTGCCTGGCTCCACTGGAAAAGTGTGCAACTCTTCATCTCGGGGTCATGATTTCAAACTCCACATTTGGTGGACAGATTACTTAAATAAATAAATATTTTTAAAAAGAAGAAATAATGACAAACATTAAAATGTCCACTCACACTCTTAATTTAAGGTAAAAACACTATTATTTTTTTCAGTGAAATTAGTAAAATGTGTATCTTTTGAAATAATAATACACCTGAAATAGTACTTTTCTGGAGGGCAGTTAGCAACTCGTACCCACAGCCTTTAATATGTGCCCATCCTTTGGTCAACAAGTCCACTCGCAGGGATTTATGCTAAGAAAATACTTAGATAATTTGTACAATGTATGTGTGTAATGAAAAAAAAAAAAGGAAGCTCTTTCAAAGTCAATAATAAAATATGGTATACTCAGATTTTAGTTTCTAAATACTGTTTCCAACTAAAATGAACCACGCTTTTTAGAGAAATGTCAGATTCCAGGGCTGGAACAGGGGACGTACAGGCTGCCTGGAACATTTTGTGAGAGAAAGCAAGAAAGTGCTCAAAAAATTATGGACACATTTCAAAAGGACACAGGACCCAAATTTAAAGGGGCTCCCACAGGCCAAAGCTGAGACAATGTAAGGATCCGAATAAATAATGACAGTCATAGAATATTTTAAAACGAAACATCTGAGTCCATACTGATCTTAATAAATGAATGAACAGGTCATTAACCAGGGGAGAAGGGAAAGCTCTTTCTTGTAGTAGAATTACAAACAGCCAACATCAAAAGAATGTGGGGCTTGGAAAGTCACATTTTATAACTGTTGTAATAATAGTTTAAAATTATTTTGAAATTTTGAATGAAAAAAATTAAGAGCTGTCAACGAGTGGATGAAAGTTTGAGGAGGAACAGGATATTTTCAGTCTCAAAGTGCCTCCCTACAAATTACTTAGGAATTAATAGGGAAAAATAGTGACTTTACAATGTATTAATCCAGCAAATGCAACCTTAGCCAACGAATCAAAGTTCACATCACCCCTAATGGGACAAACCGGTATTACGTGCTTCCTGATATGAGGCCCTGAGAATATGATTTCTGTGGTGTTCTTGTTGAAATGTATTCTCTCTCTCCAATCATGAGAAAATATCAGACAAAGTGAAAGACCCCGTACAGAATAACTGGCTTCTGCTTTTCAAAAATGTCAAGATCATGAAAGACAAAGAAAGGCTGAGGATTAAAGGAGGCTGAAGAAATGTGACAACTAATTACAAGACTAGATCCTAGATGAGAAAAACACTGCTATTAAGGATGTTGACAAAATCTGAGTATGAATTGCAGATTAGATAATATTACTGTGTCAGTGTTACATGTCCTGACTTTGCTAAACATACTGTAACTGTAAGAAAAAAATCCTGTTCTTAGGAAGCACTTACTGAAATATTTACGGCTTAAAGGCATGATATCTGCAAATTATTTTCAAATGGTTCAGAAAATATACATTGAGAGAAAGTCAATGACAAGGAAAATGAGGCAAAATATTAATAATGAAGTAAATCTGAGGAGAGGAATACAACCTTCTCTCTACTATGCTTGCCATTTTTCTGGAAGTCTGAAAGTATATAGAAATAAAACAATAAAAAATCATAGCGCTCCGCCAGGATATTAAAGTGGAACTATTCTATGGCAAAGGCATTTATTTATTGGCAAACAAAGATGTCAGTATTGTTCAGTGAAAAAAAAAAAAGCCTAAGACTCATCCCCCCCTTCGTTGTAGTCCCGTATGTAGAGCTGCAAACCAACAATCCATGAGGGATTCCACGTGGTGTTAATAACCCTCCCGTCTGTACGGTAGAATCACGGAAGACGCTGTTGGTTTGTTTCTCTGTATTTTCTAATTTTCCATCAGTAAAAGCGAATTGAAAGAAAGGTTTTGCTTTCCAGGTGACTCTCCTAAGAAGAAGAAATAGAGCAGACCATTCTGAGCCAGTCCGATCATGTTTTGCTCATGGGCAGAAGAAACAATTGCGTGATCTTCAACTGTGCTTTCTCAGTATTCCGTACGTGATTTATGTTTTTCTCCTAGACAGCTGCACCTTCCTGAGGGGTTGCTCACCCTTTCTCATTTATATCACCTGCAGGCCACCAGATACAGGGCCTCAGGTTGTCTATTATCACTGTACAACTGTATTATTTTCTTTGTGCCAGGCAGCTCTACTAATAGCTGCCCATTTAATTTCCATCCAGAACTCTGCTTCCAACAGCCCCTCTCCTCAGGCCTCCACCCACCTCCGCAACCCCGAGTGTCCGTGGAGACTCAAAACCACAGGATGGATGTGCTTCACCGGCCCGGAGCACCAATTTTCTTCAGATAGGAGAAGGAGAGGATGTTATTACTAGAGTCAAACAAGCCATTACATTCAGCCAAATTGAAAAATGACGTAAATTTTTAAAATAAGATGGGAAAAAGTTAAAAATAAAATGGGAACTTCAAATGATTTAAAGCTCATAGGCCTCAGGCAAGCCTTTCCAGTCTAGCCCCTGGAATTCTGGAGGTACGAGTCCCTTTCTCATTCCCCTTTAAGGAATTTCCAGTGGAAAAGTTTGAGAAGCAGGGATCTAGGACATTCACCCCTCTAACTGCTTCTCTATTAGCCATTAATTCTTTCACATCGTAGGAAATGAGTCCTCCCCCTCAAGAGTGTCTATTCAAAAAAGTGCCCTGCACACAGTCATCTTATCAGAACTGTACAACTAACAAGCAGTGGGATTCTTTTAAACACTGGCATTTGAAACATGCATAACTCAAAACACACAAAAAAAGGGAAGAAAATGATGATGGGACACAATTTAAAGGCAATCAATTTCTTAGCGACAGTTCCTTTGCACAAAGTGAGCCCTGGAAATAGCCCAGCGAAACTCTACAGTCACTCCCAGTGGCCTGCTGTTTTCAGGATCAATTCAAACGTATAAAGGCTTAAATTGTATACATTAAAAAGAAGGGGCGCTTGGGTGGCTCAGTCGGTTAAGCATCTGACTTCAGCTCAGGTCATGATCTCAGAGTCCTGGGATCTAGCCCTGCGGTGTTGTGCTCCCCACACAGTGGGGGGTCTGCTTTGTCCCTCAAGCCTCTCCCTCCACCCCTCCCCCTACTCCTGCTCTCTCACACGCTCTCTCTCAAATAAATAAATAAATAAATCTCAAAAAAAAGAAGAAGAAAGATACACAAAGGAAAAACCTTGGCAAAACCGCCTAAGATCAGACTATTTTAGACTTAAACAGCTGTCATTTATAGAAACATAAAGTTCAGTACCCTAGGTCAGTTTTAGAATTCGCACAGAAACATTTTTTCCTTCACGCCATTCAAATTGCCTGTAATGAAAACAGTCTCAATTATAAAAATTACTCTAAAATAATGGGAGGTCGACTCTTAAGAACAGATCATTTTGAAAGAAGATGAAACTGGTTTCCTCTGATGTAATGTTTACCTACTTGGTTCTTCAGCAAACATTTCATTATGTCCTTGACGTTGAAGGCATTCCTTAAGTGGGAATAAAGACTTTTTATTTTTAATAGAACACTGGAACCTATCCCTAGGTGGGAGAGTCACTGGAACAGAGCATGCCCACCTCACAACAGCTCCACGATGTTTTCACTCTAAAGGGCCACTTTCAAATATAAGCCATTTTCTCTCCTATTTCAGTGACATTTCGATTACCTATCTTGTTTTGGGCTCTCCACCATGGCTGATTTGGTTAAAATCAACCCAAAGGACTAAAATCACCTCATTGGAAAGCAGCAGGAAGGCAATGACCACATAAAATCCTGCTTTGTCGATAGCAGGCACTCAGGAAAGGTGCCTTGAGCTAATTTGCTTCCTGATAAACACAGTGTTTTTGAGAGGAGACATTTCGATGCAAGAAAGCAGCTTCTAACTACCTCAGAAGTGCGTTAATGGATCTCCGTAGCTGAACGGCAATAAGACCGAAAGACTTGAATCAACAAGCCAACTAAATCTGTTGCTAGGTTCTCAGAGCCGACATGAAATAAGAGCCCCCAATAACATTTGGGGGCAGTCCCTGAGATTAACCAGGAAAAAGAACCAACTTCTGCTTAGCACAACGCATGGCATAGAGGAGACGTTCAGTGACTGTCTGGTGGCTCTAGAGGCGACAGTAAAGAGGCTCCTGTGATCGTCTACTATAAAGGTACTACTCGTTCAATTCATTCAACAAGCATTGTTACGTGTTTTAGGCAATAGGGAGACAGTAGTGAGGAACAAGTGAAAATTACTACTTTCCAGGCACTTACTTTCCAGTTGCAGTGGAGAAAAGTTAGACAATAGACAACTAAATATACAGTATATTAGTGCCAAATGCTTAGAAGAAGAATAAAACAGGAAGGGCGTATGAAATGTTGAAGGGGAGTTAAAAGCCAGATATGGGGACCAGGGAAGAACTCCCTAGGAAGGTGACTTTTAGTAAAGATTTAAAGAAAGTGAAAGTCATATGGGTATCTGAGCGAAGAGCCTTCTGGACAACGGTGACAGCACATGCAAAAGCCCTGAGGCAGAGGAGTTTCAAGGAAGAGCAAAGAGGCCAATGTGTCTGTGCACAGGAGATGAGAGAAATGTGGGTGGAGAGGGCAGAGCACAGAAGCCCTGGTAGGTCCCAGTTAAGACTTCTGTATCTAACAAGAGAGGTGGGAAGCAATTAGGGTTTTCTGACTTAGCTTGTAACAGGCTCACTTTGGCTGCTTTGTGGAGAGTAGACAGCAGGTGAGCAAGGGCTTACTTAGCTGGGAAGGGGAGCTATTTGTTTTAAAATGAAGAGGCTGGAGTTTGCAGCTTTAACAAACTCCCTAGCTGATTCTTATGCATAGTAAAATTTAAGAACATCCACGTTAAATTAAGCACTTGAGACAAAAAATTGATTTTATGATCTAATTACTTGGTAGTCACTAATCCACTGTGGAGAAACAGGGTCTAAGCCATCGGACCGAATTCAACTAACAACCTGTCTATTTGGTGACACAATTCCAAACAGTGCTTCAGAAAGAGAACTGCCAAGGGACCTTGGCCTCTTGCTCTGTGACGCAGGACACCCTCTGAGACCTTTCTCCTCTACAGAAAAGGAAAGTAGAGCTAATGCGATCATTCTGTGACCTTGATAAGGTCACAGAGCATGTATTCCAGAAATATACATTTCAGGGTTCAGCCAAAAGAAAGCTTCTGAGCAGGCGATTTTCCAAAATTTTTTAAAGTAAAGTTTTTCATTCTCTTTTTAAATAGAAGTTACGGAAGACATATCTTATTCTAAATACATACGTGTGCATAGGTACGCATATATATTCCATTTATATAGTCTACATTTTTATTAAAATACACTCTATATATCTCAAAATTTATGACTACTACTTTTTAAATACACAACAGGAATTTATATTCACAAAAATTATAACAATTCTTTCTGACTGAATTTCCTGATGCTAACAATTAGCATTTGTGTGGCACTTTGTAACTGAGATAACGAGACCCAGTTCCACAAACTGTACATAAACATTTCTTTCTACTTTATGGTCACTCTACGTGCGCGTGCGCACACGGATACCTTAAATAGTTTGTGATCTAGTCAGGAACAAAGACAGTCTTCTGTTTACCTTTCCTGTTTTTCTATTCCTTTTGTGTGCCTCTGAAGTGTTTTATGTGCTTCCTCCGAGCTCTGCAGCCCTCAGACACCCAGGGGAACGCTCAGCTGACCACTGACTGACCCATCTTGAACAATGCAACCCTCAGCATTAATTATCAGATATTTTGCTCCTCTATTTATTCGACTTCTTTGGCTTTCTCAAAAACAAAATTTAAAAACTCCCAAGAGGCTAAAACCTTTATAACTGAGAGCCTTAAATACAGTAGAGTGGATTTATTGGCTCCTTGGGTTATTTTTCGTGAGAACATTTACATCCTGCCCCTCTTCTGTCCTTTGACCCAATTTCTTGAAGGTATTTCACCATTAATGCCTAATTTCCTGTGAATTTCTATAAAGGCACATAATGAGTTGAATTTTTAAAAAGCATTCATTGCTCACAGGATGGTGGGTTACCCAGGGACAGATGATTTTCTTGAGTAGAGTAAAGGGAGTTGGCTGCAAATAATGGAGGCGGATTACCTTCTCGAGTGGAAGAAGCCACGAGGCGTTGAAGTTTAAGGCCAGGGTCTAACCTTTGAGGCTTTGTAGACAGAAATAGGTAGCAAAGGACACAGACGCTGACGACAAAGGCAAGCAGAACAAGGGCAGCAGTTCCCAGTCCAACCAGGGCACCGATGCTGAAGAAACAGTAAGAACATTCTCACCGTCACAAAATGGTTTACACATACACTAGAGAGAAGGTCTGAAGACTGTCCGTTCTTGCTTCAGTCATTCCTAACCAAACTCTATTTTAGTATAAGCAGTATATGATTGAAATCTATAGCTCACCTTTTGCTTTCATCAAATTCTTACATTTTCTCTACACATTTATATGTCAACATTAGTATAGAGAACCATGTGAACGCCTATGGCAGGTGAAAGGTCATGTGATTTTCTTGGGCCAGTTTAAAAATATTTCAATCAAAGAAACCTCTAGTAGTATATTTTAGAAAGAAAAATCATGTTCACCCACAAAAGATGAATAGAAAAATACTGACTGGTGCAAAAGTAGTAAAGCAAATGTTTACCAGAAATGAAGAACTTTTCCTCTGGAAAAGTATGGAAGATAGCACTTACTAGGACACAAAACCACAACTCTTACAAAAGAGGAGAAGAAGGTCTAATGAAAGGAAAGACATTTATAAAATTTATATAAAGTTCAGGTGTAGCCTGAGTTTTTCCTTTAGAAAAGAGCACACCACCAATGGCTCCTGGCACTAAGGAAGGACCCCTTGTGCTTTTCTCCAAAAAAAGTGTCTATCTGCTATTAGTTTCTCTGCATTCACTTTGTGGTCACTCCTTCTGATACAATCATCTATAAAACTAATCATTTGAGAAGTAACACAGTTTTCATAAGCCTGTGAACTCAATATTTTTAAGTGGGGAAAGGAACTTGGAGAAAAATTATCTTGAAAGACTAATAAGCAAACATATGTACTTTACTTTCCCGAACCCAATATATGTGTGGGTATGTAAATATACATAGAGGTTTTAAGGGGCTCAAGAGCTCATACTTCTGTTGACTTTCCCACAGTGCTGTGCATGCATATTAAAAGCACTGAATAGAGTACTTAGCTTATAGTAAATAGAAGTAAATGATAGTAAATAGAGGGGCGCCTGGGTAGTGCAGTCGGTTAAGCCTCAGACTCTTGATTTCAGCTCAGATCATGATCTCAGGGTGGTGAGATCAAGCCCCTAGACAGGCTCAGGCTGGGTGAGGAGCCTGCTTAAGATTCTCTCTCCCTCTCCCTCTGTCCCGCCCCCCTCTCTCCAATCTGAAAAAAAAAAAAAAGAAGAAGAAGAAAAAGTAAATCATAGTATAATCATCACTGAAAAGTAATCATCGTCGAAATGGTCGTTGAAAAGTAATGATCTTTTTCTTCATCATCGTCCTGGCCTATCTGTAGGCTTCCGCTATTTCCTAGAGATTGGGGCCCCGACAAGTTTGCCATGTACCAGGGGGAAGGAGGGGAGAATTTGACCAGGGAGGCTAGGTGTGTTAGGGCTCTGGAAAGGAGAACAGAATTAAAAGTGAGGTGCTTAAGCTCATCCCATTTATCCTTGATTTTAGGAGATAAAGTCCCCCCACCCCCACCCCCACCCCCAGCCATTTAGAGATTGCCTCCTTGGCCACAGACTTGGAGTCAGACCTCCAGACCTCCAAAGATACTTGTGCCTGGTTGATTAATGTCAGCCCAATTCCCCTGGCTCTGCACACAGTGAAGCCTGGATAATTCTGTGGCTAGAGTCAGTGTATGTTTTATATGTAAATTGGAGTTTGCCCTCACTCGTGCACTCTCTTCCCGGGGCGAGACTCCTTGGCTCTGGCAAGGTCTCTTTCAGGTTTGTTGGCCCCAAAGCTGACTTTTGTTGATTATATGCGCCAGGGAGGGTTAGGACTCTGCACAGACACAGGGAAACATAATCCACTCAATGAACATTATCTGCTGCACAAGACAGCTAGGCTGCCACACATCTAGAAAGATTCTTGAAATGAGAACCAGTTATTTAAAAAATGCTCAAAGTAAAAAGTAATTTAGTCAATTTAAAAGTAAAATTGTCAACCTAATTAAATTCAACATGCATATTGTGAGCTTTTAATGTACACAGTTTAAAAACCCATCACATGATTGGGATAAACAAAGCATGCTCTTTCTGCTTTCTAGTATAATGAAAGCAGGTTCTTCATAATCTTGACAGACAGCTTGGGTCACAGTCCCATTTTACAGAGACGTTGCTTCATGCGTACAAAACTCTAGATAAAGACGAAACTCTAGGAATCTCGGAAAATAGTCCTGTTGACACTACTTACTGAACTCATGTGTTGCCCTGTGCAACAGGCATTATTTTCCTAGGTCCTGAAGCAGGTCACCAAAGGAAGCCCTGAGAGGTTAGGGATTTTGTAAAGAGGAGAAGAGACTGGGGTGGGCCAGACACAGGAAAGGGGGAATTCTCCTTTCCTCCCAGCACCTCGATGGCAGTCGGCTTTGCAGTCTCTGGGGGAGGGTCTGAAGCTGCCGCCTCGTTCATGCCGCAGGTCTCCGACTTGGAACCGTTGCTTACCTCGTGCCTTTCTCTAGCAGCTGTAGAATCTCAGAACAAATGCTAGTGACTCCGGCAATGTTTTGCACGGTTGGACTATTTTAAATTTGGGTGGAGAGCAAAGAATATGAGGGAAATGAAGCACTGAGTTTTTGCCTCCCCATTGTGTTCTCCGTGCTCAGTAACTAACAAGACCCCCAGATTTAATACTGCCAACTGATGTCCTCAGTTGAAATGATTTTTGTATGTCCTAGGAACTGAGCTCTACTGTGCGTTGAGTCCATGCTGAGTGAAGACCCCAGCCAGCTATTCATTCTTTGCGCCCTCATAAACCTATCCTCTGCTGCCTGTCACTTTGGAACTATTCAAGGATATGAGCATCCCAGACACTTTTCCAATTGAGTTTGACTTAAGAGTTGCAGTCTCTGTCGGAGGTGCTGCCATCATTATTAACACCTCCAAAGACTGGAGCGGGGTTACTGTGCTATTTTCCAAAAGGCCAGACAATATGCCAGTGCAATACTGATTACTTCTCCGAATGAGACGGATAAGCTGCCATTATTTTCCGAGATTATGCCCCACTCTGGCACCACACAATGTTGTTAGCTGAACTTACTGGTAAGAGGCACCCTTTTTGAGATTTTTTTTGAAGCTCGTAATACATTTTTTAAAAATTACTGCCTCAAGAAATAACATTTAAAGTCATTTGCTGTGGACTGGACATGTGTGACAAACTCTGGATCATGCTAGAGAAATAACACTCTTCCCCTTTCCAGCAGAGTCTCTGTCTTGTCAGGCACAAGCTAATTGGTTTGTGAGAACCAACCGAAGGTGGGTCTGGAGTGCTCTCACATTCATTCTCCAGGCAAAATCAAAGCATCAGGTTCAAAGGTTGCAATCTTTTGGAGTGGGGTGGCGGAGGTGGGGGGGGCACTGAACAGTGAAAATATCTGCATAAATACTAGGTGGGGACAGGTAAAATTCCCATCATAGGACAAAGAGGCAAGGAAGACTCCACCTGACGAAGTCTCTTGTCTTTCCAGTAATGGCCGAGTGGCTCAGGTGTTAAGAAAGGGGGGTCCTGCAAAAGGTTCTACGGAGTGTGTATTATAAGGGCAAGTAAAACTTTCCCTGCCTGTGGGTCTCCAATTCGGTTCTGGGTCAGTGTCGGATCGCCTGAAAAGAGCAAATTCTAAAGTCTTGTCGCTGTTTGCGTACACACACACCCCTTTTTGATTTCTTCTCGCCCTCAGAGAGACTTTAAATACTCTGGTCCTTGGTTAATACCTTATAATGAGTCCCGAAGTCTCCCCCTTTCTATTCAAAGCACCAAATGCCCAAACAAATCAGAAAGAGAATGAAAACCTCCTCAAGTTATCTGCGTGTCTTCTCTACCCGCTGAGCCTCCTGCCTGGGACTCGTCCCTGGCGGGCGTGGAGCCCCGGCGCGGGGCTGAGTCGGGCCAGCGGAGCCGGCACTGCGTGCGCCCCGGGCGCACAGCCCGCGCTCCTCCCGCGCTCCTCCCGCGCCAGCCTCGCCGGGGGGCCAGGCCCGTTCACACTTCTGGCCGCCACAGCCTGACCCTCGCCGGACGGGGGCAGCACGGGGCGGGCCCCGGGGTGGAGCAGCTCCGAGCCGGGCGCGCGTTCTCTGCAGGTCCCTCACCCCGGCCTCGGAGGCTCCGTGTCCTTCCGGAGGGACCCGGCCCCAGCGGGCGACCCTCCCAGTCCCGGGGTGGCACCGCTCGTCGCCTCCCCAGAGCCCGCCGCCAGCCCGCCGCCCTGCGCACCTGAGGCTCCACATGTAGCTGTGCTTGTAGGGGAAGTAGCTGCCCGGCTCGCTGCAGCAGTACTTGAGGTCGGCGAAGCCGCAGCAGTAGAGCAGGGCGGCCCCCTCGCCGCTCCGGGGGCACTCGAAGGGCTCCACGAAGCTGTGGTTGAGGCTGTAGTAGCCCGAGCACACGCGGCTCGCCTCGCTCATCGCGGGCGGCTGCGGACAGGGGCGCGCGAGGCCCCGGACCTGCCCTCGGACCGCCCGCGCCCCGCACCGCCCGCGCACCCCCACGGCCCGGGCTCGTCTCCTGCGAGCGGGGGTCGGTCGCACTGCGTGTGCGTTCAGCCTTCGCGCGCCTCCTCTGCGCTCTCTCCTCCCCCTGCCCACATGGGCTCTGGTCGCTTTACTCGCGCTTCTCCCTCTTCTTACTGAGTGGCCCTTTTTTCTGCCGCTCTTCAACCCTGTACCTCTTCTCCCCCTCCCTTCGTTGGCTTTCTTCACGCTCCCTTGACTCCCCTCCACGACCTCTCACTTCATCGACGGCCTGGGGAGTTCAGCTGGCCCCACGGCACGCCAGAGAGCGATTTCACCCAAAGGAAAAGTGGAGGTGTCATATATGTTTGCCGAAGTTGCCGTTCTGCCTCCCCAAGGACAGGGCAGGTGGGTTCCCGGCAAAACAGAGCAGGGCCAGGGGAACCTTTACCCACAGGGGGCCACCGACCCACGGAGCTGAGTAGTGGGCAGAACCAAAGACCCTGAGCTACCAGGGAGGGGGTGGGTGGCGAGGACTACTCCGTCTTTGAGAAGTACACGTGAAAGATTTAAATTTGCCAGTTAAAAAAAAAAAATCAAAGACAGGAACAAGATTTTTCATCAAAAAGCTAGCCATGCATTCCGTATTCTGTGAAATGGCCTGCAAAAGGAAGAACAGGCCAGAGATTCAGGGAAAGAAGGTGAGCACTTTCTGCAGAGACAGGTAGACAGAGAAGGAGGCAAAGGAGATAAGGAGAAAGAGACCTGAATCCCTTGTGAAGGGCTGCAGAAATTTCTCTTGTTTGGTATTCTCATTTAGTAATGCGTTTGTTCACAAAGTCTTAAAATTACAGTAGTAATGAATGCCCTTTAATAAACCAAACAACATCTTGGTGTGCAAAGAAGAAAATAGTGATAGCCTTAAGGTGGGAGATGTGGTGACTGTGACATTCGTAGAATTGGTAAAATAGACAGAACGGTGTTCCTTTCTCTTCATTTGTTTCTGCGTCTTTCCTTTCGGCCAGAGGGTGGATTGGATGTTGCCATTCTGAATTTTACCTTGTTGGGGGCTGGGTGTTTCTGTATTCCCAGAAGTATTCTTGAGCCTTGTTCTGGAATGTGGTTAAGTCACTTGGACCCGGTTGGAGTCTTTTGAGTTTGCTTTTAACCTTTGTTGGTGGAACCAGAGTGGGCTCGAGGACTAAAGTTTTCCCCATCACTGAGGTGATGCTCTTCCGAATCCTCCACTGGACACCTTGTGAATTCCGAGAGTTCCCGTTCTGACTGGTGCAAACAAACTATGACACGCCTCCTGACCGCTCACAGGAGTGTTCCCTCTGCTCCTTTTAGGTAGCTCTTTTCCTGGCTTCCGGTAGTTTCTTGACAGGCCTGTGCCGGTCAGTACTCTGCTGAAAACTCAAGGAGATCCTCCAGGGATCCAGTTCTCTCTCTCTCTTCTCTCTCTCCAGCTCTCTACTCCCTGGTATCCTGTTCTGCCCCTCTCTAGCCACTGTGGCTTCTTGTCCTCCCACCTTGGTCTTCTCAACTGAGGAAAGCACTGGACTCTCCCTGGTCCTCTCCTGGTGCTGCCGCTGTCTGGAAGCTCTCTCCAGGCAGTAAGCCAGAGAAATCATAAGCCCTCCCCTGTCTGTTTCCCCTCTCTTGGGGATCCTTGTACTGTGCTCCGTGATACCCGTGTTCAAAACCTATTGCTTCTCCATCTTCTGCATTTAGTTTTATAGGCAGGAGGGTTAATCTTGTCCCTGTTAAATCATTTTAGCTTAAGTTGGCCAGGCGATTAGACCTGATCCAATCTAGGCCAGTTAGGCTCTCTGTCCTGGGATTGGGATTGTGCCCTGGGGACAGGAATCCATAGGGAGCTAACATACGGGGAAAGACAGAACAAAGCAGGGAGGAGCAGCAAAGAAAGGGCAAAAGGAGTGCTAATGGTTTTGCAATTCTGTGCAAGTCCTTTCCTGAGACCCACCATACTCCCAGCACTGCGATTTTTGGAACATCCCTGACTCCTTAGAGTAAAATCCCCTTTCTGGCTGAAGTGCATTCAACTTGAATTCTATTGCTTGCACTCAAAGAGTTCTAACTCCTACAGCACGGCTCCCTTCGGAGGTGACAGAGAAGGCAATTGAAAGGCAGAAACCCGGGCTCTTTGACCAGTGAAGCTTGTTCTGTTGCAAGGTTGGGGGGGGGGGTGCAGTGGACTTTTCTTCTGTTGTGCAAGAGGAAAAGAAATTTGGGGATGAAAGAAATGAAAACTCTTTTGGACAGTGATATCGATTGTCTCAATAAAACTGAAGTCTTTCTGGAGCCTGAGACACCAGGGTGGAACATGAGTGGCGGGGAGAATGGAGGAAACTGAGGGCAAACACTAGGAAACAATCTCGGGTGACAGGCAGAGCGAGAACTGGCACCTCGCTGAGGGCCCGGGTGCACTTAGAACCCCTAGCTTTCTGGTGGAACCAACCCGCTGGCTCATGTGATTTTCTCCAACAATGAATGTTCCATGATGGAGAAATAGGAGCAGGGAAATGAGCAGTAGGATTTGCCAGGATGATTCTCTGGGGCTCTGTTCTGGCCCCCTGATGCTTCTGCAGTCACCACAGTGCCTTGGCACTTCCCTAGCCATAGATACACACTGTATACACATGAAAACACACACAGGGAGAATGATGTGCCCACAGGGGCTAGCCTCCACCAAGCTTGGAGTACTTGGAAGCCTCTGAGGTTCAAGTTAACAAAAGAGGCTTTTAACACATGAGGCTTGAGGGCAGTGTCAAGACTGAGGCTTTCAACAGTACCAGTTGAGCAGTTGCCTGCTGTGAGGTCCCACATGACCCAGTCCCCAGCTCCTCGCCTCTAGGCAAGAGAGATTCTGGCAGCCAGTGGGGGTGGGGCTGGCCCAACACCCAAAGATTGCCAAACAGGACACCTTTTATTTTCACGTATCTCCCTGGTTCTCAACAAAGGTGGTATCCCCCCACCCCCCCACCCCCGCTTTGGGAATATTTAGGGAGTAGTTTGGAAATAAGGGGATGACGGTTTTGGTTGTCATGATGACCAAATGCCCTCCTGGCAATGAGGGATGTAGGCCAGGGGTGCTAGACATCCTGACCTCCTGCAACATCTGCAGAAAAACGAGGAACTGTCTGTGATTTTCCACTGTTCCACAGGACATTCACGTAGATGAAAACTGTATTTATCTAGAACCTGTGCCTGGGTTACAAATAAAATACAATGTATTTGTTGAATTTTCCAGGAATGTAACTACCATGTAATTTGAGGGAAGATTGTTCTTTGTTTTGTTTGAAACTTTACCAAGAGTTTTCCACTCTTTGGAAAATGAGGTGCCAGTGGTAATGTTGCTTGCGATGTCCTATTTGAGTTGCCACCACTGCCCCTCCCCCCCCCTCCAGCCTGCGTTTGTGCCCTGAGGGGACTTAGAGCTGCTGCTTGCACACTGCTGGTGTAAATGTCATGTCTTTGGTATCGTACTTGAGCACTTCCACATGGAAATACATACTCCGTTATAAATTCCATGCCATTCTTTTCTTTATACCACAACAAAGACATTGCATAAATTGTATTAATTTGCTAGGGCCACTGTAACAAAGTACCACAGACTGGTGGCTTTCCCAGGAGAGATGTATTTCTCACAATTCTGGAGGCTCAAAGTCTGAGATCAAGGTGTGGGCGGGGTTGTTTCTTCCCATGGCTGTGAGGGAAGGGTCTGTCCCCGGCCCCTGTCCTTGGCTTATCGTCGGCCATCTTCTCCCTGGGTCTTTGCATTGTCTTCTCTCTGTATGTGTCTGTGTCCAAATTTCCTCTAATTATAATGACTTTGCTTTAACTTGATTTCCTCTTTAAAGACCTTATCTCCAAATAGGGTCACATTCTGAGGTACTGGGGGGTTAGGACTTGGTCTTATGAGTTAGGGGGGATACGCAGATTCATCCCATACAATTGGGTATGTCGATCCATCATACTATATATACATTTCATTTCAAAATAGCAAAGGGAGAGTTACAGAGACACATCTTTTTTTTTTTTTTAAGATTTTATTTATTTATTTGACAGAGATAGAGACAGCCAGTGAGAGAGGGAACACCAGCAGGGGGGGTGGGAGAGGAAGAAGCAGGCTCCCAGCAGAAGAGCCTGATGTGGGGCTCGATCCCATAACGCCAGGATCACGCCCTGGGCCGAAGGCAGACGCTTAACCACTGTGCCACCCAGGCGCCCCTACAGAGACACATCTTAAAACACGGGGACACTGAGTCTGATAGGGTTGAGAAAGACTGGTAAACTCAGAGATGAGCGTTGCTGCTTGCCTCTGATCTCCAGCCCAACAGGATTCACCCGGACCAGGCATGATGGAACGGAGGGAGAGAGAGATTGAGAGTAGCAACTGACTGGCTATTGGGTAAAAGCAAAACAAGGGTTCAAATGAAGCTGACTTGGTTGCAGAAAAAATGAAGAAGCCAGATGAGTGCTTTGCTCAAAAGCCTTCAAAAGATCCTTATTTCCAAACCCGCTGTAAACCAGTGCCACTCCCCTCTCCCCACTTCACTGCTCTCAAGACCATCTCGAATGTGCTCTCCTGCTCTGGCAACTCAGTCTCCTTCCTGCCTCAGAAATATCTTCATGCATTTTTCCATCCAAGGGATACCTTGACTTTCTTCTTTCTCTGGAAATCTTCGTCCAAAGTCCAGCTACAGGAGTCTCTCACCACCCAGCTCCCTGAAACTGCTAGAATCAGGCAATTCCTAAATAGAATGGAATTTAAGAAGACACACGTGAGAGGCCACGAGGAAGCAGGGGTCATGACAAAGCGGACTTACGGCTTACAAGCTCCCAGGCAGCAGAACGTGTGCATACGCGTATGCAAAACCAAAAGGAGTAAAATTACTTGTTGGCGATAAAAGGAGGTTAGAAGCGGAAGGGGAGTTACTGAGTGAGTGTAATGCCCACGGCGGCCTGGTGTTGATGTGCTCTTGCTGCCATAGGGGTCATAGCGAGCCCTGTCCCTAGAGCTATGTGTATCCCTCAGTCCCTTGGGTACCAGTCTCCATGGGAGCTGGCGATGTCTGGATTCCTGCGAGTGCCGCATGGTTGGGATGGAAATCCCCTCTATCAGATTTAACATTACAGCTGTTACTGACTTGGGGGGAACATGTAGCAAAGGTTATAGGACCTTAAGGTGCACATCCCTTTACAGCTTTCAAACCCCGTCCAGACTCTAATAGGTATTTGTTCCTCCCTTCCTCCTTCCTATGGTTGTCTGGTTTTTGGTTTCTGGGCACAGCCCTGGGCTTGGAGGTGGCTGGCCCTTCCCGGGCACCAGGCTAGCCCCTGACTGTTGAGCGGCAGGCGCTGGTTCCAGGGTTAAGCGTCTGACCTCGGCTCGCTGACTCAGTGCGTTTCAGGCTCTCGCTGGCAATGCTGGGACAGAAGCTGTCCGTCCCCTCCTGGATGTGGAGGAAAGCCCAGGCCCGGATGGCGCTGGCCGTCAGCCATCTTAGCACAGTGATGGCGGCAGGCCCTGGGATGAGGAGGGCACTGCAGGAGGCAGGCCTGAGGGCCGGAAAGAAACTGGGTCCCTTCTTTACACGGAGTCACTGGCCTGAGGTTTCCTTTGGGAGCCAATTAATTGCCTTCATTGTCTAAACGTCTCTGAGCTGGGTGTTCTGATACTTAGAACCGGAAGTAGCCCCACAACTGCTGTGTTCCAGGATCAGGTACAGGAAGAGGAGGGACATCATAGCGTTTGGGGCCGCTGGCGCGAGCCCTGCCCTCTGGCCGGAGGGCGGCTTGGAGGCCTGGAGCCGAAGTGCCGCGCCTCTGCTGCCGGTCCGCGGGCTGTCAGACCTGGATTCGGAGCTGTAACTGCGAGTCTAACGTAAGTTTCACTGAAGCTTCCAGTGACAGAACAACAGCAGATCGCAGTGTCTTCAGTGAACCACACATTCGAGCGAAAGTGCAGGGCTCAGTGGCCATGGGGAATGCCTGTGAGCCCCAGATGTGCTGGGGAGGGGTGAGCGCCGTGGGAGAGGAGGTTGGATCCGACACCGGCTGTCCTTACTGCTGTGTGCGGCCTCCCAGTACCCCCTCACCGCCACAGACAGACCCAGCGAGCGCTAACCCTTACCACTTGGTGACCATGCTGCACGAGCCAGGCGCTGTCCTGACCCCTTCATGTGTCTTGTGTCGCTTAAGCTTCCTGGTTTGCTCCTCTTCAGAGATGAGGACACTGAGCCACAGAGAAGTTCAGGTCCAATGGCAAGAGGCAGAGTAGGAATTTAAGCCCTGCTACGTGGCTCTGGGTTCTTAACCCTTATGCTAGGAGAGCCTTCACTTCTGAGCGGTACCTCCTTTTCTGCTCCTGGATGCCTCCCGGGATTTGTGAAAGGATGTTGCTCTTTATACTTTGAAGTATGTTTTTTATATGTGTGCATATACTGCCCATGTGTATTGTATATGCGTAAAGTTACACGTTATTTACTTTTTGTATTTATATTATTGTTCATAAAGTTAAAAAAAAAAAAGGTCTCCAGAGTACGCCCTCAGCTGAGAGAACGGTCTTGCCGGGATCCACACTGCGGAAGGAAGGCTACCTGGCCGGAGAGTAGGCCCCCCTCCTGGAGAAGCGTAGGGGTAGAAGCAGGAGCCAAATTTAGAATCGCCATCTGTTGTAGAAAGAACTGTCGGATTTCATCTAAGACCTGAACACGCTGGGAGAACGTTTGGCCCGTGAATAAACAAGCTCGTGGCTCCTGGCCCAGTGGACATGGGGTGAGCATCACCAGGTAAAGATATTCGAAGCTTTTGTGCCCTCAGGTGAAGAACAGGAACCAGTGCTGAGTTAGGGAACTCTGCCCGGAGCTCTGGCACTTGGTCAGGAAGCCGTGGCTGTCACCCACCGGTTATACAAATACCCGCTGAAAGCACGTCACCCCATCTAACAGTCACGGCTTGAGCTGAGACAAGTCTCCTTCCCAGCTCCTGAAGGGCCTGGGTCTTCCAAGTTGGTCCCCAGGGTGGGGCAGAAATGAGGCAAGGTCACTGTATCAGAAGAGCTCAGGGATTAATTTCTGAGCCTCTCCTTTCCCTAAAACTCTCCAGATGGAGGGCGAGGAAAAAGAGACTCTTCCTCCTGTGAGGAGGCAGTTTGAGTAGTTTCATTTGTCAGTATGGTATTTTGTAGTTCTAAGGGGTTTTCTCTTACAGCACCTTACGTTTAACAGTTATTAACCTACTTTGAAGTTGCCCTTCTCCTACCAAGAACAAAGAAGAGACTCTCACTCATTTTGCATTTACTATTCTTGTAGAGATCCAAATATATATTCTTACATCTCAGACTGATTTCATGGGTATTCAAAATGGTTTGGTAGATATCCGGCTAAATTCAGGGGCCCAGTTGAAATGGGGTCTTCTACTCGTCCGCCATCTTGTCTCCTCCTCCCATTTTGCATTTACTATGAATCAGTTATCATCCTAAAGAGTAACTCGTCCTTCCCCCTTCTCCCAGATGAAAGTGGAATTGGCCGTTTGTGCTCCTGGCATCTGGTATAAGGACGGAAGAGGCACTGTTCAGATTGGGCCTGTTAAGTATGGCGTGAATGAGTGGTCCGGAGCCGGTGGGTCCTAGCGAGTGGCAGAAGTGGGGTAGCCTAAACCATCAAAATCTTCAGATTTAATGCATGGAACCAGTGGTTCCCAAGGACAAAATTGATGGCCAATCTACTGAGGTTCTGTCTGATATGTATGGTTGGAGAAACTAGTCTAAATCAGCATTTACTCAAAGCCCCTGCCTCTTTGTCTGCCAGATTTTGCAGGTCCGGGAGTCAAGGACTGGGGATGGGCTCTGCCGGCCGGAAGGTTTGGGTGCCTCTGGGAGGGATGCTCCTACCAGGAGAAATAACCATGTTTTCTATACAGTGGGCCCTGAGACTGCCTTTTGGCCTTCCAAATTCTTCATGCTTCCTGGGGAACGTTCTTTCCTTGTTCTCCTCCCAGAGTAAAGTGTCCAAGTTCTTCACTTTTGGTTATAATTTCAAGTACTGCTACCAACATTCAAATGTCTGTGGGTGTCTCAGAGGTCAAGCCTAAGGGCAGCCACTGTTCAGTGCTCGCTGTGGCACCGCCTGTGACAGCAGCAGCTCGGGGGATGTGACGTGAGGTGGCAGTGCAAGCAGACGGCTACTGTGGCAACATAGGTGGCCTTAGATGGCCTCGAGGCTTTTGGGGGCAGGAGAGGTCTCTGAATTGAGGAAGGCTATGAGGGCTTATTTGTTTGCAGAAATTAGCTGTCCCTCCGAACTCACCCACAGATAAATGCAGGTAATTGGGGAGATGGGAAATGACTGGAAGTGCTGAAATAGTGAGTGGAGCTGAAGCAAAGAAATGCTTTTAATTACTGTTTATGCGGCATCGTGTAATGGTACGACCTGGGCAAACACAGGCTGAGTAATTTTCAAGCCTGAAACACTTTCGGTGACTGCCAAGCTGGTGAGAGAAAAAGAGGACATTTTTGTTTTTTTCCCACACCTATACAAGGCTTCCGGGTAGGAGAATTATCTAGAAAAGAAAATTGTTACTGAGTTCTAGGATAGATTTATTTTGTGAATTTTTGAAAATTTGACCACCTCCTCCTATATTTTACCAGAAGAAAAAATATTAATGCTTGGATTTTTTATTTAGAAAAAACAAATGCTTGACCATGTAATATATCACTTCTGTTAGTTGTATCATGGCAATGATGTTTTGTGATATGCTATATTATTATAACTGTTACAAATTTACTTTACAATACCGAGGTGGAGAATCATTTCTTAAAACCAAAGGAAACTGATACAAACACCAGTCTAAGTAATGGGAAACTTAGTCTCAGGTGTATTTGGGGAGGCCTTTTCCTCTTCCCTGGTATTGCAAATGTCCTGGCGAGATGACGTGATTGGTTCCAGACAGTTTGTGAGTACGACGACTGGGCTGACGGGAACAGTCTGCCCCAGCTGCTGGCAATCAGGGGTGCTTTTTGTAGGTAATTAAGAATAATAATAATGCTGATTAAAAAGTTGCTCTGCTTTTTATTATCACCACGCACTGGCAATTTTAAAGTCAGTGATAGAACTCCTTCATGAAACAGATCTGTGTGGGTGTAAAGTCTGAACAATCGCTTTAAATACTGTTGAGTGGGGCACCTGGGTGGCTGAGTCAGTTAAGCATCTGCCTTGGGCTCAGGTCATGATCCTGGGGTCCTGGGATGGAGCCCAGCATTGTTGTGGTCATTGTCGGGCTCCCTGCTCAGCAGGGGGTCTGCTTCCTCTCCCTACCCTCCCCCCCCCACTCATGCACGGGCTCTCTCCGTCTCTTTCTCCTCAAATAAAATCTTTAAACAAGCATTTAAAAAAATAAAAATAAATACCATTGAGTATTTATTAATTAGCACTTTTTATTACTTATCCTTTAATAAATATTTCACTCTACATGGACTTGAGTTAGAAGAATCTTCAGGTATTCAGTCCAGCCCTGCTCCCCACCCCGCGCCTGCTGTGGGTACATCAGTCGTACATGCTTGTTTAGCTCTACGTGGCTGAACGTTTGCAATCATTTGAGTGAATCCCGATGAGGCTACACATTCCTGTGTCTAAACCGTAGATTCAATTCTGAAGAAGCAAAGGCAGCACACTGATTAGACAGGTGAAGAAATAGAGCTTCAGCTACTCGGGTTCTCCCATTCTCTATGACAATCTGGAATTTTTATTTGTGTTTACAATTTCAAACAGGGAACCAGCGTGCAAGCTGCAATGCATAATGTCTTCCTTTGGTTCGAGCCTCTTTATCTACGGAATTTGCATAATGACTTTCAAATTGAAATTTTGTATTTTAAATTAACGGTTTCTTTTGAAGCTAAGGAATGAATCATCAAGAAAATAGTTATTACTATGTGATTAATTCTTGAAACAATTTGGCTTATGGAGGTAAGGATGTCAAAAAAAAAAAAAAATGAGCTCCTGGTGTCCAGTGTGTTCGCTATGCCCATGCTCTGTGTTCATCCCATTACAGGTGCCACTGTTCTTGGGTCTGTCTGAAGTTGACAGGCCTGCCTAACATGGTCCCTGGGACAGTTTCTGTGGCTCCTGGGCATGCGTGTTCTGCCCTGCAATACAATAGCCACTTTCCGCCTGGCTGTGGGGACAGTGGGGATCATAGGACACTGCCACCCTCTCCTTATTCCAGTGCTGGGTCGGCCCGCTGCCCTTCCTCTCAGCACTCAGTACCACAGCCTTTCTGGACAAGTTTTGTGTGTGTATCACTTGAGGGTGATGGGTCAGAATGGGAACAGAGAATTTGGAGTAGTATATCTCACTGTTTCGTCTTGAGACTGTGGAAACATGAAACACTGCTAATTTCTCTGTTCCGTTATCTTGCCGCATTAGTCAGGAGTACCATGGAATCATATTTAAGCAGGACTTCTTATAAGTGCTATCAATTTAGAGAAGTAAAAATGATTGCATTTATAGTAGTCAACTCACATAAGCTTAGAAGTATCCTATTCCACTTGAGTCACTGGGTTTGTTAATTACAATTTGGCTTCGTTTGTGTGGGATATGGCAGTGTTCGTCAGTGAGTGTCGTACCGTTCTGTAGCCTTGTCAGTATGAAGTGTTTTCTATTATGTGGGTGATGGTGTTTCTTTCAAGATGACAAAAAGATCACATTTTTGTAAGGCAATATTCATCAATTAAACCACGAAGTACGCAATTGTGCACACTCTTATGCAAGGTGCTTCACTCCCTCCACACATTGTTGGTGATTCTGTCTTAGGGTGCTCTCTTCTTCTCAACACTGTCTGTTTTCCTTCAGAACATCAGGGCTGTTCAAGCCAGGTGGTTAATTTTTCTTATGTGCATAGAGAAAAGAAGTTACTAATCCTGAGAAGTTATCCATGGAGATTCTCTTAGGTTGGCTGCACTCAGCAAGAGAAGAAAAAAAATCCCTTTAATGGTAGGACTGGGAGCAGTGGGTAGATACCTCAAACAGCCAAGATATGGCCTTGGTCTCTGACTCCAGGTTGTGCCTAATAAGTCATCACAAGAAAATTATCCCTATTGACTACACCACCCATTCCTGAAATGTTGTCCAGTTTTCTCTGCAGCCTCTCTGTAATCTGTTTAGTACCTACAAAGTTCTCATGAAGCTTTGGTTCCCTTCCTTTGCCTTTCCTTATCCCTCTTGCTGAGTGAATGAATGAATGAATGAATGAACAAAGGAATTACTCTGGGGTAATTTTCTCTGTTCTGTGGCTACATGGCAGAACATGACAACTCATAGTCCCCAAATTTTTATATGTTATATCCAGGTATACTGAGAATACCTCAATTCTGCCAATCTTAACATCAAATTCCTGGGAAGGTGAAAAGCCTTTCAGTTGTCTGATCGATTTGGTTCAGGTAGAGTCATTGAATTACCCTGGTGGACCCAGGCTGCAGTGACATGCTGGTGGGTACTGGTGGGGCATAGGCAACAGTTTTTGCAAAGGAGATTCTGGACAGAAAGTCCCAGAGGTCTTTACCACTCCTTAAATCTCTCTTCTTCATAATCTTGGTCCTGCCCCAGTTTGTCCTGTCCCAGATTTGAGACAGCTAGTCCCCGTCTGATCATCCTGGGTCGTGTTAGTTTGCTGTCTCTCTACCAGTGGCGTTGACTGCCCAGGCATGAGGGTTCTCAACAGATAGCGTCTTCTCCACCTCCTCTTCTGTGCTGGATAGGATCCCCGCACCTCTGCTTCTGTAACAGTAACTGACTTCAATTTGCTTTTCACCCTTCCACTCCTCCTTCAGGTGTAGTTAACTCTTTGTATTCCTGCAGTGCCTTTCGGATTCCACCTGCCCTTGCGAGAAACGAGTAAAGTTCCCTTATCACCTGTCGGGGCTCGCACGCTTGATTCTTTATTTTTTATTTTTATTTTTAAAAGATTTTATTTATTTATTGGACAGAGAGAGACACAGCGAGAGAAGGAACACCAGCAGGGGGAGTGGGAGAGGGAGAAGCAGGCTTCCCGCTGAGCAGGGAGCCTGATGTGGGGCTCGATCCCAGGACCCTGGGATCGTGACCTGAGCCGAAGACAGACGCTTAACGACTGAGCCACCCAGGTGCCCTCACGGGCTTGATTTTGACACTGCTAGTTAGAGCCCAAATTTGGTTTCTTTACAGAAACAGTTTTTGTCAGAGTTGAAATAATGCTCGAGTATGTTACCTCTGGTGCATTTTCTGTCAAACAGGCTTTTTGTAGGCTGACACGAGAGCCCAACTACAGTTTATAGCATGGACTCTGAAGTGTTTGTTCCCGTGGACTCAGTTATCGTCTTAGGAACAGACTCTTCTGGGGAACAAAACTCATTTGTAAAGTAGAAACCCTCTGGTCTTCATACGTCGTCTGGACCGTGTGCTCTAGCCGATGCCCAAAGCACCAGCGTGGGCCTCCATGTTCAGAACAAAGGTTCAAAATAAGAACATCAAAACAGGGCATAAGTAGATAGTAACATCATGCCTTAGGATTTATCAGAGAGGCAAGGACATTGGAACTTGGGGTATATGTGGGAAAGGATTGCATTTGGGAGGAAGAATGAGGGCTGGGGCCTTGTATTAGACCTTCTAGTCTGGCAGGGCAGAAATTGGGTGGGGCCAGAAAGGAGCTGGGAAATTTCACCGTCAGTCACAGGCCAGGGAGAATGTAGGAAGCCCCCAGCAGGTGGGGGCTCCGTGGTGGTGCAGCGAGGGCAGGCAATACAGCTGGAAGGTACCGTTGTCATTACTGAGGTATCTGTCACAGGGTGGGGTTCAGCTCGGGACTCTAAGCAAGGTATTGAGAATGATACAGGATCTTCAACTGAGAACATGAGAAGCCTGGTTCTCGGAAATAAAATGTATCAGGAGGGGAAAGGAGAACCTACTGGAGGGAAGAGATGATTACTGAGGACAAGAGCTCCGTTATTCGAACGAGGCGCCAGGGAAGGGAATGGTGATGTGCTGCACGTTAGGGCCCCTGTGAGGAGCCCAGACGCTGGCGCTGAATCTCCACATTCTGGGCCCGCCCGACACCTGCACCTTCAAGTGGTCTCCTGAGGACAAGCAATGATTGGCAGGTCTCCCTAAGTGCACTGCCAAGACCCAAGCGCGAGGCATCCTGCTTGCCTCCCGTTGCCTAGCAACAGCCACCTCCTTGATTACCAGAGTTGCCATAGTTCTTCTGTAGCTATCTGCTCTGAAAAGGGGTACACGGGGCCCACAGGGAAGAAGGCACAGTCCTGGTGGCTCAATGACATACAGGCTCACCTGAAAGTATAAGCAAGTGCCTGTCACTACAAGCTCAGAGTAAGGGAAGAAGCAAGACTGAGTTCATTCTGGCCCCAAACATGGAGCAGGAGCAAGAGGGGGGCAAGGGAAGAAGGAAATTCTAATGATTCTGTAGATCCCAGAATTATCAGGAATGAAGAGAGGGATTGAGAGTGAGAGAAAAACAAAAAGAAGATGTCAGCTGGAGGTAGTTGAAATGTAAGAAGATATGTTTTAAATGTATATTAATATAACATTTCTCCATCAGTCATTCTCTTTCCAGTATGGAAATTATTTAATTCTGTCGAACATGAAGAAAAGCCTGTAGCTTGCCACTCAAAAAGCCTAAAACATCCCAGATTAAACGGTCATAGATATTTCTCAAGAATTGCTGTCATGAAATACCAACATTTCAAGTCGTTGGGAAATCATTTTCTCGGCGAGGTGGAACAAAGACCAAGTCATCAATCAGATGACGTAAGGCCCCAGACAGTTTTGGAAAGCCAGGGGCAGAGATCTGAAGGTTCTCTTCCTTTCAGAAGGATGGGGGCGGGGGGCAGGGACAGACATCCTATCTGCAGTGATCAGGTTCAAATCCGGACGCACAGCACTTTGGAGGAGACCAGTGAATTCAGAGTCCATGTGTCTGTCTGTCCACTGAAGCCCTTAAACTATGCATGCATCGGCCGTAGCCTGTTGGAAAATACGCCTGTGCATTTTCCTTCTTTTAAATCAGGGATGTCAAATCTTCTTTTATTATTGGGTATCGATGACACTCCCACCCAACTCAACATTCTCAACTAAGTAAAAAAGCATACATACAGCTTCTCCTTCTGTCCCTCCCCCTCTCCCTCACTCGTGCTCTCTCTCTTTCTCAAATGAATAAATAAAATCTCTAAAAAAGTTAAGAAAAATTAAAAATCATTTTTGGTTGAACAGAGAAATCTTTTACCATTTCACCTGTCACTTATTTATTCAATGAGGTATACCCAAAAAGAAAAATCTTTTATGTTATGGTCAATGCTGGTAAAAGTGGCAGCAGGGGAGAAGGGGACAGGAGAGGAGAAAGGGAGGGGAGGGGAGGGAAGGCAGGTGAGAAAAGTGGGAGGGGTTGAGGGACTAGGAGGGACAGGGTCAGCTCTCACATCCTCTAGGCGGTCAAGGCCATAGACATATGTCTGAGAAAATTAAATACTATTACTGCCTCTTAAAATTTTTATTTCTTCTTTGCAGTGGAAATGATTGCCTGCTTTCTTTTTTAAACTTCAAGGTTTATTTTCTCAAGAAATTACTAAAAAATTTTCCCTCTGAAGGATCATGTAAGAATGTATACCCAGTTGACTTAAAAATATTAGAAGGCTGGTCAGTTTACACAGCAGGCAGAGTACAAAAGTCCCTGCTTCTCTCCCTCTACAAACTGTAATTCAGAACACAAACCAAGCATGGCCCACAAAGGTACTGTATCTGGACTTTTTTTCTTTTATTAATTTGCATTCTTTATTAAAGTAATCCATATGGATAGTTAAAATAAAAAATGAAAATTCAAATAGTTCTAAAAAAGGCTTATAATGAAAGCAGGAGTCTTTTAACCAATTCCTTCCCATCTGCCCGCACCCCAGGGCTAATGCAATCCATTTCCCCGACGCAGTCCCTTTCCGTGGGCTTAGCTGTTAAGTGTGACACTTACGGATGCCTTTCTCCATATTTTAAAATAATTCATTTGCAACTCATTGATTTATCCATTTTAGACATCATCTATGATTTACTTTATAGTGTAGTTGATTTAGCTTTTTATTTTACTTTACTTTTTAATTTTTTAAAAAAGATTTTATTTGTTTATTTGAGAGAGAATGAGAAAGAGACACAGCATGAGGAGGTGAGAGGGGCAGAAGGAGAGGGAGAAGTAGGGTCCCTGCTGATCGGGGCTCCATCCCAGGACCCTGGAATCATGACCCAGACCCAAGCCATAGGCAAACGCTTAACGCACTGAGTCACCCAGGTGCCTCAGAGCTAGCTTTTTAAAAATAGAGTCTTCATTCCTCCTGCCCCTCCCAATATAGTTACATCACCTTATTCAGTCTGCCTTTACATTGTTATGATGATATTATATATAATTATATTACAATTAAAAATAATCATTATAATTGTTCATTACCGAGGCATGTCATCTAGTATGATTGTGCTTCCTTTCTTGTACATGTTTTGTTCTCCTTTAAATTCCTTTGTCCCTCCTTGTAGGTGTGTATTCCATTTTCTCCAAGTGTCAGGAGTGTGTGTGTGTATGTGTGTGTATGTGTATGCTTGTGCACATGTGTGATGGATAGTCTCTCTCATAAAGAACATTCCTTAAATGTCTGGTGTTCTTTGACTCTGTTCATATTGAGATGTTAAGTTCTAAGAATCTGAGTCAAAGTGTGGGCTTGCCAGATTTGTATTTGGAAACCACTAAATGTCATTTGTGAAAGTCTTTTTCTTTTTTTCTGGGACATTCATTTTTTTCTTCCAGAAAAGAATCTGCTAATTTCCTCCGTGTGTGTGTTTTGTGTGTGTGTGTGTGCGCGCGCATTATTCTGGCTGCTAGCATTTGGGGGAGTGGATTGGGTGAGGGAGGCTACATATCCCACCATTCAGTGCACAAATTGTCACGTAGTGATCCTGTTTTAGACCTACCTTTCTTCTAGGCCTTGAGGGGGGCGGGGGTCTCGCGTCAGCCTGTGCCAGGCTCCCAGGTCACTGTGTTACAGTGAGTATTGTGTGACCTGAGGGAGAGTTTCCCCTTCTCTTCTAGCCGGTCGCCCCGTGCAGACCCTAGGTTGTAACTTTTTTTTTTTTTAAGACTTTATTTATTTATTTGACAAAGAGAGACAGTGAGAGAGGGAACACAAGCAAGAGGAGTGTGAGAGGGAGAAGCAGGCTTCCCGCTGAGCAGGGAGCACTATATGGGGCTTGATCCCAGGACCCTGGGATCATGACTTGAGCTGAAGGCAGACACTTTAATGGCTGAGCCACCCAGGCTCCCCTAGGTTGTAACTTCTTTAGCTTCTTCTCTATTCCTCCATGTGCTTTCCCTAGAAATCACTGTGTGTCATGGGGAGTCCTATATGAGGAATTAATCACAGATGAAAAACACCATCAAAAGCCACTGACATATACACTTTAAGTGGGTGAATTGTATGGTATATGGAGTATATCCCAATAAAGCTGCAAAAAAAAAAAAAAAAGATCCTTACATCAAAAAAGAAACTATGGAAGAAAAGAGAACACTGCTTTTCTTTTCTTTTTAAAAACAATATTACTTTCTTTCTTTCTTTCTTTCTTTCTTTCTTTCTTTCTTTCTTTCTTTTTTCTTTCTTTCTTTCTTTCTTTCTTTCTTTCTTTCTTTCTTTCTTTCTTTCTCTTCTTTCTTTTTTTAAGATTTTATTTATTTATTTGACAGAGAGAAAGACAGCCAGTGAGAGAGGGAACACAAACAGGGGGAGCGGGAGAGGGAGAAGCAGGCTCCCAGTGGAGGAGCCCGGTGCGGGGCTCCATCCCAGCACTCTGGGATCACACCCTGAGCTGAAGGCAGACGCTTAACGACTGAGCCACCCAGGCGCCCCTTATTTCTTTTTTTTTTTTTAATTATGTCCAGTTAGCCAGCATATAATACATCATTAGTTTTTGATGCAGTGTTCAACAATTCATTAGTTGCGTATAACACCCACTGAGAACACTGCTTTTCTAATGAAATAAATGGGGAAGGTCTATATATGTGTCTAAAACAATTTTAATATACTTTTTATATTGGCGATGAAAAGTAAAACAGTAAAGAGGCTACAGAGAACAGTCAACTTGGTAGCAATAAATAATGTAGATAATAAAACTATCTAATTTGAACTTCGTAATATGCGAAATGTATAAAAATCTGAGAAATAAGATGCACATTCACAACAGTGAGAATCATTCTCTGTAAATGCTCCATTTTTTGTGGAAGTTACTCTCATAGAAATAATCTCCAAAGAAATTAAGGCTCAAAGCAAACAAACAAAAGACTCGACAAACAAAACCATGAAAAGTAACTTCTAGAAAGAATGCTATTGGTTGCACACAAACACTGCAAATAAAAGGTTCTGGCACTTTTAAATTCTTGATTTAATAAACTGTGGCTTTAAATAACTATAGAGAATGTACTGTAGGAAGAAGCCATGCATATAAAAACGTAATAAGAAATGAAATCTTGAATGCAAGCTGCACAACATGGTTTGAAAAAAAATCCACCTCTTATAAATAGATGATTAAATCAAGTTTAGAAAAGCCTTCTATCTCATCCTACAAATAAAACCAGAAAGTCAACAACAAGGACTTTTTTTTAATCCTTGGAAACATTAATTAGGAGAGCAGAAGGATCACAGTAAATAAAGGACAAAAGGATACTAAAAGAAGAGGAATTCTTACACATTTTTAAAGGACAAAACCACAGGATTTCATGTGAAATGATAACCTCAATGCATATTTTGCTTACTGCTAAAGACTAAAGGTACTGAGGATAGAAATGATTACTCTTACAATTTTAAGAATAGGCAGATGGAAACCTCTCATTTTCTTTGCTTTTTAAGAGATAATGGCTCTTTCTCCTTCTACAATGCCTTAAGCACGTCATCTCGATGCAAGGCCAATCAGGTTCCCCAACCAAAGTACTCACTGTTCTCTCAGTTTGGGGGAAATAATGGAGAGCTGTATCAGTTTCTTGTGGCTGCTGTAACAAATTTCCATGAAGTGGGCATCTTAACACACAGAAATGTATTCTCTTCAGAGTAGGTTAGAAGTCCGAGTTCAAGGTGCCTGCAGACCAAATGTTAGAACAAAAGATGCACCTTGTGTTCTTATCACTTAGGAAATTACAAGGATTTTAGGAGCTCTGTGCCAGGAATTACAGGCAGGAACCAATATATATACATTTTCTATTATTTCACGTATGCATACCAAAAAAAATTTCAAGTCTAAGGGCATCTTGTTGAAGAATGCCTTCTTCTTCTGGGGAGATCAGTATTTTCTTATTAAGATCTTCAACTGATTGAATGAGGCCCACCCACCTTATAGAGGATAATCTGTTTTACTCAGAGTCTGCTGATTTGAATGTTAATCTCATCTAAAAAACAACTTCATAGGATATTTGTAGTCATGTTTGGCCAAATATCTGGGTACTGTGCTGTACTAAACTGACACTTAAAATTAACCATCACAGTGATCTTTGCTTCGAAGCTCTGGCTGGTTTGCTCGAGACTGTTGGATCTATCCACACTGCAGTCTGAGAGCATTCCTAACCATCCTGACTCATTCCCCTTTTGCTTGTCACAGGTGTCAGATCAGAATTGTGGTGCAAAACCTTTTCCTGCCCTTTCCTGCTTCCTTCTCCTTCATCTCTAGGGTGTTGCACTGTTCCTCCGCCACCAGCTTGCCTGCTACACTCCCCACTCTGTCCTAGGATACTTCCTGAAGGATGACACTGCCATACCATCCGGGGGGATTTGGGAATAAACACTGGCAGCCCTTTTTTTTAAACCTCTTATTCCCCTTGTTGACTCTTGCCTGTGGGAGAAAGTTCATAACCTGATTGATCAAGTTTGACATTTACTGGGGCCATTTGTTATTGGTGGGTAAGGTTACCTTATATCAAAGATTGGTGCGTAGGGGTGACACATAATCTTTGTGTTCTGTTTTCTGGGTCCATGTTCCTGGCAGTTAAGTGGGTCAAGGCCTTTGTCCCCTGTAAGAAGTGGGGATGAAGCCTGGCTGTTCTTTCTGTGTTCTCTCCTGCCGCTGGCATCCTGGCTCTCGCCGAGGTTCTACTCACGGACCAGGTAGCCGAGGAAGGGGCACATGTTGGGGAGTGCCTTGAAACGACTTTCCTTCTCACTGTTGTGGTGATGTCCCAACTCTGGCTTTGTGGGGAGAGAGGATAAAACAGCAAAGATGACAGAATTGGGGGAGATAGGCCTCCCTTAGGCCTCCTTTACCAAGCCACACACTTTGCTTTCACTTCTACCAGAATGATGTGGTCAGTTAGAAGGAGCTTCCCAGCCATTAAACATAATTTTTTTTTTATTATTGATGTCTAGTTGACATACAATGCTGTATTAGTTTCAGGCACACGACATAGTGATTTGCTAATTCCATACCTTACCTTGTGCTCCCTGCAATAAGTATAGTTACCGTCTGTCACCACACAGCCATTAAACATTTTAAAAAATGCTTTGATGATGACATTTCCCCCCTTATTTGGCTACTGATATAAAAAAAATGAGGATATTTGGTGGAAGATTTTGAACTGCTAACAATATTGAGAATGTTTCTGGATCATTCATTTAACATCCTCATGTTGAACACCACACTTAACACAAAGCTGAATAAGATGCAGCTTTTATCCTTAAGAAGTTCCTGATCTTGTGAGGGGAAAGCCATGTCGGCAAACACCTGCAGTGCTCCAATAGACATGTGTACCCCTGGGGGTCGGGCGTCGAGTTTTCTAGCTCTCCCTGGAGCGTGGAACGTGGCTAAGAGAGCCTGAGTCCATAGGCTGGACTTAGAAAAAGGAGCAGGAGTCTGCAAGGTGAATGTGGGTAAGAGAAAGGGAACTCTTTCCCTGGCACGGAATCTCGCTGACATTGGTACGTGCAGGAAATGGAAAGTAACTTTGTAAAACGGAGCAGGTCATAAAGGACCTCACAAATCACCTAACATGACAGCCCCCCTCCTACCGCCCTTTCTGGCTCTTCCAAAAGCTGGTTGATGATTATATGTGATTTAAGACTCTGTTGTTGCATATTTAACTTACAAACCTGATATGGGAGTTACGTCCTTTGTTGCTTTTTACTGCTCTTCTGATTGCTGAGGACATTATTAATTTTTTTCAAAGAAAACTAAGTGTCTTACAAGAATGACTTTTACAAGAAACTGCCAATAGGTAAAAGCCAATAGCATGCCAGTAGCATGAACCAGGGAGGGAATATGAACAGAGGTCACTTAAATGGACTTGGTAGTGTACACGTGATCTTCAGAACAGGAAGTGAACGCACTATGACCTCAGGTACATAGGGAAATGTTGCATGTTATTTAGAAAAGGGTCTTATATTCGTAGTTCAATTTTTCCAGTCTACGTGATTCAGGGAACCTGACGACTATGTTTCTAAAGAGCAAGAATGAGACTGTGTAGGATGCCGCATCCGTTTATGTGATCAATGTCTGAATTTCAGTTCCTTCCTTCCTTTATTCATTTAACAAGCATTTATCAAACATTAACAATATATCAGGACACCCTGCAGCCCAAGATAAGAAGGGGGAAAATAAGCGAACAAAAAAGAAAAGTGTAAAAGGATTAGCCTTCTAGTTATACAAATGACTGGGCTCAAAGTAATATAGAGATCCATAGAAAATCTGGTCTTCGGCCAGACTGGGCTGTTCTCCTCTTTACACTGAGCCTCATCTTTTTAACTTTAATTTTAATTTAATCATCTTAAAATATTTAATTAATTTATTTGGGAGAGAGAGCACGTGGTAGGGGGGAGGAGCAGAGGGAGAGGGACGAGTAGACTCCATGCTGAGTGCAGAGCCCCATGCCGGCCTCTGTCCCAGGACCCTGAGATCATGACCTGAGCCGAAATCACGAGTCGGACACCTAACCGACTGAGCCACCCAGATACCCCCTGGCATTTTTTTAGAGCCAATGCTTGAACTGTGTGTTTAAAGCTGTAGAAGTTTCTAGTATGAGATCATCCTGACTACAGCAGCATCCATAGGCTCTCTCATGCACCCTGTTCCCATATATTTGGAACTGTTTACCCTTGAAAACACTTTTATCTGAAGCTGCGTATGGTCTCACTCTCTCTCGCTTTCTCTCTCGAAAAAAAAAAATCTTTAAAAAAATTATCGTTGTTCTCTTACCCTTACGAAATGGCTACTGTTACCTCATTATGTTATTATAAAACAAAACTTATTACAGGTATGTCCAACTGGGCAGTAGGATATTGTCATTCTTAGTAATTTAATTGAGGTGTAATGACTTAGAAACTTAGTGTTCTTTTTTTCTTAGATTCAAGTATCACTTTTTAATAATAACATTTATCTCAGTAAGGCAAAACATTAGCAGGAAGTCCAGCCAATTTAATTATTCCTATTTTCATATGGTGTATTAAGGTATCTATTACTGCATAACAAATTATCTCAAAGCTTGGCACCTTAAGGCAACAAATTATCTCAGTTTCTGCGGTCAGAATCTGGGTGCAGCTTAGCTAGGTGCCTCAGCCTCAGGACTCACGAACCTTCGCCCTCCAGGTCTTGGTCAGGGCTACAGTGATCTCAAGGCTCTCCTGGGCTTCCAAGCTCACCCATGTGCCTGTCGGCAGGCTTCACTGGCTGTTAGATGAACGTATTAATTTTTTGTCCCATCAGCTTCTTACAGCTGGCTTTCCGAGAATGAGAACTCTGAGAGAGACAGATAGACAGACAGAGGGAAAAGTAACAGTCTTTTTATAACCTTATCTCAGAAGTGACAACCCATCACTTCTGCCTTTTTTCATGTATTAGAAGGGAGTCGGTGAAATAATAGAAAATATGTGTGTTAGGTGTCTGCCCCCAGTTCCCTGCACAGAGCTCCTAAACCTCGTGGAATTTCCTACGTGATCGGAATATCTTTTGTTCTAAAGAGGGTGACTCTTGGTGGACTACTGGGTAGTCAGGATGGGGGCTGGTCCTCAGAAAGACCAACCCAGGATTAGAAGCTTGGAACTTTCCACCCCACCCTCCTTCCTCTGGGAAGAGGAGAGAAACTGGCCCTGAGTTAATGATCAGTTACAATTTAGATGATGAAGTCTCCATTAAAATCCCTCAAGTATGGAGTCAAAGAGCTTCCAAGTTGGTGAACCCATGCGGGTGCAAGGGGGCGGGTGCTGAGAGGTGCCTGGAAGCTCCGAGCTTCTTCCTACACACCTCACCCTGTGTATCTCTTCACCTGTGTCTTCCGTTATATCCTTTATAATAATCCAGTATAAGGAGTTGTTTCCCTGAGTTCTGTAAGCCATTGTAGTAAATTATTGAACCCCAGGAGGGGTTGTAGGAACCCCACTTTAGAGCCAATTGGTCAGAAGCATAGGTGACATCTGGGACTTGGGGGTGGATCTGAAGCAGGGCAGCTAAGGGTTTGAGCTCTAAACCTGTGAAATCTGATGCTAACTGCAGGTAGATAGTGTCAGAATTTATTGAGCGCTAGGACACCCAGCTGGTGTTGGAGAGAACTGCGTGACTCGTGGAAACCCCACACATCCACACAGGCTGTCAGAAGTACCGTGGGTGTAGTTTTCCCAGACGGAGCTGTGCGGTCCAGGCCACACTCAAGGAGAGGGAATCACACAGGGGAAAATGCCTGGAGGCGGGCATCGCCAGGGGCCATTTTCCAGCTGCCTACCACACACAGCAAAGTAGGTTGGCTTTACTGTCTATGTTTTCAAATAGTGAGTGAGACGGCACCATTATTATAACAATTTTTTAAGTTGGGTTTAATGTTCTGACCACATGGATAAACATTTCTGCCTGGGGAGACAGGACGTTGACTTATAGAGAAATGGAAGGGTGGATGGTACTGTTTTCCACAATTTGCCCCCTTTTCCCTGCCTTGTCATGCTTCACTGTGGGGGCAGACATGTCACCACCTCCCTGACTTTGGGCTCTGACCAATGGGACTTGGGGGGACGAAACGCTGTGCCAGTTCTGAGCAGAAGCTTCCAGAGGTGTGTGTGTTCCCACGTACCTTCTGTCCTCCTCTCTGGCAGAAGGAAACCCAGAGAATGAGAGACAACATGACACAGAGCGCAACCAGAGCCAGGCCTAAGCCAGCGGAGCCCCAATCAGTCGGAATGAGACGGGAGAGGGAGAAAGAGAGGTTTGTTGTTGTAAGCCTCAAGAGTTTTGGGGAGTATTATTACCGCAGCGCAAGTTGACTGATGCACCTGGGGACAGCGGGGCTAGAGCAAACATCCCAAAGGGTGTCTGCTTCTGTCAGTATTGTTTCCAAATCCCGCTGAGACTGACTGAAGCCCAGAGCCCACAGGTATTTGTATTGGAGGATGCTCTGTTTCAAGAGCATTCGGTCCCCAGGGCCTGCAGTATAACTGCGGAAAAGTTCTTGGGGCCCTTGGTAAAGTTTTGAGCACAAAAGGATTTGTATATATGTTCTTTAAAACAAGTGACTTCAAGCCATTGTGTTTAAAATTAGGCAAATGTTCTGTTTTCTAAAATTTTGGATATTGGGGCACCTGGGTGGCACAGCGGTTAAGCATCTGCCTTCGGCTCAGGGCGTGATCCCGGCGTTATGGGATCGAGCCCCACATCAGGCTCCTCCGCTATGAGCCTGCTTCTTTCTCTCCCACTCCCCCTGCTTGTGTTCCCTCTCTCACTGGCTGTCTCTATCTCTGTCGAATAAATAAAAATCTTTTAAAAAAATAAAATAAAATAAAATAAAATTTTGGATATCGTATTTCTCTGTCAAAAACTTCTCAATTTGGTTTACTTTGTAATTGAGATAGGTGCCAGTGAAAGAGGAAACTTCCAGAATGAAAAAGCAAGTGTACTATTATTAACTCAGTAGGATAGCTGTTTAGACAGTTACGTGATTGTGCTATATCCCTGAACGCAGAGGAAAGAAACAGGAAAGGAATTTAGTACACAGCACGTCATCTCTAAATATCTCTGGGAACACTAATGGAAGTCAAGAAATCATATTCCTTATCTGAAACAGAAACGTTGAACTGTGTAGGAGACACTCATTATTGAGGTGTTTCGGTTTTTAAAATTTTGTCTCATTTATTGGTTAATCCCTTGCCTGCATATTCAAAGAAAAGCTAAGGATGGCAAAATCATTGAATACTACCAGGATCAGAAATCATTTTGAATACAGTATTTAGGTTATTCAGGTAACTTGCGCGTGTGCGTGTGTGCGCGTGCGCGTGCGTGTGTGCGCGTGCACGGTCTGAACCTACCTGTCTGGAGTGATTGCTAGCATTTCCAAAATGCACTACTGATAGCTCAGCTTTCTGCTCTGTGACCTAATAGTCTAATTGCTATATAATATGTAATTTAGGGATAGAAAAAAAGTGAAATATTCAAAGTTACATTAGAAAACAATATAAATGGTAAACTTGTGGTTAGCTTGTCAATTAATCAGTGTAACAGGCAACAATTTCCATGTAATTTTCTATGTCGTGATGCTTTGTGAATCACCCCTCTCCCACTGACTTCAATTATTCCTCTGTAACTTTTAAAAGTGTTAGTACAAAGAGGACGATTTGAATCAGATATAATTGACTTAATTTCCCATTGCTTTCTTAGCCTCCCACCCCCACCTCTGTCCTTCCCATTCCCTGTCTGTCTCACTGTCGGCATCCTAGTACAACCTAGGGCCTGGACCTCTGGATCCCTAGCCAGCCTTCCTATTCCAGGCTGGTTTCCCTTCAATTCATCTAATGCGCTGGCGAGGTACCCCCTCACTGCAAAACGTGAGGATGAGGAAACCTTTGTCCATTAGGAAAAGTCACGTGAACAATGCATGAGTAAGAGCAGAGACAGACATGAGTTAAAAGCAGGATGCTCCACGGCCCATAGGAAACTTCTCTGGAACGTCTTAGGATGAATATATGGAGGGGCGGGGCGCCTGGCAGGCTTGGTCGGTTAAGTGTCTGCTTTGGCTCAAGTCATGATCCCAGGGTCCTGGGGTTGAATCCCTCATGGGGCTTCCTGCTCAGCTTCTCTCTCTCCCTCTGCCGCTCCCCCCTGCTCATGCTCTCTCTCTCAAATAAATAAATAAAATCTTAAAAAAACAGAACCCAATGCTATGCTCCAGGCAAACTGAATCATACAAACGCTCCATTTTCCTGCCTCTTCATTTAAGTTTCAACTGGCCCCTCCATCTGGCACATGCTTACTTCCATTCTCTTATCAATCCTTACCATCTTGCCTGGTTAGTTCAATTTCCTTTTAAATGTGATCTCCATTCCTGCTGCCTTCACCCATCACCCCAGCCACAAGCGAACTGTTCCTTCTGGACCTGCCTTTATCGATACCATCACAACCTGTTTTCTCAGTCTAGAATTCGCTCCCCAGCCTTCCCACTAGCTAACTAGTTCCTACTCATATTTTATTCAAGTTCGAACTTGAGTCTTTTCCTTAGGGAGGCTTTTTCTGCTTCCTAAGCCTCAGTGAGATTTCCAGTATGTGTTCCCCTAATGCTCTCTGCTGCTCTGTCGCATCAATCATCACATTGCAATTACTTGCTCCGAGTCTATGATCCCTGCTGCTCTGTGAGTTCCAGGAACACAAGGACAAATCTACCATATCCACGCCGAGTATCAAGCCTCTAGCACAGTGCCTGGCACATAGTCCATAGTATGTATCTGCTGAACGGATGTTGAATGAATTCAGTTTCAATTCAGCAAATTTTATTAGCACATACAACATGCTAGACAATGCGTTAGGTGCTTGACGTGTATCAGTGAATAAAGAAAAGGAAGATCCCTTCCCTCGTGAGCTCAGATTCTAGCAGGGAGACAGACAATAAACATAATGAATATGTAAATTAGGTAGTACGTTAGAGAGTGGTAAGTGCTATGGAAAAATGAAAAATAAAATTTTAAAATTCACGTAATAATGAAAAAGTATGAAAAAAATGGGAGTGCACGATTTGTGGTATTAAATAAGGTGGTCAGGTTAGGTCCCATTGCAATGGTGGCGTGGATAGTTAGTCAGACAGACATCTAGGGGAAAGAATGTTCCAGGCCGAGATGCGGCCAGTGTAAAGGCCCTGAGAATTCCTGGCGTGTTGGGGAAGAAGCGGGAGGCCCTGTGTCTAGAGCCGAGTGAGCAAGGAGTAGTAAAGGAGCTAACATCCCTGGGGGTCCCTTCGGCCATTTGTAAGGGCTTTGGCTTTCATGCCAAGTGAAAAGGAAAGCCATTGCAGGGTTTCGAACATGATCTGACACAAGAATTTTTTTTTTAATCTATAGCCGACATGATTTCCTGAAAGGTTGTGTAAAGGATGTGACAGAACAAGGGGAGACATAGATGACTTTCCAAGGTTTTAGCATGAACAAATGGGAGTCTAGAGTTGCCATTACCTGAGAAGGGGAAAATTGTGGGTTAAGTAGGTTTCGGGGTCATGAGGAGATCAGGAGTTCGGGTTTGGACAAGTTGAATATAAGGTGTTTATTAGATATCCAAGTGGGAGTGTCAAGGACCCATTTGGTATATGAATCTCAAGTTTAGAAAAGGGGTCTAGGTTGGAGATACACACTTAGGAGTTGTCAGCAAGAAAGCTGTATGCAGAATCATAAGCCCAGATGAGATCCTTGAGGGGGTGAGTGTAGACGGTAAGGAGAAGAGAATCAGTAGCCAAATCTGGGACATGCCAACATAAAGAAAACTAAGGGAAGAAGATGAAGCAACAAAGGATACCAACAGAGACCGGACAGGGGGGATGAAAAGGGAGAGAGGGTGTTGTCCTGGGAGCCAAGGGATGACAATATTTCAGGGGGAATGTTGAATTCTGACAAATGCTGCTGCTAGGTCAGATAAAGCTGAGAACTGGCTATTAGGTTTGGCTTTTGGTCACTGGTAACCTTTATGAAAGCAGTTTTGAAGGAGTGGTGGGGTAAGAGCCCTTTTAGAGTAGATTTAAGAGAAACTGGGAGCAGAGGAATTCAAGAATAATGAACCCATGACTTTTATCTCCTCCTATCTTCTGTTGTCAACATTAGATCTTCCTGTTGTCTCCTCTTCTGGATTCTAAACTCCTGAAAGACAGGAAGACGCTGTGTCTTTGACACTGACATAGCTGCGTGGAACCTGGCAGAGTGCCCACATACAGCAGGCAGTCAATAAATGTTGGTTGACTGCCTGATTGGTTGATAGAACATTAAGGCTGCAATTAAGTTTGTCCTTATCCTTTTGGGCTTCCCCTGTTTCCTTTTTAATTTTTCCTTCTCTCCCCACAACACCCAGGCAGATGCCCAGTGTCCTGCTCCGCCTCTGGGTGCCCCTGGTCTTTCCATCCTCCCTTCGCCCCTCACCTGCTTGACAATTTGCCCACAGGGAACCTATTCCCTCAGGGTGGCCTGGGGGTAGGAACACGACAACTAATCTAATAAGGAACTCCATTTTGGGAACCTAGCTCCCTAATATGGGGGCTTCTAATGGGTAAAGCCCACCCAAGGGAAGTATTGTAATATTGAGTAATAAAGGCCAACAGGAACCAGATCTCATAATATGATAGAATGAACTCGAAATAGGAAAGTGTGGGGTTTTTTTCATTTAATCTGAATTACACAGATCTAATAGGAATATTAATCAGCTGTTTCTAATAGAATAAGAAAACAGGCCAAAATAAAGCGCCACAGAGCTGTTCTTAATTACTTTCTCATGGGATTAGCTTTTAAAGTCGTAAAATAGTATTAAAATTTTTCCAATGAGGCATGGCCCTCTCTGTGTAATGATTTAATGTACTTTCTTCAAATTAGTCACTGTAAACGGTTGATTTTAGGCTGCCATGCAGTCTTTAGTTAATTTTGGAGTAGAGAATTTGAATTGCTGGATTTCATTAATTCATTTATTTACGGGATAATTATATATGTTAGGCGCCGTGGTATTAACAATAACAACAAACACCAACAGCAGTAAAAACTCTGTGTAAAGCAAGCCAGATAGTATCACTTTCAGAATGGCAGCCGCTGCTGCCCTTATGGTGGACAGGTTAAAAATAACTAAGTTTTCTTTCTCTATTGTTCCTTTTCTAACCTCTCCTTTGCAATTATGAAATCCCATTCAACTATGATCCTCAAACGTTCATACAAATATATTTTGAATAAGTGAGTCCTCAAACAGATAGGAGCTACATGCCATTGCAAATGAAAACATTAAGGTATAAAGAAGGAAACCAGTTTAGTTCAAGTAATTTGACAATCATTGCACTCAAGCAGCAGAATTATCCAGTCGTGAATTCTGCAAGCAGCTTGATAAATACCTTCCACCAGGTTGAAGGTAAGAACTGTATAAATTCAATAAAGCACATTATTTCCTCAGGGAGAAAGCACACAGGCAGGGTACTGAGAACATTTCTGTCATGCGTATCTTATTTATCCGGACAATTGGTAAAAAGTGACCGTGGGACTTTTCTTTGGTGTCCTTTAAAGACTGACTGGAAACCAAAGATCAGCATGGGGGGTGACGGACAGGTCTCTGTAAAGTGAAAAGAGCTGAGTATAATCTGTAAACGACCCGGTCATCAAAGAATATAAATGTATGTATTATATATTCATTAGTATTGGAATCAAAGGTAAACAGAGAAAAAAAGACAGGAATCTTATAGGTACTGAGTTCATGCAAGAAAGAAAAGGATATCAGCTGAGCAAAGTGTAGTCATGGTTCAGCTTTTCCCTGAAACTCCGTGCAGTTCGAGCTTGTGCTTGTGTTAGGCAGGCAATTTTGCCTAAGATAAAGAGTTAAAGTCAGCCAGCTCTTTCCATTTCCTTTGGCAGCCCTTCCCCCAACAATCGAGCTATCAGAACATCAAAATAAGACCAAAACAGTCTCTCAATAAGAACATTTTATGAGTTTCCTCTCTGTCATTATTCTCTTTTGGCTGAGCAATCTTTTTCTGACAACAGAGTATTTATCTTCTTTGCGATGCCTGGATTCATGGTCTTATGCCATCTACTGTAGTAATAATTTAGCTGGATAAAAGGAAGAGGAGAGTACATTTAGAAAGTCAATTTGTAATTTTTGCATTTTAAACTATTTTTCCTCATGCCCCAAATCCATTTCAGATGGGTTAAAGGATTGGCCGATAAAATACTAAAGCCTTAGAAATCAGAACAACATATAATTTAACAGCTATGAATTGTGAAGAGTTAGTCTTATAATTATAGGCTTAGAAACAATAGATAAAATAATAAAGGAAAATATTGACAGATTTGAGTGCATACAAATAATAACTTTGGACATAGAAAACCAAAAACGTTACAATCTCTATTTCATAGACAGCTCTTAAAGAATGCAATTTCTGTGGTATTAGCAGATCCATTATCAGTCTTATCATGCTGTAAAGTCTTTTCATAATATACTTTAAAAAATCCTGACTGTCAAAATAAATCAGTAAATAATAATAAATCATAAATCAAAATAAATCGTAGAAGACTGAATAAATATGACAAAACCACTAAGCTTTAAAAAGGTAGAATAGCAAATGCCATAAATAGTAAAATTCTCATGAGAAGAAACCCAGGGACTCAAGAATCCTATTGGAAAAATTTTCAGCTTTATTAGTGAACAGAGAAATGCACATCAACCAGTGAGATGTACTTTTTTCTATTGAGTTAGAAAAGTATATAATGATTAAACACTTTGCTGGTGAGGATGCAAGGTAGTGGGCACTATGGAACGTTCTAGTGGCTGTACAAACTGCTTCAGAATTTTCGAATCCTATGTTGGGCCCCAAATGCTGGAACTCTAGATCAAGAGCTCGTAAAATGTCTCCATTTCTGCCATCCGCCAAGACGGCAGACAAGCGTCTGTTGTAGGCTGCTACCCTCAAAAGCAATGCCTCAGTAATTGTAGAAGAGGAAGGTATGGATTCCAGGAACAGCACCTCCCGCAATGATAGTGAAAAACCCCTGGGAAGACTACAGCCTGTCCTAAAAGAGTAGGATGAGTTGGGTGCTCAGTCTGGCATGGAGGGCTGCTGCGTGTGACAAAGGGAGGATGGGTTTGAATAAAGCTTCTAAGTCCTACTCTTTCTTCTCTTTTGGATTACCTTGGGACAACCTCTGACCCTGGTATGCTAGGAACAAAAATCAGGGCAACGTTTTACGTCCTGCTGGGGTGTGGTGTTAAGGAAAGCAGGACAGTGTCTTTCTTTCAGCATTGCTCTCCCCAACCCTTCAACCTATGGGCTATGACTTCAGCCTAGCCTATTCCCAACGTTACCCTTCCTGAAGTCTCGTGGTAAAGGCTTGGTGTTGGGCCACTAGTGATTCTGTTGTGCCTGCGACTCTCCATCCTGGACTCATCTTTTCTTCTGTTCCCTCAATACACCTGGACTGACGCAGACAAGGGCCTGACTTTGGGTGTTCACTGGCACACTTTATTAGAGAGATTAGCTGACACCCCAGGAGAACATGTGCTCAAAGGCCAAAATAACGAATGGATAAAAAATTCAACTTTCTAAAAGAATGGCCAAAAATTGGACAATATTTACCATCTGAGTTAGAAATACTGGAATAGAAACCCTGAGAATTTAAAATAAGCATCAGATAGATACAAAGATACATAGCTAAGGAATGAGATAGTGAAGTAGAAAAAAATCAGAACCCTCCCAGACAGCAACAAAAAATTATAAAGAAATAAAGCAGAAAAGGAAACACTAAGAAATTTAGAAGGGCAGGGCCAACATTTAGGGCATGGGAGACCCCCAAAGGAAAGAAAAATAAAAGTAAAGATGAGGAAATATTCAAAGAAATAATTTGGGATGAATTTCCAAAAAAAATTTTTTTTAAATGATAAAACATTTTAGATGCAGAAAGAGAAATAAGGAAATATCTAGACATGATAAGATTTAAAGTATATCAAAGACAAAAAGAAAATCTATAAAACCTTTCCAAGAGAAAGAACAGATCGTCAAAAAGGAATAAAAGTCAGACTCACATCAGATTTCTCATCAGCAACCGAGATGCAAAAAGGCAATAAAGTAATATATTTGAACAACTGAAAGAAAAATTTCAAAACTAGAAATTTATACCCAGCCAAATTTTCAATCAAATTTGAAAGTTTAATAAAAATATTCTCATGCGTACATATCCCAGAAGGCATACCACACAGACCCTGACTGAAAACACTTGCGGAGAAAGAAAAGTCTAGACTCTACAGCAAGAGATAGGAGAAGTATGGGTGGTAGAATAGCTTATTAAAGTCTATGTTTTTTTTATTTTTAAAAGCCAGGACTAAAGAAAATGAAAACTCTTATATCCATAATAAACAAAAATTAAAATCACTGATTTTATCAACACGATAAGTGGGAGGTTAGATGGCGAGTCCTACAGGGACACGAGAGTGTGTTAAATAACTTTTCTTGTTAGGGTTAAGTTATAGATATTAATAAATTTTAAAAATCAGCAGTATAAATAAACTTGAGTGTGGGTATTAAAGGACAACCACCAAAAGAAAAAATACAATAATATATAACTATTAGAAGAAGGAAAATCACTCAAACTCCCTAATGGAAGCCACAAAGGAGAAAAAATAAATAAAAAGAGGATAGTTAATGGTAGAATAAAACAAGAGGACTGAAACAAGCCCTAATATATCAAATTAAAATAATGCAAACAGTTAAACAAATCAATTGAAGATCAGACTTTAAAAAAAAAATTCAACAATATCTTCTCTGTAAGAGCCATGTTTCAGACAAAAAGTCAACAAAATGTTAAAGATGACCGAGAGACTGCAAGTGGAAGTAGACCAGACTGTAGAAAGAGACAGGAATGCAGGAGACCACACCATCGCCAAGAAACAGAGAGCTTCTGATATTGCTGCCCTCCGTGTCACTGCCTGTCCTTAGAGTCTGTGAAATTTCTGAGTCCTTGAAATTAACTTCTTTCTTTGGCAGGATTAGTTTGATTGTTCTTGGTAACTGACAAGTCTTGGCTCTAATGCTACACCACATAGTTGTGCACATCTTTTTTTTTTCCGTTCTTTTTTTTAATAGGGAATTGTGTTTTGGGTGACTGTATCTACGGTTATTGAATGAATTGGACTTTGCCAAATATTTGCTTAGAAAAACTGCTATATGGAATATTAAAGGAATACAGCATCTACTTCCTTTGCAAGAGCAATACAATTTTCGTGAAGCGGTGCCTCTCTGGCTAAGGTTTAGATCAAGCTACAAGTATTCCAGCCCATGAGAACCCAGCAATGCCTTGATCCTGTGTAAGCCTCACACAGGCGTCTAGTTAGCTTATCCATCAGAATTCGGTCGCTCAGCTGTAGTAGAATCTATCGTGCAAACAGACGACGCTCCTAAGTTAAGGATGTTTGGGTCTGACGAGTCGTAAGAAAATTAAGATATGAAATATGCTGAAGACATGGAGGGGGTAGAAATTCTGAATTAGGGAAGGGAAAAAATGCAAAAGAAAGTGACAGGAAGAATGCAGTTTCATGTGTTTGATCTTCTCCCGAGTCTGGCCCTCTCCAGCGGCTGCTTCGGTCAGCTCCAGACCTGGGCACTAGGACAGAAAGTTCTGCGGTGAAGTGTTGGAGATCGCAATAGATGCCGTTACTATGTAATCTATGTAGCAGGTGTTTTCCCTCCCCTGCCCCAATCAGGCTGGTGCACCCATCCCCCAGCTGCTGTACGTTTCAGCTGGTAACAGCTCACAGGTGCACCCTTCCGAGACCTGCCTCATGCCAAGAAGGGCCACCTCGTCGGGAGATGCTTGGGAGGTGACACCTCCCCCTCATGGGTGGCACACAGTCAGTGTCAGATCGCCATGTGGGTGCAACAGCCTGGAACTCCCATCTCAAGTTAGGATCAGTTACTCTTGCTGCAGAGTTCCCTGAGGGATCAGGCCGAGCTAGATTTGGACTGAACCCCTGTAGTGCCTTGGCTTTTCCCTGGGCCCATCCTGCTGTCCTCGTTCTCCTACAGGGTTCCCAGAGGGCATCCTCTCCATAAAACCCTTGCGGGGTTATCTCCATCTCACTTCTCCTTCTAGGCATCAACCTTAAGACACTCATCTAACATTTGATCTGACCAAGCAAAGGTGGTCTTCTGCTTCGCTACTATCTGCTAGCACAGCAGTGGAGGAGTAAGGATCCTGGCTGATCCATTACGGTTTTCCTCCGTGAGAATTCCTCCCTCTCTAAGATCTATCTACATGCTAATGTTTGCCGGACCAGTCCTCTTAATGTCTCTGTTAGGAAAATGCCTCCATGAGCTCTTTGAGGGTGAAAGCAGAGCCTGAAGACAGGCGGTCAGAGAGGGCATGAAACAAACAGATAAATCGATCTGAATAAGAATAAACAAAGATTTTTACACTGGGGTGCATCTGGAAGGGTAGAGATCCAGGGAGGAGAAGGAGAGAGAGACTTGGCAGTAAAACAGGGAGGAAGGAAATTCCCAATAGCGAAGGAGCCAAGACATTCAAGACCCAGGACATGGACTACCCAGTTAGAAGGTGTGTTACTGTGAAGTAAGCTTCCTAGAACCCTCAGTCTTCAGTGTACATTTAATTTGCCACAACAAACTTGTAGGCTGGCGATGAGGGAAATAAAGTCAGGGCAGTGAAAATCTAGTCCCCTTTGCTGACGCCTACAATGGGGAGCGACATCTTCTCAAGGGGGCAATAGGCCAGGTGTCTTGAGAACAACTAGCAGAAGAGTGAATGCTGGCCTGTGGGGACACCCAGGCAGAGAGAAGTAGCTGTGGCCCTGCCCTGACTCAGGACAGGTGCGAGACACACCCTCGTCTCCCCCAAATAAACTAGAAGAAAGTGACTTAGAAGCGGGGAGAGAAGGGCTAGCATCTGGATCTCTCTCTCTCTCTCTCTCTCACACACACACACACACACACACACCCCAATCCGTACCTAGGTATTATGAACTCAGCCTTTAATGAAATTCTGGCAGAGCGGAACACAAAACATGGTTACATAACCTTTATTTGGCTGTCTTTCTCTCTCTCTCTCTCCCTCTTTTTTTTTTTTTTTTCTTCCAGAATAGACAATATCAGAGCCTATTAATGCTGTCCTTGGGAAGATTAAGTGCTTTTAGAAAGAGTACCCTGGAATTAACAAAGGACAAGTACAATCTGGTAACTAAAAATGGTTTCCGGAGAGGAAAGACATGTACCTTTCTTTCCCCGTCCTCCAAGTCCTACTGATTTTTTCATTTCTATCTCAAATACCCACCTTAATAAAGTGTCTCCTGACCTGTTCCCAATCAGCAATGATTTCTTCTTCCTTTTGAACCTTCTGTTTCTTAGAATGTGAAGAGTTCTTAAGTTAATATTAAATTTTGCTCCCTTTTTATACTGGTATATCCAATCAAGACTTATCTTGGGAAATAGAAATTAAGATAGAGACATTTAACTGGCAAAATTTCAAGAGTTTTACTGGGCATATGGAATTCATCACATGAAGAAAATCAATCCATGTGTCAGACCATGTCTAATTCAGACCAGGGATTTTATAGTAACTTTATAAACTCCAAAACATACAAGACAACGGTTAATACTTACGTAAAATGCACCATGTGCAAGCTCTTTGCTCATGTCAACTCATTTCATTTTCATTATGATTCTAAGAAATAAGTACTATTCGTATCCTCATTCTCCAGATAAGTTAACTGCAGCACAGAGATGCTACATAGCTTGTCTAAGGGAGTAACAGAACCAAGGTGGAACCCAATAGTCTGCCCTTATTTTTTTTTAAAGATTTATTTATTTGTTTGAGAGAGAAACAGAGAGAGAAAGAAAGAGAGTGCATACACGGGTGGGAGAAGGGCAGAGGGGGTGAATCTCAAGCAGACTCCCCGCTGAGCACGCAGCCCAGCATGGGGCTTGATCTCATGACCATAAAATCCTGACCCATGAGATTGTGACCTGGACCAAAACCAAGACTTGGACGCTTGACCAAGTGAGCCACCCGGATGCCCCAGCTGCCCTTAACTGGTAAGCCATACTGCCTGTTGTAAATTTTAAAAATCCTGGTTTACAAATTCAATTCTTCTCCCAACAAAACAACATTACGGCTCACATGACAAAGCTGAGGAGGGTAGACAAAAGGGAACAGGATCAGCAAAATGTATTTTCTTTCCTTCTGTCCTGGGAAGTCTCTGACTTTATAAATTCTTGGATAGTCTCTGCTTTTTAACAAAAAAAAAATTATGCATCCATAAATAGTAAAGGAGCTGGGTCTTTGCTGTACATCACATTGCCCCACATCAACCTTCCAGGGTCTTAAGTGCATATCAGATAGATGTTGGAATGAGTCCTGGGTCCAGAAACATGTTTACTAAGGTAATTATTCTAATTTAGTTATGACAATGGTTTGGGCAAATGTATATACCCACCCAGTATATAGATATATACCCCCTCTCCCTTGAAGAGCTCCTTTAGCAGCAATGTGGGAAAAGAGCAAATTTGAAAGTTGTCTGCCCTCTCTGAGTTTACCAATTATTCTATTTTAATATTTTACATCTCTGAAGGATCAAATTGATCCCTATGTTAAATATATGATCATTTGTACGTCTTCTTGTATGCCCCTTCCTCAAGGGCGAGACTGAATCTTTGTATCTCCCACAGTACCTTGTACAATGCCTTGTACTCTAAAGGTTCAGTGAATTGGATTGACTAAGTACTTTGGGTACATGTTGCGTCTGTCAAGGTTGAGCTGGAAATAGGAAAGGAGTCAGGCAGAAGAATCAAAAGAGAAATGGAAGAAGCCAAGAGAAAGGACTATTTACAAAGGTGTGGGTTAAGGGTAGGTGGTGAAGACACAGGGGCTAAAAAGAGCAGGAAGCTGTCACCTCCCCTGAGTGTGAAGGGACAAGGAGAGGGAGTGGCTGCTAGAATCTGGCCAGAGCTGAGGCTGTGGAAAAAGGCTCCCAGCAAGAGTGGTGGACTTGGGTGGGGGGAACATAGCCACTGCCAAACTGGGACCTGGCAGAGAGAAAAAGGAAGAGGGAAAGAGTGGAGGGAGCAAATGCCTGACCCTCTTCCTCTTCCCATCACCTCCTGGCAGAGCCCCCCATTGTCTGACCTAACTGGAGGTCAACAGACTAGATAAAGTTGGAGAGCAATCTGGAAGGGCACATGGAGAATATGCAGCCCACGCATACAGTGAGGGGCGTTTGTTCACTCAACACCTATTGATTACCTTGGTATGTGAAAAGCACTGCCCTCGGGGAAAATGAGAGAAACAAATAGGAAAATGGCACAGTTCCCTAGGGAAACGGTCATTTACATTTGGAAAATGATTCATAATGGATTACAGCAAAAAAACCTTTTTACTCTTTTTTCATGTTCCCAATAGTAGACGGGCATGATGCAAATGGGCTTGTAATGGAAAGTGACAGTTTGCTTCTGTCTTCCTCACTGTCTGTCGTCCCTCTTAGAGGAAAAGTCTGTTTAATTCTGGTGATAATCTCCGTATCTTTAAAAATACGCTTATACTGAAATTTTGATTGATCCGCTGTAGACGCTGTGATCTTACTTCAGGAAAATAGCCCCAGAGGCTCTACTTAACTACCGATGCAGACCCCCTGCTTCCCTGGCCACTTTGCCGTCCCACCCCCCACCCCAGGGCCCAGAGTGAAGCCCCCCGCCCCAGGCTGAGAAATTCCACCCAGGTCTGCAGCACCTCCAGTCAGCTCCTCAGCATCTTGCACTTGAGTTACAATTTAATTTTAATTTTTTCAAAGTGACACGTGAAGAGTTTTAGAAATCAACCAGTATTACAAAGGTCGTAGTGAAACAAACTGTCCTTGTCCCATCCTGTTCGTCTCTGTGGTCCTCTGGGTGGAGGTACTATTTCCACCTCCTTTGGCTCTTTCTTCTGGTATTTATCTCCATATGTCTACACATAAATGGTGTCATTTTGACTTTCAGGTACGCCAGAAATATTCGCAGGAGTTCTGTGGATCAGAGCATGCTTACAAAATCTTTAACATTTCTTTGTTTTCTATTTCATTTGCTTTTTAACTGCAATTTCTCCGCACTTCTGGATGATGTTCCCAAATGAAAATTCAGTACCTCCAAGATCTACCACCTGCAGTGGGACGTAAAGAATGGACCTTAAAGCCCAGCAGCAAATGGATATCTATAGAGATACCTATTTGCGTGCAGCTGACACACCATGTTACGTTAGTTTCGGGGGTACAACTTAGTGATTTCCCAAGTTTGTACATTATGCTGTGCTCAGTACAAGTGTAGCTCTGTCTGTCCCGTTACACCACTATTACGGTCTCAATGCCTGTATTCCTTATGCTCTGCCTTTTATTCCCATGACTAACTCGTTCCATAACCGGAGGCCTGTGTCTCCTCCTCTCCCGCTCCCATTTCACCATCCACTCACCACCCTCCCCTCTGGCAACCATCAGTTTGTTTTCTGTATTTATAGTAATAGATATATTCTTGAGATATGCATAAACTACAGTGATGAATTAATTTTAAGTTTATTTAGGGAGATTTTAGTAGACTTTATACTTAGTAGACATAATTCTTAATACTTAAGTACATACGCAGTAGACCTGTGTATGAGCCCTTTGTTAAAAATTAATTCGTTTTCAGACCCCGGTTTCTAGTACATATGCCTCATTCATTCTATCCCAGTATTATATTCACTCTAAAAATACCTCATATTCCCATTATGACCTATTGAGATATGAAGATAAGGACTTTCTTTTCTTGTCTTCCGTTTTGTAGGGTTTTCCCTATTAATAATAGTGAATTACTCAGTTCCTGTCTCTATCATCTCATTTGGATCCCACATTTGTCTCCCCCCCGCAGAAATATCTATATATACTAGATCTGTATGCTTTGTTCAACAAATTTGTAAGAAGAATATTATGTTCCAAAGTTGTTTTTCAAAGAACGAATTCAGTACCATTTCTGAGTGTCATCTTTCCCCATCATTACAAAAATCTTTCTGAAAGCATTCTTTCTACTAAATGACTTGGTCCGGTGTCTATTTTGAGCATATGAGCAAGGAAAATTATTTCTAAATCAGAGCAAAGTGTTTAAGTTGCACAAGAAAGTTCCATTCACTTCCATAAGCCCTTATTAGAACGGATGTGGATGTCCTCATCACACAGTGAGGTTCTGACCATGTGAGACACAACACCTCCATTGAAGAGGCTTACGGTGTTTGGAATGACATGTGCATGAAAGAAGGAAGGTACGAATTGTATGGAATTGGAGAGTCAAAATGAGCGATACAAGCAAACGGTGCTTGTAGGTCTCCAAAAAATGGGGAGATCAGTGTGGGCTGAGGTAACTGATGGAAGGTGTCACGCAGTTATTGCACTCAGAGAGCCTTGAAAAAAAAGGCACTGAGCAGGAGGTGCGCGGTGTGGGAGAGTGAACAGGACAGTGCCGAAGGGGTATGTGGTGTCTGGGAGACCTTGAGCACCCCAAGTTCACCAGTGCCTGTGTTGAGTTGAGCGGAGAGAGCTAGAATGGAGCGCATCAGGCAGGCAGAACTTTCCTTCCACACTGTGGAATATGACATTGGGAAGCTTTTGATTGTAAGGATGTCTTACTACAGATGCTCCCAGGGACACCTAAGTCTCAACTTAGGCAAAGTAGACCTTAGAAAAATTGTTGCATACCACACACCAACAACGTTTAGCCACAGGAAAGAATTCTGTGTGCTGTGGAGCTACGAAGTGGTTTGAGGTGGGGAAGATTATCTCAGAGTGAGCGCAAGGCACACAAGCTTCAGCTGAGAAAGGGTTGTGCTCTTCCTGTGGGTGTTCACGGCACCAGGGCGGTTCGCTTCAGGGCTGTCTGGATCATGCTACCTTCCCTTCCTTCTCCCCCACCCCATTCCGCTCCTTTCCTCTTTGCACTCTGATTATACCTGGACCGATTCTGGAAAGGCTCAAGCTGTATTTGGAGAGCCTCTCACACCAGATGTGTGACTGGTCATGCATGGTTCATTAGATTTCATGTTTATGCCAAAATGGTGAGGGTGCAGGGGCCGGTATGGAAGCAGTCTCAGTGTCTTAACGTGTTTCCAAGTAGTGCAAACTTTGAGTTGCTTAGACAATACAAAATCAAAATAAACATCACGAGATTGGGGATTCTCTTTCTTTCCTTACCAGTAGGCTGAAACGGATCAATTCACTGAACAGTAATTTATCAAAAGATCATTTTGCTAAAGAAACACAATTTGCTGTGTACCAGTTGGCCACATTGTGATTTCTGGACGAGCAATTAGCTGATTGATTAATCCACCGAAAGAGCTGTTTGCTGAATTATCAATACACTAAAAACTTCACTGTATTAATTAATACAACAGAATGGCATATTTACTCATCCTATTCACAAAAGTGCAAAGAAAATGTTATTCATTAACAATCCAGTCTTCCTTATGCGCATTTGCCCTCCTTACTCCTACCTTACTGGGTAGTGTGGGCCAGGGGAACTTAAATTAAGCATTTATCATTATATTCTGATTTCAACTGCTTCCTTTTCAGTATACATTTATTCTTTCACAGTTCCTTACCCTCCATACTGTCCCTGACAGAGATGGCTTCTGGGGTCATGGTCTTACTGTGTTCTTGTGGTAATGGCAGGGGGAGCCGGGGGGGGGGGGGGGCTCTGATCTGGGAAGTGGACCCTTGTACTTCTGTGGAAGGAATGGTTCCTATCCTTCTGTCCCTCATCTCCCTGCTGGCTCCTTTTGCTGAGGTCTGCTGAAGTTGCTGGAGACCTTGTCTAATTTCTCTTGGAATAGTCTAGCGTGTGGACTCAGACCCCCCCTCAGCTGCTGGTCATTCTGCATATTTTCCCTAAGATATGGCTGTGAATCCTATTCGGTTCTCTCGCTGGGCCCTGGTCCTGGAGACGTGGCTGTCAGTGTAGCATGACCCCGGCAAGCTTACTAGCCAGCAACACCAAGTCCTGTGTGCTAGTAGTCACACAGGAGCTACTAGCAATTTCTATACCACCAGGAGCTGAGGAAGACTGAGCAGCCCCCCAAGACCATGCAATCCCATAACCCTTCCAATTTTACTGTAAAGCAGCTGCCTTGAGTTGCTAAAGGGCCGCTCACGTAATTGGGGCCTCTGGCATTGTATGACACAGGTTTCCTGGGGTATCTCTGGGAGGTCTACAGCTTTCTCTCAGCCTGTCTTCTCTCTAACATCAGCCCAGAAATCTGAAGTCAGACAGCAAACATCTCAAGTCTTGATTTCTCTACTTCTTTCCCCCTCTCCGTAATTTCCTAGAAGCTGACAGGGGCCAGATGGCCGCTTCCTCCTGTTCCGTTACAAGGCATTGTAACCTTCTTCCTGAGTGGGCTTTCTCATTCCCGTCCTCCCTTCTTTGGGGCTATAATGACAGAAGGACTTCCTGCCTGAGAACTTCATTTACTAGGGAGAAGAAAGAACACTTCAAGTCCTGAGATACTGACTGTGCATGTCCGCCTTCACTTATCCATAGTTTCGAGTGTAATGAAAGACTGGCTCTTTGTGTGTTGTGCATTCAACATCGAGAAAGTGCTTTCGTATCCGAAACAACTTGGTTTTGCTTTACGTCGTATTAGCCTGGAGTCTAGTAAAGTCCCTCTCTTCCTGACAACCATCTTTCAGCACCTGTCCTTTGCTGCCCCCTCAAGAAGCTGCCTCAGTAGACTATTAAAACTTGAAGGAAGTCCGGACTAAGCTGAGATCAGATGGGACCATAGCTGAAAATGACGTCCAAGTGCGCCGAGCTGATGAGTCTGGAGTCAACAGGAGGAACTCCAAAGATCATGTCCTATCTAGGAAACAGCAGAAACTATTTTTTTCCCAAACACTGAATTAAGAGTTCATAAATATTCATTCACTAGTGTTGAGTACACGCAGTGTGCTGGGTACCACTTGGCAGAGTTTTCAGAGAACTGTTGGACACCTGTCCGTTAACTGGTGTACAAGATGATTCGGGTGCTCGTCACCAACTATCCTGATTTGCTTGGGGAGTGAAGGTGTTCCCTGGACATGGGACTTTCAGTACTGACACTGCCAGCAAACTAGGATGACTTGGTCACCCTACTGATCCAACATCCTCATCTCCAAATTCTATGACTTTAACCCCAAGTGTCCGCTGGGTCATAATGACCCCTGATACTTAAAGGAAATTATGGATCTGTTGATAATTTGCTTTTTGCTACACAGAGGTGTGCAGGAAAAGAGTTCTGGTCTTTGGAAAACTGGTTCTGCTGCTTTTACTAGCTGAGTGACCTTGAATTAGGCATAATCTTTGACCCTCATGATATAAAATTAAAGTAATCATACAGGTTTGTTGTGAGGATTAAGTGAAATCAGGTATGAGGTGGTGGTTTGTGTATTTCAAAGTATTTTGCAGAGTGTGATGTTATGTATTTGCAGACATGTTCCTGGAGCAGTAATAGAATCATAGAAAACAAAAATTCCATGTTTTTCCGGTCTCTCATGATGTTTTCCCCTCAACGTGTTTTCTAATTTAGCAGAATTAAAAATATCTGAAGCTACAGTGGATCGCAAAGTATAATTGTACTGCCATCTTTGGGACGTATTTTGAACTACACTTGTGTAGTTGTAAATGTTTTTCAAAAGCAGTTAATGTTTTAAATGTATCAACAACAGTGATTATGATCACCGGTGTCGAGTTTGAAGGCTTTGTGGCTCCTAGATCAATCATAAGGCATCGAGTCAACAATGACAAACACCTGCCCCACGGCTATGACTACGGAGGAGGCTGGTCCCCCGGAATGATTAGCTGTTAAAGCTGGAAGGGGCATTAGAAGTCAGTCCTTGCAGACGGCTTCCTGTCTGCCGCCCCGAAATCAACTTGGGATTTAGCAACAGGAAGAGTAGTAGGTTTCAGCTCTGGAAGGTACCCAGGAAGAGGAGATAGGCAATCTCTGGCATTAAGGAGCGACAACAGACGTCTAGGTGCCACAAGAGTATGTATCACCTGTTTATCTCTATGCGAACGGAAGAAGGAATGAACAAAAGAATTAATGTGTCAGGCCCTCTTCCTTTGTGAGCCTGGGCGTGGTCTGGGTTGAGGCTGGAAATCAGAGAATCAGCGTTGGGGCCTCTCATCCTGGGAATAGGAGGGTTGGCAGGAGGGGAATTTTGTGGGGTGGCGGGAGTGTTGTGATGTCCTGATCTAGTGGCGATCACGTATTGGTATATAAAATATGCAGAGTTATCAAGCAGGACGCATGAGGTTGACACATTCGTACTTCATGTAAGTTGTGCCTCAGTAAGGTACTGTGAAAATCTCCTTTCCTCTGCCTCCACCTTTCCACCAACCAGAATTCCGTTTGGGTTTATTAGCTCCTCTTTTACAACATTGGGGAGGCTGATGGTAGGGGTTAGGTCAGCCTGGGGTACCTTAATTTTGGGAAGCAGGATGGAGGTAGGACATCTCTGAAGACAACTCGCCTCCACTTTGTAACTTTAATCAGCAGTCAAGTGATGGCAGCTGCTTCTGATGTCGCAAAGATGTCCACCTACTCCCCGCCTATACCCGGATGACTGTGGCTAGAGAAGAAACACAGCTGTGCTAACTCAGGCTCACATTATATTTATCACCACAAATCTCAAGTGGGCTCTCTGCAAATCCTTGCAATCCTAATATATATATTTAGTAGATTTGCTTTCCTATTTCCTAAAATTATTTCATACCTTAACCCTCTCTTCAATCTAACTACACCCTCTCTGCTCAGACGTTGTTTTATATTTCATTGAGAAACCAGAAGCTATCAGAGCATTGCCTCATCTTCCAACCACCAACTTGATTTAACTACCTGCATTTGTACTCAATCTGTCTGTGCTGTTTTGGTCCTCAGTGGTTATCAACAGGAGCTATACTTAGAATTTTTTTTAAAAGATTTTATTTATTTATTTGAGAGAGAGGGTGCACATGTGAGTGGAGGGGGGACAGAGGGAGAGGAAGAGGAAAAGAATCCCACGGTGAGTCCATGCTGACTGAGGAGGCCGACGTGGGGCTCAATCTCATGACCCTGGGATCATGACCTTGAGCTGAAACCGAGAGTCAGATACTCAACTGACTAAGCCACCGAGGTGCCCTTCTACATAAAATTTTTAAATCCTGATGCCCAAATCCCACTCCTAGAGATTCTGAATTATTTAATCCGATGTAGGACATTTTTTTCTTTTTTTAGATTTTATTTATTTATTTGACAGAGAGAGACAGCCAGCGAGAGAGGGAACACAAGCAGGGGGAGTAAGAGAGGAAGAAGCAGGCTCATAGCGGAGAAGCCTGATGTGGGACTCGATCCCAGAACACTGGGATCACGCCCTGAGCCGAAGGCAGAGGCTTAACGACTGAGCCACCCAGGCGCCCCAGGACATTTTTTTTCTTAATTCTCAAGGGATTCTAACATACACTGGAATTCAGAACGAAGATTTAGAATGTCTGAGGTCCTGTGAGCGGGCAACTCCTCTGCTTACAGAGTGAATCTTTCTCTCATCTCCTCAAAGCCTTGTTCCTTCATTCACCTCCCCCTTTTCCAACATGATCAAGTTTTCTCTCTGTGCTAGAAAAGTCCTGTCAGCATACAAGCATGCTCCAATATCTTCTGTCTTAGTAATAGCCCCTCTTTGACTCCACCTTCCCCACCAACTGCTCCCCCTCCACAAAATTCCTTCAGATAGTTATTTGAGCTGGCTGTCTCCATTCCATAACCTTTAATTTGCTCATTAACCTGCTTTTGTTTCTGTCATTCCCTGTCGAAGTCATTAACATCCTCGTGTTGGCAAACGCAGTGATTGGATTTTCGGCTTTGTCTTATTCCACTTTTCAGCCACATCTAGTACAATCGATTTTTCTTGAACAAGCTTTTACTAGGTGATCTAGCTCTCAGTCTTTCACGAGTCCTTGAACACCCGTCACCCATCATAATCTTCCTTCTTTTTCACTGGTGCCTTTTCTTCTTTGCCAGCTCTTCCTCTTTTCCCCAAGGTTTACACCCCAGCGGAGCCAGCTCTAGGCTGTCTCTGTCCCTAGTCTTCTCCAGTCACCCTGTTCTCCATGGAATCCTACCCAGTCCCCTGTGTGGGTGGCTCATGCATGGGTCTTGAACTCTCATCACTTTTGTAACAGCCGGGCTCATGCTCAGGTGCCTCCTCCACATCTTAATTTGGGCATTGAGTAGACACACAGATTCTTATTCCTCCGCGGCCATATGAACCTGCAGAAACCTACAACAACCCAGTCTTCTACAACTCAGTAAATGGTACCCGAGTTACTGAGACCAAATTTTTTCACAGCATCCTCTGTTCCTTTCCCCTTCACTTTGTATCCGATTCACAAACAAACTGACATACTTTCTGAGTATTACTACTCCCCAGCTCTCATCATCACCAACCTGATCCCGGCCACCGTTGTCCCTTACCTCAGCTATTTTTACACTCTTGTCGTTTGTCTCTCTGCACTTTTGCTGTATAGTTTGCTCTTGCACAGCAGCCAATGAATCTTCATGGATTTATATCCATGAATTCATAGCCACATGGATGTCTTTTTTTTTTTTTAAGATTTTATTTATTTATTTGACAGAGAGAGACAGCCAGCGAGAGAGGGAACACAAGCAAGGGGAGTGGGAGAGGAAGAAGCAGGCTCCCAGCGGAGGAGCCCCACATGGGGCTTGATCCCAGGACCCTGGGATCACGCCCTGAGCCTAAGGCAGATGCTTAACCGCTGATCCACCGAGGCGCCCCAACCACATGGATTTCTATCCATCCCTCAAAAGGTCAGTCTTCTTTTGTGTGAAAATCATTTTTCCTGTTTGGCTCTCTGCTTGGAAATTTCTTCCTAAAAATCTTTCATGTCTGGTTTTTATGTTGTCCTGAATTCTGCCTCATTGTCATCTCTTCAAGGAAGCCTTCCCTAATCAAGCATCTGAGGATAGAGGGAGAGGATGTACTCATGTTGTTCACTGCTGTATTCCCTCAGGCCTGACAAAGTTGTCTCTCAGTGAATATTTGTTGGAAGGAGTGAATGTTTTCTGTTGCCTTGAGTATGAGAGCGTCAGCATGTCTGTATCAACTGTAGGATAAAAGACACAAGGTGACTGTATAGCTGTGGGAAACAGATGGTTGGTTTGAGGAGAGTTTAATAAAAGAACTTATAAAGTGTGGACAGGGACAGGAAAATCACAAGAGATAGTGTGGGACCCCAGGGCTTGTAACAGTGGGGATACAATTACCACCCCCGTGGAGCAGAACCTGGAGAGAGAGCTGTATGGGAAGGGCCCTCTGTGAGGAGTTGAGACATTCAGCCAGCCCACTGGGATTCTGAAGGGACAGAATCAGGGTGATACATCACTCTGACTTTATTATCTTTTTTCTTCCCTCCTCACTCCTGCCAGAGCTCCCCTTTGGCAAAACACATTTGGAAGCCAAAGGCCAAGGGAGCCCATCGATTGGAATTCACCTGGGTCATCCTCTTGGGGCACAGAGCGGGTTGGAGAAGAATGGAGATAGATCTGGAGGGGTAAAAGGAGAATATCCAACACTCCTGCTTAGAGTTGCAAAGTAGCTCCTTTCCCCCATTAGGCAGGTTGACTCTATATATGTGCTTACTTACTGCTAACAACATAGTTTTCTTCTTAGGGTTTGCCTGTCTCTTGTGTGGTGAGCTGCTTGAAAGCAGGCAGTGCTCAGTGAGGGGTGGTATGCACAGAGTATGTGGTGAAGTTACCAAAATATCCTGTAGAATGGCAGTGCTTTCCCAGCTGATGAAATTCTCCTATCACTGGGCCGCTAAATTTGTATAGAATTTTGCCACTTACAGGCCTTTTATAATAGTTCTGGAGATCAGCAGGTCCGATATTATTATCTCTATAGGGCTGACGGGTGATGGACAGAGGTCAGCAACATGTCAGACCGTGAAGCAGGTGGAGCTGAGGCTGAAACTCTTGACTTACAGTCCAGGGCTCTCTACTATAACGTGCTGCCTCCCTTAGAGGTCATTTTTGTGGCTTATGAAAATTCATCTTCTGTTTTAAAAAAATAATTCAGTGAATGATTGCATATTACCCCATTGCCACTTTGTAAATGGTACAAGGAAGTGAAGAGGAAAAGTCCCCTAAGGACTTGGAAGTAAACTTGTTCTCGAAGACTTAAACTATGGTATTAGCTCCTAAATAAATTATAGCACAGAAATGTAGTGTCACCTTAAAGAGCAGAATTGTCCCCAGGTTGGCCAGACTCAATTATGACTCACTTGAAGGTATGACCATTTATGAGGGAGGATGTATCAGTCATAAGTGAGCTTAATCATCCGTCTAAGCTTAGGAAAACCAGAGTCACAGAAGCCAAGCGTTAGCAGAGCCCAGCCATGTCTGGGGAAAGGATGCCTCTACCACCACCCCCCCCAAAGAAACCCCATACGCATTAGCAGTTATTCCCCATTTCCCTTTCAACCCTCTTCCCGCCCCCTTACCCTAGGCAGCTAGAAATCTATTCTTTGTGTCTCATAGACTTGCCCGTTCGGGACGCTTCACATCAATGAAGGCATACAGAATATGGTCTTTTGTGACTGGGTTCTTCCCCTTTGCATATTTTTGAGGCTCATCTATGTTGTAGCCTGAGTCAGTACTTCATTCCTTTTGATTGCCACGTCACATTTCATTGTATGGCCGTACTAAATTTTATTTATCCATTTATCAGATGATTGATGCTGCTTTTTCCCCCTACTTTTTGGCTATTATGAATAATGCTGCTGTGACTGTCTGTATACAGATTTTTGTGTGGATGTGTGTTTTCATTTCTGTTGGGTGTAGACCCGGGAGTGAAATTGTTGGGTCATATGGTAGCTCTGTTTAACTTTCTGAAGAATGGCCAGACTGTTTTCTAAAGCAGCTCCCACCATTTTACATTCCCGCCAGCAATGTCTTGGTGTTCCAGTTTCTTCACATGCTAGCCGACATTTGTTATTTTCTGTTTTGTATTGTGACTTCAGTACAATATGGACAGGAATGGTAAGAGTAGATGTGCTTACCTGTTTCTCTTTTTCAGGTAAAAACACTTAGTCTTTCCTCATTAAGTATAATGTTAGCTGTGGCTTTTTGTAGATGTCCGTTATGTCCCTTTTGTGGAAGTGTTGCTTGATTCCTAGTTTGCTGAGAATTGTTTTGTTTTTTTTTTAAATCATGAGTTGATGTTGAATTTTATCACACACTTCCTCCTGTCCCCCATTTATTGAGATTTTCACGTGGTTTTTGTTCTTTGGTTTCTTGATATGGGAAATAACATTGATTCTTAAACAATGAACAAGTCATGTATTCCTGGGACAATCCCCACTTGGTCTAGCTGAATTATCTCTTTTATATATTGTTGTGTTTTGCTAGTGTTTTGTTCAGTAATTCTTTTGAATTTTTATTTCAGCAGTGGATTGGAATTTTTATTAGCTCTTATTTCATTGTTCCTTTTTTCCGAATATCCTGTGCTTATTTGATGGGGCTGGAATATCTTTTTGAATTTATTTGAGTATAATTAGCACTATCTGCGTTTTCTCCAGTGTCAATGTTTTTTTTCTTTTAATATTTATTTATTTGTTTATTTATTTAAAAGAGAGAGCATGCGCGGGGGGGGGGGGAGGGTAAATAGGGGTGGGGGGGGCAGGAAGAGTGCACGAGCCCAGTGCAGGGTTTGATCTCACGATCCTGAGATCATGACCTGAGCTGAAATCGAGAGTCAGATGCTCAGTGGACTGAGCCACCCAGGCGCCCCCCCCCCACTGTCAATGTTTTTGTTTGTTTGATGATCACCTTTCTCTTTCAAGTTATAGACTATTCCCTATGTCCAATGAACCTTGTTTGTCTGTTTGTGGTTAAGAACGTAGTAGTTAAACTGACTATGAGTGGTATCTGTTGACTAATGGCTTCATTTTAGGGTAAATGTATGAAGAGCACAGCACAGGTTTTAGCATTAGGATTTTTTGGCAGAATAGGTTTTGAACAACTTATCAAGTTGCCCTTAATCATCAGTATGCCACTTTTTGGTAGAACTGGTCACTTCCATAACTATATTCTGTTATATATCCATGAAGCACAGCTACTGTGTATTCAGTAAGCATACAGTCTTTCTTTGACTCCAGCGTGATGTTTTCTAGGCCTCTTACCTCTTATTCGAAGGTGGTTTCCTGCTCCACAATAAGTCATATAATCTCAGCTCAGTAACAGACTCACCCTAGCACTACGCAGCAAAGGTAAAATACCTACTTGATCACGGTTTGAAGTATGCAATTGCACCAGTGTCCTAGAAACCCACAGGTATGTAGAAATCCCTTTCAAATCTGCGAGAAAGTCCAACACAGGAGACGTACTTTCTGATTGGAGGGAGGAGAATCAGGAAAGCTTTAAGTACAGTGGGCTGCTGAAGGAGGGGGAAGAAGCAAGCCTGGATCAGGTGTCACAGCTGGGGTTCTGAACATTTGGGATAGCACGAATGCTGGCCCTGCTCTACCCTACAGGTGGGAGGGGAGGCACTGGCTCATGTGTGATGTTTCTACATGGGACAGCTAGCAGTTAGGGGGGCTGTGGAATTGGGTGGTCATTGATGAGAGAAAATGACAGGCTCAGGGATATCACTCAACAATTTTAAGCCAAGTGTGAGAGTCAGTGGGCCTTTGGGGAAGAATTTACAGAGGCTGTCATCTCCTGTAGCTGGAGGGCAGACATCCCTGAAAACCAGATAGACTTAATGGTAAGAGTGGCAGCCTTTCAGAGCAGGCTGAATTCTCAGTATCAGAGTTAAGGCCCTGATAGAGATGGAGATCTGGAAAGGGAACTTCTGAGTATTTTCATGTGAGCATCTTAAATCCCTAGGTTGTCCCGAACCCTCTGGGCCTGCAGACATGGCCCATTTTACCTTATAGAAGATAGAGTCCTTGTTCGCCTTTTTATAAGACAGTGCAGACCCTTCAGATGAGATAGGGGCCTTACGAGACAATGCTAGTTTTTCTCAAGATCTGCCTTCATTTCCTTTTCTGGTTGAAAAATCAATAATGAGGATCAGCTGTTCAACAGGCACGTGCTGGGCTTAGGAAGGGGGGTGATGGCTTGTACGTCAAAGGTGCTGGCTCGCGTGTGCCAGCAGAACCCAGGAGAGCATGCCCAGGAGTGGGTCCAAAACGTGGTGGCTCAGGGGTGACAGAATGTAAAAGATGAACACGAAGACGCTCTTTCGTGAGGTGGGATTTAACACTCTGGTAAAGGGCTTTGGAAGGTGGTGTAAATGTGCTTCGGTTAAGGCCCTTGGAAGCTTGAAAAAAAATGATGGGCTTCATCAAATAAGGTTGAGACACCAAAACTCTCCTGGCGCAGTAGAGAGGACAGAATTTACTGAAATAGACGCCCTATGAGACTGGAAAATCCACCAGCTGACTCTGTTCTTTGGGAGGACCCACGGACCCTTTATTTTCCAAGGCTATAAGGAATGTGCTAATGAGGGGAATGACAGCATCAATAAGGGGCTCAGTAGTGTCCTTCCTTTATAGGCCAGGCTGGTAGTTAGTTGCTGTTCTTGAGCAGGGCCGCTCATAGCAATGGGTAGGATCCTGGATTGGAGAAAGCTAGATGAGAGCACATAACCGTCATAAGCAAGGTGGGCATAATTGCTGTCATGGGCACAGAACGGCGCAAGAGAGGCTGACTTGCAGGGATCTTTGGTGATGGTCAATAATGGTGATCATGGTGTTCCTAGGGGTAAGACAAGTGGGCAGGGTATTACTTTATATATATATACTTATATAAGTAAAGTATATATATATATATATATATATATATATACACATACACTTTAATAAGTATACTTTATATATATATACTTTATATATAATATATAAAAATATATATATATGTATAATTTGAAGACATCAAGAATAGACAAGTAGAAGACTGACGTAGCCTCCCCCAAAGGAAAGTGATACTCGTTTAGTTTCCAGACCTGAGACAGCCGCACCCAAACCCATCTATGGAAGGAGGATCTGCATAGATTTTAAGACAAACCCTGCAAAACTTGCCAAGTTTATACAGTAGCGATGCTTCTAGTCCTTCTGCAAAGGGTCCTGTATCCATTCACCTAGATAACCAAACAATGGGAAAAAGAAATACCTAGATCTTTCAAGGGTCTGAGCTGACACTGCTGCTAGGGACCCAGCACTTGTCAGGGGAATTATGGGTGGAAGTAAGGTCATAAATGAAGTCGTGGCCCATATCTGCCTTACCGTGGGTCAGCCGTACCCATGGACCCATCCAGCAATCTTTTCTCTAGTTTCTAAATATACAATTTTATGGACATACTCAGTAGTTAGCAACATTGATTTTTGGACAGACAGAAAAAAAGCTATTGTAAGTAACCAAAAACATTATCACAAATCAAAGATGATGGAAGATTCACAGGTGGTGGTTCTTACCATATCACCAGTTTGGCTTCTTCAAACACTGGATGGATCATGGCGGATGAAGAGCACGGCCACGGGCTTATCCAAGAAGCCCCATAATAGCTGCTGTGCCGATTGTGGTATCTTTACTAGAAGAGGTTCATACAGCCTCGAGAATATGTCATGAGGCTTTAACACATTCCAGAGATCTCCAGTGACTGTGCTTTATGGACAGAAAAAGTTGTAAGAAGTTCAAAGAGGATCAAGATAAGAATTTGGAAGAGCATCAAGGTTCTAGAGACACTGTGGGTCCCCCATAGGAGTTGTTACTTTTATCTTCCCTGCAACACATTAACTATCCTTAAGTGTTCCCAGCAGAGGTTTTATGGGAGCAGGTGGAGATGAGCTCCCTAAAAGCCCCGGCTGAGTTTTATCAACAGCAAATGCATACACACTATTCAAAATTATATCAAATTGTTATGGGCTTTTATCTAACAATGAGAACACAGAAAATGGAACTCTGTGTACTTATTGTATAATATTATTACCTAGCAGCTGTGTGCATGGGTATAGCCCCATTCCACGCTCTCAGATGACCTTTTGGAACCAGACTTCTCCACCACTAGTAGACCTCACATGTCTATAGCACGCTGTGTCCCCATTGTATAATATTTGTTTTCATCATTCAGTGTTTTTGTACAGAGCGGTTAGCATGACTCTGTGTGGTCAGATGACCTTTTGGAAGCAGGCTTGTGTACCCCTAGATGACCTCACCAGGGCTCACAACAGCATAGTCCAATCCTATTGATCTGAGAGTTCTTTCTAGAGAACATCACATTTGCCCACCAAGTTGATGACATCATGTTACCTGGACATAGCATGAAATGGCGAGTACTCTGAAAGCCTTGGTAAGAGCCCCAAACCCCAGAGGATGGGAGATAACCTTTACAGAGATGAAGGGGCCTGCCACGCCAGTGCAGTTTCTAGGAGTCGAGTGATTTGGGAAATGCTGCAACATGTCCTCCAAAGCAAAAACAAGTTTTTGTCCCTTGCATCTCCTCCCACTACGATAGAAACATGAAGTGTGGGCAGCCTCTTTAGGTTTGGGCTGCAGCCTATTCCACACGTGGGGTAAAGTTCTGGCTTACCTTTGGGCAATAATAGCAGTACTAGGTTTACGCTGGTCCCAGAGCACGAAGGGCCTCTGCAGCAGGTTTAGGCTTTAGCACAAGTAATCCCTCGGGTCACATCATCTGGCAGACGCCATGGTACTAGAGGTATCTGGGTATAAGAGGACAAAGGATAGATGGACCCTCTGGCAAACTCCAATAAGAGAGCCCTAACATAGCACAGACCCTTGGAATTCTAGAGCAAAGCCATATTTTCTGCCGCAGAGAAAGATAGACATTCAAACAGCTCCGGGCGGAAACGGAAGCTGTCAATGGGTCCAACAGCACTGGCTTTGTGGTTGACAGAATAACGGGCCCCCAAAGATGTCCACACCCTAAGCCCCAAAACCTGTAAATATGTTACTTGGCAAGAAGGAGTTTGCAGGTATGATTGTGTTAAGACTCTTTAAATGGGACAATTATCCTGGATTATCTGGGCAAGCCCAAGAAAACAAATTTATAATTGCTGTTGAATATACAGCCTCTTGGCAATAGAGACTGACTCTGTGCCCTCCAGATAATACCATTCCTTCGGGAGAACGAACTGGCAGCTGGTGACAAGTCGAGACTACGTCCATCCTGACCAGGACTTCTGTACTTTCCGGACAGGAGTTTGCCATTGTTGTCTGCAGTGCTTCCGCCAGCGCCGATGTTCATGACTCCAAAAGTGTCTGACCTACCGACGTGGGGTGCTGTATAACATGGCCTAAGATCAAGGGCCCCACTTCTTAGCAAACCACGTGCATCAGTGAAGACACGACTGTGGGATCCGCTGTTCCTACACATCGTCCACCAAGCAGAAACTGCCACCCCGATGGAGTGGTGACGTGGCCTCTTAAAGGAGAGGATGTCTTATAGCCTTGGCACGGTGTAACCTACGCGATGCCCTCCACTCCTTACATCAATCTGTGGTCAGTCTATGGTGCTCAAGTCATGGGTCCAAAAATCAAGGGGTGAGAGTAAGAGTGGCTGTAGCGATCCACTGAGGAATTTGTGCTTTCCATCCAGGGGTCTAGAATCTGTGTGTCTAGAGGTCCCGAGTTGTAGAGGGGGAAAATAAGAGTCACACTAAGCTTTAAGCTACCGCTGCTACGTGGTGACTTTAGATTCCTAAGGCCAGAAAACGAGTAGGCAAATGTAAGAGTTACCACAATGGCAGAGTTATCAGCTCTGATCATCGTCACAGGGAGAGTTACTGCAGTGTGATGAGGGCACAGAGGATTATGTTTGGCACTCATACGACCCACCTCTTGGTAGGCCCGGGCTTACCTGTAAATGGGCAAGTACAGCAGCTACAGTGTACTAAGTGCAGGGTAACCAGGGTCTCAGACCGCTTGGGGGTGAGGGTCTGGATCATTTTACCAGGCGGCTCAGAAGTGCCTGACTAGCACCGCGGGAATGTAGCATGGGTTAAGAGGAAGCTGTGGTTCATCCCACTGTCCCTCTTTTTGTAGAGTGAGTTGTGATAACAGAATCCAGAAGAAGCTGCACCCGGGTGGAGTGAATCAATGTGAGAAGCAAGTGGGTCGGAGCAGTGCCAGGGGTGAACTGTAGGAGGCGCTGTGGCCCCTGCCCAGCTGTGGGTAACTGAGCCGCAGCATCCGTCCCTCGCTCCCTGTGAATGTTGGTTGCTAATGACAATGTGCACTTGTTTTTTTTACACCTAGTTTTTATTCATTCAACATTCTAATGGTTTTGTTCTTTCGTCTGGTTAGATATAGCTATAATGGAGTTCATTTCTTTTTTGCTGCTCCGTAGTATTTGGTGTTCTCAAGATAGCACAATTTACTTTTCTATTCTTCTGTAGATGGATCTTTGAATTGTTAGTGGGTTTCGGTTATTATAAATAATGCCACCATGGGCATTCTTTTACCTGTCTTTGAGTGTACGCGTACATATCTGTCGTGTTGCTACCTAGGAATGAAAGTATGGGGTCACAAGGTACGCATAAGAGCTACGATAGTAGGTGATGTCAAACTGTCGTCCAGAGTAGTTTGTGTCCTGTTAGGAAGTATTTCACAACTCTGTGGGCAGGAGGATATTTTCCTATATTATCTTCTGGAAGCTTTATTGCTTTCCTTTTGCCTTTAAATCAATAATCAACTTGGAATGAGGTAAAGGTGAAGTTTAATTGCTTTCCCTATGAAAATCAGTTGACCATTTGATTTAAAAAGACTATTTATTTAAAAGAGTCCTCTTTGTCCACTGTTCTGCAACTCTGTATCATGTAGTGTTTCATTGGTCGGATTTTTCTCACGAAAGAGCTTTGGTTCTAAGCAAGTAATTGAACGTTGAACAGTTATGTGGTTGACCCTTCTGTGGTATTAACATTATCATCTCCACTTTCCTAAGGAAACTGAAGCTTACAGAAGTTAATTAATTTAGTGAGTGGGTTCTCCTGAACTAAGATTCCCATTATTAATGCCTTAAATGAAATAGAAGTTATTAATTAATTAATTAATTAACCAGATCACAGTGTGGAGATAGGTGAACCAGGTCTGCTAAGGCACTTTGCTGTCATCATGTGGTGTCCACTTCTGGATCCAAGACTCTTGTCTCAGCTCCCACTCACAGGTTCTCATTGCAGCTTGGTGGGAAGAGAAGGTGAGCATGGAAATGTATGCTCCTTATTTTAGGGATGTTACTTGGAAATGACACGATTCTTCTTGGATCCTGGTGGCCAACATTCCCTTATGTAACCACATCCCAAACCAGGAGAGCCTGAGAGAATGGAGTCTTTAATTGAGGTGGCCAGCATCTTGCCAAAATTTGGCATCTGTGTTTCTAAAGGGAAGAAGGAGAGAATGGAGATGGGAACTGCTAGCCATGGTTGTATACTTGCTTGCGGCACATCGGAGAGCCAGACAAAAGCCTGTGTGTCTCCCCGCTCTACTGTACAGCCCTCAGCAACCAGCCGGACCGCATCCATTCACCTCCTGGAAAACCTTGAGGATAACTTCCTGTCAGAACTGAATTCCTGGATGTCTCTCCAGACATGTATAGAATTCCTTTTACCAGGAAACAAGCTTCTTTAACTCAGTGTTTTTTCGGTTTGTTTTTATTTTTTTCCGTTGGTCACAGCTATCAGGAGAACTGAGTTAAATTTAGAGACTCCCTGCTATTGTCAGGGAAAATGTTTCCAAAGCCTGCTTTAATCCTTCCACTAGTGACTTTGCCTTCACTTAATTCATTCTTTCTCTCTTCCCTTCTTCCCCCTACATCCCCTTTGTCTGGCTTGCTATTCTGTCTTCCCAAAGTGATGGGGGCCTGGTGTTTCCTCTCCCTATCCCCACAGCCCACACAGTGACGAGGAGGACTAAGTCCAGGGGGTTGGTGGGCAGGATGAGAGCAAGTGGGGTCACAATGTCTCACTTTTTCATTTTTTTTAAACTTTTATTATTAGTTTTTATTACACAAGGAATACATATTCATTGTAGAAAAATTAGAAAACACAGAAAAGCAAAAAGAAAAAATAATCACCCATAATCCCACTACCCATAAATAACTACTATTAACATTTTAGTGTATGTCCTTCTAGCTTCTTATGCATATATATACATACATAGATATATTTATATATAATTTTCTTTTTTACAAATATTGTGTCATACTATACATACTGTTTTATAACGTGTTTTTTCATTTAAGATATATCGTGAACATTGTTGTTTATTCCCTGAAAAAACTATACAGATACTACATGCTCATTGTGGAAAAACCAGAAATTACAGATATGCAAAAAGAAAATAGAGTTGCTCCAAATCTCACCTCCCAGAGATAGATGCTGTTAACATTTTAGCAAATATCCTTTCGGATGCTGTAACGCACACATGTATATGTATACTTTTTAAATGGAAACATACTATATTCTTCTGTAACTTCCTTTTTCATTTAACAATATAGCTGTTTATTTCCATGACTATACATTTAGTGCTTACTCTTAATTGGTGCACAGTCTTCCATTGAAAGGATATACCATATTAAACCAACCCTATATTGTAGGCTTACTTATATTTTTTTTCCATTCCTCCAAATAATGCTCCTATAAACATCCTTTTTTTAAATGTTTTTTGAATAATGAATGAATGTATCTTAGTTCATTTTTCTTGGCTTTTGTTGAGGAGAATTTCCCTAAAGTGGAAGTATTTGGCATAAAAAATATATTGCCCAAATATTTTCCAGAAAGATCAGATCAATTTACACCCTTGTTGACTCTGTGAGAGAATGTTCATTTCCATATGTCCTGTCCCTGGGAACTATAATTCTTTATACCCTTTGTCTTTCTGATACATAAAAAGGAATATATTGTAATAATTTGCATTTTTTATTACTAGTTAAATATTTTCATATTTATTATTAGTTCATTAATTTATGGTACACTGCCAGTTTGTGTCCTTGGCTCAATTTTCTACTGGAAAGTTTGATTCTTTTTGATGATAAAATGTAATTTATTCATGCATTCATTATTCACTCACACAATAAATATGTTTTCAGTATTTGCTTTGTGTCTAGCACTGTGTTAAGTATTGAGGATATAACAGTAAGCGAAAAAGACATGGCTGCTGCTTTCTTGAACTTTCAGTTTAGTGAAGATAAACAGACAAACTTTTCAAAATAATTTGAAAAGTGCAATGGGGAAACAATGAAATGGGAACACTTGGTTGGGAAGGTTGTACATCATAGAAACTTCCCAAGGGTAATGGAGTTTGCTCTTGATATATATTAGAGATCTATGCTCTTTGTTGCATATATTTCAAATTTTGTTTTCTCTTAATTTGGTTTGTTATTTTTTACCGTATAAGAGTTCCGTATTTTTAATTGGTCAAATCTATCCATCTTTTTCTATTTGGTTTCTTCCTTTGTTGTCCTGCTTAGAAACGCTTTTTTTTTCCATAGCAAAATTACGTAAATATTTGTTAATATTGCCTGCTAGTCCTTTTATATGCTTATGTGCTTTAACATCTAAATCTTAACTTCGCCTAGAATTTATTTTGACGGAAATTGTGAGGTATAGATCTAGTATTTTCCCCCATACATGGCCAACCAGTCATCCCAAATTATTTAGTAATCCAACTTTTTTCACAGATTTGAAATACCATCTTTATAATGCATTCAATTCTTCTGTGTTCTTGGGTTTATTTCTGATCTTTCTATTTAATTATAATGATTTATTATGGGCCAATAACATCCCTGGTTTTTCTCATCCTGTCTATAGTTATCTGCAAGCTGAGCATTTTGCATTTGGTGATGTCCTAGAATACAAAGAAATGACACACAGTGCTTAGGTGTATGCGTGTGGCATGGGAAGTTAGTCTGGATGATATTCTCCACCCTTTCAACTTTGAGACTTCCAGAATCTGAATTCCATATGGGACATTGTTAATCTGGCCCGTTGTTTGCTGTCTAAAATAAATGAGATGCCTTTATGCTCTCTGCATTTATTTTCCCTTCTTTTTCTAAAGCTCAGCGTTCGGTAGGTGGCAGTATTGCCATACAGTAAGTATCCAACGGTTAGAGGAGCACCGAGGAACAAACTCATCCGGCAGGATTTTAGAATTTCCCTAAGAACTTTCATTAGAGGAGGCATCAGGGCTGTGCTACTTCTAAAGTCTTCTTTGCACCCTTGAACAATGGCTCAACCAGAAGTTTGCAGTCGATCTGCTCCTGGAGGCGTGCAAAACATGGGTGGGCAGATACTTTAAAGTGATACCTCGGCCTTGTGGGCATCGCCCGCACTTTACCTACAAGTGCCTTTGGCCCCAGCCACTGACTGACTTACAGCCTGGAAATGTGATTTTAAGCAATATGATTGTGGTGGGATTCAGGTGGCTTTTATTTTCTTTATACTTGATGGTATGTTTCTGGTTTCCCACCAAGAACATATATTGCCTCTGTAATCTGAAGAAAAGAAATGAATCAACACGGGCTATTAAAATTATGGTGGTAAAATGGGTGAGGGTGTGCCAGAAAAAGTTGACATCGTCTTCCAGTTTCAGCATGTGAGTACATGCAACGGAATGGGTTCAGTGTCCTCACCTTACCCCTAGAGATCAGCTCAGTATTATTGCTAATCTGAAAGCGAATTACCAGCAGGAGGCCGAGGCAGTAGACTTCTATCTCATGGACGACACCTGAGAAAGTCCTTTGGTAGGTGAGAGGAGAGTGGGGTCAGCTCCTGAAGAGATGCGTTGGCATATCTAATGGGAGATGGTGAGCTGTCTATTGCCATTATGAGCCAGTGTAGGTCATCACGACTCGGAGCACTAAATTTAATTTTAGGACCTGCTAGTGAAAGGAGACCTATAAATCTTGGAGTGTGTCCACAGGAACTACAAAACCAATCAAAGTCTGGGAAACAGGCACTATGAATAAAAGATAAGGTGGCTGAATTTATTTACCTTAGCTATGGAAAGCCTAGCTGGGGAATTAGACAAATTCCCATCTCCATGAATAGCGACTATAGCCCTCCCAGACCTGGAGGTGAGACCTGAATTTATTAACAGTCTTCAGTTGTACAAAGGACAATGGCACAGGAGGTAAGTATTCCTTTCATACCGAGACTAAGGCGAGAGTGAGCACAAGTTAACCAAGCAGAAGTGATTCGGGTCAAGCATTTAGAGGAACGTGCTGAACACCAAGGCTGGGCGTATCGGTTAATAACTTGGCATGAACTAATAGGAACCAGATTGAAGCTAAGGGTTCGGTATAGTGGAAAGGTGGGTAAGGGCAAAGACGGGAGCCAAGAGCGGGCCCAACTGGGCTATTTTATAATTTCTAAAACAATGGACCTTAAATGATTAAATGAATTAACCACAGGGGATAAAAATGAACCATATTCAAAAAATATATTAAACTTTAGTCAAACCTGCTTTATGAAATCAGGGTTTGCAGACCAGATATATCTGGGCGTGGGTACCTACTTTGCAAGGGGATGTTCATTCTAAGAGTCTCTAAATAGCATATTCCAACAACTGTTTTACAAATATTTGATTAAGAAAGTTGTGATTTTCTCGTGTAACTTCCAAGGATACCTCTTTATCTGAGGTCAGGTATACCTATAACCATGTGTTAATTACCAGTTCATTGGAACACAACTCTGGACTCCAAGAATAAGGCCAAAAACCAGCTAGTATGATCTAAATAGAGACTGCATAGTCTTTTGAGATCTCTCCCAATCCTCTCATCCTTTTGTTTTCAATCACAAAAGCTAGAAGACAATTCCAAGTATAATTTTCACAACATCAGATACTAGGTTGAACCGTATGAAATTGCCATTTTTGTGGGTCAAAACAGTCAAATATCAGCAGTTTCATATAGGTCAATCTAATACAAGATTTATTCTAGTAGTTCCTATCCAGCTACCTTCATCTTCACTAAAGCTAACAGCTTAAGTATATTTAGTTGTTGTGTCAAAATATTGGACATATAAATGCCTGTGTACATAAGTACTGAGAAAGTACAGGGTCGGGATTAAAGATGCATCTTGGATAAACCACTGAGAGGAATCTAGCTCATCCTTTTTTGGACTAGACACCGGTGCCTCTTGTGTGACTTTAGGATTTCTAAGATTTTGGAAAGCAAGAGAAGAAGTCCAAAGCCCTGATCTCTCAACCCAAGGGAAATTCTGTTTGGGTAACGGGCCAAGGAAGAACAGGGGAAAATACAACAAAATTTGTACCATGTTACAGGTTTCGTGAGGAAGATCATAACAGAGCTATGAGCAGAAAAAGCGTGTGGCTTCCTCCTTTCTAAAATATAGTATTGCTTAATGTGTCCTGCTTTCAAGATTCTAAGCATAAGACAAGACACCAAGTACACATTGGAAAAGTCATATCTGCATAGTCATCTAAAATGAGACAAGCTTAGCTTAACTAAAAAGATTTTATTAACGTAAAATGTTAAATATTTTTACGATCTGAGCTAATTCCAGCATGCCCTATAAGATTTAACACTATGCTGATGTGCAGACATCATGCTTCAGATTTTAATTAGAACAAAATGTGATAATATTCAATTTTACATTTGAGGGTAATTGTATATGTTACTACACCGTTTTCTAACTGGATTACTTCATTCTCCAAGAAGCTGAAAAAGACACCATTGGATCAAAGGAAATTAGTTGCCCATGTGCATTGTACGAAGGTATTAGGATTATTGTGTATTTACAAAATTTAAATACGTTTCATATATGGTTTTTGTTGCATTATAAATTAAGATATCTTTATGTAGAAGCTCTTGGATTCTGACAGAATGGAAGACTAAATGTAAATGGGTGCAGACAAAGCAATAGGTGAGGTGGTATATGTTCGATTATAATATTATTTCTAATAATATTAATAGATTGGATTTTTGAACACAGTTTTGTAGTTTTAGATAGATTTCTATGTTTAGAGACTTTCATATATGGTAAATTGTTCACATGAGATCAGCAAGAGCTAAAGATATACTATTATACATGAAATAATTTTTCTCTGTATAATACATTTAAAAAAACCTTTAAATAATTTAAAAACCATAATTCTAGCATCTGTCATGGTATGGTTTGGAGCAGACATGCACAATGTCAGCTTTAAAAATCCTTTTAAAAACAGCCTGCTTTTTGAATCTTTTTTTTTTCCCCCTTGACAGCAGCTGCTTTCAAATGTAAAATCATTTAAAAGGGCAGGGGGAGGCGAATAAAAGTAATAAGGAAGCATAGAAAACATAGTCAAAACCCAGTAATTGTGGTTCAGCTGTCTGGAGGTCCTCAGGTTCTGCGATATTTTCAGGTCTTCGCAATGGTGGGTTTCCAGGAGGAATTTCCTAGCTTGAGACCAGACAACACAGCCCAAAGAACCTTCTCTTCCGTCTTCTAACCAGGGGGTAGGGAGTTAGATTTAGAAGGCTGCTGTCATCTGTGATGGGACAGAATGTACATATGAGTGAATTACAGACAAAATAACCTGGGTTTTATGAATTGGCTTTAAAAATCCCTCATCTTTTCAATCAAGGTTTCTTGACTTCAGCACTACTGGCCATTTGGGACCAGATCATTCTTTGCTGTTGGGGCTGTCCCGAGCACTGTAGCGTATTAGCAGCTTCCCTGGCCCTGTCTACTCACTAGATGCCAGTGACAGTGCGCCACCAGTTGTGACGACCAAAAACGTCCCCAGATAGCGGCAGAATGTTCTTTTTTTGGTGGTGATGGGGGTGGGGGGGTGGGCACGTAGCCTGCCGTTGAGAACCATGGCTTAGAATTAAATGTAAGCTGCTTGGAGGCCTCTTTCAGTTGGGGGATGTGTAACTTTTTAGAAAAAGCCCCTGTTTTGGAGTAAGGCCGGCCTCTTTTCTAAACTCACCTCTGCTATTTCCTAGCTCTGTGACTTTGAACATGTAACTGGAAGCTTCAGTTTTCCTGTATGTAAAATAGGGTTTAATAATACTTACCGTAGATAAAGATTATGGGAAATAATCTATGAGAAGCAGGAAGCTTGGCTGGCGTCCTACGTGCCTAGCACAGAGGAAGTGCTCAATAAATACAGCTACTATTAACTATTTTCCTTTACAGAGGACCATTGTCTTGCTTCCACTTACCTACTTTATGCCTCAGGAAGAAGTTTCCCAACTGTTCCTTGTTGAGTCTTTGCCTAGCGATTTCTAGAGATTTCTATACACAAGGGCATTCTAAGATTGCCAGCTGTTGAATTTGTAAGTTTTGGGTTAAAATTTTTAGCACGATGACAAGGAGAGGAAGAAATAAACTAGTAAACCAAATTCAGTTTAGGGAGCTGGGTTTTAAGAAAATAGCGCAGTCCAAAAGAGAGGTTGGATAGAAAAAGCCTTGTTGTAGCAGAACCGGCAGTCTGGTCCCAGAGGCTGGAAGAGGGACCACACAGACATGATCTGGAAATTACCACTTGGCGGGGGGAATACTAGGTCATGATCAGACTGGAGAGAGGGGCCACAAAATAGCTGGCTGGCTCTGATAACTGTTACGCACCTAGGCGTTTGCCAGCCCAGAGCAGAGCTAAGGGGCTCCCTCCTTTCCCCATCCTAACCTGGTGGATATAGGACCTTGGGAAAGAGCCCCGAATCAGGAATTGCACGAAGGGGCGGATAAAGTGAGAGATGTGCGCCACTTCAAGAAAACCAGTTTGTGGATGAGGGTGGGTTTTCTTGATTACTGAGCCTAGACAGCTCAGTAAACTATCAAGAACAAACACAAGTTCTGGTTTCCCAGTCCTCTTACGTCATTTGCGTCACCCAAGCGTCTGGGCTTTTCCTCACCTTCCCCAAAGGCTGCCATGTGTCATACTTATTTGTAAATTAGCCTCACTCACCAAGTGGACAGTGTTCCTTGGAATGGTGCCCTGTGCTATACATTTAGATAGAACCAGAGTAGCAAGTCAGAGCCGGGGAAGAAAGCAGGCGCCCCGGCCGAGCACATCAAATTAATCAAACACAGTGCGCTCTCCCGGTCTCACAGACTAGTACTCGCTCTTAAGATTCATATCCCGTGAATGTGCAGAAAAAGAGGATGCTCTTTGTCCTTCCTGTGGTGAAAAGCTTTTCACTATACTCTGGATGTCAACATTTTTGAGACTAAAAATAGGACCTCTCTGTTTTATACTTAAACTTGCCCCAAATAGTTAAGATTCAGAAAGCAAAGTCAAACACTATATGGGAGCCTCATTTCTCAGGAGAATCTCTCAGAGATGAATCATGGTCTGTTTGGAACAGGAAGAAATGATAACTCACTTTCTCATCGGTTTTAGGACCCTTACTAACCGCCAAATGACGAATGAACTTAACCTAACTGGATATGGCCAAGAGCAGACTCTGAAGAGTAAAGAATTTCATCTTTTGGTATTTCTTGGGATACTGACTGTACTTCCCGAAACACAAGTTCCCCAGGAATTCGGTGGTTCCTTGAACAGAATCACAAAAACGGTGGTGATATTTATAGGGAGGAAAAATCTCTCTATTTCCATTGAAGATTTGGAAGGTCTGTTTCCTGAATGTCCATATATCCTTCCCTTTCTCCAAACATTTAAGAGATTTGGGGAATGACCCAATGGGTATTTATATATTGTAAAATGCAATGCTGATGTGTATTGTTCCCACTGCGTGAGGACATGTCTCCTACAATTTGTATTTACAAAGAAACCGTATATGTGTATGCTGTGGTATGTGTATGCTCTTGTGGGATGTGTGCTCCCATGTTCTCTTTTTTTACGTATGAAAAGCACACAGGTATTATACGCAGTTATTATGGGATTTGTATCAAGACTGACCCTTGTATCTGTGCATTCATTACAGTGAATCAAAAAACCTTTATTGCTATTGAAATTCTCCTCACTCAGCCTTCTTTTCATATCTACCTATCTATATATAGCTAAGTAGATATACACATATACATTCACTTGAGTGCTACACACACACACACACACACACACACGCACACACACACGCACGCACACAGCCGTCACATGAATAGGAAGTGTTAGAATCGATGAGAAGGTGCTCAGATGTTAAGCAAATGACGGGCTGCCTATTAAGGATGACTGCTGGTTTGGGGCATCTCTGTTGAGCATTTGTGACACCTTCGCCTAGCCCAGAGCTTGTCTGATCATCACCTAGGGTTGAGGTGACACAAAAGCTCAAAAATTCTTGGCAGAAATTCAGAGCAGCTTTCTACACCCTAGGAAGCTGACACCAGCAGTAAATGCTGAAATTCACCAGCAGTGAGTATGCCTGGAATGGTTTGGAGTGAATTCAACTCCAAGGAAAGATGTCTTTCCACATTGATTGAAATCCTGTCTCTGAAATTTTGGGCTGCCAAAAGACTGTGAACAAAATGGAATGTTTCCCCGACTCGTTCTCAGCTTTCTGGGCTAATCCACCTGACCTTGCTGGGGAACCTTTGATTTTTATGGTGAACGTTTGAGACTTTTATAGCATCTTTTCTCTGAAGTGCATACTCTGAGACAGCTGTAACCAAGGACAGTTTTAGATGTGAAAATGAAAAGTGGAGAAAGGGAAAGGGAGGGAGGAAAGCAGAGGAGAAAGCGAAAGGAAAGGAGAATACACAATTCAGCCATCAGCAAGTTCAAATCTTGGTCATTTGAAGCTTAATTCCTGGATACTACTGAAGCCAAGGATACCAGAATCCCCTAAGGCACAATGAGACCATTTGTCTGTTGCTCAAATTTCTTTTGCTAATACAAGATTTCTTATATGGATGATATGTTAAGAAACAGAAGGACATAAAAGTAAGAAGTTTTCAAATAATCAACTGAGCATTTCAATTTCAAGCTATGTTCTCAGAATCAGGAGAAGTGCTATGTTCTCAGAATCAGGAGAATGTAACTGTAGTTGCAAATTTCTCTTCCAGAAAAAAAAAAAAAAAGAGACCTTCAGCTAACCCAGTGGTTCTCAAACATTAGCTGCATTGAACATCATCTGAGGGCGTGTTAAAGTACAGATCGCTGGCCCTCCCTCTGGAGTTTCTGAATCAATAGGTCTGGAGTGGGGCCGGAGTATTTAGATTGCTTACAAGTTCCCAGAAATGTTGATGTTGCTGGTCCTGAGGCTGCACTCTGAGAAGCCCTGCATTAATCAAAGGCCTGCTAAGTGCAGGCTCCATGTTGGGTGCCGGCGATGATACTTGATGGATCCTAATACAAAGGTGGTTTTGGTCTCAAGGATGTTTGCTTGAGTAACTAGGAAGCTTCATTAAAATGCCATAAGAGAGATACAGATACAACGCTATGAGAATTCCAAAGAGGGGAATTACTCCCAAGTGGAGAAGGAAGAAGATAATTGTGGAAAATCATGGAGGTCTTGGTATTCATGCTAGGTCACAAGGGATGAGGAGAACTTGTACATTTGATGAAGGAGGAGAGGGGCTCTCAGGATGGAGAGAACAGTGTGAACAAAGTCATGGAGGTCAGAGGCAACTTGAATTTGGGTCCAAGTAAACAGTCCAGTCCAGAATGAAGGGTGGACTGAAAGGTGCATGAAGGAGGGAATAGTACAAAACAGAAATACATAGAATTCCCTAAATAGGACTGTGCCTTCTCTTGCCTCTCTGGCTTTACGCATGCCATTCCTTTTTCCAGAAAAGTCCTCCCTTCTTAGACAAATGCCAGTGCCTCCAAGATTAGCTTGCAACTTTCTTTGATTTATTTCATAATGTTTTTCTGATTTTCTTCTCAGTCCCCTTTGTAAACTTCAGTTCTTTCCCCTCAAAACTTAAACTGTGGTATTCCAGGCTCTGCTGTATGCACACTCTCCTTGGGTGGTGTCAACCATTCTGAAGGCTTCAATTACCATGATGCCGATGATGGTTAAATATGTATTTCCAGCCTCCCAGCTCACACGTCTCACCTCAGCATACGACCTGCTGTTTACCACCGAGTATCATTCCTGGAGCTCCTCCATCTCCACAACTTCAATCATCTTCTATCTCTACTGCTCCTCCTCTGTTCTCTCTGACTTAGTGAACAGACACCAGCATTCACCCTGCTCTCCAACTTGGAACCTGGGTTTCATCCTTGTTTCTGCCTTTTCTCTCATGTAGCCCATCCAGTTGTTCATATCCTCTTCTCCGACCTCCTGGCTTTAGGTCAGACCTTAAGCGTTTCTCACCTGGATTATTGCATCTGCCTCCTAACTGAATCCCTCCAATGGCTTCAGGATAAAGTCCCAACCTCTTAACATGAATTATAGGCATTTTAATGATATAGGCCCACCTACTTTTTTAGTCTTCCTTGCCTGTTTTCTAACCACTTTCCCAACTAATGAAGTGCTTGTAGTTCATCGAAATGCCCTGTCCTCCCATCTCCTCATATACCTTCAATATCCAGAATCTTTTGCCTAGATGCTCTTTTTTCCCTCCACCTTTTTTTTCTTTTCTTTTTTCCATCTCTTTCTTTGACTAACTCTGATTCATCCTCAGAAATCTGAGCTCACTTTCCAAAAAGCAATTCTCAATACCAGCAACCCTCTCCCCCATCCCACACCCCAACCCTTGCAACTCACATTGGGCTAGGTGAGAATCCAATATACCCTTGTAGTGACCTGTGTCTAGCTATTATGGTCCTGTTACATTCTAAGCACTAGTTTTTTTGTCCAATAGAGTGTGTGTGTGTGTGTGTGTGTGTGTGTGTGTCAGTTGTTTCTAGAATTCACATGCCCTACCCCCAAAACATGATCCCAATCTCTGTGAGGGGAAGCCTGTCATTTGGGAAGGCTTTCCAGGTGATTCTCATCCAGCCTGTTCTGTTGAGATAGAGAACCTCTAGAGGGAAAGATCTTCTCAGCCCCTGACACAGAACTTGGCACATTATAGGTTACCATCACATGTTAGAGGATGGCAGGGACACCAGATGCTAGGGTAAAACGTCTGTTCTTCCTTTAGTAGACGATGAGTAGGAATGTAACATTTGTGAGTAGGGGCTGAACATAGACTAATGCATTAAGAAAGTGATGTGTGATCAGTGAGGTGTGAATTAATTGGAGGAGAGAGAGGAAGTACATATGGCATACTGAATCCTGGATGGAAAGTTGCAGAGATTATAGAGAATATGGGGCTGCCGGAGTAAAAACCACCCAGAGTAATGTTCAGAGTAACACCAGACTGAAGCACACGAAGTCTTTATAGGAGGCCCTGGCGAAAGGACCTAAAAGATCATCTCTAGGCTGCTGGGGGGCATAACTGTCTCCTGTTCTTCAGCCGGATATCAAACACTGCTGCATGACATGGCTCGAGTGGATATGGGGGCTCCAGACTGGAGTGCACTGAGAGTATGAATCTGGGGGAACTGTTCCTAGATCCACTTTAGTCTGGAGTAGCACTGTCCCCAGGAGGGGGACCCGTTCTAGAACAGATTCAATTCCCTATGGATCCACCTCAGACTGATTCTAATGCCTGGTATCAACGACCAAATTCTAGGCAAGAGTGAACATACAAACACACCCCACAGCATTCATTAAGTCAGAATTCTGGAAAAGGTGAAACTGTCTTTCAGGCTTAATTTATTTCTGCCAACTTGTTTTGTTTGATTACAACACACATTTAGAAGATGCTTGCCCTTCACTTTCCAGTCTCCTTTTAGCCTTTGTCAGTAACCTTGCAGGCTCTCCACAGGTGGTTCCATTTGTAATCCATTTGACACAGCAAGACTATCATAATTAATGAAGCTCCCTACAGCACTGCCAGTGACCCAGAATGTAGGACAGGAGAGGCGCTGAAGCAGTGGAAAGAACAGTGGGCTGAGAGCCAGGAGACCTGGACGTGGTCAGGAGCCTGCTGAGGGGCTGCCGTAGAAAGAGGGCAGCTCGCTTTTCTTTCGTGCCTCTCTTTGTCTCCAGCCTTAAACTGGAAGGATGAGGAAGAAAAGGCACTGTCTCAAACGAGGCCATAATTCCTAAGCATTAAAATTCCTGCTCTTGGCTCCCTTCCTTTATTTGTCACTGAAAATCACTGTACAACAAACTGTTGTTGAGTCCAGTTTTGATTGTGGTAGGAAGGGGGGAAGATACGGCTGAATCTTTAAATGCTAAAATAAACATGGAAGTTTCTGAGGTGAGGACTAGGGTGGAGCCTGGAGAACACACGCATCTAAGCGCTTCCAGGGGCGGTTCCCCCAGTGCCCGCCTGGCAGGATTTTCACTTGGTCAGGGTTTGAGGTAGGAACAAAGGGAACCAGGCGTGGTATCTTTCCCCTTTTTTCCCTCTCTGCTTCAAAACACATGTAAATGGAATAAAAAGAGAAAGGAAGTAAGAAGCCAGAAAAAAACCAGATGGCTTTCTATAATGGTTTTCATCCAGTTACAAAGATGTTTTGACAATAAGGTCCTAGAGAAAAGAACTGGGATATATTTTTCCACATTTCACCCCACACCATTTCTTGGATATGTTCACCAACACCCATAGAATAAACAGATCAGCTGCAAAAGAAATCCAGGAAGGTCATGGGAAAGCTCTTATGGTCTAGCTTGGTATACAGAGTCAAACAGAGCAATCTGGCTGATTTGTTCATTAAAATGGTGCCATATGCAATCCCTAAAAAATGTTCCCTGTAGGACCCGAGAGACCTGCTTTCCCTCACTCAGGCTTTCTCAGACTCTCCGGTTCAGATTCACATCCCACTGTCTTCACTGGTCAGCTCCTAGAGACATCATGCTATGATCCCCATGAAACCCATAAAGAACCGAGATGTGGCATCTCATGCTGAGGGTCCCATTTTCCCCCTAACTGAAGAAACCTGAATTTACCTGAATCGAAGCCTTCACCTCAATTTGTTTTATTATTATTCAAAATCCTACTGCATCATTCCCTCCCGAACAGGTCCTTGAATCTCCTAGTTTTTTCCTTTTCTTGCTCTACACAGATATAGGGTTTAAATCGCGAGTATCAGTTATTTGGATTATTCCCTTTTCAGTCATGTTTTTACTCACCGTATCAATCATTTATTACTATTATTTTTTGAAAATGTATTTAAAATTCTACTTTTTTCTGGTTATAAGAGGAATACAAAGTCACACAAAATAGTTCTACCCTTTATGATTATAAAAATGTCCCAAGAAAATAAACTGAAGTTTCTGTTTTTCCATTAGTGCATGTTTCCGGAACCGTTGGATGTATTTTCATGAAACGTGGAGGGGACGTTTTGGATGGTTTGATTTAGACTAGAAACTAGACGGCACACGTGCCATTCACTCTGCGGGCCCTGGCAGGCATCCTCTTGGGCAGCTGACGATGAGGTACAGCGAGAAGCCTCCATGCTCCTGATGGGGGACCTTGCCAAACAGATAAAGAAACTGAGAACAGTTTCAGACATGAACTCCAACTCCAAAGTCCCAGGGACCAATGTTCCGTCCGTACTGCGGGCTCCAGATCAACGAGCGGAAGCCGGGGCTGTTCTGTTGGACGATGATGGGGCATTCTCCTGAGCTAGACTGGCTGGGCCGGCTGGTAAAGAATACCCATACCAGCAACAGTCATCACAATAAAGCATCTGTCCAGTGTCTGCTCTCGGCAAGGTCGGGAGCAGACACAAGACCTGCGGTGCTTCATTTAAACCCCCCAACAGCCCTCTGAAGTAAGTAATGCTCTTATCTCCTCTTCAGGGATGAGGAAATTGAAATCTTTGGAAGCTGAACAGATTACTCCGGGACACAAGGTTGGTAAGTGGCAGAGCCAGCATTCGAACCCAAGGATCGCCTTCATCCGAAGTCCCCAGTCCCCACCACCATGCGCATTTCTAGCAACAGTCTTCCAGGCTGTGGCCGGAGCGCCCTCTCATCACTACACCCTGTCTGCTTCCTGAAACCACCGCCAGGTCTCTACAGCACTACGGCCAGGGCTCAAGCCTGTTAGTCTGATCCCAGGCGCTGCAGGGGTGCTTCGAGGTAGTTGACTGCTGCTCCACACCCCTGCTTTGTCTTATTTTCTGACACCCTGCCTCCATCCCATGCCGCGCGGGCCACACTACATCTCGGCCTCTTCATCTGGTGTTCTCACTTCCACCTCTCCACCTTCTGCCACGCCGCTCCCCGAGCCAACAGTCTCTCCAGCTCGGCTGCCAAATCCTCTCAGAGCCAGGCAGCACCCTGTCCTCCCTCTGCTTTGATCAGCGGAAACCAGAGGAGTTTCTTTCTTACTCCAAAACCCTTTCCGCACCCTCTCTGTAGCGCTCTCTGAAGCTGACGCTTCCGGTCAGGCTGCTCTGGCTACGCATGCTCAGTGAGTGTTGAGGGTGGTCCTTCGTACCTATCATCAGACCTTGGGGTGGGGGTGGGGGATGAAATTTGGGCGCAGACTAACGAACATTTATTGTGTATGCCGGGTGTCGTTCTACCATGTTCTAGGCATTGCTCTGAGCACAGAAGATGCAATAATAGTTAACAGAAGCATGTAGAGGCCCTTCCCTCATGGAAGTTACATTCTAGTGAAAATACCTCCCCATTTCTGTGTTCAGGTGTATATTCCCATAGGATAGCTCTGGAGACAGACTGCCTGGAATCACGTCCCAACCTTTCTACTTACAGTCTATGTGACCTAAGCTGAGTTAGTTAACCTGTCTTTGCCTCAGTTTCCTGTAAATTGGGAAACACTAATAGCATTTCCCTCAAAGACATTACGAGAATTAAATAAGCAAATATAGTTAATACATGTGAAGTATTTAGGATAGTAGTTGTGATATTGTGATTTATAATAAGGAATGTCTTTGGTCTTCCACCTCATTCCTGGCTCAAAGCTCCTAAAACCCTTGGAATTTCCTAAAGGCTGATAGCGCCAAGGTGTCTTTTGTTATGTTAATGACGTTACTTTCAAAAACCGCCTCAGGATGGGGGCTGGTTGCTAGGAGAACCAAATGTGTGATTAGAGGCTTGGAACTTTCAGTCCCACCCCCAACCTCTGGGGAAGAGAGAACTGAAGATTGAGTTCGATCACCAATGGCCAGTGATTCAATCAATCACGCCTATGTAAGGAAGCCTCCATAAACAACAACAAAGGACAGGTTCGGAGAGCTTCCGGGTTGGTGAACACGTGGAGATGTGCAAGCAGGGTGTGCTGGGGGAGGGATGGAATCTGCTTGTTCTTACCCAGACCCTATGTTTGCATCTGACATCTGGCTGTTCCCGAGTTACATCCTTTTGTGACATCTGGTGATCTAGTAAGTAAAATGCTTCTCTGAGTTCTATGAGCCGCTTTAGCAAATTAACCGAACCCGTGGAGGGGGTCCTTGGAACTTCCAGTCTGTACATCTCAAGTGGTGGGGGAGGGCAGTCTTGTAGCCCTTTATTTAGGGGATCTGGTGCTGTCCTGCAGGTCATCTCAGAATTCAGATAAATTGCAGGACACCGTGGTGGTGTCCACGAATTTCTTGGTGGTGTGGAAAACCACTCCCACACTTTGGAACTGGGTGCAGAATCACAGTGGCACGCTGTAAGGTCTCAGTATGTTAATTATTACTTCTTTTAGATAACTAAACATGTAGATGACAGAGGTCTTTCTTTGGAAATTTCTTAATTTTTAAAAAAATATTTATTGAGAGAGAGAGGACACGTGCGTGTGCACGTGCTGCACGCAGGGTGAGGGGCAGAGGGAGAGAGAATTTCAAGCTGACTCCACCCTGAGCACGGAGCCTGAGGCGGGGCTCCACCTGACAACCCTGAAATCTTGACCTGAGCTGAAATCAAGAGTCAGGTGCTTAAGGGATTGAGCCACCCAAGTGCCCCCTTTGGAAATTTCTTAAGTCTCTTCCTCTGGGCTGTAAATTTTTTTAAAAATTCAAATTCAATTCATTAACATAAAATGTAATATTGGTTTCAAAGGTGGAGGTCAGTGATTCCTCAGTCTTATATAATACTCAGTGCTCCTTACATCATGTGCCCTCCTTAATGTCCTGCTTCTTAAAGGCAAGGGCCAAGTCTTTAGTTGTTTGTATTTGCCACACCTGGTCTAGTGCTTTTCACTGCTTGTCAGTGAATACATGTTCTTGACTGACAGGGCCAGTGGAGGAGGCCTCTGTTTGAGGGTCAGAGTGTATCTTGGCTCTCCTCAGAGCGCCACTGTGTTCGCCTGAGGGGCTCCATTTTCATTACCGTATCTTCTTGAAGAGAGAGGAATGTATATTCAGTGCCTTCTATTGTTTGTGTAAAACATATTTGTAATTTCTCAAGAAACAAGTCCCAAGGTGATCATGTTACAAACATCCTTTGCCTCAAAGAGAAATGGCAAGACTTACCTTGATTTTTCAACGGTAAAGGCATAGTTTCCCTGAGTTTGCTCAAAAGATTTTTCATTTCTCGCATGTCTCTGTAAAAGTGATAAAAAGAAAGAAAAATCAGCTGTAAGTTTTTGAAATGCAATCCCAAACAGTCTGTTCTATGAGACAATTGAGAGACGAGAGTCTGTGCTTAATTGTACTAGCTCTAGTTTCCAGTAGGCAAATATTGAATTTATTTTGTTTTTATAAGAGAAAAGTCTGAGACTGATGGCTCTGGAAGGAATGAGAACTACTCTGGCAAACATTTCCACAGGGCATTCTGCTGTAGGAGCCCTCATCTCTGCCTTCAGTTGGACCTGGCTGAGATCAGAGAGGAGTCTCTGATAACGAGGCTAGTGTTGCAGATTTCTAAGAGGGAGGTCAAGGACATGGAAGTAGGGTAACGGGTACTCTGGGCAGAGCTGAGCCTGGGTGATGTTGCTCTCTGGCTTTAAGGTCAGATGGCTGCTGTGGCTGTACTGGTTCACTTGCTCTTGTCTCATTACTGCAATCGAAATTTGGTGTAACAGGTGTTAGGGATTCACAAGGCTCAACATTCATTTAAGTGACTTAGAATGATGGGAAACTGACAAATTCTAAAACCTTCAGAGAAGAGCTCTTCACGATGGCGGCAGTGGGGTGGGGTTGGGGGGGAGGGAGAAGGAGGGAGAGAGAAGCACCTGGGACGGATGGACAGATGGACTTCCCTCTGGTCCCTCGCATGTACGTAAGCCACTGCATCACTCCAACATCTCTGCTCCCTCATCTTAGAGTATGTGTGACCATAAAACCCCCCGACTGTGGAGCAGGAAACCATCCCCGGGGGCTTCTAGTTTGGGATGGGGACCAGTTGGACTTTTCAGATCCTTGAGGCAGTAGTTCTCCACATGTTCTGGTGGTCATTCAGTGGAGTTAGTGCTCTTGAAATCACAGGACATAGTGGTAGATTTCATTTGCAAGAGCAAAAATCAGATACATCTTTTAGTTAGCTCTAGAAGAGGCAAGCAATGGAGCAGGCACTAAAGATTTAAGAAAGTTTTGGGGGGAGGATAATCTGAAAATTGAGGAAATTCTATCTACTAACTTATTTGCCTTTTGCTCTGTGAAGAAAAGGAATCACCATTTAGTTTTAGGTATGAAATCCCTCAGTTCCTTCCTTCCTTTTGTATTTTAAGAAGGCTCTTCCCCCAGTGTGGGGTTTGAACTCACAACCCGGAGATTAAGAGTTGCGCGCTCTACCAACTGAGCCCGCCAGGCGCCCCTGCCTCAGTGTATGTCTTGATACACAACTTCTCTTGAGTATGGTTTAGGACCACTTGCCCTAGGGGAGGCCAGAGACCCCATAGGGTCTCTTCTTAAGTATTGACTAACATGTATAAAGAACTCTTTTTTGGGAATAGCTGATTGGAAAAGGAGAAGAAAGCAGGCTTGTGGACCAGGTGTAGAAATAAACCCATAAAAACAATCATACTTTTCCATAAGTATGAGGATATGTCTGTGGGGCACCGATACTGATAAGCCCCAAGGGGTATTTCTAGAGAGAGAACGTGAAAGTGGGGGGGGGGGGAGGAAGGCAGGGCCCTTGCATCCAGTAGTGCAAGGGGTACATTCTGATTTCCTGTAAAATTCTCAAGGGTGGATGGGATGGAGGGTGGGTGGGCACACGGTGGGAACGGGTCAGGAATGCAGTATGTGAGACTGAGGCAAGGCCCCCCGGAAAGCACCAATTCTCAGGCGTAGTGCTGCACAGGACAATCACCATGTGCCAAGACCCCACCCCCTGAGTCTGATGCAGCTAGTTTCTGGGGATGGGGCTCAGGAATCAATGTTTTTAAAAAAGCCCTTCTGTTGATTTTAATGTGCAGCCCAGTGTGAGACACGCTGATCTCTTAGGGCAGAGAGGGGGAGAATTTAGGAAGCTGCCTTACCAGACCAGATCTCTTGTACCTACTTGTCTCAGTCATTCCCACCTCCTTTGACCTGAATGTGGATTTTAAGGCTGAACTTTGAAACTGTGGGCTATACTCATTTTCTTTTTGTAAATTGAGTTAAAATTGGTATATAACGTTATTTAAGTTTCAGGTGTACAATATTGTAAGTTGCCATCTGTGTGTACTACAAAGCGATCACCGCTACAAGTCTAGTTATAATCCATCACCCTACAACTGACCCCCTTCAACCATTTCACCCACCTCCATCTCCCACCCTCCCCCTCTGTAACCATCTGTCTGTTCTCTTGTATCTATGAGTTTGTTTTTGTTTTGTTTTCCTTTGTAGATTCCACATGAGTGGAATCATATGGTATTTGTTTTTCTCTGTGTGATTTATTTCACTTAGTATAAACCTTCACGGTCTATCTATGTTGTTGCAAATAGCAAGCTGAGTAGTATTCCATTATAGTGCGCGCGCACACACACACCCCACATCTTCTTTTTCCATTCATCCATTGATGAACATTTAGGTGGTTTGTATTTCTTAGTCATTGTAAATAATGCAGCAATGAACAGAGGGGTGCGTATATCTTTTGAATCAGCATTTTTGTTTTCTTTGGATAAATATCTAGAAGTGGAATAGCTGGATCATATGGTAGTCCTATTCTTATTCTTTTGTGAAATATACATCTGCTTTCCATAGTGGCTGCACCAATTTACATTCCCATCAATTGGGTATGAGAGGTCCTTTTTTTCCACATCCTTGCCAACATTTGTTATTTCTTGTCTTTTTGTACTCTCTTCTAAATGGTGAGAGGTGATACCTCCTTGTTGTTTTGATTTGCATTTTCCTGATGATTAGTGATGTTTAACATCTTTCTATGTGCCTGTTGGCCATCTGTATGTCTTCTTTGAAAAAATGACTATTCAGATCCTCTGCGCATTTTTTAATTGGATTGTTTCTTTTTTTGTTGTTCCTTGAGTTCTTTATATATTTTGGATCTTAATCCTTTATTGGATATATGAGTTGCAAAAATTTCCCATTCAGTAGATCATGTTTGTTTTGATGACCATTTCTTTAACTACGCAAAAGATTTTCAATTTGATGTAATCTCATTTGTTTATTTTTGCTTCTATTTCCCTTGCGTTTGGAATCAGATACACAAAAAACATCACTAGGACTCATGTTGAGGGGCTTACTGCTTATGTTTTCTTCTAGGAATTTTATGGTTTCAGATCTTACATTCAGGTTTTTAATCCATTTTGAGTTAATTTTTGTGCATCGTGTAAGATAGTGGTCTAACTTCATTGTGTTGCATGTGGCTGTCTAGTTTTTCCAGCTGTATTTTTTTTTTAAAGATTAATGTCTGTATTTATTTATGAATGAGAGAGAGAGAGAGAGAGAGAGTGAGCATGATCGGGGGAGGAGCAGAGGGAGAAGCAGACTCGCAGCTGAGCAGGGAAGCCCTACATGGGGCTCGATCCCAGGATCCCTAGATCATGACCTGAGTTGAAGGCAGATGCTTAATGGACTGAGCCACCCAGATGCCCCTTTTCAGCTCCATTTGTTGAAGAGAATGCCTTTTCTCCGTTGTGTGTTCTTGGCTCCTTTATCATAAATTAATTGTCCATATATGCATGGGCTTCATTCTGGGCTCTCCATTTCATTTCATTGATATGTGTGTCTGTTTTTAGGCTAATAGAGTACTGTTTTGATTACTGTGTTTTGTAGCATAGTTTGAAATCAGGGACTGTGATACTTTCACCTTTGTTCTTCTTTCTCAACAGTGATTTGGCTATTGAAGATCTTTTGTGGTACCATGCAAATTTTAGAATTATTTGTTCTGGTTCTGTAAAAAAAAAAAAAATTCACTGGAATTTTGATAAGTATTGCACTGAATCTGTAGATTGCTTTGGGTAGTATGGACATTTTAACTCTATTTTTCCAATCCATGATCATGGAGTATTTTTTCCATTTATTTGTGTCTTCATTTTCTTTCATCAGTGTCTTACAGTTTTCAATGTGTAGGTCTTTCACCTTGGTTAAATTTATTCCTAGGTTTTTGATGCAATTTAAATGGAATTAGTTTCTTAATTACTCTGATAATTTGTGATTAGTATACACAAATGCCACAGATTTCTGTGTGTCGATTTCGTATCCTGCTACTTTACTGAATTCATTCATCAGTTCTAACAGGTTTTTTTTTTTGGAGTCTTTTGAGTTTTCTATGTATAGTATCATGTCATTGCAGATAGTGACACTTTTTCTTCTTCCTTTATCATTTGGATGCTTTTTATTCCTTTTTCTTGCCTAGTTATTTTGGTTGGTATGTTCAACACTGTGTTGAATAGAAGTGGTAAGTGGCCATTTTTGTCTTATTCTTGATTTTAGAGGAAACATTTTCAACTATTCTCCATTGACTGTGATATTAGCTGTGGGTTTGTCATATATGGCATTTACTGTGTTGACATATATTCCCTCTATGCCTTCTTTGTTGAGTTTTTATTAAAAATGGTGTTGAATTGAGTCAAATGCTTTTTCTGCAGTTATTGAGATGATCATATAATTTTTAGCCTTCATTTTGTTAATGTGGTGTGTCACATTGATTTGCAGATGTTGAGCCATCTTTGTATCCCTGGAATCAGTCCCACTAGATCATGTTCTATGGTCTTTTTATTTTATTGTTGTTTTCAGTTTTTTAATATTTTGTTGACAATTTCTGCATTAATGTTCATTGATGATATTGACCTATAATTTTCTTTTTTTGTGATGTCCTTCTCTGGTATTGGTATCGGGGTTATGCTAGCCTCATAAAATGACTTTGGAAGTGTTTCCTCCTCTTTAATTTTTTGGAAGAGTTTGAGAAGGATAGGTATTAAATCTTTGAACGTTTAGTAGAATTCACCTGTGACGCTGTCTGGTCCTGGACTTGTGTTTTTTGGGAAGTTTTTGATTATTGATTCACTCTCCTTACCAGTAATTGGTCTGTTCAGATTTTCTGTTTCTTCATGACTCAGTCTTGGAAGAGTATGTTTCTCCGAATTTATGCATTTCTTCCAGATTGTCCACTTTGTTAGCATGTAAATGCTTGTAGTAGTTTTTATGGTCCTTTGTATTTCTGTGATGTTAGTTGTACATTCTGTTCTTTCCTTTCTGATTTTATTTATTGGAACCTTCTCTCTTTTTTCTTGGTTAGTCTAGCTAAAGGTTTTTCAGTTTCATTTATCTTTTCAAAAAATCAGCTCTTAGTTTCATTGATCTTTTCTATTGTTTTTTAGGTCTCTATTTCATTTCTTTTTTTTTTTTAAAGATTTTATTTATTTATTTGACAGAGAGAGAGACACAGCAAGAGAGGGAACACAAGCGGGAGGAGTGGGAGAGGGAGAAGCAGGCTCCCCGTCAAGCAGGGAGCCCTATGCGGGGCTTGATCCCAGGACCCCTGGATCATGACCTGAGCAGAAGGCAGACGCTTAATGACTGAGCCACCCAGGAACCCTGTATTTCATTTCTTTCCACTCTGTATTTATTATTTCCTTCTCTCTACTGATTTTGGGCTTGTTTCTTAATTTTTTTTCCTAGCTCCGGTAGGTGTAAAGTTAGATTGATTATTTTTCTTGCTTATGGAGGTAAGTCTGTTATGATTTTCCCTCTTAAGTCCCTTTTGCTATGTCGCACAGATTTTGGTATGTCATAATTCTGTTTTCATTAGTCTGTAGGTTGTTCGTTTTTTTTTTTTAATTTCTTCATTGACATCTTTGATTACCCATAGGTTTTTTAGTAGCATGTTGTTTTATCTGCACATTTTTGTGTTTTTTCCAGCTTTCTTTTTGTAATTGATTTCTACTTTCATACCACTGTAGTCAGAAAAGATACTTGATAAGATTTCAATCTTCCTGAATCTACTGAGACTTGTTTTGTGGTCTAATATGTGATCTGTCTTGGAGAATGTTCCATGTACAGTTGAAAAGAATGTGTATTCTGTTGCTTTTTGATGGAATGTCTTTGTATATATATTATGTGCATCTGGTCTAATGTGTCATTTAAGGCCAGTGTTTCCTTATTAATTTTGAATTTGCATGACCTACCCAGTGATGTAAGTAGGATGTGAAAGTCCTCTACTATCAGTGTATTGCTGTCAGTTTCTCCCTTTAGGTTCATTAATCTTGGTTTTATATATCTTGGTGCTCCTGTATTGGGTGCATATATATTTAAAAGTGTTATATCTTTTTGTTAGATTGACCTCTTTACATTATGTAATGCCCTTCTTTGTCTATTATCACAGTCTTTGTTTTAAAGTCTACTTTGGGGGCACCTGGGTGGCATAGCGGTTAGGCGTCTGCCTTCGGCGCAGGGCGTGATCCCGGCGCTATGGGATCGAGCCCCACGTCAGGCTCCTCCGCTATGAGCCTGCTTCTTCCTCTCCCATTCCCCCTGCTTGTGTTCCCTCTCTCGCTGGCTATCTCTCTCTCTGTCAAATAAATAAATAAAATCTTTAAAAAAAAAAAAAGTCTACTTTGTCTGGGGCGCCTGGGTGGCACAGAGGTTAAGCGTCTGCCTTTGGCTCAGGGCGTGATCCCGGCGTTCTGGGATCGAGCCCCACATCAGGCTCTTCCGCTATGAGCCTGCTTCTTCCTTTCCCACTCCCCCTGCTTGTGTTCCCTCTCTCGCTGGCTGTCTCTATCTCTGTCGAATAAATAAATAAAATCTTAAAAAAAAAAAAGTCTACTTTGTCTGCTATGAATATTCCTACACCAGCTTTCTATTCATTTACATTTGCATGAAATATCTTTGTTCATCCCTTCAAGTTCAGTCTGTGCGTGTCCTGAAGTGAGTCTCTTATAGGTAGCATACAGATGGTCTTATTTTCATTGATCCCTTCAGCCACTCTGTGTCTTTTGATTGCCAAGTTTAGTCCTTTTACATTTAAAGTAACTATTGATAGGTAAGTACTTACTGCCATTTTGTTGATTGTTTTCTGGCTGTTTTGTAGTTCCTCTCTGTTCCTTTCTTTTTTCTCTCTTAACGTTGTAGTTTGATGGCTCTCTGTAGTGTTTTGTTTAGATTCTCTTCTCATTTTCTTTTGTGTTTTTTTTTCTCAAATATTTTATTTATTCGTTTGAGAGAGAGAGAGAGACAGAGAGAGCACAAGCAGGGAGAGAGGCAGAGGGAAAGGGAAAAACAGACTCCCCTCTGAGCAGGGAGGCCGACATAGGTCTGGATCCCAGGACCCCAGGATTGTGACCTGAGCCGAAGGCAGACGCTTAACTGACTGAGCCACCCAGGCACCCCTTCTTTCGTGTTTTTCTGACAAGTTTTTGCTTTGTGGCTTGCCATAAAGTTCACATGTGAGTTCCTATGTATATAATGGTCTGTTTTGAGTTAATAGCAACATTCTAAAACTTTATATTTTTTTCCTACTCCCTGCTATTTTATGTTTTTGATGTCTCATTTTACATCTTTTAATTTTATGCATCCTTAATTCTTGTAGTTTCAGTTAACTGTACTGTTTTTGTCTTTAAACCTTCATAGTTGCTTTGTAAATGATTGATTCACTACTTTTACTGTATGTTTACCTTTTCCAGGAGGATTTCATATATATTTTCTTGTTATTAATTAGTGCCATTTCTTTTCAGTTTAGAGAAGTCCCTTTAACATTTATTGTGATGCTGGTTTAGTGGTGATGAGCTCCTTTATACAGCTTTTGCTTATCTGGAAAACTCTTAATCAATCTCGCCCTAATTTTTTATTTTTTTTCTTTATTTAAGTAGGCTCCACACTAGGTGGTGCAGAGCCCAATGTGGGGCCTGAACCCATGACCCCAAGATCAAGACCTGAGCCGAGATAAAAAATCAGACACTCAACCAACTGAACCACCCAGGAGCCCCTCTCCCTCAATTTTGAATGATAACTTGCTGAGAATTCTTGGTGAATTTTTTTCCTTTTAGGACTTTGAATATGTTATGCCACTCTCTTCTGGCTTGCAAGATTTCTGTTGAAAAATCTGGCATACTTACGGGGTTTCTCTTGCTGTTTTTAAGATTCTCTCTTTAACTCTTGCCATTTTAATTACTATTAAAATTACCATTTTAATTATAATGTGTCTTTTTGTGGGTCTCTTTGGGTTCATTTTATTCGGGACTCCTTGTGCTTCTTAAACCCGGATTCCTTCTCCAAATTAGAAAAGTTTTCAACTATTATTTCTTCAATTAAGTTTTCTGTACTTTTTTCTCTCTCTTCCCTTTCTGGAATCTCTGTAATGCAAACATTGTTCCACTTGATGTCTCAGAGGTCCCTTAAATTATCTCCATTTTCTACAATTCTTTTTTTTTGCTCTTCTGCCCAGGTGACTTCTATTGCTTTCTTTTCTAGCTTGCTGATCAGATTTTTGGCTTCATCCAGTCTGCTCTTGAACCCCTGTAGTATACTTTTCAGTTCAGTTGTTGTATTCTTTAGCTCTGTAACTACTCTTTGGAACTTTCTTTTACTTACTCTTTCTTTGTGGAGGATTTCCATGTTCATCCATTCTTCTCCCTAATTCACTGAGCATCTTTATGACCATTACTTTAAACTCCTTATCCAGGTAGGTTGCTTATGTCTGTTTCATTAATTTTTTTTTCTGATGTTTTGTCTTGTTTTTTTGTTTGAAACATAATGTTTTGTTGAAATATTTTGTCTCATTCTCTGTGTTTGTTTATATGTATTAGTCAAATTCACTACCCCTTCTAATCTGGGAAGAATGTCTCTGGGCAGGAGAGGTCATGTGGAGCCCAGATATGCAATCCCCTCTGACCACCAGAGCTCAAGGATTATCCTCTTGATGGGCTGCACACATCCATCTGGTGTGGCAAGGTTGTATCTGTGGTATGGGGGTGGGTGGGATTGGCCCTTGGTCTGGCTGAGACATGTGGTTTTGCTCTGATGGTGTGTGGGATTCTCACCTGGGCATGCCCACCAGCTCTAATAGGTTAGAGTTCCAAAATGGTGCCCACCAACACCAAACTTAGGAAGGTAGGAAGAGGTCACATATATAGAGGCTGCCATTGTCTCTGTCTCTGGATAAGGTCCCAACATTTTCCTGCCACTCTGGCAGGTGCTTTAAGATTAGTAAGTTGGTTTCCTTCACATATGATCTAGGCACTTTTCAAATTCATGTTTTTGTGCTGGGTCCCCGGGCAAGTGAATCAGTGCATGAGTCCCTATGACTGAGTTCTCCATTCCCTTCAGTTTCATAGTTATCCTGGATATAATCCTCATTGGCTGTCAAAGTCTGGCATTTAGGGGGTCTCCTACCTCTCATGCAGGGTCAAAGGGTTGGAAGCCTGATGTGGAGCACAGACCCCTCACTTCTTAGGAAAAAATTCTGTACTTTTGAGACCCTTCCCGATTGTGGATCACAACACTTATGGTGGAGTCTTTTTTAGGCAAGGCAGGGTCTTTGCTTCTCCTATCCATCTCAGTGCTGTCCTTTTTGTTCTTTTTTTGTGGAGGCTCCATTCATCCAATTTGCTGGTCTTTTTCAGAGGAAATTATTATTGTATATTTGTTGGATCCATGGGAGGGAGTGAGTTCATATCTTCTTATGTCACCATCTTGAACATAACTGCACCCTCTCTTATTTTTATTGCCAGCCATAGCTTGCTTCCTAACAAGCTCAAAAGGCTTAGGTATAGTTGCTATGCAAGGTGTCTGAAGGGGAAAATGTCTTTGCTGATGGATTATGCCCTGATCATGGCACTCTAGCAGATATTTCTTCCTGGGAGTAGAGCAAAGCATTTTCTATTTCATAAATTAAGATAAATCATTCTCTCTCCATTTGTCTATAGCTGTATCAGACCATGCCAAACAGCTTTATTGTTTGAATTGTTGGATTTCCAAGCTTATACAAAATCCAAGTTTTATTAATAGCACATAATTACCACATGCTTCAATTTTCTATAAACACCGAAATTCAGTAATTAGCTTTAGAATTATATTACAATATGAAAATAGAACCACAATGGCTATAAATGCCATTGTGTGTTACGTTTCTAAAAATAAAAAAATAAAATGTTCATTATCTTGTCAATGATTCAGCTGCACACAAAGCACTCAGTGGAATTGCCCAGTATTCATTCAACTGCTTTGTGTCAGCTCTAGGGACATTAGTAGCAAAGGACATGATATCACTGTGAAGGCCAATAAACAAGGGCCTCATCCTCCTGCCTCACAGAATGGCATTTTTAGCATCTAGATGAGCCATGGCACTTATTATTATGTTATTATTGCTCCCTTTCCCCAGATGAAATTGAATCACCGTCGAATCTCTTCTTCTCAAGAAGGAAACTCCCTATCAGTGAGCTACCGCTTGTTAAGACAAATGCATTAACCCGCTTTGACCACTAAGGGGCCATCAGCTACATTCTGGGAAGGCAGGAGAAGGGAACTCTGTGAAAAGCTGTCTGTCAACTGGACAGAATGCTTAGCCCCTGACAGCTCAGCAGGCCACTCCATACACCTGGAATGCAAGAATCTACTGTTGGCATCTTTGCATGATTTTGGATTCTTCTCCTTTAAACAAATGGAAATTTTGGTCCCCAGCCCAGTGGGTGAGCTATGATGGTATATAGATTGAACGTTCTCCCTTCCCAAGGAAGCAGACTGTTTTCATTTCCATGGAGACACAGTGTGGTAGAGTGGCATAAAAAGAGGCCTGGGAGCCTGGGACTACTGGAAATCCTGCTACCGTTCTACTGCAGGGTTTGGACTCCTTACCCTCTGTTACCTCAATTTTCTGAGATTTCTGAAGTCTAAATCCGAAAGACAAAAGCTGAATCTAAAAGAGAAAAATCTCAACTTTTATAGCCCCTAGGAGTATTAACTGGAGGAATACTGGCAGTCTATTTAGGGTAACTTCCCACTTACCTTTCAGTGTTCTCGATGTCTGTGGAAACCTGCCCAGAATGTTGCTGAATGTCTCCAGGGGATGGTGAGGGGTCCTCTAGAGCAGGTGTTTCTGTAGTCTCCTCAATTTTGCAATCCAAACTCTTGGTTCCCCCGCCAGGCTCCTTTCCTAAGTTGGGGGCAGTGGGGGTGGTGTTGATAAAGAGAAAAGGATAAGAAATCATAAATTCAAGTTCCATAGCCAAGATATCATTGCAAGGATCGTCTGTGCTTTGAGTTATAGGCTCCATTAACCCTCATAACTTTCTGAATACTAAATACAATACTAGTTCAGTTGCTTCTGAATATCATGAATACAGATATCTCTATCTCTAGCTATATAAATGTATGTACTTGTGTGTGTGTGTGCATGTATGTAGCATGTTTCACAACATTCTGGGAAAGATAGTTTGAGGTCAATGCAACAAGATCACGGTAAAGGTAAGGGCTCAGTCTTTGATGGAGTACCGGGTCTCTATAATCCACTCTTAGTGAGGTAGATCAGGTCAGCTCGGGAGGGGGGTTTCAGCCTGTGAAATCAAGCTGCCTTTTGGTTCTTTGATTCAAGGGCAACTCAGATGACCAGGAGCAGGGGACACCCAGCAGGAAGAATGGGAGCTCCCGCCCTTCTCTCTGACTCTCACACTGGCTGTCTTGGATTCATATCCCTTAAACAAATACAAATTTTGGGACCCAGTATGTGGAAAGTAGTAGTATCTTAGTATGTAGGAAACAGGAGAGATTGTGGACTTGCCTTCCATTTCCTTGGCTTTCCGGCCTCCTTTAGTTTATCCTTCTATGAGGAAATAGTTCAGCCTTAAGATCCACACTTGCTCTGCTGAGACCATAAAGTGCCATCAACTAAAGTGCTATGTACTTTCTGGGTAGCCATCCACAGCAATGCACTGCCAGTCCACTAAGACTTGTATTTACTATGCCTAATCTCAAGTGAAAAAATCAATACTTTCTAGAAACAAATCTCCAAATTGGTTCAGCAATAAATTCATATGAAATTAAATGGGAGTTATAGTCTATGGCCCAGATACCCTCTGTTACCATCTTTCATTCGCTGAACATTGTCATCTGCAAGGGTGTGTCCTGGTATAGGAATCGCCTGTGAAGCTGGAGAACTGAGCTCTATCAGTTGCTCCTTCACTGTTTCATTCATTTATTCACTTAGAAATATTTCTCGAGCATTAGCTAAGTATCAGGTACTGGGCTTGATGCTAGATTTTTTTCTTTTACTCTCTTATCCAGTTGTTATTTGTAGTACGTAGCTGCAGTGCTAGACAAGTTGTTAAGAATTTGTTATAGCCCATATCATTGAATATTCATGAGATAACAGCTATACCAGGTTACCTTGTAGCTCAGTTTCCCTAATCCTGATGTGTGTTTTGCATAGTTAAAAACAAAACAAAACAATATAAGGGTGCCTGCATGGCTCAGTCGGTCAAGCCATCTGCCTTTGACTCAGGTCATGACCCTCAGAGTCCTGGGATCGAGCCCTGCCTTGGGCTCCCCACCCAGTGGAGAATGGGCTGCTCGTTCTCCTTCTCCCTCCGCTCCTCCCAGGCACTGGTGCTCTCTCTTTCCTCTCTCAAATAAATAAATAAAATATTTAAAAAAACACGCAATATAAACAAAAAATAAAACAAACACACTTGTGAATAGGATGGTAAAATCTAATAGGAAGATTTTCCCTTGGATTCCTGACTGAAGGAGACTAGCAAAAATCTCATCCCTGTCATTTCTAACCTATATGGCAGCAACACAAGGAAAAAGAGACAAGCACTTAAGTGGTAATTAACTGTATACCATTCATCAACCTATAGGAGAAATGGACCTCTGAATATTCAGCCGAAGCACAAACACAAGTTTACTGATGAGAACTTTTGATCCTTTTGTGTGTACTTTATGCTGATTGATCCTGAGTGATGGAATTGCTTTTCCAATTTTATGGTATGCTGTTGGGGTGAAATTTAATTAAGCACGTAATTTAGCATATTACCATTTCACAGTTGGAGGGCACTGACCTCTTAAAAGCAATTGCATTGCACTTCCTGGGAGAAGGCAACAAATAGAGTCCATCTGCCACCCCCAGCTGAGCAGGGTTGGCCTTAGGGTGCAGTTCTGCAGGGTGGCTACGATCTGAGAGAGAAGCAAAAGGCGGGGCTCCCTAAACCCAGCCCTCTGAAGGATTGGGCCATCTGAAAGCACACATGGCTCCCGCGGTGCTCCTGTGGAGTAGAAATGCCTGGGGGAACACAGTATGGTTTGGGCAGCAAAGGAGAGAGGAAGAAGATACACACAGACCCAGTTCTCTGCTTAGGGGCTTTGCTTGGCTTGGGGCCACCATAGCCCCTGTCCTGTGGCCAGAGCTTTCATTCGAAAGAGGACGCAAGGAATCCTCTCTTTACCTCCCTGATATATGTATATATATACTTTTTACGTGAAAAGGCACAAATAGAATCCAGTCCACAATCAGTGTGTTTACACTCCCTGCCCTTAATACTTCTACTACTTATATAAGACAAAGATCATTCTATAACCTTTTCAAAGTAAAATAACTATTCGTATATTCGTGAAACACACTTATGAGCTTGTAATGCCAAGTCATCTCCTCCTTCTCCTCATTTTCCAGTGACTAGGTCTAACCCTGCTAGAGTAGATGAACAAAAATAAGAACTCTGGCTGCGGGGCTTGCGTTTAGTGCTTTCTGTCAGCTCACACAATCTCTGCAGAATTTTGGTCGTATTGTATCTTCTCTGGCTGAAACATCTTAAAAAGACCGAAGGGATCAGTATGAATTTAAGGGGTTTTCAATTCCAGAGTATTTGTGGGGTCAAGGTCACTCTGCACGTAGGTAACAATTGCTTTCATGTACTCAGAGCCCTGACTATGTGGGGCATCCCTTCCCAGTACAGAGTCTGTTTATTGTCTTCATGGCACTTGTCTCTTTTAGAAATTATCTTGCTTATGGGGGCGCCTGGGTAGCTCAGTTGATTAAGCATCTGCCTTTGGCTCAGGTCATGATCCCAGGGTTCTGGGATCGAGCCCCGCATCAGGCTCCCTGCTCAGTGGGGAGCCTGCTTCTCCGTCTTCCACTCCCCCTCCTTGTGCGCTCTCGCTCTCCGTGTCAAATAAATAGATAAAATCTTTAAAAAAAGTTATTTTGCTTATGTATTTGTTAACAAATTAAATACATTTTTAATAGTATATAAATTTGCATATGCTTTTTTCTTGTAACTCTTTCATATCTCTAATGCTGTGTATTCGTGGCTCTGGATTTCTCTGTACAATATGTCTTGGGTTCCACATCATCTTTAGCTTTCTTGGATTCAGTTTTCATTTTGTTGCAGCATAGCCTCGACTAATTATTTCAGAGCATATCGGTGGAATGCAAAATTTTTTACTCTTTAAGTAACTGAAAATACTTTTCTCTCTCTCTCTCTCTTTGTGCTCACACTTAAATTTTAATTGGCTGGATATAGAAATCTATCTTCAGAGTAAGTGTCTCTCAAAACTTGGAAGATACTATGTCCTTATCTTATGTCCATCTCCAGAGTGATTCGTATGTAGCCTGTTGATGGCGCTCTGAAAAATTTTTAGGGTATTGTCTTTAAATTTTTGATTTATGAGATGGTTCCTAAATATTTGAACGTGTAGCTTCTCTTTATGTTAATCTTTGTTGGCATTTGCAATCTGTCATCTCCCCTTTTTAGTTTGAGAATTTGCAAACCTCCTGCAAAATTTCAGTAATACAACGGACGCCCAGATGTTCTGGTGTTACCAACTATTAACATTTAGCTATATTTTCTTTTATGTCTCTCTCTGTATCTGTATGTATGTATATGTGCATAGGTTTCATGTATATAGATTATATGGATTATATATAATTTTTATATATAAAACTATAAATATAATTTTCGACCCATTTAAGAGTAAGTTGCAGACATTAATGGCTCTTTATTCTAAATACTTCGGCATATATCTCCTAAAGAACAAATATGTTTTCCTCCATAAGCTCAAAGCAATGATCACACCAAAAAAAATATTTAACTTGGATTAAATATGATTCAATACAATTTGATACAATACTATTTATTATTAAATATGTAGACTATATTCACATTTCCCCAGTTGTTTCAGTAATGTTTTTTCTAGCTTTCTTTTTCATCGAAGGCTCCAGTTAAGGATTGTGCCCTGCATTTGGTTGTCCTTTTTCTTTATCTTCCTTTTATCCAGAACAGCACCCTTGTCTTTTTGTCTTTCACGTCATTAGTATTTTTGAATGAGGAGTTCAGGCTAGTTGTTTTATAGAGTCTTTCAGTTTGGATTTGTCTTCTTGTTTCTGCATGTCTAGGTTCGGAGTAAACACTTTTTGGCAGGCATATTACAGAAGTGATACTGTACCCTTCTTCGTGCAGTGCATCAAAAAGCACATGAGTCACTCTGTCCCATTATTGTCAGTTAAGTATTATTGATTGCTTGGTTTCTTCCCAAAGCTTTCCTTCCAATGGGAAAAAGGGATCCACCATTCTAGACTACCCCTTTCCCTTACTAATTACTAAGTACTCTATGGAGTGATGCATTGAGGTCTTATGGCATTTTTAATTTAAATATTCTTTTCTTTTGGGTTTGGGGAAAGGTTTTCTATTTTTCTTGATTACCCGCTTCTCTATTCTCTCCATTCTTTCAGAATTCCTGTTTCTTACTGGAGTCTCTGGAACCATCCTGTATGTTTCTTAACTGTCCCCCATACTCCACATTTATTTTGGAGGCTGAATTCTGGGAGGATACCTTGACTTGATCTTCTAGTTTACTATTTTAGGGTCTCAGTATATTCATTTTCATAATTGTTAAGAACTGTGAAGGGTCCGAGATTTTACTTTACCTGTGAGTTAGCCTGCCACAGTTTCATGGATCCTGGAAGAAGACTTGAGACTTCTAAGTCAGAGAAAAGAACAGTTCATTACTCACAGAATTGCCGTGGCCAGACTATAAGCATTTGTGTTGGTTTCTTGATCCTAATTCCCACAGGGAGACATGGAAAGGGCCAGATCACTACCTGTACAACACGGGGCTGTGTGACAGGACAGGAGCCCTGAGCTTAGGGATCTTGTCTTTCATCAGCATGTCTGCCCTTTGCCCCAGAGGGAAGCATTTTCATTATACTGAATAGTCAGTATGCCCTGCTCTGGAGAGAGACACTATCTCTATTTTCCAAGGCATTTACTAAGTCAATATCCTTGAAAAGATAGTATAAAACAAAGGGCAGTCAGTGCCTCACTGTGCAAGATGTGCAGAAATGCGAGAGACTGGAGGGTTGTCTCCCAACACCAGTTATCCCATCTATTTAATTTTTATTTGATTGATAACATTTTTATCCCCAACAAATCTGGCCACTTCCTTTTGGTTACAGACTATTATTGTTTTATGGGTATGGTAGACTCATAAATCGCTCTGAGAATATCAACTACATATATTTTAAATTCTTTGTCTGTTCCCCCTTTAAAATTTGTTCTTCAAGTATTAGCTGTTTGATGCATTTGGCATCCCCTTTTTGACGTGTTGGCTTTTTTTTTTTTTTTAATTTATCATCCTGAATGTCTATCCAGATTTATCTATGAGGATCTCTGTTTGCCTACCATTCTGATTATAGTGTCCTCCTTATGGTTATTGCAGAGAAGGGACAGGATGTGTGGCTGCGAAATGGGTGTTTCAAGCTTGTCTTCTGGGTGCTTCTCATCTCCAGTGATATGCTACCTGGGCACTTGATCTGTTTTTTGGGCCCCCTGTCTACTCAGAGTTTCCTGTTTAAAACTCCAACTACAGCAAGATACCCTGAGCAGTTTAGCCCGGGATAAACACCGGAGTAAGGTGCTGCCTTTCTTTTTCTTCTATGGCTGTCTTCATGGAGGGGAAAAGTTATTTCACACTCTGCTCTCCTTTGCTGCCTGTCCTGACAATCACACCAGATGTCCTCCTGGGGCGAGCGGTGATGGTCTCTGCTGCTCAGTGTGGGGCAGCCCAGCTTTTTCTGAATGTAATTTCAAACCTTAATTTCCCTGACAACAGTTCCAGAAATCCTGCCTGTGATTTGCATTTGTTGATTCCAGCTTCAAAGTATTTCTGGAATTGATTTTATTTTTGCAGTAATTTTCTCCTGCTTGAATTTCTTTTGTTTGAGTGTCTTATCAGCTACGGTTTCTCCTGTTCATTTATATCCACCAGTCCGTTCCCGATAGCTTTATAGCTTTGAGAAATTCTCCAAAATTTCTGGTTTGTTGAAGGCATCCTTCCTTGTTTTTCAGGGGCATAGAAGACTGTCCTGTGTTTGCTGATCTCTGTTTTCTTTTCCTCTTGCACTTAGGAGGGGCCACGTGACAGAGCTATGGCCAATGGATTGTAAGTAGGAGTGATGTATGCCTCTTCCATATTGGCTCCTAAAAATTCTCCTGTGTGATTTCCCTTGCTTTCTTTTCTCCTCCTGACCTCTGAATGGATATGGTTAATGGAAAGAGCAACATTGCCCGCCCATCCCGGCTCTGGTGTTGGACTATGATATGGATAAATAATGAACTCTTATTGTTCTAATCCATTAAGATTTGGTGTTGTTTCATGCAGCAGTTACTCTACCCTGACAAATTTAAGAACTAATATGGATTTTTTTTCCCCATTATATCTTTTGTTATTTCAATGGCTTTTCAGTACGAGGGGAAATATAGGTATGAGTTCAGTCTCACATCTCTGGACAAGCTTTTCCACCATTTACCCTCCTCTTTTAGTGACAGATGCAGAATGAAAGCAGTTCATTCATTCGTTCAGTAGTTCTTAATTGAAACTTTATTCTGCTGTAGGCGCTATGCTAAATTCTGAGGATACAGAGGTGAACACACTCAAGGAGATCAAATCTAGAGAGGACAACAGACAAGAAACCCGGCAACTACCCCTCAATGTAAAAGGGGCTAAAATCCGTGCCTTGGAGATGCTGGGGGGTCATATTGGGTGTGTATCAGCCCAGTGTTGGAGGGCCAGGAAAAGCTTCCCGTAGGAAGTCCCATCTGAATTCTGACCCAGAAACTGGGCCAGATGAAAGGGATGGATGTGGAATGGGTAATATGTTCCAAGTAAAAGGAGCAACTGAAAAGAAGGTGCAAGTTCAGGTACCTACAAGTAGTTCAAGATGCCTGGAGAGTGGCATGGCAAGGTAGGGGGGGCCGGTGAGGTGGGGGTTGCTAGTGAAAGAGGAGGCTGGAAGAATTAGGGTCAGTTCATACATATTGTTCTGAGCTACATTACCAGTCAGCAGAGGAGCGCTCCACAGCCCTGGACAGTGGCCACCTGGAGTTCTTTATCCCTAGCTTCCCTGCTTTGACCACGTATCCTCAGGGTGGACTACCAGTTCTCTAACGTCAGGTGGGCTCTCTGCTCTGCTCTCAGGACAGGCACCAACCAACTTGCAAATGGTAACTTCCAGTCAATGTTTTACTTTACCCGAGAGTGAATATGCATTTAAAATCATTTCTGATTATGAAATGAAAAACCCTGGCCCCTGAAAAAATCAATTTCAGGCCTCAGTGAACAAATATTTGCTCAAGGAGGGGACGGAGGTAGGGGAGAGAGAGTCCGTCGAGTACCTTGAAATCATACGAAGCTGGCTTCATAACTGTTAAGAACTAGGACTTCAAGAAGTTGGCCACTTTCCTCAGGGCCTTGCAGAACTTTTTGCCTTCTGCTCCTTTGGGATTTCCATGTATTTTTAGCTTGTTTATGGATAATATAATAGGCATGTTTGAGGAAAAGTTAAGGGAAACCACCCATGAAGCACATACTAGTTTGGAAAGCTGGTTATTCTTATATTCGTGAGAAATGGTCAGTTGTTTAGGAGAAATAAAAACACATCTGCTTGTGGGACAGCCTCAGGAGTTCCATAGAGCACCCTCCACCCCAGAAGTCCTAGGCACTGGCCCTGGCAGATGGGGCTGGGGTCCTTTATTTACAGGGGGAGGTTCTTTATCACGCTCGACTTTGACTTTCAGTCTCCTGATTCTTATTTCTTCCACCCTTTTTCTTCTCTCTCCATATTTTCCTCTATTCCTGTTCCCTTTCTCCCTTCCATTCCTTCTCGCTTTCCTGCCCATCTTCAGTCCACCAGTGACACTGGGAGCACTGCTCTAGACAGTGTCCCTTTGGAGGCCCTGAGTTTGACCTCTGGTGTCTAGCAATGTCAATATTATCCATTTGCGTAAATTTCCCCAGGCATCAAAACAAAACAAACCAATCTTCTCTGAGCTAATATTATACTACTGCACTATCATTTCCTTGATGATAGGGGCACATTTCCTATGTTCTTTGTACTCCTGACACGTTATCTGCTCTGCTGAGGGAAGGCCTTCACAACAGTTTCATCCTGACTCTGAGCAAGATGAACACGGTCTCTGTGAGATGCATGTTTAGAACCTTATCTAGATAGTTCTTCTCACGTTCACCCATTTCCATAATTGGGAGATGCACTGTGAGAAAAATGGAGGAAACGAAGGCTCTTTGCGAGGTAATCCACCTTTACTCCCGTGTTTCTAAAAAGCATGTAATTTACATAGAAATAAGTTATATTAATTCAGTTAGTTGTTTACCTGTATTAAAAAGTAGTTTCAAAGGCTTTTCTACACTGTGGTAGGAAGATATTCACAGTGCCATAAAACACATAGTGGAAACTAAAAATGTTATCATCAACAGAGCTGCATTCTTACCCATGCACTGGAAAATAAACATTTTCCAATTCTGAAGAGACACAGAACTCTCTTCCTTCCCCCACAGTCCTTCTCTGTCCTCCTTACGGTAAATTCAGTCCTAGCACTGCCCCCAGGGTGGCAGCCATCTTGGTGGCTCCACGTAACCGTGTGAGAAAGCAGAAGCACCCCCCCCACACACACCCCAGCAGCACAGGAGAAGAGCAGATAAGGAGATGCATTTGAGGAGGTCTCTATGAGGCTTTTACTGATCTATTTCTGGTCCCTAAAGTAGAGCAAAACAATATACAAGGTATATTTACTGTATAAGTAATTCCAACTTCCCCATAATGGGTATCATGGCTGAATCATGCTCCCTTTGGATCACAAATGCTGCATTTTATTTATTTTATTTTATTTTATTTTATTTTATTTTATTTTATTTTATTTTATTTTATTTTATTTTACTAAATATAATAGTTTATCAGAATTCTTCTTCACCCAAAGTAATATAATTTATAAATCACTAAATAATCTATGGAGTTAACTTTTCCTCCCATCTTAGAAGTAACTTTCCAACTTAGTGTTATTTTGGTAAGAAATTAAATACATAATGGATTTTAGCCATTAAATGTGTTATTTTGATATATGTACGCTAAGCATTAAATAAGTCAAATCTGTGGAAAAAATTCAGTCAATCATACAGCCATTTTTTATTTCTCTATTTCATATGTTCTCTTGCCTTTTTCCAATGGAGCTTAATGGGAAATGGTCTCGTGTGGTGGAACAGTCGGAACTCTGCAGTGGGATTAATGTGCTGTGTGACCTTGGGCAAGTTATCTCTTTCAGCTTTGGGGGAAATAACAGTTGAGGATAAACTGAGGGAGCATGCATAAAACACCTGGCAGTAGAAAATACACAGTAAGTGGAAGCTATTGTTATGGCTATCACCCTGGTCCTCAGCTGACATCTACTTTGACAAAAGGTGTTTAATATGGTGCCCTACTCACTGTTTGGCACGTGAAGACACGAGAGAGAGTAATAGATGGTGCTAGATGACCCTAGTTACAGATTCCAGAAGCTGGTTATGTTTATATTCTTCAAACAGTACAAGTTTGTTCTAGTCTCAGATTCTTTGCATCAGACACAAGTGTTTGTGAGGTTGTTTCCTTCCTGTCATTCAAATCTTAGATTAAATGCTCTCTCCTCATAGAGCTTTGACCATCCCTTCTAGGCTAGCCACCCAGTCACTTTCTGTATCACTCTTTCTATTTTATTTTATTTTTAAATTTTATTTATTTATTTATTTACTTATTTGAAAAAAAAAGGAACACTTCACGAATTTGCGTATCATCCTTGCGCAGGGGCCATGCTAATCTTCTCCGTATTGTTCCAATTTTAGTATATGTGCTGCCGAAGTGAGTACGCTCTTTTTATTTTAATTGCAACATTACTGACATTGCACTTATTAATACTTGGGAGTTTTAGAACATTTGAATTTTTTTCTATTCTTTTTTTTTTTTTTTTTTTTACTATTTCTCTGCATTAGATTATACTCCACAGTAACAGGGATCTCTTCAGCCCTGATCGTTAAAGTCCCCTAGCAGCTAGAGCAGTGCCTTGGATGTGATAGCTGCTCACTAAAGTTTTGTTCAAAGACTGAATGCGTGTTTCCACTCAGAATTTGAATCATAGTGTGTTTTACGATTCATTCTGCTTCATTTCTTCTAACCTGCTGTTCTATTTTAGTATCAGTTGCCTCATTACTTTGGAAAATAAAGTTGTGGCTGTATTCTATTTCTCTTTTTATATTGCTTGTTCCTTTTATTGGTGTGGGTCATTTCCTTTACATTTCTTTTTTTTTTTTTTAAGATTTTTATTTATTTATTTGACAGAGAGACAGTGAGAGAGGGAACACAAGCAGGGGGAGTGGGAGAGGGAGAAGCAGGCTTCCCGCTGAGCAGGAAGCCCGATGCGGGGCTCGATGCGGGGCTCGATGCGGGACTCGATCCCAGGACCCTGGGATCAGGACCTGAGCCGAAGGCAGACGCTTAATGACTGAGCCACCTAGGCGCCCCTCCTTTACATTTCTTAATAGGAGGCTTGAATACTTAGGAGTCTTTATGGCTCATATTCTATTCTTTGTCTTGAGTGCATCCTGTATTTTGCTGGATAGCAGTTCATTAATTTCTCATTATAGCATCTTGAGCTCTCAGCCTCCACTAGATTTTGAATTAAGGTTTTTCAACTTTTAACATTCCTCTGTCCTTTCCCTTTGTGATTACATTATACCCTCTGAGGACTTGGGGACAATTTTGCTGTAATCTGGGTCCGAGTGGTGGAGCAGAGTCAGAGAGGGCCACGGACAGAGCAAGGTGAGACGAAAACACAGATGGAAAGCTCAAGTTCACACAGGAAGGGGAGCTGCGTTGGGTGTTCTGTTGTCTCTGCTCCTTTGAGAATGGCCATGTCACCAAAACGGATTGAATGGGGAGAGAGTGTGAGAGAGAGGAAAGCCATGGTCAAAATAGCAGGATCATTCAATTCCTTTAGAAATCTGGCTCCACTTTCTGCCAACCGAGTGAATGAGACCTGCAATCTCGTTTCATCGGGAGGCAGGCAGCAGGCACTGATGGTCAGTGCGTTACATGGACTCATTTATGGGAAAAGATTGCCTACCTACCTAAGTGTGAAGAAGAGAGAGCAACTATTTTGTACTATAAACATAGAAATTACAGTCTGCCAAGCAGTGGTCCAACCGACAACTTTAAGTGTTAGAATATGAAACTACAAAATGACTAAAATTATTCCCATCTGTCATCTTCTTGAAACAAACAGTTCTTCAGAACCACACGCTACGTGGTACAACCCAATGCCTTTATTAAATCTAGATTTTACCTCACATTACTGTAATTGACTTTAATTTTGTCGGCCATGAAAAAAGAAAAGCATTTTATTGCTGTTTTTTCTTCTTCTCCTCCTCCTCCACCACTCCCTCCTCCTCCTGCTCTTTCTTTTTGGCAGTAGCATGATCTTGTAAATTATAAAAGATTTCCAAGTAGACTGAACCAGTGAGACTTAATGAGACAGCAGAAATGCAGAAGCATGGTGCATGGAAAGAGCGTGAAGCTTCGCTGAAGATACTGTTAAGGACCAAGGGTACTTCTAATTGGCTTAATTGGGAGAGGAAAATAATACTAAATGTAGTATTTAGTACTACTAAATTCAGTACTAAATTCAGGCTCACTGAAGGAGCTTTAAAATGATTTGAGCCTGTATAAAACACCATCCTCTTTGTTCCTGCAGTGACTGCGTGTGCCCCTTTTCTCCAAAGGGTAAGCTCATGCCTGCTCAGTACAATGGTAAAACTCAATGTGATACACAGTACTTGCTGGACTTTGGTGCTAGCCACGAGGTAACTAGAATTGAAAATAAATTAAAAGTCCACCTAACTGTGAAACACTTTGGCTTCAGTATCTAATCTCAACAACAACAGCAACAAAATGGCCAAACTGGGTGATTCGGTTATAATTCCTTCTTTTTCCCTGATGGAAAAGCAATAGTGACGTAGAGGGGAATGGCCAGCCTGTAACACTCACACAGAGCGAGAAGAGATCAGCTAACCTAAAAGTTATCCAAATACGATTTTTCATCATACTTTAGAAGAAACATACCAGAAAGAAATTCCAGGCACAAAGATATTTCGAGTGTCACAGACTAGAATGGGAGTCTCTTCCTGAGACTCCAAGGACTACTGATTTCCTGAATGAGGGGACTTAAATCTTCTAGACAGGCAACTCCCCTAGCCCGAAGCCACACCAGACATACCACTGTGTTTGGCTGAAGAATACGTTATCTGCCATCTTCAATCTTGGCAGACAGATTTGTGTATATCTGGTGGAAGGGGATTGCTTCCCGCTGCTCCTTTACCACCTTGCCTGAAGTTTAGAGTCACCTACACTTCATGTTCCACTCCATTGCTCTTTTAAAGACTTTATGGGGCACCTGGGTGGCTCATTCGGTGAAGCGTCTGCCTTGGGCTCAGGTCATGATCTCAGGGTCCTGGGATCGAGCCCCACATCGGGCTCTCTGCTCAGCGGGGAGTCTGCTTCTCCCTCTCCCTTTGCCCCTCCTCCCCACTCGTGCTCTCTCTCTCAGGAATAAATAAAATCTTCAAAAATAAATTAAAAAAAATAAAGACTTTATATATTTTTCCTTAATCACACATCCTGACTCCATTTCATAGTAAGTCACATTGGCAGAGCCTTCTTCCCCACCCCTTCCCCATTTCTTGTTCTCAATGCGGTAAGACTGCTTCGGCTTGCTGATTCCCCTGTGTCTGCTACTATGCATAGACTGTACGTTTCCAGGACAAGGTGCATGTTACAGCTCTTAATTTGCCCAACTCTTAAAGTTTCCTCCTCTTGTGCTGTGGTCTACAGATATATTTCCTCCTTTTTTTTTTTTTTTTTTTTTAAGATTTTATTTTTAAGTAATCTCTACATTCAAAGTGAGGCTCGAACGTGGTTTCTTTTCTTTTCAGCCAGGGCCTTCCAGATTGGTAGCAGCAGATGTCATATACTTATTGTGTATTAGCTGGAGGCTTCTGGACACAGGTTACTGTCCAGTTTCCAATGATACCAAAGAAAGAAAAAACAAAAACTAGTGATATCAGCTGACATTTTCTATGCCGTCCTGACGGTGGGAATATAAACTAGTGAACAGTACAGACAAGCCAGGAGTTGAAAACAATTATAGGGTTAATCTCTTAGGTGTAATGAGGAAATGAGTGGGGAGAATAAAGAAATAGAGAAGTGTAATACAAGAATGGGACCAGGAAAATTAAAAATGATTTCTTTAATGGAACCATCCCTCTCCCAAGAGCTAGTATTTTATTTTGCATTCCATAAATTTTCAGGGTATTTGTCCAGTGTGTATTTTAATACGTGTTTGCTAGTGCCTTATTTTCTCTGGTTTAATGACATTTTCCTTGGGGCCTACTTTTAGTGACTTATTTCCATTTTCGGTGTTGTTTTTAAACTTTAAATAAGACTATTTTCTTTACATCTAGTTTGAAGATGTCTCACTAACATGAAAATGCCCTTTTCCTCACTGCCTTACCTCTATGGGTACTCAGACAGAGGTAACAATCCATAATACAGTCAGCTCTTGGAGGGGTTTTCTGGAAGCACAGGAGGCTGGCCAGGGGTAGATGGTATATACACCATCTTGAAAAGACTAGAGAAGTATTGTTTGCTGATTCTAGATGGTGATTAGAGAAGGTTACAAATGTATTCAGTTGAAGAAATGTCTCCATGAATCGTTCTTTTAATTTTTGTCCAGCAGCAAAAAAGTAAATTGAGGGGAGTTTCTGTCGGTAGGTCTAGGGTGGGGCCCAGGAATTTGCATTTCTAACAAGGGATGCGGGTGCTGCCGGTGCAGAGGCCCCACTTCGGAACGGAGCTTGATTTCAAGGTTGCTTCAAGGGCTGGCGGAGAAAGCCTGAGCAGTCACAGCTCTCGCTCATCAGAGGGACCTACTGCTTTGGTGTTTGCTTTTCATCACCTTGGGTGATAAAGAAGAAAGCAGAGAACAAAATTGAAAGCATATACTTAAGTGACGAGAGGATGGCAAGGTGAGGAGGTGGAAGTTTTAATTTGTATTCATATGGTGGGGTGATTTCCTCTAGTTTTGAAGGGTAGAGCAAGGGCCCTTAGTCTACACTGTGTTTCAGAATCACCTGGAGTGCCCCCAGAGATTCTGATTTGGTAGGTCGTGGGCAGGATCCATGAGCCTGCACGGTTATTCAGCATCCTGGATAATTGTGAAGCAGATTGTCTAAGGATTTGTGCTTTAAGTAATACTGATTTTAGAAGAATAAAATAGATGCCCAAGCGGAGCCTTAATCCTACATGTGGGAGCAATCAAAGACGTTATCAGGCAGATTCTTTTTAGAGTTGTACATAGAAGGCCAGGTACTAGAGCAGAGAGCAAGGGGGGAATTATTTTTAAAAGAAGAGGCAGGGAAGGAAGCGGATCAGAGACTGACAGTGAAGACAGGAGGCAGTGAAGACCAAATGAACTGATCAGTTAAGAGGTGACGTGTTTTTTACTTATGTGCTCAAGACCAGATACCATAAGGAACAAACTGGGATGTGGGAATCCTTTTTATTTATTTATTTTGAGAGTACATGAGTAGGGAGGGAAACAGAGAGGGGCAGAGAGGGGACAAGTAGACTCTGCACTGAGGGGGCTCCTTGAGGGCTCCATCCCACCACCCTGAGCTCATGACCTGAGCTGATATGAAGAGGCAGAAGCTCAACCAAGTAAGCCACCCAGGTGCCCTTACCTTTTACTTCTAAACAGAGAGCTAGCAGAGGAGAGTCCTTCTTTCAAAAGCCAATTGTGAAGAGACAGAATAGGAGTGGATGGCAGGAGACCAGGTGGGACCCCAAGGAGTTAGAGTGAGAGTGGAGGTGGAGGACACTGGGTGTTACGGACGTGTCATCAACGAGGACGATTCCAGTGGCAATGTGGCCATGAAACAAAATATCTAAGAGTAGCCAGTGCAGACTGCAGGAAAAACTATTTTGTTTTGTTCAACCATGATGAAAAAGAGTGAAAATAATACTCTGTATGTGAGTGTATGTGAGTGTGTGTGTGTGTGTGTGTGTGTGTGTGTGAGAGAGAGAGAGAGAGAGAGAGAGAGATTGAAACCAGATAGGGTAAGTGAGGACATTGGGCCAGGGACAACTTGTTTGAATGGCATCAGTGTATGTGAGTATTGAGTTTTCCATCAGGCATCAGGAGTGTCTAGGAGCTCATCTCTCCAAACACATTCATTTGCAGTAATAACAGAAGTAAAGAAGAAAACTGTTGAAAGTTCTGCCTTTAGAGGGAAAAAGGAAAAAGAAATACTCATGTTTCAAGAAAATGTTCTCCTCTCTCTGGAGCAGTGTAGCATAATCCTATTTTAGTTCTGCCTTGTGCATATATCCGTGAATACACAAGATTTGATTTTTACAAGTACTTTGTCATGCCATTTAGTTCCCTCCACATTCCATGCTCATTTGATTTCAAATCTCTACTTTAACTTCTTCCCTTGCAAGGTCCTTCTTTTTCCTTCCCTACTTGAACTTTATGTTCATAACCTAGCTCAAGCCCCCCCCTTTCTATAAGATTTCCCCTGAATATTACAGGGGTTACCCTCTCTGGATTTAAGTCACAGACAAAGATCACCTTCTACACACCATCCTATTCTTTTGAGCTCAAGCAAAAAGTGTTTGCATTCAGGAACTTTCCAATAAATTATTGTGCAGTGAGTGAGTAAAGAAAATATAGCTTGAATCCTCCACTAACAGAAACTTGTGGTTTCCTCCCCACCATCTGTTCTATTCCACCTGCCCCCATCATGTAATGGGCACTGGTTGGGTAGGGTGGGCTCCTCTCTTAGCTCCAGGAATGGACTTTGATTGCCTAAATCAATCGGTATAATTCCATCCCTCTGGCTAGAGCAGTCGGTTCAAGTATAGACCCATGATCCAACCTGGTCCAATCAGAATGAAGCTCAGGACATTTTCTAGTCTCTAGTGGGGAGAGATCTCTTTATGGATCTTTTAGTATGCAGAGGCGATGCCTGGAACTGTGGGAATCACTTTGCTAACGTGGGGGAAAGCAGTGTGAGGGTAAAGCCAACACCCCGGGGAAGGCCGAGTATCATTCAGCGTGTGAGTCGAAAGAGTGATGAAACCACGCTAAAGTCCCTGCGGTCTCGGGATGTTTCAGCCATTTTAGCCAATATATTCCTTTATAGTTTAAGTCCAGAAAAATGAGACTTTTCTGTTACTCATACGCCTCCCTATTGTTGGTTGAGTTCCCCCTATTTTTAAATCTTTGAGACATAATATGTAATTTGTCTTCTTGCAGCCAAATTCATTTAGGGAAAGAGCAGCAGTCTTGGATGGCATTTACCCCTAGTAAGACTGTTATATATTTTTGCTCACGGTGCGGCTTGTAACCAAAGTCATGTTCACAAGTGGTAAAATAATACATTCGAGAACAGTTTCTACCACAGTTTCTGTTCAAGATGATGGGTTTTCTTAGGCACTTGGTCCTGGTATCGACTTCTTTTATTAGTGTGTATCAGACATTTCCTGAACGTTTACATCCATTCTAATTGCGTATACACAGGGTGTTTGTAGACCTTTGGAAAAGAGAAGCTTTTGTGTAACGTCAGTGTTTATGGCGGTACGCTAAAGGCACATACCTTTTCGGTGGAACTGAAGAGACCCCAGCAGACATATGGATTTGAGCATCTCTGTTGTGTACATTTCTAAGCAGCACTGTAGCTGGATATAGAGCCGACAGATCTCCGGATGGATCTCACCATCTTCCGGGCTGCGAAAGAACGAGGGAGAAAAGCCGTGAGCATGTCTCGAGATGTCACTCCTCAGCCATTTGTCTCTGCTCCGAGGGGGGAAAATGCTTGATAAAGATTCCTTTAAGCCTTGTCTGTAAAATATAGGACTTCCTGCTTTCATAGCAATGACCAATGTCACAGTTCTTACATAAGCGTCTTTCTGACTATAGCTCTTAATTTTTTTTTCCCCTTTCAGTAGCAGATTTCTGCTGGGAGCTTAAAATCATAAATGTTTTAAGTAATTGAAAGTGTCAGACATTTTCCATTTAAGCATTGAAACAAATTTCCAAAATATATTTAAGTCATAAGACTCTCCTAGCCTGCAAGAAGAGATTAAAAACTCTTATTTTTAGAGAAACTAACGAAGAGCTATTCAATTACCAATTAGGAGAGCTTTTTAATATGAAGGCCCTAGAATAATATGATTAGAGAGCCGAGATATCAATTATTTTGATCAAGGTCTTTTGTCTCAGTCTGAAGGATATTCCTTTATTGTTTGCTATGGTTAATTTATGAAAGGCCAACTGATTTTAATGAAAACATAAAAATTTTATGAAAAAGGAAAGTAATACAATTCTAATAATTATACTTAACAATGTAAAGCTAATTAATTACTGAACTTATGCTCTAAAATTTATTCTGAAGTCCTTGAGCCTTTGTTGACTATGATAAAATGTATAAATGGGGGGTGCTGGGTGGTTCAGTCGGTTAAGCATCTACCTTTGGCTCAGGTCATGATCTGGGGGTCCTGGGATTGAGCCCCTGTCGGGGTTCCCTGCTCAGCGGGGAGTCTGCTTCTCCCTGTCCTCTGTCTCCCCCTCCTCCCCCCTCCCCTGCTCATGCTGTCTCTGTCTCTCTCAAATAAATAAATAAATAACATCTTTTAAAAAATGTATAAATGGGAATATGATAAAACATGGGTGATCACTTTTATTTTTATTAAGGGAATAGTTAGTTGTCATTAAAACTCTTTATATGGCATTAAAATAGCATGTGTTGAATAAAGCAAACTAAATTTAGAGATACATTAGAAATGGAAGTAGCCTACAAGTGAGCTCTGTCACGTGTCCTAATGTGTTATCTTTACTTCTGTCCCTGTTCATTTAGAATGCAATGAAATCTGATTAAGTAATGCAGCATTTGGATTTGATTCCTTTATAAAGTGGTCGCTGGCAAAATGTGAGGGGCAATTATCAGAAAAGAATGATGACTTGATTTGTATTTAAGCTCTGAACTCACAGTAAAAGGAATTTGCATTTACGCAGCACTTTACAATGATAATCAATTTTCATTTTCCATACTTAGTAGATGAACCAGAGTTTATCTAACTATCTGGCTTATGTAACAGAAAAACGCACCATTTTTTGCCTCAGTACTATCGACGCCTGCCTCCTATGTCAGAACAAAGTGCCTCAAAAGAGCTTACATGCAAAATTTGGCTTTCTCCAGAAAACGTTAGTTAACAACGTTCGTTTCTCCTTTGTGTCTCATGGGTCCAGCCCCAGGCCAATGTTGGAAACAAGTGTCTCTTTTGCAAAAGTCCCGGATTTTCTTTCAGAGCTTCCTCCCACAGGTGCCTTTCACCCTGAAGCTGTCCTCCTGCTCCCCGGGGTTCTTCCCCACCCCTTCCACCTCCACCTCCACCTCAATGTCTCCTTACTTCATATCTGCAGCCTTTAAAATGTCTCTGACTGTGTTCCATCCCTTCAAGGTTCTGCTAGACTCTGGAGGAATAGCGGGCATTAACGGTTCATATAGTAAAAAGGGATGTTTGTATATTACCTGCTAACACGTTGATTTTGATAGGAAAATCTGAAGATAAGTGTCTCATCCCTAAGGCAGGCTAGAGGAAAAAATATTTTAAGGCAGGCAGGTTTCTCCTGTGCTGCTACATCATCCCAAAATAGCTGCCTCTTTTCACCTGTGTATAACATTGGCCCTGGCGGCACACAGGCACACATTTAAAGAAGGAAGGAAGGAAGGAAGGAAGGAAGGAAGGAAGGAAGGAAGGAAGGAAGGAAAAGAAAAGAAATCTATGATAAAGCTGTGGTATCTATTGCACATTTGCTGTGTGGGACAGTTAGTCACTGTAATATCATTTCAAGTCATGGGTATTCTTATTTTCAGAAGTACAAAATATGTGCCTAGTGGTTAGTTCCCAAAATATGCAAACTCATATGTAGGTGACATTTTGTGTAATTTAAACAAATGATTACCATGTTAAGGTATCATAAGAACCAGTGTATTTTATTATCTTACAGCTAGACAGTGAGCGATAACGCTGTGTACTTAGTTCTCCTGAAAAAGGCAAGTCAGGACAGAGATTAAAATGCCTAATTCATAACATTCCCTCAGGTGCCATCTCCCTAACGCCTCTGTCACCAGGGGGGATTCTCGAAACCGTGGAAGCGTTTTGCCCTTGCTAGATGTTACGGGAAGGAACGGAATAGTTTCCACCAGAAATATAATCTGCCCAACAGAAATTAATCGATATTAAGGTTGCATTATCATTTTCCCGGTTCAAAAATTCAAACGTGTCCTTGCAGAGTATCCTGTAATATCTTGGAAAATCGAAGTACGAAGGAAGAAGTTAGTGAAAGAGCAGTGGAAAAGTTAACATGTCATTCATGTTAGTGTTTCATGAGATGCCTTGATCACTAAATGTTCATTAAAAGACAGCATGTCAGATGACTTATAATATGTCTAAGGTTATACGCAGTGGCCTGAAATACATTTTTGGTAAGCATTAAGATCGTGTAGATTATTTTCATAACGAATAAGAGGTAAAGTTAGAGCAGGGAGAATGCGGCAAAACCCAAGTAAACAGCAGTGTAAAAGCTTGAAAACTTTCTAAGGATCAATTAGAAGGCCTGAGGAAGAATTTGCATTAAGAAAGAATTAGGCCTATGACTCCCTCCAGCAACTGGAGGCAATTTAACTGGGCGATAACTTTACCACGTATCACTTAAGCTTCATCTAAATGGATTCACTCTTATTCATAACAAGCTTCGGTCTAAGAGAGTCACCCCTGTCCTGTGGTGGTGCCCACTGAATTCAGTCAAAGGCATTTGACAGATGAGTGACTAGGTTGTGCTTATTTACTTATTTTTCTATTGAGCATAAGTCAAGAGCCAACCTGGTCATTTTGATGAATTTGAAAGTCTTAGTATTAATGAAAAACGTCCTAAAGATTAACTTCAACAATATGCAGTGATTTGGAGCTCAGGTTGAAGACAAAAGCATTTAAATAACTGTCAAATAATGAATCTTTCAATCAACTCCTGAAGGAGGAGAATCAAGATTTGATGTCTTAATCACACGGCTTCAGAAGCCTGACCTAGTATAGTAACAGGGGGATAGAAATATAAATACTGCCCGAGATGCCCCTGGATAATGCAAGTGTGGATATGCTTGGAGGATGTTCTTGTTTGGTAATTCAGAAAGTAATATGAGAAACACCCAGCAGAACGGCTAAAATTAAAAAGACTGAAAATGCCAGATGTTGCTGATGATGTGGGCAACAGAGACTCTCATTGTCGATGGGAGTTAAAACAGTACAACTGCCTTGAAAAGGGTTCGGAAAGTTTCTTATGACCCTAAACATATACAGACTTATGACCTGGCAATTCCATTTCTAGGTATTTAACAAGAGCAATGAAAACATATTCACAGAAAGATCTCTATAAGACTGTTCAGGGTAGTTTTATTTAGAATACCTAAAAACTGCAAATAGCCCAGGTGTCCGTCTAGAGGAAAGTGGATAAAGAAACCAGTATATCCTTACAATAGAGTAATGCTCAACATTTAAAAGGAGTAAACTCCTGATACACAAAACAACATGACTGAATCTCAAACACAAGATCTTGAGTGAGAGAATCCTTACACCAGAGAGTAAATACTGTATGACCCCATTTATATGCAGTTCTAGAAAGATAAAACTGTCAGTGATAAAGATTAGAATAGTGGTGAGGAGAGAATCTGGGAAGGGGCATGAGGAGAAGGAACTTTCTGGGGTGGGAGTAACATTCCGTATCTAGATAGAGGTTTGAGTTACATGGGTGTATACATTTGGCAAAACTTGTTGGATGGTACACTTAAGATCTGTATATTTGGTTATATGCAAATTTTACTTAAAAAAATAAGAACAGTTGAACTCTAATGAATGATACGCAAGCCAACCTATTTAAGGGCAAACTTTACTCGTGTCTGCAGCTTCAGAAAAATAATACGGGTTGCTGGTTGGGTAGAGGAATGGACAGACAAGTCGATATGCGGTAAAGCAAGTATAATAGAATTTAATTGTAGAATCTAGATGATGGTATTTACTTGACGTGCAAGGATTTATGGTTCCGCAAATTATTACATGGCATAAATTGAACAAATCAAGCTTTTGAGTGTGAAGGTCAAGTTCCGGAGTGGACACACTAGGGATTTTAGTTGGGAAATGCTCTGGCCCTGTGTCTGTCCGCTCTTTGGTTGAGGTTGCCAGATTTTGGTGTTCTAGTCAGCTGCTACCAGCTTTTTAAAAACCAGCAAAATGCTTGTTGTTTTGAAAGTGTGCCCAGTGTCATGGTTTGTATATTCAGTTGAAGGCAGCAAGGCATAAAAACAGCAGAGTGGGTCTGGAGTCAGAAAACTCGGCTCTAAATATAGACTTCGCTGCTTAGAACTGTGATCCTAGGAAAACCACATTAACTTCTCTGAGACTCAGTTTCCTCAGCTGAGAAATAGGGGTAACGGCTGTCGTGACTGAAATACCTCAAGGGGCTTGCAAGGATCCAATGAGATCATGTGTGGGAAAACAAGTAAGAGCTGTGAAGGATTGTTCGAAGTTGGCTGCCACCCATCTTAACACATCAAAGTCGTGTTTACGTAGCTTTATGCTGGAGTGTAGTCTTTGGTTTTAAAAATTATCTGTTATTCTGTAACATTCTTTATTTGCTTACAGTTCCCAAATATGGCCTTTGGTTAAATAAACATGCCATTAGGCTGAGAAAAAAAGGTGTGACCCCATTGACAACCCCTCAGCATTTCACAGACTTGGGTGATGACAGATGAACACTTGGGGTTTGCCAGCTCCTGGAGACGGAAACCAGGACTCGTGTTTGCCGCAGATAGATCCCAGTTTCTCTTTTCAGAATCACTTCTGTTGCCGGCAAGGGAAGACTCAGGGAGCCAAACGGCATGAGGGAAGGGGATGATATCCTTTGCTTTATTCTTCAGAGCAAATAGCTAGGGAGGATGGGGATTAAGCGACTTACCCAAGGAGGTCTCTGAGTACCCCCAGTGGTTTCCCCTCAGATGGATTCCACTTAACAACAGTAGACCCTGGTTCTGGGTCAAAGGCTGTGACAGGTGCAGAGGCCTGCCTTCCTAGATTTTCCGTGAAGGAGACTACTCAAGGTGGCTTCATAGTGTAAGTGATCAATGGATAGTTAGAGGACAGAGGAGGCACAAGTGTGTGTGTGTGTGTGTGTGTGTGTGTGTGTGTGTGTGTATCTATGTCCCAGTTATTATTTTAGGTTTCAAATTCTTAAGCATAATTACAGGGTCTAGCCAACTTCATAAAAACAGAAAAGGGCCTGAGCACCCACTAAATGACTACACTTTTTTTTATACCAAAATAAGCATTGCAATAAAAAGAGGAGCCCATTTAGGGGGCCTGGGTGGCTCAGTCGGTTACGCCTCTGACTTTGACCCAGGTCATGACCTCAGGGTCCTGGGATTGAGCCCCGGGTCAGGCTCTGCACTCAAAGGGGCTTCTACTTGTCTCTTTCCCTCTCCTTCTGCCCCCCCCCACCCCCTGCCCACCCCCGCTCATGCTCTCTCTCTCAGATAAATAAATAAAATCTCTAAAAAAATTTTTAAAAAAAGAGGAGCCTAGTTAATTAGAAGAACTGAAGCAAGGCATTTTTCAAGGTATCTATGTGTATAACAGTTGACTTTCCCTCTTGTCTCCATTTTTCTCATAAACTTTCTTTGGTGAGTTTTCACGAAACTTGTGCTTTTGGTTGCAGTCTCTTCCTAGAGAGTCCTAGCAAGTTTGGTTTCCCCAGGAGCCTTTGAAGAAGTCATTGCAGTAACTCCCCTCCCTTGCCAGCAGGTCATGCCATGGGAACACAGGGGTCCCGGATTCCCTCACCACTGAACCAGACCTGGGATCAGACTGCCCTGAAGCTGTATGGGTTCAGTTAGAAATGAAACTTGACTTTTAACAGCAAAGTGAAATCTGACGTGCACCTTAATTATCCGTGGGTGGTTTCTTCAGGTACCTTTATGCAAAGCTTGGGAGCCAGAGGGGCCGGCCGCTTTTCTGACTTAGGGCCGTGTTCTGGTGTCCATTTGCCTGCGGCTTCTGGTTTGCCCTCTGGCAGGACCTTTGACATTTCCCCAGGAGCCAGAAGGGAGAGTGGATAAATAATGGGTAGCATTACTGAGCACCTTACTCATTTTTTTTCCATTTAAAGAGTAAAAACTGTAGTTAAACACTTAGAAAATCAGTAGCTATCAATTTCCTGACATTAGGATACTTATAAAGAAGACTAAGAATATGACTATTGAATTATAAGTCATCTTTTATTTATTTTAAATGTTACTGTGTAAGGCATTCTTGGGGAGGGGTGGGAAGAGGTGGTGACTTCTGTGGTGATTGCGAAGGGACTTTCTGGGCAGTTCTCGGGGAGTTAGAGGTTGACGGAGTTCACGGGCTGCACATTATGATACCTGAGACTCATGTTTATTGATCAGGGAAAAGCTAACATTTACAAAGCAATATTTCCTCACTCTCCAAAATGAAATATCTTTCTTGTCCTGTCTTGGCCTGCTTCCCCGCCCTGTATCCTTTTTGGCTTGAGAATCTCTTGGAACTTTCATTTTTCCTCTCTGATTCTCGCAATGTTTTTCTCTTTATGGTCTCTGGTTGGGAGTCATACGGGGTCTGCAAACAGTTCTTTAGGTCCTGGTCTCCCAGATCTTGGGATTCAGACAGACTCGCCGACAGAGGCGTGTGGCTGATAGACTCTGAGTCCTGGATTCTTTTTTTTTTTTTTTAAAAGATTATTTATTTATTTATTCGACAGAGATAGAGACAGCCAGCGAGAGAGGGAACACAAGCAGGCGGAGTGGGAGAGGAAGAAGCAGGCTCGTAGCAGAGGAGCCTGATGTGGGGCTCGATCCCATAACGCCGGGATCACACCCTGAGCCAAAGGCAGACGCTTAACCGCTGTGCCACCCAGGCGCCCCTGAATCCTGGATTCTTGACTCTCTGCTGGGAAGACAATCAGCAGGGGGTTACGTGCTTCCAACAAAGCCCAAGCCCCCTGACTTTAGCTAGGATCGGTTTAATTTTAAATATAGATACGTGTGTACGTATCTATATTTATATTTAAATTAAATAAGCATATTTACGTTTTCACATTATAATTGGGAAATATTTTTTGCATCGAAAATCAAGATTTTCATCCTCTAATGGTTACTGTTTTCACCTGATATGAATGATCTTCAAAGGTCAATTATCATTCAATTATCGTGTGTTACACTGGAAAGAATTCAGCTCATTACTTTTCATTATATTCAAAGTCTGGGTCATTAATTGCTGCTTGCAGTTAATTCCTGCTTTTATCCCCTGGAATTTTAGGGCTCAGTATATTCAACTGTTGGTTTATCTAAATGGCATTCAGCCCTTCATTCTTAACCATGTCATTAATTTAGGGGATGTCATATTTCCCTTTAGCTAAAACTATGGGCTTCATCGATCTAGCCAAAATGATAACACAGTCTTAAAATAACCTTAGATAACTCGACTGACCAAATTTAACTCTTTCAGCTTATCCAAAAGAGAGTTTTGAGAACTCATCTCCTTTAACTGTAACAGCATGAAATGATCAATACTTGAATAAGTAATGATGATGTATCAGTTGTATAGTAGAGAATAATGGTCACATCCGTTGTTGTCAGTGCCAAAGGCCTCCTCCTATACGTGAGAAGCTATTTAGGGTGATGGTGTGAAGGGTGGCAAAAGACAACGAGAGTCCAAAATATGGCTCATACAGGCCTGAAATTATTCTTTTTTAGCCTCATAAAAGGATTAAACCAGGGAGGCTCTTTGGGGAGGATTCAGGATTAGGGCAGAAAGTTGGCATCTGCGGTATCTGTTTTTCATCTTATAACAGCAGCAGATACACAGAGCTTCCGCTGTGTGCTAGAACTTCAGTTTAGCCCTCTGGGTCATTCTTGCATTGATGTGAAGGATTTTGAGAAGCGTGAAGAGTTCCTGAGCATTTTTCAGTTTACTTTTGCAGCTTCAGACTCTTACCCAAGACCAGAGGTGCTTTAAATATTAGATCCAGTAGGATTCTGTGGGGTTATTCTTTCTGTTGGCATGCAGTGATAATTTGTGTTTTTTGCAGAGCTCTCAAAAGATGACACTTCATGCCAATATGGCCGTGCGCATTTCTAGATGGATGTAACAGCTTTTTGCTGCAAAAAAAGGCAAAAGCTTCATGCAAACCGATGAGACCAGTATCTGTATATGTGGAAAATATCATAATCTGCCAGTTTTCCACTGGAAAGTTTATCTTATTTATCTCTATAACGTCCCACATTTAACAGACGTTAACATTTAACAGCTATGTCTGATACATAGCGGGTTCTCAGAGAGTCCCCCAAAGTGGCTTTAAACAACACAGTGCCTCCAGGGTGTAAGGAGTCAGAAGGCTGGAGTTACACTGCCGGCTCTGCCTTTTCAGCTCCATTTCACTGGGAGAGATCAGTTCCTTAACAGTTTCTTTTCTTGCAGCCCCCCCTTCCTTTCTTTAAGCTATTCTGTAGAGGTAACACGTATTAGTAGACCTTTTCTGCAGGTAAGAAGAAAGAGGAAAAGATGACTTAGCCCAATGTCATAGGTATCCGTTAGTATCATTTTGGTCTATTTCCTTCCAGACTGAGATCCTCAGGAGCAGGAAGTTTTATCTGTTATTTCTGGTTTCCAAACCCCTAGCATAGTGCCTGGTTCATTGGAGGCTCTCGCTCCCTGTTTTTGGAAATGGATCAAACTGAATGTTCACGGCTGACCCTGTATCTGAGTCCGTGTGACAGACGGACTTCACTAGTCAGTGAGGGAAGAGCAGTGGTGATGTGAGTGCGGAGCAAGGGGTCCACTTGCCTGCAGTAATTCAGATGTTCTCGAAGAAGGAAAAGAGAGGAACAGAAAGGCCCTTTTCCATCCTCCACAAGAAGCCGTAAGCAGTTTGAGGTTTATATCTCAATTTCATGACTTATAACTGTGACCTTGGGCAAGTTCCTCAAATTCTTGCTGCCTGAAATATTAAATTAGGGTAGTAATACCTACTTCATACAGTACTGAAAATATTTAAGTCAAGCCATATATGGGAATTTTGTGATTATAACAAGCACAAATGAACAGAAGTGTTTCAGGGAAGCAGTTCTTGCACTTTACGCCTCGACATCCTTATGCCTTTGTCACAGACCTTCTTCTTCCTTATTAATTCAAATCATATTTAGTGATTTCCCATTATTCACAAAGGGTGAATCTGGGAGAAAAAGAGGAAAGTGTTACCTCTTCTGGAGTCCTTTTTTCCAGAATTCATGGAATCTTCCGTTATTATCCTATGGTGTTTTTATTTGATGATAACATGCTATTAAGTGTCCTCTGAGACAAATTAATTTTTCTAAACAGTGATAGCAAACTTGCAGTCTTTATTCCTTCCTTCCAGTATCATTTTACTGCCATCGAATTTTCAACTAAATGGCTCCCGTGTGGAGATCTACGTATAATTTCCCCCTTCTCTCTTAATGATGAAGTATAATGTACCGTTAGGTGAAACGAAATGAAAGGACTCGGCACCTCGGCCAGTAGTTACGGCGCAAAAGCAAAAATAGCTCTTCCAGGCAGACAGACATGTGGGCGGGAGGAAATCGCGATTAACGAATGTTTAGGTCAGTGTCTCCAATAAAGGCATTACTTTTGGCTTTCAAAATCGCATAGGTTATGTAAGATCATTGGCCTGAGCGAGGGGAAAAAAAAAAAAAGGGTTTGTGAGCTTCACCGACAAAAGACCTGAGGGCAGGAATACGATTTACTCCTTTCTGGCATTTGATTCAGCGTTAGCAACATACAACATAGCTCACCTTTCCTGGGAGGTGATCATGTGCCAGATACCATGCGAAGCTCTTACGTCTCATTTCATTCTCACAATGAGTCTATGGAGTGCGTAGTATCCTTATCCTTAATTTACAGAGCTCAGGAAATGAGCCTGAAGAGAGTTATGGGAATTCCTCAAGGTCACACAGATAGGAAGTGCGGTGATAAGACTCAAACCTGGATTGATGCTTTTAGCGGCTATGTACTAGAACTCAGGAACCGAGCTATATTTATGTGTTTGTTCGTGCCATGCACAGTTTTGGAGAGCGTACTTTATGCACATATTATGCTAAGAAGGAAATAATCTTTTTTTTTTTCTTTTTCTTTGTTGAGCTCCTAAATTTTCTTTGCTTAAAAGCCAGCCCTACTCCTAGTTCCTCCACTTTTCCATTTATAAGAAGTGCACAGCGGTATTTTCTGGGTAGCTCAGGAATACATAAGACAAAGGGAGCGTAAGTGTGTAACGCAGGAGGCCCGCCGGGCTAGTGCAAGCTGGTATGTGTGGGGGAGAGAGGGGCGAGCACAGAGTGCTTCCCCAGACCCCAAAGATTCCTCCATCTAAGCAGAGCAGTGGGAATGGGAAAAGGACATGGCAAGGACTGGGCACAGAATCCTCTTTCTAGCTCTTTGTACCCTTTCTTGCACGCGCATCTGATGAATGCACTGAGGGGTGTGGGAAGGTGCCATTGATGCTGTTCATGGGCTATCACTGGTCTCTCCTTTGCTCAAGGACAGGCAGAGAGTCCAGGATATAACACAGAGGCCTCTTTTTCTCACTTTACTGGGAATGTGAGAGTTCTCTGCACAACAGGAGAAATAAGCACTATAAATTACGTGCAAAGCACTTTAGAACTAAGGAGAAAAATATATTAAGACAAATGTATGACATTATTGGTGGCTAACAGCTCAGTCGGATTTAAAGCATAAGTGTTTTTAAATGTTATACAGGTAGTCTTCGGACTTTGTATATCATGCGTCCCTGTCGATGACAAAATTAAACATGAACTCCTAATATCCCATATGTATTTGTTGATAAATTATACATATGCAGCAATACATGTTACATATATAAAAATGCACAAAAAATTGAAATTAGAAATGGAGACTATGAAATTCAAAGTTCTAGTATCTTCCTTCAGATCGTCTTGCACATGTCACTTTGAAGCTCACGGGCTTCAATCGGAGGCTCCCAAACTTGAATGAACATTAGAATCACCCGAAAGGCTTGTGAAGCCACAGAACGCTGGGCGCTGTCCCTAGGGTTTCCAGTTCAGTGGGTCTAGTCTGGAGCCTGGTTATTTGATTTCTGATAAGTTCCCAGCTGATTCAGGAACCACACTTTGTGAAGCAATAGGATAGCTTTAATTACAGCCATACCCTCTAGGGAAGGCATCCAGCATCCAAAGGAAAGCAGTAATAATGTTAGCGTGCCAGCGGTAAGGCTGATATTTAAAGCAGACGACCCTATAGAGTGCCCCCAAATCATGACACACAGCTGCAGATCCTACTGTCTTACACAAAAGAGTAGCTTCAGGAAACATCCCGGCACCTTTCAGGCCCACGGGGAGAACAATGTTTTCAGGTAACATTCAGGATACACATTAGGGAAATGTTAGTAAGTGGACCCAGACCCACACCGTAGCGCAACTTAAGCAGATGGAAGACCATGGGAGGTTCTAGGACCGCAGCGATAGGGCCTCCTGCATCACAAGCACCCCTGGGAAGTCAAGCCTTGCTTGGCACGTTCTTCTGAGAGGCCTCCTGAAGGGTGTGCATTCAAGTCGCAAATCGTATTTTGTTCACGCTCCAGGTTTTACTGGGCCCGGTTTTATCCTCATTTTAAAAACGTCTTGTTTTATAAATTTTACTTCACTGTGGCCTTCTTTCATTTCCTGTCCCATAACTCATGTCGTAACACCCTTAGAATGAACTGGCATCTGACTGCAAATCAAAGGAAATGTGGCAACACCCACTTTACAAATTAGTATGTGAGTTCACAGAGAGCCCCACGTGGTGAGGCCACCGTGTTCCAGGGAAGGGCAAGGGCAGGAGCAATACACTCAGAGGCTCTCTGCCTCCTGCTCTGAGCAAGTCACTTACAGGGATGCTCATTTGGAAGCTAGTGGGCAAGGCAGAGAACGTACAAAGGCGCAGTCCAGCTCACGCTACTAAAATGCCGGAGATCCCTGGCAGATAAATGGCCGAAAATTGCTTGGAGGACGCGAGGCTGCAGCATCACTAAGGGCCTGCGGTCTCGGTGAGCAGGGAGAAGGACAGCTCCTGTCTGTCTTTGTTCAGGGTAAAAATCCTGCTTGTTCTCTCCCCACCTGCTGTAAAGAGCGCTTGTACCAGGGCTGGGAAATACCGTTCAGCAGAGCGTTAACAGGGAAATTGGAAAAGTTGATCTAGACAGGAAATGAAAGAATAATAGAAAACAGAGGGAAAGGACCAATAGGGGACAAATCTGTGGGGGTACGTATGGGAACTTAGCTGCATTTCACTAGTGTGGAAGGTTCCACGTGCTGGAAGCCAATGCTGCTGCCGTGAAACATGCTAGGGAACACGGCCCATTTTCCCCAAGGATTTAGGTTGGGCAGGAATTAATTTCTGTTCAATTTTTACACCACCATTTCTCTTCTTGTTTTTGTTTTTAAACAGTGTCGTTCCACTTCTTTAAAGAATGTCATTTCTTTTCCAAGTTGACTACTTAGACTAGTGTGTGCTTAAGTTAATTTCCACATCATGAATATGTGAAATCTCCAAGCAATATACACGAATTCATTTCCTTCTACTTGAATTATGAAAGCCAGTTTCCTTTGCAATTTAAACATGTAGTCTAATTAAAGATACAAATCTCGAAATGTTGTTTTTCCCTCACTGCTCCATCCTCGCTTTTACACAGACACACACAGACACACACACACAGACATACACACACACATACACAGATTTTTTTTTTTTTAGGTCAAGCACACAGTGTTCTACCAGAAGGGAATAATGTGAAATAAAAATAATAGCAGGGATAAAGAAAAATAAGCACTCTGTCCACATGGAGCCAAGAGGAAGACTTAGAAAACAAAGAATAAGAACTTGCTCTTTTTTTTTAAAACTTGTCACTATATCATCAACATTTTCCCATTTTAAATAATTGCAACAGGGTGATGTGGAGAAAAAAAAAAAAACAAACAAACAGGAAACTCCCCGAAGAGGAAATATGAAAGGCTAATAAATACATGAAAAAATACTTGACCTAATTAATAATCAGGAAAATGCAAATTTAAATCAGTGAGAAATATCATTTCATACCTATTAGATTAGAAACATAAGTCTGAAAAGACCAAGTGTTTAAGAGGAGATTGGGTAACATATCAATGGGAGGGTTGATTGATATGCTGGAGACACTTGAAGAACTGGAGAGCAGCTTGAAGTCACCAGGTACAGTGGCAGCTGTTCACGTTCAGAGACCCATCACTTCGCTCCAGTGTCTGTCCCCTATCCTCCAGTTCAACAGAACTCCCTGTGACGATGCAAATACTCTGTGCTGACCAGTATGAGAGGCACTAGTTTCATGTGGCTTTGGGCACTCAAAGTAGGCTAGCGTGACTATAGAACGGAAGTTTTTACTTTAATTAGGTAACTATAAATTTCTATGCCTCTAGCAATATCTAAGTATACCAGGTTTACCACAGAATTACCAGACCTGGCTGTAATCATTTTTCGACATTTTGCTGATTTATAGTATGTACAACTCTATATTTTTGTTTTAACGTGTTTTTTTCAACTATTAGCAGAATTGAATATTTTCTCTGTTTCCTTATTCCAGCCGTCTGTCCATACCCTTTGCCTATTTTCTAGCAAAGAAGTCCCAGGTCGGATTCTTTTTTTTTTTCTGGCACTGGTTCCTACCACTTTTATACACTCCTTAATTTCTTTTTAGTTTGTATCCTCTAAAACTTCAGTGTAATTTTTCCCGTTGCATTTTTCCATAAGCATTAAAATATTTCTGCATTTTTACATCCAGCTTCTTGTTTGAAGGGTAAACAGCTTTAGTTAAGACCAACTGGTTTAACTCGATAAAAACTAAACTACGTTGGGGCGCCTGGGTGGCTCAGTCGGTTAAGCGTCTGCCTTTGGCTCAGGTCATGGTCCCGGAGTCTGGGATCGAGCCCTGCATGGGGCTTCTGGCTCAGGCAGGAGTCTGCTTCTCTCTCTCTCTCTCTCCCTCTGCTGCTCCCCCTGCTTGTGCGCTCTCCCTCCTTCCCTCTCTCTCTCAAGTAAATAAATAAAACCTTTTTAAAAACCCTAAACTACTATTAAAAGAAATATGCCCACCCTGGGTTGCATTGAGGGGCACAGACAGATGCGTCTGTGTAACCTGCGAAGAGCTCATCCAGTTCCAAAGGAAGCCGTCAGCTGAGGATTGCAGCAAGGGTTCTTGCACATCTACCGCGTGCTCGCTCTCTGCTACACCTTTTCCTCCATTGGGCCCCTGGCTGCAACTTCTATCGTGGACAGAACTGCGGCGACTTCAACTGCAGTTCTTCCACAGGTCCTGTCTTTTCTTCCCGACTGCTTTTAAGATCTCCAGTCCCCTTCCTTCCCCGTGTCCCGTGGTATCGTTTCTCTCTATTCTCTTTCAGAAACTCTGATTAGAAATATGTTGGACCTTTGCATTCGAGTTTTCCTGTCTTAAACCCTCTTCTTCTATTTCCTGCATCTTTACCTTTTGCTTTTGAATTCTTGGCATTTTCCTCATATCCACCTCCCAGCTTACTCTTTTTGTCTCTGTATAATCTAGCCACTTGGTTTTATTTTTAGTGATTCTTTTGCTTCTCCTTTCTGGAATGTTTTTTGAGTCCTTCTCCAGGTGCGCTTGGTCTTTTTACATACTCTCTTTGGTCTCATGTTTTCAAGTCTTCTTCTGTGTCTTTCATTATTGGAGACACACTTCCTCTAAGTCCTTATCAGGTAACGCTGTTAACTACGGCCCTTTGGAGAGTTAAATCCTACTGTCTACTTTGCAGGTCTCACCGTTGCAAGATTCTTTCCTTGTGTGTTTTACCACTTAAGGTTGTGACTTTCTCTGCAGATACCTGAGATGGGTGGCTTTTGGACTCCAAGGCAGTGTAGAGCATGGTTCTAATTCCTTAGGAGGCTGAGTCAAGCAAGTGCTCTCTTGGTTATGGTTGTGCATTTTCCCTGGACTCCCTCTTCGCTAAACATGTAGCCCTTTGAGAGTCTGGGTTTGTATCAGAATCTCAACCAGAAGAGGTTTGAGAGCATTTCCTCACATATGGATCCATCACAAAGGTATGGAGGGGGCAACTGGGTGTCACCGCAACTTGAAGCTGACCATGTGGTGCTGTCACTACTCGTGGGCACTGAGGAATGAGAGGAGGAAGAGGTGCCTGGGGCCCCAGGGGAGAGAGCTGTAAAGGCAGGCCTCCATGGGGCCTGGGGTTATGGGACAAAGCCACTTCGAAGGGACTGTGTAGGGAGGGAAACAGGAGAATAAATATCCTGACCTCACTCTTCTCCTTCTTTCCCAACTTCCTCCTCACTGGCTAAAGCCAGCTGGAAGCCAGAGGAGAAGGGAGCCCTGTGATACAGGGCGGAGATGGGCAAAAAGTGGATCTGGAAGGGCAGAGAGCAGCCAGCCAGCACGTGACTTTACGTGGGTATCTCACTTCTAATTCCTGTCCCCACGTGACCTTCCCACTACAAGCTCCTCAGTAATGGAGCCAGCAAATTCCCTCAGGGAAGCCATTGGATCAGTCCACACCATCTACCACCCCACTTTTTATTCCCTCCCCATTTTTGACCTTAGGGATTTCTCTTTCTTACAAGCTCAGTTACACATTTAAAAGGGTGTTTGCCTGTCATATTTTGTACAAGGCAGTTGTGTTGTATGCCCTAGAGTCACCTAACTAACTGTAGTCCCAGAAATAAAAGACAAATTACCCTGCCCAATCTTACCCAGACTCTCTGATGTAGAGATCCTTACAAATGTTAATGATGGGTTACTTTCTTCTGGGTCACAGAGTTAGTCAGCTGGGACTTGAATACTGCCTCCAAAGTCCAGGCTCTTTATGCTACATTATACACTGTGTGTGGGCATGCTGGGTGCCTGCCATTTTGGAAAAAAAAAAAAAAAAAAAGGAAGAAGGAAGGGAGGGAGGGAGGAAACCTAACTAATTCAAGCAATATGAGGTCAGCTGTGAAATTAATATGAAGCTCCAAAAAGAAAAGAGAAGATAAATAGACTGAAACACAAGAACACCAGAGATTCTTTAATAAAAGGACTGGCATTAAAGTATTACGCTTGCGTGTGTGAATCTGACATTGCTTCTTCCACGGAAGCCATCATTAACATAGGAAAAAATGGAAATCGTGATCATTTATTTTCCTTTGGATCATACAAGACCATGAAATAGAAAGTCCTGATTTCAGATTATCTGAACATTTAGAGCCGTACCATGACCATGTTGTTTCAAAACAGAATCAAAGGCCTCCAAATAGATGAAATGGTCACCACACTCCATGGGAAGAAGAAAGGAACATTTAAAAGTCCAGAAAACCCGGATTTAAATTCTGAACCAGGTGTTAGAAGCAAAAAGAAGAAATTCTATTTCCAGATTATGTTGAGTCAGGTCAAATAATTGCTTCATATGTTGAAGAAATTAAAAATGAATATGTGTTAGGCATATTGGGTCATTTTTATTCCAATACTTGTGTTTTACAAAAACAAAGAAAAAATTCTGCTTTGTTGAGAAATCAGCGCAAAGAGAAGGGGAAAAAAGGATATGCAATAACACATATCCTTTCGGAAAGGCTAAATAATCAAGAAAATGTGAGATGTAGCAAATATAGTCTAAAAACTAGATAACTTTGGAAAGGTATGTAAAAAATATTACTGACTTCAGAAGAAATAATCAGAATTAATAGAAAACAGATGTTAAAAATGAGAATGATTTTTAATGTGTACATTTTAAAATATTTTGGAAACTGTTATTTAGTGAGTAAACTTCTCTAGACTTTAATTAGACCACGTTTTCAACTTTTTGTGCTCACCAAGAGGCATATTTTATTGAATTTTGGGGTAATTTGTTTTAGAATATACCTTGAAAATTAGAAAACTGAATTCTATAGATAAGAGATAAAGGTGCTTTAGTTTTTAAAAAATATTTGAAAAAGGTGAATATCCAGATTCCAATTAATGAAGCAGGGTCAAGTTTGTAAGGTATCAAACATGGAGTTGGGTACTGTCCACTCGTAAACTTAATGTAAGGATGTCAGGTTAACAAATACATTTTAAAAATAAACTACATTTGGGGCGCCAGGGTGGCTCAGTTGGTTAAGCTTCTGACCTGATTTCAGCTCAAGTCATGATCTCAGGGTGGTGAGATCAAGCCCTGAGGGAGGCTCCCTGCTGAACATGGAGCCTGCTTAAGATTCTCTCCTTCTTCCTCTGCCCCTCCTCCCACCCTGCATCCCCACTTGTGCACTCTCTGTCTCTCTCGCTCTCTCTAAAAACAGAACAACACACACACACACACAAAGAAGCTGCATTTGAACCAGGTGATACCTAATTGGAACAATTGAAAAACTGTCTTAAAATTTGAAAAGTAAAGGATTTTATATTAATAGTAAAGAACAGTAAACATATTAGTATACTAATATGTAATGGGCAATTAATTCAGTATTAGTAACTGCTTAACACATACTGAAAGGAAATGAAGATGCGATCTTTCAACGAAGTACAGAAAAAACATACTGTATTATAATGACTTAAAAAAGATCAGGGGGCGTCCGGGTGCCTTAGTCGCTTAAACAACGGACTCTTGGTTTCAGCGTAGGTCTGATTTCAGGGTTGTGAGATTCAGGCCCATGAGGGCTCCATGCTCAGTGTGGCGTCTGCTTGGGTTTCTCTCTCCCGCTCCCTCTGTCCTTCCCCCCCCCCAACCCCCTCCCCGGCCCCGTGTGCGTGCACTCTCTCTCTCAAATAAATAAATAAAAAGAAGATCGGGAGTTGCATGAAATAAATCCCTTTGTTCTTATTAGCCAAGTGCTGATCTGAAATACTTTTTCTGAATACTTGATGTCTAAAAATGAATTGAAGTACATTCTATGGTTCTGATATAGGCTGACTTCCATAAAAATCCTTGAGACACAGTGTGTTTCTGTAGAGAGTAATCTTTTTCTATTTTAATACTGTGTTGGCAGAAGGGGGCACATTGTTGAATGAGGGTGACACATAAATAGAAAGCCCAATACAGAGACTAGCTGGTAATGACTGGGGTTTCAACACAATAAAATATCAGCTCCGTGAGCACTCAGTTTGGGAAATTGCTATGATTTTATTCTGGTGTAATGGCTTTAGAAAATACTATTTTATAGGTTTAGACTATTTCATTTGTGATCTCTCTAAAAAGGCATCTGTTTTACAAAATGAGGAATGTTCTGTGTTATGGGCTGAATGTATCCCCCCTCAAAATTGGAATGTTGAAGACTTAAGCCCTAGTGTGATGGTGTTTGAAGACGTGGCCTTTGGGGAGTGAGTCAAACTAGATGAGGCCGTGAGGGCAGTGCCTTGGTCTGATAGTAGTGCCCTTAAATGAAAAGCCGGCAGAGAGCGTGTTCTTTCTCTCTGTCATGTAAGGACACAGTGAGAAGGGAGCCATATGCTAGCCAGGGAAAGGGTCCTCACCAGAACCCGACCATTCTGGTACTTTGATCTTGGACTTCCAGCATCCAGAACCGTGAGAAGATCAATTCTTTGTTTTCACACCCTGTCTATGATACCTCGTGACTGCAGCCACAGCAAACTAAGAGTTCTATGAAAAAGGGAGGGCTCTTTTCTTCAAAATGTGATGAAAGATTAAGAAAATAATAAGTCTTTAGAAATACCCCAGAATAATAGAAGCTAAAGAGTCATAACGTCTGAATGCAATACCTGACCTCAAGTAAAGCCTATACTGGAAATTTGAGGGAAAAGTGCTATAAACAATAGTTATAAAGGTCAACAGGCAAATACGGAAAATGGACAGTAGATTACGACATTATTATTTCAATGTACATTTATGATGTATGACAATATGATGAAGACAATATCCTTATTCTTAGGAAATATCCACTGAAATATTTAGGTGTCAAGAGCCATGATAATATTCAGCTTACCCTTCAATGATTTCGCAAATAGCCATATATTTAATGATACATATATATAGCAAATGATAAAGAAAATGGGGTGAAATATTTACAATAAGTGAATAAACTATTTATATAAGAGGTATGCAGGTACTTGCACAATCTTTATTTCTGCAAGTTTTTTGTAAGTCTGAAATTATTTCTAAAGGAAAAAAATTAACAGAAAATGTTTTATTTTGAAATTCATTTAAAAAGCAATATTTAGGTTTGATTCACGGTGGTTTTCAGTAAATGGTATCAATCCCTGAGAATAACAAATCGGGTACAGTTGGCTTTGTTAGCATGGCGTAGTTCAGGGACAGGTGTTTAAAAAATGAGTCCTGAGGGTCTATGGAAAGAGTCAGGAGCCCTGGCTCCCCGGTGCCTCTCTGCACTGACTGAGGGGAAAGATCAGCTCATCACTGTGACCTTCTTTTCGCCTAATTATAAAAGCAAGACATCAGACCGAGTTCAAATGCCATCTTGGGGGTTTTGTGTGGGTAAAATGTGGGAAAGTACTTCATATTTCCAGATACAGATTTAAATCAGACAACAATAAAGCAGGGGCTCCAATCAAGTTGGTTCTGAACACTTTTCTTTGTGGCAAAAGGAAGTGGAAAAAGAAAATCTTCTCAAAAGACTGGCAAAGCTCCAAATGGATTGCTTTCTTTCAAAGGTAACATTTTTTCCCCCTTTAATAAGGAATGAGTATATGCTTATCATAGAATCTTTGGCAAGTCGCTTTAGAATAAAGAAGGCAAGAAAGTTACCCATAATTCCTAGTAATAATCGACTTTCATTGTATTTTTCAGATGTTTTCTTAAGTAAATGTATAATGTATCAACCCCACAAGTTTAGAATGAGTGGGATCATGTCATAAATAATATTTTGTAACCTGCTTTTAGAATAATGCTACATTGTGAATTTTTCCATGTTAGTACACCTACAGAACTCCATTTTATGGAAAACTTATTCATGCATACTTGCAAAATGCAGGATTATTTCCTTAGGATAAATTACTACAATTGGGATTTCTCATTCAAGGTTGGAATATTTTTAATAAGCTTTATGGAGGTATAATATTACTTCATATAGTTACTGTGTGTGTGTGTGTGTGTGTGTGTGTGTGTGTGTGTGTGTGATGGGAAGATCCACTCTCTTGGCAAATTTCAAGTATATAATACAGTATTATTATCTGTAGTCACCATGGTGTACATTAGCTCTTTTGAACTTATTCATCCTGTATGCAACTCCATATCCTTTGACCAACATCTCCCCATTTCCCTGGCCTCAACCCCTGGCAACCACCATTCTATTCTCTCCTTTTATAAATTTGACTTTTATAAATTCCACATGTATATGAGATCATGTGACTATTTGTCTTTCTGTGTGAGGTTTTATTTTACTTAGCATAATGTCTTCTAGGTTCATCCATGTTGTTGCAAATGACATGATTTTCTTCTTTTGTAAGCTGAATAATATTCCATTTTATATGTATACCATCTTCTCTTTATCCATTCACCCATCCAAGGACACTTCGCTTGTTTTCCTATCTCAGCCATTATGAGTAATGCTGCAGTGAACATAGTGCAGATATCTCTTTGAGATACTGATTTCATTTCTTTTGGATATGTACCCAGAAGTGGGGCTGCTGGATCATATGGTAGCTCTATTTTTAGTTTTTTGGGGAACCTCCATCCTGTTTTCCATAACGAAGCATCTATTTACATTCCCACCAACAGTGCAGAGGGTTTCCTTCTCCATCAACACTTGTTACTCTTTGTCTTGTTGTTAATAGGTATCCTAACAGGTGTGAGGTAATACCTTATTGTGATTTGGATTTTCGTTTCCCTGGTGACTAATGACGTGGAGACATTTCTCAAAAGAAGACATACAAATGGCCAATAGGTACATGAAAGAGAGGAAGCAATTTCAGCCTTTTGATAAATGTTGCTGAGGAGTCACCCGTCGAGTTTAGACTAATTTATGTCCTGTACCAGCCATTTCTGAGAATATATAGATTCCCCAAATTTTTTCAATCCTTGGCAATCTAATTTGCATTTCTTTGCTTACCAGCCACTAGGAAAAATTTCCACAAGCTCTCTGCTCCTTGTATTTCTTTTTTCATGATTTGGGATTTCATGTCCTTGGTTTATTTTACTCACGAAGTGTTTGTTCTTCTAATGTATAAAAGTTTTAAAGGTAAGTTATTAACTTCTTTCTGAAACACTTGTTGAAATATTTTTCTTAGTATGTTTGCCCTTCAATTGCTAAATAAATAGCTACAGAAATTAACTGATTAATTATGTAAGCAGTTAATACAGAAAACATGTTTAACACTATCTGTTTTCAAGTTTTCTCAGTAGTTGCTACATATCTTTTTAAAATTTTCAAACCCAAAATCCATGAAGGCTCACACAAGGTGTGAAGTCTCTTTCATCTCTTCTTAATCTATGACAGCCCCTTACATTTTTTTCCCCTATGACATTGGCTTTTTTTTGAAGAGCCTGGGTCGGTTGTCCAGTAAGATGGCTCACATTCTGAATTTATCTGTTTCTATGTGGTTTATTTGCATATACACATTTAAAATTTTTATATACTCAAATGTATCCAACATTTTATTTATGGTCACTGGCTTGGGTTCATTTTTAGAAAGGCCTTTCCCAAGCTTAATTATATAAATGTTTGTGTATCTCTGTTATTTTGCAGTACTTTTATTGCTTCAGGTCTTAAATCTAAATCTATAACCCATCCTATTATGGTGAATGGATTTTGTAACAGATTTACCACGATACATGTAAGAATTAAATAATTAGTCGATGGTGTTGACAACCAATTTTGTGTGTAATATTAACATGAATAAATATTTAATGCAACAATGAATTATAGAGATAGCATTATTTGAGTGTCCTATATTTGCTTTCTTTGTCAAGTTTTAGATACTGCATCAAACAGAAGCTGCATCAAAGAGAGGGATACTGTGAGTCAAATACAAAATAATCAGTATTTAATTGTAAGTGAGTAGTTTATTCTATTTCATTATTTTTCCCCAAAGAACTCACTAGCATTTTTCAAAATAGTAGTTTATAATTCTGATCGTAGTGAATGATGATTTCAAACACAGTTCATTAAAATGAAAATGAGAAGAGGAAACAGAACCATTATCTCCAAACTCACTGCTTATACGGAATGCAAATTGGAATAGATATATCAATGAAGAATTTCCATCACCATGTAAGTTACCCAATTCTTACTAGTACATTGGATGAGAATACTTCCTGCATCTTCATATTTCATGGTGAGACTCTGTGACAGGATTTTCCTGATCATTATGTTAAATTCAGCTAACTTTAAAGGAGAATCATATTATCTCTTTATGATGAAACATCTTGAATTATGTTTACATGTTTTTAATATTAGATTTAATTTACTGAAGGGCAATTGCCAATGACGGGAAGTGTTTAAGGTAGAAAGCTTTGAAATTTGTATTTGTGCCAACCTGGGGGCTGTGGTTTATTACCTTAGAAAAACCTGACTTTTATTTTATTTTATTTTATTTTATTTTTAATATTTTATTTATTTATTCGACAGAGATAGAGACAGCCAGCGAGAGAGGGAACACAAGCAGGGGGAGCGGGAGAGGAAGAAGCAGGCTCATAGCGGAAGAGCCTGATGTGGGGCTCGATCCCGTAACGCCGGGATCACGCCCTGAGCCAAAGGCAGATGCTTAACCGCTGTGCCACCCAGGCGCCCCAGAAAAACCTGACTTTTAAAATGTCTGCTTGTATCAAATGTATCCAACATTTTATTTATGGTCACTGGCTTGGGTTCATTTTTAGAAAGGCCTTTCCCAAGCTTAATTATATAAATGTTTGTGTATCTCTGTTATTTTGCAGTACTTTTGTTGCTTCAGGTCATACCAAATAATACCAAGCTTTGGTGAGAAGAATTTCTGTAGACTGATTTGAGGAGGGTAATAGGTACTGCCCCTGTAATAAAACTGTGGCTATATTTACTCAAGCTAAATACATACCTATCCTATGATGCAGCGTTTTCCTCCTAGGCATTTACCCAAGAGAATTAAAAACCTGTATTCAACTTTATATCTGTTAATATTTGCCTTATATACTTAGATGCTCCAATGTTGGGTGCCTACATGTTTACATTTGTTATATCCTCATATCCTCTTGTTGGATTGATCTCCTTATCATTATGTAATGCCCTTCTTTGTCTCCTGTTATAGTCCTTGTTTTAAAGTCTGTTTTGTCTCATAAATATTGCTATGCTGTCTTTTTTTTTTTTTTAACTTGATTTATAGGAAATATCTTTTTCCATCCCTTCACTTTCAGTCTGTGTGTGTCTTTAGGTCTGATGTGGGTCTCTTTTAGGCAGTATACAGTAGAGATCAATAAAACCAAGAGCTGGTCTTTGAAAAGATAGACAAAATCGAGAAACCTTTAGCCAGATTCATCAAGAAAAAAATAGACTTAAATAAATAAAATCAGACACAAAAGAAGAGAAGTAACAATTGATACCACAGAAATACAAAGGATTATAAGAGACTGCTACAAAATTGTATGCCAACAAATTGGACAACCTAGAAGAAATAGATAAATTCCTACAAAAATACAGTCTGCCAAATCTGAATCATGAAGAAATAGAAAATATGAACAGACCAATTACTAGTGACAAAATTCATTTGGTAATAAAAAAACTACCAACAAAGCAAAATCCAGGACCGGATGGATTCCCAGGTGAATTTCACCAAACATTAAAAGAAGAGTTAATATTTACTCTCCTCAAACTATTAAAAAAAACCCAAAAAACAGAAGAGATGGAAAGCCTCTACGAGGTCAGCATTATCCTGGCACCAAAATCAGACAAAGACACCACAAAAAGAGAAAACTACAGGCCAATATCCCTGATGAACACAGCGGCAGAAATTCTCAACAAAATATTAGCAAACTGCATTTAACAATACATTAAAAAGATCTTTTTATTCTGGAGATGCAAGAATATTTCAGTATCTGCCAATCAGTCAACGTGATAGTCCACATGAACAAAATGAAGGATAAAAATCGAATGATCATCTCAGTAGATGGAGAAAAGACATTTGACAAAATTCCACATCCATTCATGATCAAATCTCTCAACAAAGTGGGTTTAGAGGGAACATAACTCACCACAATAAAGGCCGTATGTAACAAACCTACAGCTAACATCATACTCAGTGGTGACAAACTGAGAGCTCTTCCCCTAAGGTCAGGAGCAAGATAAGGATAGCCCCTCTTCCCACTTTTATTCGACATAGTAGTAGAAGTCCTAGCCACAGCAGTCAGACAAGAAAAAGAAATAAAAGGAATCCAAATCGGTAAGGAAGAAGTTAAACTGTCACTATATGCAGATGGCATGATACTGTAGATAGAAAATTGTAAGACTCCACCAATAAACTCTTGGAAGTAATAAACGAATTCAGTGAAGTTGCAGGATACAAAGTTAATATAAAAAATTGATTGCATTTCTGTACACTAATAACAAAGTAGCAGAAAGAGAAATTAAGAAAATAATTCCATTTATAATTGCACCAAAATGAATAAGTACCCAGGAATAAACTTAATGAAGCAGGTGAAAGGTCTGTACTTTAAAAAGTAGAAAACACTGATGAAAGAAATGGAAAGATATCCCATGCTCGTGGTTTGGAAGAATTAATATTGATAAAATGTCCATACTACCCAATCTACAGATTCAGTGCAATCCCTATCAAAACACCAAAAGGATTGTTCACAGAGTTAGAACAAATAATGCTAAAATTCGTGTAGAACCACAAAAGAACCCAAATCACCAGAGCAATCTTGAGAAAGAAGTATAAAGCTGGAAGTATCAGAACCCCAGATTTCAAAATACACTGCAAAGCTGTAGGAATCAAAACCGGATGGTACTGGTACGGAAGTGGACACATAGATCAACAGAACAGAATAGAGAGCCCAGAAATAAACCCATGCTTATATGGTCAATTAGTCTATGACAAAGGTGGCTAGAATATACAATGGGGAAAAGACAGTCTTTTCAATAAATGGTGTCAGGAAAACTGTACAGTAACATACAAAAGAGTGAAACTGCACCACTTTCTCGTACAAAAATAAACTGAAAATGGATTAAAGACCTAAAGGTGAGACCTGAAGTCATACAACTTCTAGAAGAAAACAGAGGCAGTAATCTCTGGCATTGGCCTTAGCAACATTTTTTCTAGGTAGGTCTCCTGAGGCAAGGGAAACCAAAGCAAAAATAAACTCTTGGGCTACAGCAAAATAAAAAAAGCCTTCGCGCAGACAAGGAAACCATCAACAGGATGAAAAGGGAACCTACTGAATGGGGGAAGATACTTGCAAATGATATACCTGATATGGGGCTAATATCCAAAATATATAAAGAGCTTATACAACTTAACACTAAAAAAAAAAAATCCAATCAAAAATGTGCAGAGAAACTGAATATACATTTTTTTCCAGAGAAGACATCCAGGTGGCCAACAGACACATGAAAGATGCGCACCACCACTCATCATCAGGGAAATGCAAACCAAGACCACAGTGGCCTATCACTTCACACCTGCCAGAATGGCTAGTATCAAAAAGATAAGAAATAATAAGTTTTGGCAAAGGATGTGGAAAAAAGGAACCCCGGGCACTGTTTGGTGGGAATGTAAATTGGTGCAGCCACTGTGGAAAACAGCATGGAAGTTCCTCAAAAAATTAAAAGTACACATACCATACAACCCAGTAATTCCACTATTGGGTATTTAACCCCCGAAAAACCAAAAGCTCATTTGAAAAGATATGTGCACCCCTACATTTACTGCAGCAATACAATATGAAGACATGGAAACAACCTGTGTGTCCGTCAATAAATGGATGGATGAAGATGTGGTGTGTATATACAATAGAATGTTACTCAGCCATAAAAAAGAATGAGATCTTACCATTTGTGACAACATGGATGGGGCTAGAGGGTATTATGCTAGTGAAATAAGCCAGAGAAAGACAAATGCCATGTGATTTCACTTAATGTGGAATTTAAAAGACAAGACAAATGAATAGACAAAGCAGAAACAGACTCATAAATACAGAAAGCAAACTGGCGGTTGCCAGAGGAGAGGGGATGGGGGGATGGGCAGAATGGGTGCAGTTCAGTGAGAGATCCAGGCTTCCATTCATGGAAACAGTAAGTCACGGGGATCAAAGGTACAGCTTAGGGAATATAGTCAATGGTATTGTAGTGGTTTTATATGGTGACAGATGGTAGCTGTATTTCTGGTGAGCATAGCATAACATGCAGATTTGTCAAATCATTATGTTGTACACCTGAAACTAATGTAATATTGTGTGTCCACTCTACTCCAATTAAAAAAAAAAACAACAGAGAAAAAGAACTATACATAGAGTTTAGGTTAAGTAGGTAAAATAATGCATAGTTATTAGGTTTATCAACTTTTAAAATTCATAAATCCACAAGAAAACATATTAAAGCTGAAGGAAAAAGGAGCTTTGTAATTAATTGGTTGAGTCAGTTATGTGTAAGACTATGATTTCTCTCCTATTTCTTCTTTCCCACTCTTCCCACATGGATGCCTTCAGGCATTTAACAGAGTGAAGTTTATCATGTGATCCTTCATGTGCGTACCAGGCTTTCAATGGTGTATTAGAAAGCTTAAATGGCAGTTTGACAAACCAGGCAGAGTTCTTCCTATGATCATTTCTTCCCATCATCATTTCTTTTATGGGTCCTCCATAAAAGTCAAGAGTCTAACACTAAAATCGTATTTCTGTGAAGGAATTTCCATCATCGTCTAGAGCACAATGGTTTGCAATATAACTTTTTGGGGATCTGACCCGATCCAGGGATAGAGCTCAGAGACACTCACGGCTAACATATTTCTAGGATATTTCTCTTGAGTGTAAATGATTTTAGCTACGCTTCGGGTGGGAAGGAAAGCTCAGGGGCTCCGAAGTGTACATGCCTCCAGGTGCAGTAGAAACTCACCCAGTGTCACTTCGACTGGCAATTCGGTGGCTGATAGGTTGGCTATAATCTCTATCTTAAACTGTTACTTTAAGCTGAGACGCAATTACGTGCTCCTCCACCAGTCTTTGGGTGCAAAGCTAAGGGCTTCTCTTCGAGCGTGGAGCTCTCCATCTGGCGAAGACCGCACTCACAATACGTCACCTCCAATTCCCCATTACGGTTGTTTGTTTTTTAAGCGTACCAGAACTTTAAGGTACTCGGGATGCACACCGAGTGTAGAATCTCCCTAGAATTTTATGATTATTGTTCGTAGCCTTTTATCGTGATCTTGTCTACACCTAATTTGATATAAAGTTTTTTCTTACCAGCTCGCTTTTATGGTTACTTTCTAAAGTTCTTCAACTGCTTAGTTTTTATACTAGCAGGGCTCTCTCTCTCTCTCTCTCTCTGTCTCTCTTTATTAAAGATTTATTTATTTGAGAGAGAGAGAGCATAGTAAGAGGGGCAGAGGGAGAGGGAAAGAATCTCAAGCCGATTCCACACTGAGGGTGGAGCCTGATGCGAGGCTCGATGTCATGACCCTGAGATCCCCAGGTGCTCCTGCTAGCAGCTCTCTTTTTGTTTCTCCTATCTCCTGTCACCTCATCAGAATTACGGCATAAATATAGACAGGTTTGGAAACCAATATAACTTGACTCTTGCTAAGCTTACAACTTGGCTGATGGGGCAGAAGTCCAAGGCAGGTATTGAAGGTGCTTGCTCACATGAGCATTAATCCGTTGGTTTTGCAGAGGGAATGGGGAGCTTCCCTTAATCCAGTGATTCAAGTAAGTGACGGTTGGGGAAAATAATCCCCTTTGTACTTGAAAGGTAGGTATTCTGTGTTGTCGATTGACTACGTGCGTGCCGTGTGTACATTTTGGTTGGAAAGTGAAGTGTGCGGTATGTCTTCCTTGCCTTGATCAGATATCAGCCCCCCTCTGCAGAAAGATGAGTGGCAGGAGTAACTGCAAATAGGGTCAAGAGTTTCATCCTACAGCTACTACTACTATTGCTACTACTACTTCGAAACACATTTGGATTTCTTTAATGTGAGTGGACATGGCAACACGAGAAGGAGCATAACCCCCCTGGTTATAACACCTTCCGTTTCTCTCTACGCTCTCCCTGATGCCCATCGAATTCCTCACATGGTTTCTCTCAGAATCTTCTGTATTTCTGTAATTTCTTCACCAGGATCGCTACCTCTTGCTCCCCTTTGAGGTTTGCCCATAAAAATCAGAACAAACTTCCTGTCACTGCTATGGCTACAGGCTTCTGTCTTTGAACTTGGCCCTGCTCCAAGATTATGGGCCACTTTTTTTTAGCTGTTCCTTGATGTCTACCGAAGACATTACCCATCCAAAGAGACTTGTGGACTCCCAAGTCCTGTTATAAAGAGAAAGACTATGTTGACTTGGAAAGCTACAAACTATCCTTCTCTGCAAAATAGAGACTTAAATTGGCACCTCTAATAGTAATTTATGTCAGTCATGACTGTACCCCAAGGGCTGGTCTGCATGGACACCCAGACAACTAAGTCTCTTTGAATCTTTTTTGTGTTAATATCCATTTTGATTTCCAGGTCTCTCTTCCAAAAGACTAGATTTTTGCCTTAAAAAAAACCAAACAAACCTGATATTAAGCGGTTTCACTGACAGTTACTGTCCAAGCACATACAACTACTTCTTGAGGCCAAGACCTAAAAGGTGTTGGCAGGACCATTTAATCTCTGTAAAGGAGGGTGTACAGTTTCCCGTGTGCTGTGGAAAGAAGGTGGAAATCTAGTTCACCTAAAAGCCGTAGGAATTTATTCAAGTTTTAAGTGAAAATGAATAGGAATGTGAGGAAGTGTTATTTTATGAGATTTAAGGTTGAAGGTATATTAGCTTTTTCTGTCGTTTGATAATCAACTTCCATTTATAGCTTTTTAAGCTGACCATATATTTTGCTCTTTGATTATGGTGGTTAGCTGGAGAGGTGGGCCTCATAGGGAGCATCTTTCCAGAAGGAAAATCCATAGGGTAAGGGCAGAATCCGTCCTGCCCCAAACATTTCATTCGTGTTTCTTGTGGCCGTTACTCCAGCCAGGGGAGACACTGAATATATGGTGTGCAAACTGGGGGCAGGCATCTAATGCATTCCCTTGGGTCCTGACAAGAGAAGTGTCCACATTTGTCATGTGTCTTGCTGCTCAGACTGTAAGTCAGGATGTGGAGAAGCACATGCTTCCAGGCACAGCAAAATTTGTTGGTATGGGTGTCAGCGGCCACCACCCGTGGCCTTCCTCACCTACCACCGTTTTTTTCACCCCTCCTGTCTGGACTTCTGTCCCCATTGCCTCACTGGCTTCTCATGTCAAGGTGACCCAGAACATCTCACAGAATCCACGGTCCCTCTGTCCTCCTCTTATTAGACATTTCTCACGTTTTGACAGCCTTTGGCACAATGATCATACCTTCCATCTTGAGACACTTTTCCTTTGGACGTCCAGCTATAACTCGAAATCCCTGGCCCTGCTCAGTCTCCTTAACTGGCTCTCTCTTTTGTTCCCAAAGGTTAAGAGTAACTCAGTGCTCAGTCCTTCGCTCTCTTCCGTTTTCTGTCTACATTGTCTCTCTAAGCGAACTCTTCCAGTCCCAAAGTTTAAAATACCACTTCCATGTCAATGACCTTCAGATTCAAATGTGCAGCCCTGACCTTTCCTCTGCGCTCCATACTTGTCCTAATGGACACTGGCTTCCAGTGGATATTAAGGAATGCCTAAAGGAATCTCCAAGTTACTACGTCAGAAGAAAGCCATTGAGTTTTTCTCTCTCATCTCTCAGAATGCTCCTCACCGAGCCCTCCGTGTTTCAAGGCACGGCAGTACCTTGCGGCCAGTTGCTCCGCCGAAGAATCATTTTTGAGTCTTTCCTTTCCCTCATCCCTCCCCCCCTACCCCCTCCAACCCTCAATCCATCTGGAAGTCCTTCTGGCCTTATCTCTAAAACAATACAATGAACCACAATCACCAGAGCAACTGATTTCTCTCTTGCCTTCAGTCATCATTCCCCACACATTTAAAAAACATGAATGTCATCCTTCAGTGGCTTCTTACATTTTGGATCCTAGCCACTCTTCCCTGTGACTTAACAAGGTTGCGTAGCTTCTAACTCCTTCCTTGACCTTGTCTTGTCCTTCTCTCCCACGCTGTCATCACATTCCAGTCTGTCAGAATCTGAAACTGGCCAAGTCTGATCTTGCCTTAAGGTCTTGGCACTCACCCCTCCTTCTGCCTGGAATGCTGTGCCCCCTATCTTCACCTGGCTAGTTCTTTACCATTCAGGTCTCATCTCAAATGTCACTCCCTCAGAGAGGACCTACCTGGCACCTAAGCCAGCTGCCCTTCCCTGTCCCTGGAAGTGACACACTTGCTGGCATATTATCCTTTGATATTATATTTTCTGTCCATGTACCACATTGGTAATAATCTTATTTGTTTTCTTATTTATTGTATGTGTCCTCTAGTGGATGTAAATTCCATGAGGGTGTATCATGTCTGCTTTATTTCCTGGGTCACCCGCGATGCCTGGTAAACAGTAGGTGCTCAATCTATCTTTGTTGGAAGAGTAATGTAGCTCAGAAACAGACGTGAGGAAAAAAAGTTGAAATGACCTCTAACCTTGTAGCACGTTTTTACTTCAAGGTGTGTAATTACAAAGTGACATAAAGCTGTGGAAGGGGGTGAAATTGGTCTTAAAATCCAGGTGTCTTGGAGGTACTCAAGTTAGTCTATGAAGAAAAAATATCAGGTGATGATATTTATGTTGAATTCCTCCACGTGACACAGTTGACCTTTGGAATCACCTGAGTAGCTTGGGTCTCACCACCAGAGACGCTGATGTAATTGATGTGGGTTGTGGTCTGGGCATGAGGGGTTGTAAAAGCTTTCTGGGTGATTCTATATGGATCCAAAGTTGAGAACACTTGTCCTAGAGGATATTTTTGGATCTCATAAATATACTTCCCAAAGCCCATAAAATCTGGAATGTAGAGCCATTTGTCTTAGAACCTAGTATTAGGGGTTTGTACAGTTTTTTTAATTCATTAATACAAACAGGGTTGGCCGGAAAAGTCTTCCTTACCCTGGCTGAGTTTGGGTATCACCAACCACATCGGTCCCTCTAAACCTGGGAAGGCAACACAAAGGCTAAGGCTTTCGAGAAGCCACGATAAGATAATTGAATGTAGGTGGGCAATGATGTTTCACTCAAGAGGACAGAAATGAAGGGGCTTCCTCTGTGGTTCAATGGAGAGACTGGTACGGTTCTCACCTGGATCATATCAAGACACGGACGAATTCTCAGGGATGGAATCCGGGGGAGGCTTGCGCAAGGGAGAGGTTAATTGGTAACATCGGCTTTATGTTAGCGTTGCCTTGGGAAATGATGGCCCACAAGTGGGAAGCCAGATTCCCATCAGTGTGTGTATGGGATGAAGCTGTGAGGAAAGAGCCAGAAACCCAAGCGGCAACAGAAATAGCAAGGGGTTAGTCTGGTAATAGGGGCGATTCAGGCCGCAGTGGGGGCTGACTCCGTGGTGAATGTAGGACGAGCTCCCTGCTACCCAAATGCAGAGTGGCCTTGCCTGGGCGTGTGGGGAGCGTGGGGAGCACTGGACTCCCCGAAGGCTGTGGGACGCCCACTAAAGGTAAGAGTAGTCCAAACGTTGATTATTTATAGAGGTATACAAGCAGCTGAGGCTTTCACTTTTCCTGTGATCCTCCTTGTTTTTACCTCTTGTTTTTAAATGGAAATGGCCTTCTAAATACCTAGAAAAGCAAACATAGATGCTCTCACATTCAACTTCCAGAAGTAAAAGGTTGTTATTCTGACACTTGAAAAGGTATTTACACAATTTCTCCTAAGAGTAAACGCTCTTTATGAAGCCGGGTCTGCCTCTCTCTGTTTTGCAGATTAAGCCTCATTGTTCTAGGGAACTCTCTCTGTTTTGGTTTATGAAAACAGACTTTGAGCTGATACAGCCCAGGTACAGCTTCAGGAAAGAAAGGATATTACCACAAATTGTGGTGGTGCTTGCACTGTTTCGAAAAAGATTTAAACTCTGATACCAACGAAGTCCTTGTTCAGCTCTTCCCATATATGGCTCCAGCTCCGTTTTTATCACTTAAATTAGCCCGACTGTAAGTATAAACCTGTCTTTCGTGAGCTCCCTCCTTTCTATTTTTCTGAAAGACAGCATGCTGAACAGATTTATAGAACAAAATCTTTCAAGACCTAAGATTCTCTCTAAAAATAGCACTTAGCAATAAGGTATTTTTATTTTTTAGTTGAGTATGTAAGCACAGAGCCAAAAAGGGGAAAAACCTGGCAGGTAGGAGACTCGAGGATACAGCAGGAGGTGAATTTCCAAGATGATAAATTTTGATAAGATCTAAACATTTTAGTCTCTCTATTACTCCAGTAGCAGATTACCTAAATCCCCTATGTGGTTTGAAAAATTAGATTATCTCTAATTCTTGCATTGTAACATACACAAACTCCTATTCATACCTCTAAGGCAGGCCCATGCACAGACAAGATGTTTTTCAAGGATACCTGAATTGTTATCTTTGTATTCCTAGTGCCAGGTACTGAAAACCTCAATGCCTAGCACGTAGAAGAGTGCATAATAAATGTAGGCTGAATGAGTGAGTCCACAAGCAGTCTGTTTGCACACTGGCTTACGGCAGATGTGACCCTGTTGCATTGGGCAATTTTTTTTTATGGATTGAAATTGGGTTGCTAGAAAGCTAATGAGAGGGTCACCCCACAGACCTCCTAGCACACTCCCCAGGGGCAGAGTTTTGTTTTCTCAGCGTGCAAGCTAATGTCGCCAGTGACTTTGAGTTATTAACCACAGATTTTTTTATAATGGAAAGAATAAATATACTTTTTATAGTAGCTTATAATTTTCCTTAGGAACTTTTCTTAAAGGTCTTCTAATACTGGGGTGCCTGTGTGGCTCAGTTGGTTACGCGTCTGGCTTCAGCTCAGGTCCTGATCCCAGGGTCCTGGGATAGAGCCCCACGTGGGGCTCTCTGCCCAGGGGGGAGCCTGTTCTCCGTCTTCCTCTGCCCTTACCCCCTGCTCATGCTCATGCGCTCTCTCTCTCTCATAAATAAAATCTTGGGGAAAAAAGGTCTTCTAATACTGCAGGAAAGTAGATAAATACAGATAAGTCCTTTTAGATCAGTGTTGTTCTGCAGGAGATAATTGTCATTTCTCTGGCTGTCCCAACATCCAACCCTACGTTCTGTTGGGAAATTCCCTAGTATCTGTGGTGTTGAGGGGTCCCAATGTCCCTCCTTCCTACTGTGGAAGCTGAAAGCAAGAGAGCCTCTCTCCTGGCACTTGTAGCCAGGACGCCGCACCTGACCAACTAGGCATTCCGAGTAGGGCTTTGAGTCTAGTGCGTGACCTAAGAGGAAGGAACGGTTCCGACTTGTCTGGGGCAGCAGCATCGGGCAGTGGCATTGGCTAGGACAACGTTTTAGCCAGCCTGTCTCTGTTATGTAGTCTGTGCAGTCTCCTTGGTTCGTGTCCATTTTCCAAGCCCTCTCTCATGCTGCCCTTTGGATTGTGTGAGCCTCGCAAAACTACATAACCTCCCAATAAATCCTCCTCCTTAAGATATTCGGAGGAACCCGCTCTTCCTTGCAGAAAAAGTCCTAATACGTCTCCTGATCAGTAACAGAGCTAAGCCTAGTCCTGGCATTTATAAAGAAAATGAAGGGGAAAGCAGAAAGTTAGAAATTATCTAATAAATTCGAGTCGTAATCAGCGATGTTTGCCGCCTGGTGGCACAGTGGAAACTCTAGTGGCCTTGGAATGAAGAGGTCATGAGTTCGAGTCCTGACCCTATTTATTGACCATGTATGTGACCTTGGGCAGGACACCGTCTTTGTGAGCCTCTATTTCCTCATGTGGAGCACAAGAACAAAAATACCGCACAGGTACATTCTCAGGGCAAGCTGAGATTATTTTTATCATGAAAGCACTTTAAAATTTCAAGCTATTTTAATCATTCCAGGCCAACAAAACTTCTATATAATTTTATTTTGTACATAAGCCACATCTGTTACATATTTCCTAGTTTCTTCTGTGGATATCGCCTGGGAGATAAAATACTTGGGCCTTCAAATTTTAGTTCTGCAAGTACCTCATTTCATTACTTCGCATTTACTGCCTAGTAAAGCTTAAACTCTGTTAAAAAGGTGAGTAGATGACTGCCTTCTTTTTCAATTCAAAAGCTAAGTTTATATGTGACCCAATTTAGCTCAATGCCGTACAGACAGACACACGCACAGAGCTTAGACCGCAGGGCGTGGATCACCAGATCCTGCAAAGCTACCATCTGACCTTGGGCTTCCACCTAACACGAGTGGTCGAAGCATGTTTTCCCATTCTGTTGATATCACTGAGTACAGGATTTAAGTCCTGTCCATGGAGGCTCTTCAGTGGCTAGAAATGGAAGTGTCTGGTTTTGTGACACAGCTACAGGAGGGGGGTCCAAGCTGAGACCGAGATGCAGAGGAAGGGAGGTGGCGTGATGCTGGCCCAGCATGAATTACAGTCTGAAATTTGATCATTGGACTTGGGTGAGGCAACCCAAATTGGCTCTGGGCAGTTATGTAACTCTTCCAGCACAGGGCAGGGCAAAAAGGGGAAAGCAAAGAGGGTCCCCAGTGCGGGCTGCTCTCCGTGCTGTGCCCTGGGAACGTCCCCTTGAGGAAGAGGAAGGGAGACACCTGGGGGCCGTTTGGTCAGATGGATCCTTTGTGGCAGGGTTCTCAAACTTGTTTATGCATCAGAATCACCTGGAGACACTTAATAAATTCTGGAGCCCAGGTCACGCCCCACACCATGTAAATCAGAATCTCTGAGGGTGAGACCCTGGCTCTAGTGTTTTTTGAAGCTCCCTGGGTGATTTCCGTGGCATCACAAGTTTGGGAACCGCCGGTCTGTCTTGTTCTCACACCTTATTTATTTCAATAAAGCTTGTGAATTGAAACCGTCAATGTCCACGTTTCTTTTTCCCGTTCCTCTACCAAGTCCTGGTCCTCCTGAAACCTCAAGCCCCACGACAAAAGTCATTATACGTTCATTATATTATATGCATACACTGTGTTGTCTTGAAACACTTCTAAAGGCCTAATCACTTTTATAACACAAAAATACTTGCCTTAAACCCAAAGTCATTTTGTAGTGTAATAACCTTTATCAGTGGCTCATCATTTCTCTTAGGCATTCTTTCTGAAATGAAATATTCTATTCTTGGTGTTAAACCACAGAGGGATTATTCTTGAGCACTTGAAATAATAATCTTTTTTTAGTACTGAAATGGTGAAAAAAAAGTACATTTTTCTAATCAAAATACAATCTTCCAAACTATTTTTATCATTCTCATCCCAAACTGTTAGAGCTATGCACTTGTACAGCTCTTTCTCCGGATTACAGTGAAAATCTTATCAATACTGCAGGGTGTTTTGGTTGAGGGATACTGGACTAAGTTGTAATATTCATAACTGCCATGTATTGAGTGCTTGTTATGTGTTCAAATGTTTTGCTTAGTGCTTTACCTACATCACCTGATTTGAGTCTCAGAGCAACCCGGGAAGGTGGGTGCTATTATTTTCCTTACTTTTTTAGGGATGGAAGCAGACACGAAGGAGATGAGAACACTCTGAGGTCACACTTTGGGTGAGTAGCTAAGTTATTCCCTTTGCGGAAACATGCATGAATGAATGGGAATTTGTGGAGCATTTGTGTGTCTAATGGTGTGCTCAGTCCTTTCACTGATGTTCTCGTTTTATCTTCATAGCCACCAACACACCAGGCAAAAAATGTGACAGAATGTTCTAGAAAAGAGAAACAGATCAAAAAGCCTTCTCCCCTGGCTCTCTGGCCTCCTGACTTTCTCACTCCGGCTTCCTGTCTAATTATTCCCTCCAGGCAAATGGGGGCAGACCCACCAGTACCCAGAACAAATACTGTAGGAGAATTCATTTGTCTCACTTTTTTCCTCTGGATCTTTAGTTCCTAATAAGGAAGATGAACAAGTTTAAGGCTAGTACCTCTTTATGAGTAACTTGGAGGAGAAGCAGAGCATCAGGTTTTTGCATCTACCTGCCTTATAAATACAAGAACTAGAATTTTATCTATATAAATATTTTTCATTTCTTCTCCACTTGTATTCAAGACTGATATTCAAGGCTTGATGTGTGTGAGTAGATTTTGCCCCTTAACAGAGTATTTAGAAAATACAGATGTGTAAGAAGAAGATGGAAGTTGTTTATCTAGAAAGGAAATGCTGTAAAAATTTGGGTGTATGTCCTCGCAATTATATCTAGTTATATAATTTTCATTTTGTTTCAAAAATGGGGTCGTTATGTAAAACTTTTATATTATGCTTTTTCCCACTTAATGTCATTTTAAATGTTTGTACAGTATCTTAGCACCTGGCTATATTAATCTTCTCCTGGATATTTAGATCATTTCCCATTTTTTTTCTTTTACAAGTCATGCTGATGTAGGAATGGTATCTACAGCCCAGAGTGGTCAAGGGGATTGAACGAAATTACCTAGTTGACGATATGGCCGTAACTCGAAATAGGGCCCTTTGGTTATCAGTCCGGTCCTCTTTCCTTCCAACTTCTCAGTGGCTCTCAAACCCTGCTGTAGGTGTGCGAAATACTTGTAGAGGGTGTGTGTGTGTGTGTGTGTTTGTTAAATAAATACCGTGTCCAGGCCTCACCCTGGCCATTCTGATGTAATGGATGTAGGGGTGGAGCCCCGGTAACATGTCTTAAAAAACTCTTCCGAAAACTAGAATGTGAGGTAGGATTAGGAACCTGCTTGTGCCATGGGCCTTCTAGAACCAAGGGCTCACAGAGAGCTGATCTGGGATCCTCCGGCACTCGTGCAAATTAATGGTGGAACTAAAAACATTGTACAGTGATTCTTTCTGGAGCTCCCAGCCCCCGAGTGTATTACTTGGGTGACTTCATTGTTAATTTTCATGGCGTCTTTGGTCTCGAAAGTGGAAAGGGGAATGCATGTTCTTGTCAGTCAGTTTTTCGAGAGCTTTGAACGTTGGCTCGAGAGCTGGTGCAGCGGAAGGGCGGGAGGGCAGTGAGGAGCTGCGGCTGGAGAGCACACCTGTCCCCATGGCTCCAAGGCCCCTTCGCTGTAGCCCTCCCTCCGCTGTCCACAGCTTTCGGCCCGCCTGCTTGGCGGCAGCCGGCCTCCCCCAGGCATCTCCAAGAACCCCTGGGGGATTTCTGTACAATATTGCTGGGGTCTAAATGATGCCTTTCGTTGCTCACTGCCACAGCCAGCTAGCCTGACCCTCTGCAGCCTCAGGCCCCAACTGTCCCACAGAGTGCCGGCTGCATGGGAACTGTCCATCACTGCCAATGCCCCTTCCTGGCGACGGTAGAGCTGGAAACTGTACCCTGAGGCTGAGCAAAGTGGAGCTTACCTGCCACTCCTCAAGGGCAGGGACTGCAAGTTAGAAAGACTGCCATGGCATCCATTTATTTGAAGAAGCATCGGGAAGCAAGGTAGATTGGACTGCGGAGCCCTAACATTTAGTGATTCACCTTTCAGTTCAAAACCGTGCATTCCATCCCAGGGCCTGGGCTAGGGAGCGTTGAGCCGCACGATTCCTCAGGATGTTAAGGGGCTTTGGGGGCAGAGGGCAGAGGCTGAAGCAGGACAGAGGGAGCAGGGCTGAAGGAGCATGGTGCCTGTGATGCCAGACGGATTAGTGGGCTCTTGTGTGCTATCTCTGTGGGGATTAGTATAAGAATAATAAAAATTTTTGAAGCACTTTGAAAGCTCAGAAACTGGGGACCTTACTGACCTCAAAATCCCAGGAAGTATAATGATATCAGCCATATAACACTGATGTTTGAAATGTTGATGTCGAAACGTAGAGACCCTGAATCTGTAACTAGAACAAACTCTGAAGAAAAAGTTAAATTGCCATAGAATCCCAGCGTCTTGGCGTTTTCTCGAACTTACAAGTCAGCTGTTTGATCCAGCTTCTCTGCAAATGCCTAAGTTTCTCCTCCAAACCCCTGTCCCTCTGCGGGGGCCACCTGTGCCTTTCAAGCCCGATCCCCTGTACCTTCACCTTCTTTCACCTGTATGCAGATGGTCCCTGTCTCAGGATGGCCTGACTTAGGATTTTTCAACTCGACGATGGTGAGAAAGCAAGACACATTAAGTAGAAACTATTTTCAATTCTCCATTTTGACCTTTCCCCAGACTAGCAAGGTACAGCATGATGCGCTCTCGTGACGCTGGGCCCCGACAGGGAGCCTCGGCTTGCAGACCACCACGCGTGCGTGAGGGCGCACACGTACACTGGCCACCACTCCGTCGCTCACTTTCGGCGTAGTAGTCAGTACGTGACGTGAGCTCTTCACCGCTTATTATAAAACCGGCTTGGTGTGCGATGATCTTACCCACCTATTGCCCAATGTAAGTGTTTCGAGCACCCTGAAGGGAGGCCAGGCTAAACTGTGATGTTCAGTAGGTTAAATGTATTAAATGCATTTTCTTCCTAGAATAGTTTCGATTTACAGTGGCTTTATCGGGACGTAACCCTCTTCTAGGCTCAGGCAGATCTGTGCGTTATTGAGGGAGTGGGGGTGTGGTAGGCGGGGGGGGGGGGGAGAGACAAATGGATAAGCCACTGAGCTGGGCTAAGTCTTGAATCTTAGCTAGGGACACACTGAGTATTGAAAGGAGAGGTTCGATGTAGGTCCCACACTTAGGCAGAAAAAACAGGTCATAGAATGAATACCTTTTGCTGGGAATTCAGAAATAGCTGTTTAGAAATGGTCATGACTCTTGGGTGAATAGGCATTTGTCAGTACTTTGTATAGAGTACCTTCTTTCAGAGAAATCCTATCAGCTGCCAGCTGATAAAAATAACAAGAAATCAGGTTGACTCTTGCCCCCTCCCCCTTAGGATTTCATTTAGTTAAAAAACAATTGCTCCCTATTCAGTATTCACGTGGACCTCTGACTCTGTTATGTATCCGCCAGGCTATTTGTCTTGATCTTGATTATAATAAGATCAATGGCTCTTGTTTGATATGAGAAAGTAAGGTGTCAGCTGTAGGATAATTTAAATAATTGTCCTCTGATCAAAGGAGAAAGGTCTTTCAAGGAATTTGACTTCAGGGCAAATGTACCAATATTCTATCTTCTCTCCTTAGGTTCAATTCCAGAAATGTTTAACACGTTCCTAAGGCTAATTAAGTATTTTTGGCCTTACTTACCTAACAATTCAAAGATCTATCTATCCATCCATCCATCTATTTATCTATCTATCTCTGTATTTGGTTATTAGTTTTAACCAGGTGACACATACTGACAAGTTTTAAATCCCCACGGTGCCATTCTGAAAGCAACAAAGAAATTGAGAGGGTAATACAGGTCAGAGTTACTAATGCCAACCCCGAATGAGAAGACCTCCTGGTATTTCTTATTGTGCACACCCAACATTCTGCAAGTATTCCTAGCAAGAAGCAGGTGATAATTAACAGAGGTAGACACTAATGGCTGAGGGCCACTTGTGGTGTGCAGAATTTTTCTTTTGGCCAACGTTTTAAAATCAGGTTACTCTGACACACAAGCGTGAATTCGTGGATTCTCTTAAACAAAAAAGCCACACATAGGGCACATTCGGCCCACCTTTCCACATGGGAACCAGCAATCAGTGAGGCCTGGGTGGCAGCTGCCAGCTTCAGACGTGCCGGCGTGTGCTCTCCCCGCACCACCGCACCTGGCCTACTTCGCTTCTTCACATCGTCTTTGGGGCCTGTGGTGGGCCCGGGTTTGGAAAGCTTGAACTTCCTCTGACCACTAACCCCGTGACTGCGTATTTCCCTTTATTTTTCTCTTCCCTTCATTCCTGTATCTCTTGGTCATACCAGGTCCTCAATCAGCCCATTTCCCAAAGAACAAATTCATTTTTCCTTCCCCACTTTCTCTCCTACCTCTTTTCCAGATATATCGTTCCCCTTTCCTGCATCCTTCCCCTTGTCCTACAGAATTTCCTTGTCTGAACTTGGAGAATGCTTTTATAATGCTGAAGTGTGAGGAAAAGACTGTCCCAGAATGACTGGGATGACCTTTCTTTCGCAAAGATGACACCTAAATAGATACCTGAAATCCTTTCACATTTTTACATCAGATCTCTGGTGGTGCCTGTACCATAGCCTAATACTGAAATTCAGAGCATAATGGGAAGGCGCTCTGAATCTGAACAGACTTGGTAACTTAAACCATATTTCATCCTCAGAAAACAAAAGATTGAATCTATGAATACAAAAAACGGTTGATAAGGCTTGGTTTATGGAGAGAACATTTGCCGAGTGATTTTTGCATTATGGTACATGCTATGGCCTAAAATAATCTGAGCAGTTTCCTCATTATTCAGTGATGGTACAGTACTAAAACAGATGCAGCCATTTGAGCTCGAAATTCAGATAGTAAGGAAACATGACTTCTGGTGAAAGATGCTCATGGGAGTCCCCCAGTTGGGAAGATCCAGCAATCTCCTTCAGAACCCGCTGTTTGCCATGTGGTTACCCCCTGGTGAGAGGTGAACGGTGTCCTCATTCCTGACCGCATGCTGACTGTAGGGAATTCCTCCAGTGTCTCCCCTCACTGTGCACATACAGAAAGCCTCTCCAGTGTCCACAGGTGATCTCCCCACAGCTCTGCTCTGAGAATTATGGGTTATGGGGCTTTCAGCCATCTGCTGTGATCAAGGGAATGGACCCAGTGTGATGGTTCATTTTATGTGTTCATTTGATCAAGCCACAGGATGCCCAGATACTTGGTTAAATATTTCTGTGTGTGTCTGTGAGGGTGTTTCTGGAAGAGATGAGTGTTTGAATTGGTAGACTGAGTAAAGCAGATGGCCCTCCCTAATGTGTGTGGGCCTTGTCCAATCCCCTGAGGGCCCGAATAGAACAAAAAGTTAAGGGAGATTGAGTTCTCTCTGCCTGGCTATGGAGCTGGGACATCCGTCTCCTCCTGCCCTTAGATTGGGACTTAAACCACTGATTCCCCTGGTTCTCAGGCCTTTGGACTCTGAACGATACCACCTGCTTTCTTGAGTCTCCAGCTTGCAGAGAGCAAACTGTGGGATTACTCAGCATCCAAAACTAGGTGAGCCAATTCCCCATTTTACACACACACACACACACACACACACACACACACACACACCCTGTGTATCCCTAGTGGTTCTCTTTCTCTGAAGACCTTTAACACACCAGTATCTAGGGTATTTCTCTCTTCCATGGAGGGGACAACTGTACTTAAAATACACATTCCCAAATTACAACCATAGGATTCTGATGATTTATATTTGCCTTGTCTAGCTCATTGAGGGGTGAAAATTCTGTAGTGGGTCCTCATCGGGAAGGTCTTTGTATACTAGCCATTGTTTTTAAGCAGGACCCAGATAAGGATTATTAGGAAATCAAAATGAATAGATTTTTATGAAAGTTAATGAAGTGCCAGTAAGAACAATACTCTTAAAATTAAGATTTATCCTTGACTAGCTTTCCCATTATTCATTTCTTACTCCACCTGCTGCTTGTTTCAGTAGCATAAGTACGGACAGGCATGGGCTACTGTAATAGAAAACCAAAATAACAAAACCCATTTGAACAAAAATAATGACATAAAACCCAAAATGTTTGAGATACAGAGTTCAAGAGGCATGAAGTGCTTACTATATACCAGCAGCAATTTTAGGAACTCTTTTTCTACCCAGTAAGTTGACATATCAGAAACCTGCATCAGAAATCTGTCCGTGTAGGTGAGGGGGAGTGGCTTATTCTTCTAAGATAAATAGGAATTTCCACAGTTACGAGATGGCAGGAATGATATTGAAAAATGAAAAATCAGAAATGATCTGTTGATGTATCATGAATATCTGAGAAAGGAAAAAAAAAATCAGCGTCCCCCAATTCCTCAGCTCAGTAAGTAGATTGCAAGAATGGAAATAGGAATTCCATGTCAAATGGAAGTTCTTCCAAATGAGACCCACTATGGGAACAAAAAGTCCAAGATTCAGAGCCTGAAGCTCTAACAAGCTGTCATTCTGGCTAAAAACTGGAGCTCTGTTGAGGAGGGCAATGTAGGTAATAACTATGGTGACTTCAAACTCCGTTTGCTTGGCAAATAGGGGCTTTTGTGGGTTCATTGACCAAGGATTGGAGTATTTGAAGAAGTGGTGTTTTGAGATGGGTCTGATGATCTCTTCGCATTCTTGTTCCGATGAGTTCTTCCCAGATTTTTCTTCAGCTCGAATGTCACTTTCTTGGGTGTACCTATCACGTCGGGGGAAGTTTTCTGACCTTTGAGTCCCTGCACACTTGGTAGCATTCTTCACTTCCGTTTCTCTCTTCACCCTTATACTCATTGATGGCTTACATGACCAGTGTCACTGTGGTCATGGGGTGTCCTGCTCCTACTCACATGTCCTTTGCTGGGAAGAAGCACGTTGATTCCTGAAACCAAGAATTCAGCCTACCCAGGCCTGGGTCAAAGTCTGATGGCACATGCTCATTTTTGGCACTTGCACGGGCAAGCAGGAAAGAAGGTACCTAAGGATGGAAGGATCTGAGTAGACCTAACATGGAGAAAGTCTGAAATAGTTGGGGCTCAGAAGTGCTCAGGCTTCCAGAATGCAGAGCCGAGGTCCATTCACACTACTGGCAGCTTCAGAAAGACCATAATTGTGTTATTTTTTTTCCCCCTTCCTGCTTGTTTTCCTCTTCTTACTCTCTGAGTAAACCTTAAAAGCCTTCAAATCAGCTGTGTGCCAGCTGAAGAGGTCCTTGTCCTGAAGTGTGTTGGGGGCGGGGGAGACTTTGAGTGGAAATAGTATTTAGTGGCAGTGAAAGGGAAGGAAAGCAGGTAGGCCAATTTTGGGGCCATTCCAAGAAAGAAAGCTGTCTGGGGAATAGCCTGGTATAGTGTCAAGAATAAAGACTCTGCTACTACAGAGACCAGTGTTCAAACCCCAGCCCCAACAATTAACCAAATAGCTCAACTTTGTCAACCTAAATTTACTACAAAATGAAAATGAGAAAAATATCTAGCATTCTGAGTGCTCTGGAAAGCCTCCAGGTGTGTCTCATCTGGATTCAAGAGAGAGTCCTAAAGCCTCACTGGCTCAGCTTGGGACCACTACAGTTGGAGGCATGAAGGAAAAGTGCAAAGAATCCCAAAGACCCGGGTTGCCTGGGTGGCGCACACGGTTAAGCATCTAACTCTTGGTTTCGGTTCAGGATCGTGAGATCGAGTCCACATCGGGCTCTGCATTCAGCATGGAGTCTCCTTGAAACTCTCTCTCCCTCTGCCCCTCCCCCCTTCATGTGTGCTCGAGGGCTTTCTCTCTCTCTCTCAAATAAATAAATCTTTAAAAAATCTGAACAACGAAAACAATCCCAAAGACCACAGTCCTCACGTGATCAAACTACGGGGTAACCCCAGCTCCCACCTACCTACATAGTTGGCTCTATGATTAGATGCCTATAGTCTAATATCTGCTACTTTGAGGTAGATGCATTTCTTAGTCAAAATATCAGACCTGAAAACCTCTCACTGGACTGAGTAAATACCATTTCAGATGAACTCATGAAAGGGGACAGCACATAGTTGGTTCTCACCACATCAGCATTGCTATTTCTTTCTTTTTTTTTTTTTTTTTTAAACATTTTATTTATTTATTTGACAGAGATAGAGACAGCCAGCGAGAGAGGAAACACAAGCAGGGGGAGTGGGAGAGGAAGAAGCAGGCTCATAGCGGAGGAGCCTGATGTGGGGCTCGATCCCATAACGCCGGGATCACGCCCTGAGCCGAAGGCAGATGCTTAACTGCTGTGCCACCCAGGCGCCCCAACATTGCTATTTCTACTTTCCCTTGGTTCAAGACAGAAATATTGATGCGTGGCAGGAAGCCTGCGGCCACACAAAGAGAAAGGCCATTGCCACTTGTTCTTCAGAGTTTGGTCCAAGTGCCACCACCCCCTTTTTGAAGTCTTGTTTCCTGGCTGCGGCCCCCTGAGCAGGGCTGATCGCTGCCTCCTTTATGCCTGTCCCGTATCACCCGCATATTTCTATCGCGGCGCTGATGACCCCGTTCTGCAGTCAGTGGTCTACATGTGTGTGTCTGCCCAGGTGCTAGGCCCTACGTTCCACAAAGGCGGAGGCTGTGTTGTATTTATCTTTACATTCCCAGAACATAGCACAGTGCCTGGTCCAGAGTAGGTGTTCAGTATTTCACAGATATATGAGTGAACAAACAAACCAAGAAGAAAATGGGCAGAAAGGAGTGGGTAGATGTCGAGGAATCGCCTCTCATTCTTTCTCCCCACTGTAGCAGCCCTTTCCCCACGTCTCACGTCCAGGCTCCCTACCCATCCCCAGTCTTGCTAAAGATCCCATCCTGGGCCTCAGGAAGTGTCACTTTGGCTTACAGATGGGAAATTTTTGTCCTCACTGGCCAGTTAGTATGGTGAGGGATGTTGTGTGAGTCAGATCATGAAACTTGTGGTCGGGAGATCCACATGACCTGGTCCTGGCCAATGACCTGTTCATAGAAGTTCTGTGTGAGGCTTCTGAGAAAGTCCTTCAGAAAGGGATGTACTTAATTATCTTATGTCCTTGCCTTTTGCTCCCTGCTGGGAACATAGACACAATTTCTAGAGCTGGAGCAGCAGTCTTGGGACCTTGGGACCTCTCACATCTCATACCTGATATCTTTGAATCATGAACGGATGCTTACTATCCCCTACGCTTGAGTTTTTTTGTTTTTTTTTAAGATTTTATTTATTTATTTGACAGAGAGACAGCCAGCCAGAGAGGGAACACAAGCGGGGGAGTGGGAGAGGAAGAAGGCAGGCTCCCAGCAGAGGAGTCTGATGTGGGGCTCGATCCCATAATGCCAGGATCACGCCCTGAGCCGAAGGCAGACGCCCAACTGCTGTGCCACCCAGGCACCCCCCTACCCTTGAGTTTTTAATGACGTGAGAAAATAAACTCTTCCGTGTTTAAGTCACTGAAATCCAATCTTTGTTACTTGCAGCCGAAGACAATTCCAAACTGATAGTTTTCTTTCTTTCATTTTTTTTTTTTTTTTTTTTTTTACTTATACAGGACTAGGTCAGTTTATCTTTGGACCTTTACATTTGCTCTTCCCTCTGGCTGAAGTTCTTTTCTCACAGATCATCACCTGACTGGCACCTTCTCAAGGTCAGATACTAGGTTAGAATGTCACCGTCTGGGGGGGGGCCTCTCTGAAAACCCCATCTTAAAATAACTACCCACAGTCATCCATCATTCTTTAATCATATTCTGTTTTCTTCACTGCATTTATCACCCTCTGAATCGCACTCTCTTTTGCCTGTTAGTTTTTTGTCACTGCATTCAGGCTGCTATAAGAAAATACCATGGACTGACTGGGTGGCTTGCAACAACAGAAATGTATTGCTCATCGGTCTGGAAGTTGGGCCAAGACCAAGGCACCACCTGGTCATGTTTGGTGAGGGCTCTCTGCGTGGTTCATAGCTGGTGCTTTCTTGCTGTGTCCTCAGAGTGAGGGATCTTTTTGGAGCCCCTTTTATAAGTGCCCTAATCCCATTCATGGAGGCTTCCCTCTCATGGCTTGAGCGCCACCCGAAGGCCCTCCCTGCCAATACTATAACTTTGGGCATTAGATTTTCAACATAGGAATTGTGCCGGAATATAAACATTCAGACCCATAGCACTTCTTGGTCATCCTCGCTAAGAATGCAGGAACCTTCTTTATTTTGTTCAGAACTGCTGTATCTCCACCACCTAGAAAAGCACGTGGCATATGGTGGGTGCTCTATAAATAGTTTCCCAGACAGGGAGGAAACTTCCAGAGTTGCAAAAAGAATATATTTCCCCATAGAATACACTGTCCTATGTTGCATAGGTTTATAATTTAGGAAACAATAGGTTAAATGCATTTTAGGACCCAGCTGCTGTAGCTAACATAGTTGATATGAGACGAGTTTCCAGTTCAGTTTTTCTTAATGACCTTATTGTAATTTTGATCATGGTTGTCTTGCAGCTTATCCTTATATCCAGAAAGCACTGCCTCTCTGCCTTTTATTCTTAATAGCTCATTAGATTTTAACTCCTTGATGAAATTCTTCCCTTGATTTATTAAAGGAAGTTTTAAAATTGTTCCAAAAAGAGTCGCACTCAATCTCAGGTAGATATTTTTGAATTGATTTCTTGAGTGCCACTGCTTATACTCCTGCAGGCCCTATCCCATTTCACGTCCTGTCTGGAGATTATACTCAACCCCTTTCAAAGTACCTTGTCTAACTTCCTGCCTTTCCACGTGGTTCCTGCACCTCTTATCTTTTCCCTAGATCCACTGAAAGCGGTGGAGGCTTGTTAATCCCTTTGGGGCTCTTCCTTCTCTATTGGATTTCTGTGTGAGGGGTATGGTGGGCTATGAGGAGACAACACATAAGACCTTGACATTCAGGAGAGTAAATGATCTCTTTTAATGGCTGAAGGGTTGGGGTGCCTGGGTGGCTCCATTGGTTAAGCGTCTGCCTTCTGCTCAGGTCATGATCCCAGGGTCCTGGGGTTGAGCCCTACATTGGGCTCCCGGCTCAGCTGGGAGCCTGCTTCTCCCTCTCCCTTGCTGTCTCTCTCTCTGTCTCTGTGTCAAATAAATAAATAAATAAATAAAATCTTTAAAAACAATAATGGCTGAAGGGTAGACTTTTATAGAGAGAACCCACAGATGTAGACTAATAGGATGGGAGCATCCGTTATATACTTTTAGGGAACGAGAAGTTGATCAGTCTGAGTAACCGAAGAGTTGACAAGTCAGATGGTAAGAGAAGAGCCCAGGAATACAGGCTGGGTGCTGCGGCCGGCAGAGTCCGTTATTGTCCGGTACCCATTCTCTCCCTTTCCTTTCTAGTTAAGGTGTCAGTCAGAGAAGACTACCCTTCCCAGTCTCCTCTCTAGTTAGGTGTGACCACGTGATGCAGTTCTGGAAGAAGTTTGGTTTAGGTTTACTTAAAAAGGGCCGACCCAGCTGGGAAGTGTGGCCTTTTCCCCCTTCATCCTTTCCCCTAGTCTGGAATTTGGACTGCTGGCTGGAGCTCCCATCATAATCTTGCATCATCAAGTCAGGTTGAGGGTGGAAAGGATATGCTAAGAATGGGCAACAGAGCAACGATGTCAGGGAGCCACTGCGCCAGTGCTGAATTCTCATTCTGGGGCTCCTCTTCTTGAGGGAAGAAACACTGGTGTCATTAAGCAACTGCTTCTTTGAATTTTTTGTTAAATGTAGCCCCGTATAAGCCACTTTGATACAGATGCCCACTTGGGAAGCTTTAAAAAAAAATCTCAATGCCCAGGCTGCATCCCAGATAGTTTAAATCAAAAACTCTAGGGATGGACTTCATGCATCAGCAATTTTTTTAAAGCTTCCCAGGTGATTCTGGTGTGTTGCCCAAGTCGAGAATCACTGCTTTAGGCCGACAGGCCTAATATTGAGCGTGTTCAAGAATCCCCTGGAGGGATGGGGTGGTACTTGTTAAACACTGGAATTTCCACCCCTCACTCTCCAGAGATTTTGCATTTTTCGATGTGAGGGCACGTCATGTGATTCTGAGACAGCCAATCCAGGGAGCACCATGTCTGAAGAAACACTGCTTTAGGTAATGGGCAATGGCTTGAAGTTTAAAGGCCAAGAAGTGGCAAGATCAGAGGAAAATTACAGGAGGATTAGTTCTAGAACTAGTGAATAAATTGAAAAGAAGAGGTGAGAGACTGACGGTGCGGAGACCAACTGGGAGATAGTGCAGTGCTTGATGGCCTGGGGGGACCATCTGTGAGCAAGGCGGTGACCTCAGACATGGGGAGGAAAGGAGAAAGAGTGCACACTGAAGAAGATAAGACCTCGTAGAGTTTGCTGACTGACAGAGTCGGGGTGAGGGGATTTATTGTTTACTGACTGACTTATTCTTAGTGACTAGAGTATACACTAGGGGTTCGATTTCTGGGTTCGTCCATTTTTCCCCTTTTGCGCCGCTCAGTGAAATCGGTGTAGAGGATTAGTTTCCTTACAGCTGCAAATGTTAAGTTGGTTTTTGTTAACCTGACAGGGGAAGCTTTCTTTGCTAAATCAGCTCTTCCGTTTAAAGGCTCAGACACTTTATGCTAACAAGAGTCTATTTCATAAATTTTAGTATTTGTTTATATATAAATACATATATAGAGACAAGCAATATACATATGTGCATATATGTCTATAGACAAGCAATTAAATGTTCTTCCTGTGGCTTTTTAAAAGTCCTGTCTTGTAGAGCAGAGGAAATAAATGAATATAGTTACTGCTCTCGAGCTGTGCTTTATGTGGATATCCTTTTAGAAGAGACGCGATTAAACTTTCAAGGGCTGAAAATTTAAAGAACGCCTTTTAAAGGTGATCCTAGTGGAAAATCATTAGTTCACTATTCAATACCCACTGAGCAGACAGATGTTACAGGGTGATATTTTATCAAATAATTTTAAACATAATTTGAGTTATCTTAAAATGCACCCTGCCCGCTGATCCCCTGTAATAACGAACACCTATGCCTCAGAAATTGCTTAGTTGTGTTTTTTTAAATTTTTTTAACGAATTTATTTATTTATTTGAGAGAGAATGAAGGAGGGAAGGGCAGAGGGAGAAGCAGACACCCCACTGAGCAGGGAGCCTGACGCGGGGCTCGATCCCAGCACCCTGAGATCATGAGCTGAGCCAAAGGCAGACACTTAACCAACTGAGCCACCCAGGTGCACCTTAGATGTGCTTTTTAAGTCTTCTTTTTTTTTTTTTCTTTTTAAGTCTTCTGTTGTTTGAAAACAACATACTGGTTTTCCTGTTACAAATCAGAAAGAAATAATGGTCCAAAGCAATAGACAAGTCATAACATGTGAGCTAACCCACCTGAGCAGTTCTTACTGAAGTCTTTGTCAGAATAGGTTTTACAGGACCAAATAAAGGTGGTGAACGCACAAAACGGACGTGTCCTCACTGACTTGCCACTCGGGGTGCAAGCATGAACGAAACATAGCCTCGCTCTCTTGTACTTCACCATCTAAATAATAAAATGCCAATAAATTTTCCTAAAGTTCATTTTAGTTTAATTTTGTCTCTGACTGGAGCATTTGTTAAGAAGGCTCTAGCAGGGTGAAGGTCAGATCTATTCAAAGCATAAAAAGCTAAATTCAACAGGCAACGGGAAAGCCCTTGTCTAGATCGCATATCACCTGTCATTTTGTGGCTAATAATAGCACTGTTCTTTAATTTGGTCTGAGTCAGTACTGTGTCGGTTGCTTATGGTTCTTAAGCAATAGTATTAGTACCCCTGAGGGACCACCAGCACCTACCCAGTTCTAGCCATGTGGATGAGAGAAGTGAGCACCGCGTATGGGACTGTCACATGGCTCTCCTATTCCCCCCCCCCCAAATATTCTCTCCTGCAGCTGGATTTTTGTTCCACCTTTATGTTCCATGTTTACACACTAGTAGTTAAATTGATTAGAGCCAAGCGCTGACCACGTTGGGGATTCAGTACCTTTGTGATCACATTCATTTCATACAGAAAGCCATCTAGTCCTTGGTCACAAACCCCACCCCTTATATGAGCTAAAATAAAGTCTTGCAAATGATAAAGCACGGGGCACTGGGCAGTCCCAGTCTCTGTGTGGAAGTGTTGACAGAATGTACAAAGTGCTGGGCTGAGCTCTACCCCCATTCCCACTGGGCCCAAACAACCCACAGCGTTCATTCTCCTACAGATGGGTCAAGGGAGTTTGTTCTGGGTTGACTTATGTCTCCTCAGCCCCAAATTCATATGCTGAAGTCCCAAGTCTCAGTCCCTCAGAATGAGATCTTAGTTGGAAATACGTTGTTGCAGATATAATTAGTTCTGTTAGCATGAGGTCGTACTGGACTAGGTTAGGCCCCCTCATCCAGTATGACTGGTTTCCTTATAAAGAGACAAAAATCTGGACCCCCACACATACACAGGGAGAAGGATGTATGAAGATGAAGTCAGAGATGCTTCAACAAGTCAAGGAACAACCAGGATTGTCGGCAAACCACCAGAAGCTAGAAGAGAGAAACAGACTCTTCCTCCTAACCCTCAGAAGGAACCAACCCTCCCCACACCTTGATCTTGGGATATGTAGCGTCCTTCTGTGAGACAAGAACTTTGTGATGTTTAAGCCACCCACTGTGGGGTACTTTGTTACGGTAACCCCAGCGCACTGATACAGAATTGTTCTCCCGTCCTTCCCTTTGATGGATAGCATATATAACTCCCCTTTCATTATTTGACCAGTGAGAGCTAACAGTTTTAAAGCAAAAACACCTGTAATAGAAAGGAAACATACAGGACAGAGTGGGTGACGTGGCAGGCCTGCCAACCGGGCCTCTTGTACTAATGAGGCCTCCTCCGTCATGTGGATTAAGAAAGCTGTGAGGGCTGCCTCCAGGCTCACCAAGCACTTCCATACTCTCCCACCCCACGTCCTGGCTGCTGTCTCAGCCCCGGTGTGGAAAGGAAGCATTACTGAGTGAGCTGCGAATCTGAATTCTCCCTCTCCCTGCTCTCCTGACTTCCTGGCAAACAGAACAAGGAACAAATAAGAACCAGCTAAAAGTGGGACTGGAAAAAATGGGGCAGAAAAGTCAAATAGGAGTCAAACAAAACTAAAACAGACCAAAAAGAAAAAAAAAGAAAAAACAGGAGGAGCGATGGAAGCAGAAAGAAGAGTGAATGAGGCATGGTTGGTCAGGAAACTAATTGCTAGAGGGAAAAATCTGAAATCTCTGGGTATGAATCTCTATGATATACATTATATTGTTTCCAGAACCCATTAGGAAATTAAGATTCTTCTTGTGATCATAGTGTGTTCACATCTCAACAAATTATCTCTGGAATTCAGTCATCAAACTTCATGCATGATGCTTCTCTTTATTTTATTTTTTATAGATTAGTTCTGTAAATGAAGTCTGTGTGGTTCCCCCTGAATTAACGTAGAACACTGGAACTACAGAGCCAAAGACTCAGGTCATTCCGTTCAGCCCTTTCACTGAGGTGTACAGAGAATTTAACGGACTTTTCCAATGTCACACAGCCGGTACCAACGCAAGGCCCAAAAACTTTATAAATAGAACGTAATTTATGAGGAATGGAGTTTGACTTATACAAAGAAAATCTTTCTAAACTACTTTTGAACCCTCACATATCTATATTTTTAAGGTATTAATGAAGAAGCCTTGGGGCGCCTGGGTGGCTCAGTCAGTTGGGCATCTGACTCTTGGTTTTGGCTCAGGTCATGATCTTAGGGTTGTGGGATCGAGCCCCATGTCGGGCTCTGCGCTGGGCGTGGAGCCCACTTGAGATTCTCTTTCCCCCTGCCCCTCTCCCCCACTCATGCCTCCAAAAAAAAAAAAAAAAAAAAAAAAAGAAGGAAAGAAAAGCCTTTTGATAGCCATCTGGGAAGCCCCAACCTAGAAAATTCCTCCAAACATAATATAAGGAACTAAGATAAACAAAAATTTATTTCAACCAAAGTATGTATTTGAAAAATATTTGATGGATAAATTTATTTTTCATATAAGTGTATCATGATGTCCTGAATTTTGCATGTCTTATGAATAACTATTACGAACGCTAATCTGAATTTCTAATAGTGGAACTGTGTGCTAGTCAGTCTTCTGGGTGCTTCATGTATGTTCAGTTACTCTGTCCTTACAATACCGTATGATTCAGTCTCATTAGCTGTTAACCCCATTTTTCTGATGAGAAGACTGAGGCAGGGAGGGAGAATATCTGCCTTTATCCAAGGTTACGCTATTCGCAGAAAGGCAGGGCTGAGATTTGAACCAGGCAAAGTCTGTGTACTTGGACCAGAGTGCCTGTCTGACCTTTAGCACGCTGCGAAGCAGTATGCCTATCAGTGCACATGGATTCCTAGCAAGTGGTAAAGCCAGGATTTTATCCCAGTCTAATCTGATTTAGAGTCCGAGCTCTTGACCATCACTGGATACTGCCTCTCACATTTTCATGCTTAAACCGCATGTTCGCTTTGTCAGCAGCCACCGCCAGAAGGTAGTGGTGTGAAGGCGATGCAGGGCAGCCCAGGCACCATAGCAGCCGTGGAGGAAGAGGAATCCCAACCCCCTCCCCACCAGCCACAGCATCACCTCCCGGCGTCTGCGGGAGGATACCGGCTCCTCTGGGTGGTTCCTGGCCTGTGCGCGCTGGGCTCTTTGCTCTTCATTCTCAGGACATGCTGTGTTTGATCGAACTGGCGCCAGACCAGGGAGCGATTGGCATGGGTTTCAGTCTTAGAGCAGCCTCGGACTGGCAGAGTATCCTCTCGAGGCTGGGAGTCATGTACTTGGCCCCACAGATCGTCTCAACTACCCCGTGGGGAGCATGACCACTAGCTTACAGAGGAGGGAACTGAGACTCAGACAGCGAAATAGTTCCATCAAGGTCACAGAAGATGGTTCCCCGCCCAGGTCTGCCTCAATGCTAAGCGTTCACATACACTTGCCCAAGTTGTCTCTAAAGTCACTTGAAATCCTCTATATCTCCTCAAATACACAAAACAAGGAAACTGTGCTCTATCAGTAGACTCTGGGCCCTGAAGCCCTAGGGATTCTTCAAAGGTATCTCAGGAGTTATTTTGGGAAGGAAGTCCAAGGTCACAGCTCCTGGTAGCCACCTACCCCTGATGTGTACACACACACACACACACACACACACACACACACTAAGCAGGGCACAGCAATGACACTTTCCACCTGCCTTTTAAGTCTGACTTTCCACATTTAGATGGAAGGAAGATTCTGCTGCTAAAACAAGTTTGGGGACCATTCTAGCAAGTGATCCCTGAAGCCCCTCTTAGCTTTAATACCAACGCGAGGTTCAGGGACAGTAACCGTGGTCACTCAAACCAGGCAGGAGAGAGGGGGGATTCATCTGGCTGGCTCTGTTCAGAAGACAACAGTTGCCTTCGAAAGAAAAGGTTGTGCTGCAACTTTGGCTGATCCAGGCATAGTTCGAGAAGGTGTCGTGATGACGTCTGTGATGACGGCCATCTTACCCAGGGCCAGCCAGTGAGAAACACAGTCTGAGTTTTTTTCTCTTGTGGTCACCGTTCCTTGAGGGCGTCATTTAGGGATGAAGAGGGTCTAAGCATCTGTGGCTTAATCCCAGCTCATTGGCTTTTCTCCTCTTTTTTATTTATCTTGCTTCATTCTCTTTTGACCCTGTCTACCTTCAACCCAGTCTCTCTCCTCTGGCCCCAAGGCCAGGTGATAAACAGGAGAGGAATGGTCTGTGCTGGTTAAGAAATAAGTCATTTCATTGATTCCTTCAAGTCTTGCCTTTGCCCCACCTATGTTCCTACTCAGAGCAAAGCACTGGAGTTTCGGTGATAGCTGTCAGGCCGGCATCTTGATGGATGCACAGAGAGCCAAGTGTTCTGTTTCCCCATCCCTAGAGCTCCTACCCATTTCACTAAAAGCTGTGTATGTGGGAAAGAGTAAGGCCAAGTGTTATTCGTGGTGATAGTGATTATACCTTTCTACAGGGCACTTCTTGAGTTATATTTTACACATCATAACTTCGTTTTGAACGTGCAGTTCAATGATTTTTGGTAACTATATAGTTGAACAGTCACTTTTGGAACACTTCCATCCCCCCAAAAAGTGACCTTAAGCTCATTTGCAGTGACTCCCTGTTCCCACTCCCAGATCGAGGCAACCACTAATCGACTTTCTGATGTGCATAGATGTGCTTTTTCTGAGCATTTCATGTAAAAGGAATCGTAGACTGTGTGGCATTTTGTGACTGGTGTCTTTGATTTAGCATACTCTCCTTGTGATTCATCCATATGTTAGTGTGTTTTCAGATTTCATTCCTTTTTTACATAATACTTTTTAAAATGGCAGCATTATGTAGAGGGAAGATCATGGATTTCAGAAGCATGCAACGTGGGGCCAAATCAAAGTCATACCACTTTTTAGTTGTGTAACTTTGGGCAAGTTCCTTAACCTTTTTGAGCCCCATTTGTAAAAATAAGGATAACAATCTCTCCCTCGGAGGATTATTCTATGAGTTAACTAGATCGTGCTGGCAAATGATGGGTGCTCAAGAAACCCAGTCTTTGTGCCTACATTCCCCGGGAGCCTTTGTTTTTCTTAACCCTGCTTCAGATTTTAGGGTGAATGCTACAGTCTCCCCACCAGCTTTCCCACCATCTTGACATGAAAGCCAATATATAACTAGCAATGTCAGGGACTGAATTCCACCAAGGAGAATCACATCCTTTCCTAATGAAACCCACATGGTAGGAAGCTAAAGGGATTTCCTTCAGTTATAATACCGTCATTTTTTTTTGTTTTGTTTTTTTAGAAAGAAGGTTAAATTGTATTCATTATTTCAGGGAGGAAATGTTTCAGATTCTGTCCTAGAACATTGTACAGAGTTGGCCTTACCTTATCAAGGCTCTAAGAATATAGTTTCCCGCTAAGTCTTACAGAACTGCTCCCAACAAAATCAACTCTCAGGTAACATAAAAGTAAGTAGCAAAGGGTTACCAACCCCTGAGTATATAAAATCCATCTCAAATCCTCAAAACTCAACTTTGAGCCAGTAGTTTCAGACTCCTTCTTTCCTGAAACTTTGGAAGAACCTGAATTTCATGGGTGTCACAGACTAAACTGAACTCCTTGTTTCCTTCTCCAGTCTATCTTCTGTGATTATCACCTGTCATCAATTTGAGTTTCACCTTAGAGGGGTCCTGAATATAACCCCATCATAGAGTCTTGGACACAAAGTTGACAAAAATGCTACTTTTTAGCTCTGGGCATAACATTTCCTGTTGTATATCTGTTTTCCCTTCTGAATCATTGTTTTTCTACAGTTTTTATTCTACCACCTTTCCCCTTTGTGTTTCTGATTGTTTTACCTCCCTTCTCTGGGATTTATCACAGCTGCATTTCTTTCCCAAGTTCCTTGAACACTGAATCCCTTTGCACCTCCTAGATGGAATCCCACATTCACTTCCTGTTAGGCACAGTGTAACAATTAAAACAAAAAAGGCTGAGGCTTCTAAATATTTCTACCAAAAGCAATAGGTTTGTAATAAACTCTGTCTCACTTCAAGGACATTAGATAGTATGTCTTTACTCTTGATATAAAATGCCACTTGTTAAGTGTAGTTATTGAGAAAGGCAACATAGGGCTTTCTAATCTATATATACCAATAGTCACTATACATATCATTGGCCTTATACATATTATTGGCATTAAAGATAGCAAAGAGTGAGTCTTTCAAATGAAGAAATTAGACATAATTTCTACCCATGATCAATCTGCAAGATAATCAGGTTAGTCTGATAGACTTGAACTTCGATTGTGATACAGACATACACAGAAAACAGACAAAAGGCTATATCCAAATGGAATCAAACACTTAGTGTATTTCTTTAAGGATTCCTGTGTTTCCTTCCTCTATGTTCTTATTTGAGTATAGTAACTTGACAAAATTCATGACTAACTTCTTTCCTGAGATTGAGACATCAGGAAGTAGAAGATGGGGTCTCAGAAGAGAAGTTTTCACTCACTGTATTAGCACCTAAAGTAGGACTGGGGATTCATAAGCATGATAACAAGAAATAAAAATAATGGGGAGGGGCACGTGAACAGCTTAGGTTTAGATGGATTTGTGAATTTCCCCAGTCTTCACAGAAATTTTCTTCTGTTAAAACTTTCCTTTCATCCACTACAGTAAGGAGAGTAATTTATATCCAAGACTTTATTTTAGGGATTTTATTTTAAATGGTATCACAGGAATTTATCTCATGGTATAAATAGTTTAGTAAATCTAGGATTTAGCAAAGATTTTCTCTCTACTGAACTGGACTTTTATGCAGTAGATGTTAGCAGCAGATGACAAATAATCTTGAGGTGTGATGACTTCACTTCATTTTGACAGCCACACATTCTGGAAAAAATCGGAAACCCCGAGTCCCAATATGTGGGCAGCATATTGCAAGTTAATTAAAAAAAAAAATCACTTAATGACCCAAAGCTTGAATATATGTATATTCAAGAATCACACAACCTTCAGATTGTAATTTGCATCTAGTTAGTTTGTCTATAGCTCTCAAAAGAATCCTGATCTCAGGGTGATCAGTTAAAACCCCAGATTTGCAGAGATCACTTCTGAGGTCTTGACCACTTTAAATAACTGTCCGCATCCATGCATCACGTATATGAATGATCAAATAATGCCAAGAGTCTCCTACCCCGAGATGGCAGCAAGTTTTTGGTGTGCCTGACGAGCCATTTCACAGCCTTTGGTTCTTGTCTTGTGCATTTCCGCCCGGAGTGAGGGGCAGCTGATGGAGACGTCCCCGATAGAAATGACCAACTCTCGGTACAGGGCCACTTGCGTGTTGAACTCTTGGACAAGCTGGAAAAGAATTGAATTTCTTTCACGAACGTTTCCTATTTGGGTGTATACGAACATGGGTTTTCAGTGACCCCCCAGACAACTCCACAAGTCTCCAGCTAAGGAGCCTACAGATTGCTTAAAGATCAAGGCACAAAGATGGTAAGTTTCTCTTTGTCCAAGGCAAGTGTTTTTTTCATCGGGGAGTCCTGTCCTGGAAGCTGTATTTCCATACCTGCTCCCCCCGCCCGCTCCACCCCCCTCCCTCAGACTCAGTTTCTGAAGAGCAAGAGCATATGCCACTCCCAGGTCACTAGAGCTTGATGTTGGGAACTCTCACATATATTGCTCCCCTTTACTATAGCTAAGATAAGGTTTTTAAGTTGCGTGGGGGGAGAAAGGCCAAAGATAGGTTGCGATAGGGAAACCGTTCACCTGCTGTCAGACCACTGAACCAGAGACTCTGGCTCAGGAGCCTGATGGGAAGACCGGCCACAGCCTCTGCGCTGGAACCTTCGTCCCCTCTGCAGCGCCCCGTGTGCTCTGTTTGGGTTTATTTGCTGCTGTCTCCCCACAAAGCAGCACCCCCACCTTCCCATCCCCTCCCTCCCTGGTGAGCAAGCCACTTCACCGTGTCTTTCGCATCCACAGTTCTCTAAGGGGGTAGAGGCATGACTTATAGCTGCCGACCCTAAGACCCTTGCCGTGGCACTTTTTTGCGGGGACATTACGACCCGGGTGTCACCCCGAATCTGGGGACTGCAGATTTAAAAATAGTGCATGTGCACGTGATCGGCATGGAGGAGCTGAGGGTGGGGGAGTGGCTGGCAGTCAAGCAAACGATTAACATACAAGACTCCCCCACCTCCTCTCCAAAAAAAAAAAAAAAAAAAAAAAATGCAGTTTTCACCTACCATCTTGCAGTCGTCCAGGGCTCGTTGGGTTTTGTGGGCGCTCTCGGAGTTGCTGCCCCTGCGCTCCCAATCCCCGCTCTGCAGCGGGGGCTTGCTGATCTGGAAGATCGAGGAGCGGGTGGACCGGCTGGGGCGCTTTTTGCGCCCATTCGGTGCAGAACTCATGCATACACATCCACCAAGCCGAAGCCGCTGGTGCAGTGCGCCCCGGCGCGGGCGGCCCGGTCGTTGCCCTGCGCGCCGCCAAGCAGCCGGAGCCGGGAATCGAGGCGCGGCGCTCACAGGGTTGGGGCTGGCTGCGCGGGTGGGTAACCTTCAGCTTGAAGGAGAGCCGGGGAAGCGCTGGCTGTGCCGTGCAGCATCGCTTCCACTGAGCAGCGAGGAAGGGGCTCGGTCAAGTTCTGCTCAGCAGCATTGCCGGCCCTGTCCCGGGAGCTGGGCGCTGGCGCGGGCTCGCACTACCTTCCGCTCGGCATGGGTTGCAACGCTGGGCGAGAAGGAACGCGCCGCCAGGCGGTTCTGAGTTTCCATTCAGATGGGGGAGCAGCTTTCAAAGCCTGCGCTGTAAGGTGGGGGTGGGGGGGTATGAGTGTCGCTCTTGCTTCAGTGTCTTCCCGCAGCGGCGCTCCGTCGTCTTTCCCCTCCCTCCCCCGTCGCCAGGCCTAGAAGGGCTGGCAGTCCCCGAAGCAGGCAATCGGCTCTAATAGGCTGCCTTGATCCCCCGTCTCTACGGGCTCATCTGTTTGAGGATCCCAAATGAATCCGTGGCGGGACTGGCAGACGCAGGGAATCGGTCCGCCTGACGTTGTGCGCTGCCCCGCACATTGATAGGACGGGAATACTAATGTGATCCGTCCAGAGAACCCCCCCTTCTCCCTCCACAGTTTATGCACTTACCCAATCAAATCCCCGGGAACGTCAGTTGCAATATTACTTCATCTGCGCTATTCTTAGAAACGAAAAGTGTCATCAGAGTGGAGCACATTGCCACATGCTGGGACCCAAACATGGATTTCAAATCAACCTGTGTGCATTGAAGGCCCTTACCATCTGAGACCATCTGGGGGCCACAGACAACCAAATCCCAAACCTAGGAGCAAGCCAGGTTTTTGATTCAAAAGGAAAATCTCTTGATGACCTAAAAGGAAAGCTTTGTTTGCCTGAGTGTGTTGGTGTAGTTGTGTTTTGGTTTTGGGTTTTTTGTCTTTGTTGGGCATGCAGGGAGGGGGCTAGCAGTGGGTAGGGCAGAATGCACAGATGGCTTCAGTCAGATTGGTCCTCCTCCCATTTTCACCAGTAAAGTTCTTGGTCTTGTGTTCCAGAGTGTCCAGACCCGCCCTGACTGTTTCCCCTTAGAGACCCAACAAGTAAGAGTCACCAGGCCTCCCTTGGACATTCAGAATGCCCAGTTCTCCTTCATGGGACATCGGTGGGTGGTCCAGGAAAGTGGAGGGGATGCCTGCGTGAAGGAGGATGGGAGTGAGTTGCTGGGCCATTTAAGTCCATTTTTACCAGTGACATCCCAAGATTCTTGTGGAAGAAGAGAGGTGGAGTTGGTATTCTGCTCTAATGTTTGTTCTCATGAATGATTTATTTGGAGGGGACAGATAAAGAGGTCTACCACAGGGGAACTAATTATGTGTCCAAAAGCCTCATGAAGAACAAATCGGATGTTCCAGGTCACTCTTTTAAGGTGACATCGAGAGTACACACACAGGGAATAGAAATAGGAAGACTAACACCTTAAGGGGGGTGTCTCTAGGATTTTCTTTTCTTTGTTTCTTTTTCTTTTTTTTCTTTTTTTTTTTAAACAAGACAGGAGTGGGATAAGAAAGATGCTTGGTATTTGTCCCAGGTTTCTATTGCAGAGCTCCTAAAACCCTTGGAATTTCCTGAGTGATAAGGGTGATAGGAGCCTTTTGTCACCAGGAAAGACTAAGAATTGGTTAGAGGTTTGGAACTCTCAGTCCCACCTCCAACTTCTCTGAAGAGAAGGACTAGAGATTGATGTAATCATGAATAGCCAGTAACTTTATCAATCATATCTACATCATGAAACTTCCATAAAAACCACTGCACAGTGGGATTCGGGGAGCTTCTGGGTTGTTGAAGGTGTGGAGGGGCTGGGAAGTGGCAAGCTCCTCAGCCCCCCTCCCCATACCTTGCCCTGGGCATCTCTTCCTTCATAGCATTCTTTGTAGTAAACTGGTAACTAAAGCCCTTTCCCAAGTTCTTTGAGTCATCCTGACAAATTATGCAGTCTCAGGGGGATTTGTGGGAACCCCTGAATTGGTGTCAGGTGCGACCAGAGTGTGGGTAATCCGGGGACTTGGTACTTGTGACTGGTCTCTGAAGTGTGGGCAGTCTTGTGGGACAGAGCCCTTAAACCGTGGAGTGTGATGCTAACTCCAGGCGGTTAGTGGCAGGATGGAGATGAATTGTAGAGCACCCAGTTGGTTCTGGAGCGTTGAAGAAGTAGTGCTGAAGGAGACACTGGGGAGGAAAAAAACCCTAACAGGTGGACATCTGAATGGATACTCAGTTTTTGCCTAGTATTATTTGCCTAGTATTTTACAAAAGACCGAGAATCCGTTTTCCCTAAGAGTGGGAAGAAGGAGGCATTAGCCCCCATGTTGACCTTGATGTGCTCCCCTCCCTCCAGATGCTGGATGACTTGGAGACCAGGGTGGGGAGCTCTTCTGTTGGCAGTCTCCCCAAACGTTGAAAGATAAAAGAAGATAACTCTTGCCGAAGTCTCCGACTATTCCTCTTTCCTCAGTCTCAGTTTTGTCTGAGTGCAGGGAGAAGTTGAGGAACACATCAGGTGATTGAGTGAGATTTGCTAGCATTTGGTGAGTGATGAGGATGCTGACGAAGAAGATACAGGCAGCCTAAGGGGCCTTAAGGAAGAATGGATAATACTCATTTGTAAACTGTTGAAGTCCCAGTGATATAACCCCTTTCATAACAAGTAACTAACCCTCCCCCCGCCCCCCAAAGTTAAAGTCTGTTTTAACCCCAGGTTGGTAGTGCTTTGGAGAATTAAAGGAAAAGAGATTTCGTTTTACATGGATGTGGTCAGAGGATAACGGTGGTCAGTCTTCTGGAAATCTTTTGCCACTACTCTTATTTCATCCCTTTCCCTGCAGGGCAATAGTGGCTCCCACCAGATTTGAGCGTCTCAGTAGTAGGCTTCTACTCCAACTACAGCCATCTGGTTTCGACTCCCCCCTTCTTCTGCCTAGAGACAGTTTCAACAAATTAAAAGAAAAAAGGCAACATAATTGTGCTGCCCGGTTTCTAGCCATATTTCTTGAAGGAGGTGGGGGGAGGGAAAAAAATGGGTTCAAACTCAATGCCACATCCGAAGGACTATAGGTTCGGAAACCAGCTGGGGGACTAAGCGGAAATTGTCATTTGTAGGTGCCCCTTGGCCTTCCCTGATACACAGCCCAAGCCATTTTGCTGAGAAGGAAGAGAAGTCGCATCAGTGCCAGAGCTGTCTCTCCCAGGGACAAATGCTGTAATCAGAATAGCAGCAGGCAGGCTTAGTTCCCTCACCTTCCCCCACACTCAGAACAGCATGAATTTACATTCCTGGGGCTGTCTGACTGCCAAATAGAAGGGTAAAGTGCAGTTGGAAATCCCAGTAACAAGGGCACATTTTCTGGTTGTCCAGACCTGATTTTGGCACAGCCCTAATCATGGGTCCTCTGCGGGTTTATTTGCTTTGACCCCATCTCCTATCCTAGATTCACGCCAATGTAAGATCCACCTTACATTCCATATTCTCTGGTAATTTCAGAGAATTCATTTCGATTTGCAATTTTTAAAAATAAATGTAAGTTTAGAGTGAATATGAGTGTCTGTTAAGTTTCTTCAAGTTGGTGCTGTAAGGAGCCACAGTGAGACCCCCCCACCTTTCAGATGGGTTTGGTTTCTCATGATCAGAGATACCGGGAGGCAGGTTTCATCTGGGAGGGAAGTTCAAGGTGAGGCAAAAATGAAAAAGGGCCCTATTTGTGTTGGTCTGTGACCCAGGCAAAGAAATATTCATACAGATGCTGAACTCTGAGAAGTTGGGGAGATTTGAAGGGAATGATCAGGTTATTTTCTGTTAGTGTCAAAAGAGATTGAGTTATTGAGAAGAACTTAGAGAATAAACTACCTACTAAATGGTTTATTTCCACTAAAAGCAGAAGGAAGTACAGTATACTGGGAATACATACTTACTAGTTTCAAAAATACGTTTGAGTATTTTTACGAGTTGTACTTCCACGTTCTGTTGCTTCTAAAGCTTATATAATTTGGATGCCCCCTTTTAAAGAAAAAGAATCCTGCCATGTTGTTTTGTATGTGAAATAAAGCGTATTTTGCGTTGGTTACTGTACCATCGTGTAGATGACAAATCTCTATGGGATCTGTGCTTGGATCGGAGTGCAAAGAACTCACTTGTAAGAAAAAAAGTAAATAAAAAGAATTGAACAATGTAAATACAAAATTAGATACATGGTTTTGGAAAAGCCTGTGCAGGTGAGGTTCGCTGAAGTGAGTCTTCATTACCTTCCCGGTAAATTGACACATTTCGTGTCTATTTGGTGCACAGTGGGCATCTGATGGGCCTCTTCTGTTTTTATTTCCCCTTTTCTGACAATAGCACCTTAAGTTTTCTTTGAGGAATCAGCTTCACCTCATTTCTTATGACATGGCTCATGAATGGGCACATGGCTCGAACGTGGTCAAAAAGAGTGGTCTATACTAGTGGCCACAGTGATTGGATAATAGTGGGCAGGAGACTGAAGCTGAGCCAATGAACTTGAGGCCTTGGGGACTCTGGAACTCTTAGGCTGAAACATATGAAATTACCATCAGTCAACCATTTTTGGTAATTTCATATTTCGACCTCATTGTTTCTTTCTGTTGGGTTTCTAGAGTGATGAGATGAAAGCCTGGAGTTTCTGGTGGCAGCCTTTGTCACTTGTGGTCAACAGACTGCCTGAGAGCCAACTCAGAAGAAAACAAAATGGAGAGATGGAGAAAGTCTTTTTTTTTTTCCCCGAGGGATAATTGACATATAACATTGTATCAGGTTCAGGAGTACAACTTACTGATTCCATATTTGTATGAACACTTGACCCTTGAACAAAATGAGTTTGAACTTCATGGGTCCGCTTACACATGGATTTTTTTGGTAAATGCAATATAGTACTAGAGATGTATTTTCTCAAGATTTTCTTAATATTTTCTTTTCTCTAGCTTTATAAGAATACAGTAAATAATACAACTTACAAAATATGTATTAAATGACTACCATGTTATCAGTAAGGTTTCTGGTCGACAGTAGGCTATTAGTAGTAGTTCTGGGGAGGTCAGAAGTTACACGTGGCTGTTCGACTACGTGAGGACAGGCACCCCTAATCCCCGAGTTGTTCAAGGGTCAAGTGTATTACAAAATGATCACCACAGTTAAGAGTTGATATCATCAGCATATGTAGTTGCAGGACTATTTTTCTTGTGCTGAGAACTTTTGAGATTTCCTTCCATTAACTTTCACACATGCAGTGTGATTTTAACTCTATTTGCCATGCTGGACATAATGTCACCATAACTTATTTATGTTATAACTGGAATTTGGCACCTTTTGACTACCATCACCCATTTGGCCCACTCCCACCCCATGCCTCTTGCAACCACCAATCTGTTCTCTGTATCTTTGAGCTTGATTTTTTCTTTACCTCTTTTTGGATTCCACACGTCAGATCACACATTTATCTTTCTGTCTCACTTCCTTTAGCATAATGCCCTTTTGGTTCCATCCATGTTGTGGCAAGTGGCAAGATTTCCTTTTTTATGGCTAAATATTATTCCATGGTTATGTGTGTGTGTGTGTGTGTGTGTGTGTGTGTGTGACATTTTCTTTATTCATTCGTTTACGACAGATACTAAGGTTGTGTATCATGATATTGTGAAGAATGCTGTAGTGAATATGTGGGTGCATATATCTTTTTAATTTATTTTTAAATTTAATTTAAAAATTTTAAGTAGGCTCTACACCCAATGTAGAGCTTCAACTCAAAACCCTGAGGTCAAAAGTCACATGCTCTACTGACTGAGCCAGCCAGGCTCCCCAGTGCTTATAATGTTTTGAGTTATTATTTTCTTCAGGAAATGAAATTCCCTGGAAGGAAATTGCTGGATTATATAGGAGTTCTATTTTTAATTTTTTGAGGATTCTCCCCCACTGTTTTCCATGGTGGCCGTACCAATTTACATTCCTACCAATAGTGTCTGAGGGTTCACTTTTCTCCACATCCTTACCAACACTTGTTATTTCTTGTCTTTTGAAAAATATCCATTCTAACGGGTGTGAGGGGTTATCTGTTTGTGGTTTTAATTTGCATTTACCCTGATGATTACTGATGTTGAGCACCTTTTCATATACCTATTGGTCAATCTGTCTGTCTTCTTTGGAAAAATTTCTATTTAGATCCTCTGCCCAATTTTTAATACGATTTTTTTTTTTTTTGCTATTGAGTTGTAGGAGTTCTTTATATATATACTGGATAATAACCTCTTATCACATAGATGGTCAGCAAATATTTTCTCCCATTCGCTAGGTTACCTTTTCATTTCGTTGGTGGTTTCCTTTGCTGTGCAGAAGCTTTTTAGTTTGATGTAGTCCTACTTGTTTGTTTTCACTTTTGTTGCCTTCGCTTTTGGTGTCAAATCCAAAATATCATTGCTAAGACCAATGTCAAGGAGCTAGTCGTCTATGTTTTCTGTGAGGAGTTCTGTGGTTTTAGGTCTTCCATTAAAGTTTTCAATCCATTTTGAGTTCATGTTTAAGTATGGTGTAAGTTAGGGGTCTGGTTTCATTCTTTTGCATGAGGCTGTTCATTTTTCCTCACACCATTTATTGAAGAGACTGCCCTGTCCCCATTGTATATTCTTGGCTCCTTTGTTGTAAATAAATTGTTCATATATGCGTGTGCTAACTTCTGGGTTCTCTACTGATCTGGGTTCCTTGGATCTGTGAGCCTATTTTTATGCCAATGCCATACTGTTTTGATTATGATATCTGTGTAATATAGTTTGAAATCAGGGTGTGTGATGCTTCCAGCTTTCTTCTTCTTTTCCCAGATTGCTTGGGTTATTGGGAGTCTCTTTGTTCTATTTCTGTGAAAAATGCCATTGGAATTTTGATAGAGATTGCACTGAATCTGTAGATCGCTTTGGGGAGTATGGACATTATCACGGTATTAATTCTTCTAATCTATGAGCACAGTATCTTTCCATTTATTTGTGTCTTCAATTTCTTTAATTTCTTAAAGTTGTCAGTGTTCAGGTCTTTCACCACCTCAGTTAAATTTATTCCTAGGTATTTTATTCTTTTGGATGTCATTGTAGAAAGACCGATTTTTAATATTACTTGAGCGTGTGGATCTAACTTGGCCTTAAGTTAATTTACACCTATAATTTCAGTTAGGTGAACCAAGTCCCTTTTAAACTAAGTTGGTTTGATCGGAGTTACCACAGTATGCAACCAAAAGAGTTCTGATTAATATAATCCGTAAAAGGTAATTGTGCTCAAGTATATGATGCGTCAAATTATGCTGTCATCGTAGTTACTCACTGTGAACAAGGCACCATGTTGACTGTGGACAATACAATAAAATCAAAGATAACGGTTCTTCCCTCTCAGGTACTTAAACTGAGGAGAGGAACACATGCACGCATGAAATAATGAAGCGCAGTAAAATCCGTACTCGTGTTATTTTCGGATGTGAGTGCTGCAGGAATTTAGAGATGGGATCAACCTCTGTAGGCTGAAGTTGCTAGAACAGACTACAGCAGAGAGAGATGCAGCCTGATGGAGGTATGTGTAGGATCTGGATAGAGGGAGGAGTGGGGAGAGCTGTCCAGGAGTTGGCTAATAGCAGCAGCAAAGGCACAAGAGGGGAGTGCATGAAAAGCCTGAGCTGAATTGAAGAAAAGGAAGACGGGCTAGCGTGAAAGTGATAGGGTTCCGGTCACGGAGGCAGGATCAATGGCTCCAGTCCTTTGGTTCAAGAAAGGAAGGAGGATAGTAGGTGGGAAGCAGAGAAAATGATTTTCTCTGAATGACAATGATGTGCATGGCTTTAGGCCACTTTGAGAAGAAGAAACACTAAGGAACTACTCTGAGGTCTCCCACTGACGTTGTAGACTTTCGAAGGAGTGGACTTGGAGGCTGTCTTCCAGTGATCTGAGGAAGCAAAGATTCAGGTTATGGGCAGAGAGGGAGTTCCTGGTGGGTAAGTGTGACAGGGTTCACATTCCTAAGAACTCGTAGAGCAAAACAGAGGAGTTTGATCCTGACAGTGTGTTGGGATAGACTGTGGGCAAAAGAGAATTACTGCTGTTTCTTGATTAAGTGAATTGATAAGAGGCAAGTGATACTTTAAGAAAATTATTTGGTAGTGGTAGGTAGGATGCATTGTAATGAAGAGAGAGTGAAACCATTTGTTCGGCTGTTAGAATAATCCAGGTGGATCAGGAATCTGACGGTGTCACTAAGAACTGAGGAGAAATCTAAGATGTTTTTAGGATGAGAGCTTTACCTCATAACAGAACTGACTAGAAAACAGTGTGAACTAGCTAAGGTAAAAAGCAACAGGTATTTCAGTCTCCCACAGAAAGAACACACTCATTGGCAGTTACCCCTGCAAGGTGCATCCAGCTTTCAGTCTGTTGAGCTGTTTCTGCCTTCCGTGTGTACAGGACATTACCCTCTGGCCAAAGTTGAGCCTGCCTTGTCTATGGATTTTTCTGGAACCACCTTTCCGTCAACAAGACCTCTTTTTTTTTTTTTTTAAAGATTTTATTTATTTATTTGACAGAGATAGAGACAGCCAGCGAGAGAGGGAACACAAGCAGGGGGAGTGGGAGAGGAAGAAGCAGGCTCCCAGTGGAGGAGCCTGATGTGGGGCTCGATCCCATAATGCCGGGATCACGCCCTGAGCCGAAGGCAGACGCTTAAGCGCTGTGCCACCCAGGCGCCCCTACGAGACCTCTTTTTGGCCAACCATGGCTCTGGTCTAAACCTGACGTGCTCCAGGTCATATCGACATACGATTCAGCCACTGTTCTCCTGGCCCCACCAGCCTGTCTGCAGTGGCCACTCCTTCCGACACAACGTGGTTCCTTTGAGGACACTTCAGGGCCTGCCAAGTGCGCCGAAGCCCATGTAAGAGGAGCGCTGCAGCGGACAGGCTGTTTCTGCAGAGCCAGTTACTTCACTTGCTCTCTCTCCCTCACTCTCTCTTCCCTTTTCATTTCCCTCTGTCCTCGTCTCTCCAATAATTACATAATTAACAGAAACATAACTTTTTCTTATTGCAAAAAAAGATAGTGCGGAAAAGGATAAAGTCCCCTTCAAGTGCCATCCTAGCCTCAGTCCTATCCCGTTTCCCCCAGAAACAGTCCTTCCTAGCGGTCTGCTGTGTGGATCTTCTGTTACACAGCTGTGTACTTCACATGTCCCTGAAAAGAAGGTAATCTTTTACTGTTGTTTATATATGTGTATATTTTCATAGAAACGATACATTGTATGTGTGAATCTGAGAACTTTCTCCTTTGCTCAGCAGCATGTCTTTGGAGAAGGTTCTGTATCAGTACATATCTATGTCAGTCTTGTCCTGACACATCCTGTCCCAGAGTGATACATCACAGTTTACTAAACCGTTCCCTAGTTGGCACATTTAGATTATTTGCAATATTTTAATATTAATGTTGCAAGGCAATTCTTAAGTATGCCCTTTTCTTCATATGACAGCATATATTTCATAAGAATATATAAAGAAGTGAAATTGCTGGGTCATAGAGTATGTGAATTTACATTTATAAGAGGCACTCTGAAATTCGTATCCTGAGTAGCTGTATCAAATTACATGCCTGCTGGCTTCTTACGAAAGTACCTTTTTCCCCACATACCAGTTTGCTATCATTGAACTTTTAAATTTGTGCCAATTTGACTTTCTATATTGATCACATATTCTTACCTCTCAGCCTTCTGATTTCTCTTCTAAGGTTCTACTTACTTAGTCCCTCTTAGCGAAGAATCTTTGTAGACTGTTTGAATTGGTAGTGATCCCCTAGACAGACAGACAGACAGACACACACACACACACACACACACACACACACACACACACACACACACACACCCCTGCCTTCCCACTCATTACGCTTCCAGGACTCCTGCTCACGTGAGTAGCCCTGAATGGGTGCAGCCCATCTCTGAAAGAGTGGGCTTCCAGATGGCTTACTGTTAGGGAAAACAGGCAGGGCAGGGATGAGAGAAAAGAGTAAAAGATGAATTCAGATTTCCTAGTCTTAGAAATTAGAAAATGGACCTTTTCCTTATAGAAACTCAGCAATTGAAGATGTTAGACTTGGTAACAGGTTAGGGCTGGAATTTAGAAGTCAGAAGCAAAAAGTGGTCAATGAAGCCTGGAAAATGGCTGTGTTTCCAGGAAGGAGTAAGTGTAGAAAGGAGAGCAGGCAGAGGGATGACATCCCGAGGCATGTCAGCAGATAAGAGGTGGGATGAGGTGCATAGCCAGCAGAGGGATGGGGAAGGGACTGCAAGAAAAATGGAAGAATCACTCAGTGCAGTGTCCCTTTCAAGGCAGAGTCCCTTTCAAGGAGTGAGCTGTAAGTTGTCCTAGAGATACTAAGGAAGAAAGGGACATAGGAAAATACCTTTTGGCAAGGAGAGGTCATTGTGGAAAGTTGTGTTTATCTAATAAATGGAAGGAACAAAATCCAAATTGTAAGTGAGCAATTAGGGTAAGGAGGCAGGGACAGTATGAGGAGAAGGACAGAGATAGGACAGTTGATAGAGAATTGTAGCCCATTTTTGAAAAAGAAGGGAAGAACAGTGGATAAGCAAAAGTTACATGTTGTTTTAATAAAAACATATAATTATAGAAAAGCATCAGAGAAGAGAAGAAAGAATGTGGTCCAATATGCAAATGAATGGAAATCTACTGATGTTTTTGGAAATGAGAAGAGCGCGGACAATATTTCCAAGAGTTCTTAATTGGAATTCAGTGTTGTTGATCTCTGTTCAATACTGAAAATAAAACCCAGATTTAAAGTATCTATGTCTTAGATAATGCTAATAAAATAATAGATCGAATCAATAAAGGGCCACAAAATAACACCATATGCTGGCTTCAGGGATTCAGGCATTTGAACTCTTGGATTTGCAATCTGATGACTGCAGTTCGGAAGCATCGGAGGGTGGTGAATGACATTCCTCTCCCATGAGAGAGGCCAGCTGAGAACCAGGCTTGTGTTTCTACTCCAAGGTTGGTTCTGGGAGAAGATTTCAGAGTATCTCTCAATAACTTCCTCTAGACCCAGGAAAATTTGCGGTCGGGGACATCATTCTTTATGTATGTTCTGAATTTCTCCCTGAAGCAATTTGATTCCATTTTCTTAGTGAATATAGGAAATAAAGAGCATTTGTGGCCAGATGAGGTGAGATGGAGGAGTTAAAATCTGAACTGTCTTTTGAAAGTGACGGTGTGGCGAAGTCTTTTAAAGTCCGACAGACATAGGGGCAGAATTGAGGCTGGGAGAGTGTCTCTTACCTCCTAGGCATGGAGGATTTGGGGTTTTTCCTCCACGAGGGAATCGGGGAGTGAGAGGGCCCATTCCAGACAGTGCGGGATGGAGGTTTCAGCGTCAGCCTAGGATGGATTCCAGCCCCTCCCGTCTGGCTCATTCTGTCCTCTCTCCATTTCTCTGGAAGTTGGAAGGACTTATCTGATGGCTCTGCTCTGGCAGCCTGGCAGAAGGACAGTGTGTCTGACTTCCAGTTTGGCAGGAAAGGCAGCTGCAGTACCTGTGGCTTTTTCAAAACTGCCAGCGCCCAGTCCGTCACCAGCTCTCCGAGTCGTTGCACAACGGTGGGTACAATGAGGCCACTGTTGACTTTACAGTCATACATCCTTAAAGAAGGCTAGCAAGTCACCTTTCAGGTATTTTCCTTTCAGACAAAAGTAATTCCGTTGCTTCACCTTTCCCTCCCAGAGTCACGCGTTCATTTTTGTTATTTCCAAATAATCGAAACTAACTCTGTAATAAGGTCTCTAATAACCTGATTAAAGTAAAAGCAGCTTTATTAGACCTTTGCAGGATGTCCCACAAACATGCTGAGGCTCTAACTACTACTTTTAAAATTACTGCTTTAATAATCTATGTTGACTTTATGATCTGAATGACAGATATAAGAGAATTCTCACCTTACATGACAATATTAGTTAAGAACCGAGGCATACCAATAGGCTTTTACATCAGGCCTAAGAAGAGAGAAAAAAAATAAGACAAAAAAGGTAGATTTATTCAGAAATTTCAGAAGAAGAGGGCTTAATTTTATTGTCAGTGTTTTTCGGTGCATTAAATTGAGATACTAGCTCCCACCTTTTTATAAATAAAATTGTTCTTTTTACTCTGTAGTCATAATTGCAATGCAAATTATTGAAATTCTTAGGCGAGGAGACTGGGAAGTCCTGTACATCAGGAGGAAGTATCTAAATCTGGCAGAGTCCAGGGATATATTGAGGAATAAGAAACCAGTGTTGAGTCATTGATAGATAATTCTTCATTACAGCATTAAAGACAACAGATCATTTCAGTTTTATATAATAAGCTCAGATCATCATCAAGAAAACTTTATCGAGTGTCTGGTGTGTGCAGGACCCTCGGCTATGCAGTCGGGAGTCTAAGAAATGAGGTGACACCGTGTCCACCCTCAGAGCCATCCAAACAGATACCAGTCTGAGATGGCAAGTGCTAAATGTCATAACTCATGCCTGACTGAGGCCTTCTGGAAAGTTAGTAGTATGGGCATCTAAGGAAGGGGAAGAAGAGAGTCTGGACAGGACTGAAACAAGGAGAACCGATCCTTGGTGGGGAACTAACTGTCCATTGTGTTGTTTGCAAAGGGAAAGGACAAAATTGGTGTGATTCGTGTGAGCACACACACATTCATGGAGATTTCATTTAGTGGGGATTTTGTTGTTGTTCAAAAGCACGACTCCTGTACCTACTGCGTGCTAGTTGCTGGGGATCCAGAGACATGAGGTAAGGCCCTGCTGAAGAGGAACTGAGAGTAACGGAAGTAGAAATGGTGATCGATCTATAGGGTGGCAGTGTCACCTGTGAGAGTAGCCCATTGGGAGTGCATCTCCAGAAGACGGGGTAGTAGGAAGGCAGGCTGGCAAGAGCTCAAAAAGATGTCAGGGTCACACAGAAGGGGCTGCAATACAGAACTGAAACCCGTTTTCCAGAAGGAATTGGAGAGGTGAAGAAAAATTTAAAACAGAAGTGTGGTGCTACAGACCATGCCGACACTCCTGGGGACAAAGTTTGCAGTTCAGTGACCACATTGGTATATAAACTCACCCACACCAGGCCTCTGGCCTTTGCCAGCAAGACTGACTTTAGATCTGAAGATTGTGGTGCACGACCTGTCTTCGGAGTGTCTGGGGAGCTGGGCGAAGGGCTGAGTCGGCTTGGGACACACAGAGTGACTTACCTGACTTTAGAAAGGTGGCCTCACATATTGTCATTAAACGAGTAGTGGGCCGGATTGCCCATAGAGGAAGGAGCCAGCACATTGCTTCAGTTGGAAAGAAAGGTTTCAGGAAGAAATGATATTGGAGGTCGGTCTTAAAAGAGAACTGAGGTGAGGAGAAAACAATGATGAAAGCTTTCACGGCAGGGGACTCAATATGAACAAAAGCATAAGAAGAAAGTTCTGATGTCCATAGTATGTGTGGGGAATGAAAAGTACATCCGTTTGGCTGGATCAGAGGGTCTATGTAAGCAAATGCTAATCAAGTAGATTGGAAAAGTGGGTTGGAGCCAGATTATAGCAGATAATGAAATATCAGGCCAAGTGTTTTGGACTGTATCCTATAAACACTAGAGAAAATTGATTGTATTATTTTTTTTATTTTGGGAGTTGAAGTCCAGCAATATTTTGTGACTATTAATCTGGCATCAGTATATAGAATGGAGAAAGTAGAGGTTAGAATGAGAAAGACTAATGCCATAAGATAATGGAAGCTGGAATTCAAAAGCAGCGGTGGGGAAGGAATGGGCATTTGTGAGGGATGATACCTAGGGACACTCGGGAAGTCCTGCAGAGATGGAGAAGTGTGGTGTGGGGAATGTCTCCAGCGTTTTACATTTAGGAGGCCGAATCATGATGCCACCATTGCCTGAAATAGGAAAATGCAGAGGAGAAGCTACTTTGGTGGGGAAATAATTAGACTGCATCTAAATGTGTTAAGTTGTGGTGATAATAAGACTTCTTCGGGGAGAAGCCTTGCAGATCATTGTAAATGCCACATCTGAAATTCAGTGAGGAGATGAGGGCTCTGGATGGATGTCTGAGAATTCGCCTGGCAGAAGTGAAAGTTTAGGGCCTGAGAATAAATAATTCTCTGAGAGAAAGTGTAGGACAGTGATTGTCCACCCAGGCCATCTATCAAAGTCACTGGTACAGTGGCAGCTGTCCTTTTGGTCTGTCCCCCTCTTCTAACAGAACACCTTTTTGTGTTTTAGGAACTGCCTCTTTCCCTCTTTGCATGATTTGGTGATGGGGGGTATGCAGTTATGGGGTCCCACTTCTCCACCATAAAGGAGGGTCACAACTGAATCTGGACAATCACAACACCCATCTCCTAAATGCAGTGACTTGTCCAAAGGTAGGGACAAGACTCTCTATCCTTTTAGGATTTAGCCCAGAGATTAAGGTAAAGAGGGCCTAAGTCTTTTCTCTGTAATCACTCACTGTGTAGATAATGGAAGCCAGAAGCTTCCTGCAGTCCTCTTTACTACCGCATAAAGAAAACCTACCTGATAGTGCAGTCACCCCAGACGGAGGCAGAGACAGAGGCGTAATGACATCATTTGAATCCTTAGAACCAGACATTGCTGAATATAGTTTTACCTCACGTCTGCAATACAGCACCTCACTCAGAGGCCCCCGTACCACATGCTGAGTGGGAGCGAGTCCTGGCAAAGGCTACCTAACAGGAGTTGGCTAAGTCATCTTGTTTATTTGGCTGTTTAGGTCTTTGTGATGACAGAATGGTTCTGTATCTTGATTACCGTAGTAGTTACGCAAAACTAGATGAAATGACCTAGATCTCTACACACATGTTGTACCAATGTCGGCTTCCTGGTTTTGATATTGTACTATGGTTATGTAAGATAGAATCACTGGGGGGAACTGAGTGAAGGTAATAGCTTTTAAACTGCCTACAAATCTGGAATTCTTCCTGCAGTATCTTTTCAACTTCCTATAAATCCATAATTATTCTAAGATAAAATTCATTAGAAATTGCTGTTTGTAAGACACACATTTAAATATAAAGATGCAGGAAGACAGAAAGTTAAAGAGAAAATACGTTCCGTGCAAGTAATGACCAAATTTAAGTTAATAGATGTATTAATATCAGAAAAATATACTTTAAAATAAGAGGCACTGGGATGCCTGGATGGCTCAGTTGGTTAAGTGTCTGACTCTTGATTTAGGCTCAGGTCATGATTTTAGGGTCCTGAGATCGAGCCCTGAGTCAAGCTCCCTGCTCAGTGGGGAAGTCTGCTTGAGATTCTCTCTCTCTCCTACTCTCTCTTCCCTTCCCCCCATCAATAAATAAATCTTAAAAAAATGAAATAAAATAAGAGGCGTTAGTGTGAGATAATTGCTTGGTGGTAGTAAAAACTTTAGGAGAATATCTGATAACATAACCTCAAAGCGTATGAAGCAAAGATTGACTTAATTAAAAGGAGAAATAGACAAACCCACAATCATAACGGCAGATTGTATCACACCTTTCTCAATAACTAGTAGATCAATCCATTTAAAAAAATCAGTAATAATGTAGATCTGCATAGCACAACAAATGGATATATGCCCAGGATTATTATTTCCTTTCAGAGGAGTTGAGAAACGTTAGAATAACATACACAGACATACGAAAAACTGCAGGACACGGAAGAAAGAAAAGGAAGTAGTTTTAGAGCAAGGAAAAGCCACAAGTGGTTCAGGAGCTTGAAATAAAAATCTAGGTGATGATTTATTATGTAAAGGGTATCAGAAAGTACTCACCATATGTCTCGCTTTGTGCATACCATAGCCACTCTGAAGAACAGTGATTACATGAAGAGGAAAACTTCTGGACACTGCCATCTGACCTTTATAAGACCATGGCAGTAAAAGAAAGCTGGCAAAGGATTAAGTACCAGCCAGTTGTGAATTCTTCACAGTCTTGGGGAGGAAGACAGTCTAAAAAAGGCAGAGAAAAGGTGAAGGCTGGCTGAGCCAGCACAGTGCTTTTAAATATTCCATTCACGTGGTAGGATGAAAGATGGTAAAAGTGTCCACATCTCTGTTTATCTTCTTAACTGGGTAGAGTGATCACTAGCGAGTGGAAGTGGTCAGTGAAATGTCCCTATGTCTGGTCAGTGGTAACAGCCTTTTTTTGAGGGTGGCATGAAATGTGTGTGTGTGTGTGTGTGTGTGTCTCTCTCTCTCTCTCTTTGGAGAAGAGCATTCAGTTTCTTCTCTCTAGAGGCCAACATTCCTATGCTTTAAAATTAAAAAAAAATTTTTTTTAAATCTTAACTAACAGGCTTGAAATTTGACCATTGGTTTATCACCGGTATGGTTTATTTCCTTTGAGAGAAAAAGTTCAAAGGAATATAAGAGAATTCTTTTCCATAGCTTTGTGTGGTTCCTTCCTCAGTTTTTGACACTCTTCCTTCCTATTAGGGTTGTCCTCCGAAATTTCTGAAATGATCTAAACTAATAAGTAATTTGAGGCTTCCTTAAACACTAGGCCAAGAATTCACCTCCAGTTGTATTTCCTATCTGAACTTACGGTCGGTAACATTGTCTCACTGAACTTCTAGAACAAGGAAATTGATGGAGGAAACAAAGGCAAAAGAAAAATATTAAATTTCCTTACAACTTACAGCCCACTGACAAATCCTTGAGACAGGCAGAGTGACCTTCCTCTAGGAACTCAACTGCCTCGATCTTGATACTTTGCTAAAGGCAAAAGGTAATCTTAGCTTAACATTATCCCTATTTCCAGGATCCTGTAAGTCTCCTTTAACATATAAAAATTCTTTTGGAAACTTCCTTTATCTCTATCCCCCAAGACACATGTTGGTAGTCATCCTCCAAGCATATGGCCCACTGATAGACATCTGAAGGGTCTCATGACTCAGTTTTTACTAAACAGTAATAAATGGCCTTTTCCTAACAAGGTCCTAGAAATCTTGCTTCTAAAATTCCATAGAGATTTATGCTCTCCGCAACCCCCCCAACTTGAAAGTATATATTCAGCCACTCCTCATGACCCCAGTGCAGCTTTTTCTGCCCATGGATCCTGTCCCTGTTCTTTAATAAAACCACCTTTCTGCACCGAAGATGTCTTAAGAATTCTTTCTTGACTGTTGACTCCAAACCCCAACGTTCCCACATCAGATATCATCAGATAATAATATAGTACAAATAATATAAAATTAGCAGTATAAATTACCTAAAGTTTAAAATTAGGAAATACAAATTCTTCTCCAATTGTCAGATTCCCCTGGGGAAACTTAAACTCCTCTTCTAAGTAAATTCCCTCTTCAGTTTTTACTCTGCCACTGAAATTTTAGCAGCTTTTTTAGTGCTCCCTAAGCGAATCTTAAATCTCTCATCTAAAGTATACAGTTCGAAAAAAACCCATTGCATTCCAGTAAAAATAAATAAGAGATCTACCCCAAAACATAAGCTTGTAAAATATTTCTAATATTAGACTAAAAATATCCTATAGGCTCAGAGGTAAAAATAAAAACCTTAATTACAAAGGAACAAAAATCGGGCTGACCTCATAATTCTTTTGCAATATTATGTATCAGAGGACAATGAATAAGGTCTGTAGTAATAATGGGGGAAGATTGTATTTTCCAAATTTTATACCCAGCTGGTTTTTACATCTGAGAGTGAAATAAAGATATTTTATTATATGTAATGACCTATTTTTCTTGGTAAAATTATTGATAGATAAAGAAGAAGCATTCAAGAGTGGGAAAGTATAAAAAAGCTAAATATGAAGAGTTGCTATTGATCTAGTTATATAACTAATCTTGAAAGAGGCAGTGTGTGGTGTCAATATAACACTATAGTAATAATCCAGACCTCAAGCCTCCCACTTTGTTAACCAAAGCTGAGAAATACACATGCCAAAAAAAAAAAAAAGGGGGTGGGGTGAGCAGTGAAACCAGCTCAAACAAAGCTGTTTGTAAGCAATTATAATACACCCTGATATTAATTTACTTTGAAGAAGAAGTTATATGGTGTAAATACAGTAGTACAATAATAATCCAGACCTCAAATCTCATACCTTGTTAGGAAAGACTGAGAATTAGAGGGGAGGGGGATGGGGGTTAAAATGTGCTTACCACAACAATGGCATACTTCATACCAGAAGAGAGGGGAGTTGTATTTAATCAGTGATATTGTTTAGAATTACTAGTGCAGGGCAATAATAAAAAGCAGACCAACTTTAAGTTGGTTTTGTTCTTGTTTTCAAATTCTCTAAGCCGTTTAAATGTCCTGAGTCCATTCAGCCTGCTCCCAGCAATGGTCTCAAACAGGGAGAAGTAAATATATTGTGTAGCAATTTTGTGTGATTTCTATTTTTAATAGAAATCAGTTTAATAATGCCTTTAAAGATGAGCCTTGATAGCACTTAAAAGAACTTCAAAAAAAAAATTGAGAAATTTAAAGTAAAAGAGAGGAGGGGAACCTTCTAGTAAATGGCTGTGGAGTGATGTAATTATGTGAACCACACTACAGGTGATAATTATAATAGCTGGATAAAATATTTTAAAATGCAGTAGATTAAGGGTACTGTGAGCATCTGAAATAGAAGCCAGAGGAAAGTTTTCTCTTGAAAAAACTGCAAGTGGAAGAGTTAAGAATTTCAAGGTTGTGATTTGGCGTGAGAGGGGTTTGGCCTTATTCCTAACCCCCACAGCTACAGAGTTAGAAGACCACAGATGTAAACCACTGCCTTACCAGCTCAGGGTGCCAGATCACACTTTATAATTGAAAAACTAGGTGGAAGTACGAGGAGAAATTCTGTAATAAAGAGTAAGACCAAAATCTGAGTATCAATTCTGCTAAATTCCTGGAGGACAGCCAAATTACCCATGTGTAGGGACCCCAGGGGAGACAGCAAAAAGGAGTCTTGAAAGAGCTTAAAAAAGTACCCACGAATTTACGGCCAGCTTTTTTTGTTTGTTCGTTTGTTTTTAAAGCAAGTACATTTTCCAATTGTGTGCGGTTTGGGTAAGAGAAAGCTGAAAGTCTAAGAATACAACCAACTGGAAGACAGAGCCTGAGGTTGGCAGATTATTTTGAAGTTGGTTGGAGGGTGGGTTGGCTAGAAGCAAGGAAACTTTAGGGTGATCTCTCAGAAGTGTAATGTCTGTCCAAATCCTTGGATGATGGTGAAATAACTTCCAGAACTTCCAAAAACATTGAGGCACAGGGTGCGCTGACCAGCAATTACTGCAAACTGTAGGATTAGAACGGATGTATCCGCAGTAGCAGGAAAGACTAAGTTTCCAGTTTCAATCCAGGCAAGTGAACTACCCGGTAGAACAAAAAGGCAACAATCTGCAGACGAACACAACACAGTTCCCTACAACATCGTTATATAATGTCTAGTTTCCAACCAAATATTACTAGACATGCAAAGAAACAGGAAGGTGTGACTCATACTCAGAAAAATGGGATTCAGTAGAAAATGACTTCAAATGGGTCCAGATGTTGACTTAGCAGATCAAGACTTCAAAGCGACTATTATAAATATATTCATAGAATTAAAGGAAAATGTGTTCAATGAACTAAAAATAAATGTTCTTGTTTGTCAAAATTTTTTGGCAGTTTAGATCCTTTCCTGTTCCGTATAAATTTCAGAATCAGCTTGTCAGTTTCTGCAAAAGAGCCTGCAGGGATTTTGATTCAGTGTATACTGAATCTATAGATCAGTTTGGAGAGAAACGACATTTTAATAATATTGAGTCTTCAAATCTATGAACCTGAAATGTCCCTCTCCACTTACTTTGATCTTCTCTAATTTTCCTCCGTGTTTTGTAAATTTCGATGTACAAGTCTTCCATTTTTTTGTTAAAAAAATTATTTCTGAGTATTTTATTCTTTTTTAAGTTTCCAATTTTTTAAAAAATTGTAGGTCTTTTTTTTTTTAGTTATTTTTAAATTATTTATTTATTTTTAAGTAAGTTCCATTTTCAATGTGGGGCTTGAACTCAAAACCCTGAGATCAAGAGTCACATGCTCTGTGGGCTGGTCTAGCCAGGTGCCCCAAAATACATGTTTATTTTGAGAATTTAAATAATTGTAAGTAATTTCTCCACCCAACAAGGAGCTTGAACTCACAACCCTGAGATCAAGAGTCAGATGCTCTATTGACTGAACCAGCCAGGCGCCCAGTTTTTTGTGTATCTAGTCGAAATATAGTTGACATACATTGGTTTCAGGTGTACAACATAGTGATTCAACAGTTATATACATTATAAAATTTCACCACAGTAAGTCTAGTTACTGTCCATCACTGTACAAAGTTATTACAATATTATTATATTTCCTATGCTCATGTTTTATTCCTGTGATTTAGCTGTTTTGTAATTGCAAGTTTACCTCATAATCTCCTTAAACTATTTCACCTGTCTCCCCGCCTCCTTGTCTCTGGCACCTACAAATGTGTTCTGTGTATATGAGTCTGGCTTTGTTGTTCTTTTTTTTTTTTTTTAAGATTCCACATATAAGTAAAATCATGTGGTATTTGTCTTTCTCTGTGTGACTTATTTCACTAGCCTAATAACCTCTAGGTCTACCAAGATTGTCACAAATGGCAAAATTTCATTCTTTTTTTGGCTGAGTAGCAGTCCATTGTCTATGTAATGCCACATCTTCTTTATCCATCATCTGCTGATGGACATTTAGGTTGTTTCCATACCTTGGCTCTTATAAATGATGCTACAATACATAGAGGTGCATGTATCTTCTCGAACTAGTGTTTTCATTTACCTTGGGCAAATACCCCAAAGTGACTTATTGGATTACATGATATTTTTATTTTAAAATTTTTGAGGAAACTCTACAGTGTTTTCCACAGTGGCCGCACCAATTTACGTTCCCACCAATAGTGCATGTGGGTTCCTTTTTCTCTACATTCTTGCCAACGCTTGTTGTTTCTTCTGTTGATTCTAGCCATTCTGACGGGTGTGAAGCCATATCTCATTGTGGTTTTGATTTGTGTTTCCTTGACGATCAGTAATGTTGAGCACCTTTTCATGTGTCTTTTGAGCATCTGTATTTTGTTTTTGGAAAAATGTGTATTCAGGTCATCTTCTCATTTTTAATTGGGTTATTTGGGGGGTTTTTTGTTTTTCTGGTTTTGAGATGTGTGAGTTCTTGAAATATTTTGGATATTAACCCCTTATGAGATAGATGATTTGCAAATATTTTCTCCCATTCAGTAGATTGCGTTTTCATTTTGTTGATAATTTCCTTTACTGTGCAAGAGCTTTATAGTTTGATGTAGTCCCAATTGTTTATTTTTGCTTTTGTTTCCCTTTCCTGAGGAGACATATCCAGAAAAGTACGGCTAATGTCCCAGAGATTACTGCTTATGTGTTCTTTTAGAAGTTTTATGGTTTCACATCTTACATTTGGGTCTTTAGCCCATTTTGAGTTTATTTTTGTGTAAGGAAGTGGTCCAATTTCATTGTTTTGCATGTAGCTGTTGAGTTTTCCAAGCACCATTTATGAAGAGACTATCTTTACCCTTATTGTATATTCTTGCCTACTTTGTCATAAATTAATTGATCATATAAGTGTGGATTGATTTCTGGTATCTCTAGTCTGTTCTATTGATCTATGTACATGTTTTTGTGCCAATACCATACTTTTTTGTTTACTATAGCTTTGTAATATAACTTAAAATATGAGATTTGTAGCTCCTGCTTTGTTCTTTTTTCTCAAGATGGCTTTGGCTCTTTAGGGTCTTTTGTGGTTCCATACAAATTTTAGGATTATTCTAGTTTTTTGAAAAATACTGTTGGTATTTTGATAGGGATTGCATTGAATCTGTAGATTGCTTTGGGTAGTATGGACATTTTAATTCTAATCAATGAGCATGGTGTATCTTTCCATTTGTGTGGTCTCCAATTTCTTTCAGCAGTGTCTTAAAGTTTTCTGAGTACAGGTCTTTCACCACCTTCGTTAAATTTATTTCTAGGTATTTTTTTCTTTTTGGTGCTATTGTAAATGGGATTATTTTCTTAATTTCCCTTTTTCCTAGTAATTATTAATGTATAAAAATCTGAAGGATTTCTATATATTGTTATTGTATCCAGCATCTTTACTGAATTCATTTATTAGTTTTAATAGTGGTGGAGTCTTTAGAGTTTTCTGTATATAGTGTCATGTCATCTGCATGTAGTGACAATTTTACTTCTTACAAATTTGGATTTTTTTTTCTTTTCCGATTGTTGTGGTTAGAATCTACAGTAATATGTTGGATACAAGTGGTGAGGGGGTCATCCTTGTCTTGTTCCTGATCTTAGAAGAAAAGCTGCCAGCTTTTCACCATTGAGTAGGGCTTTAGCTGTGATTTTTTCATATATAACATTTATTATGTTGAGGTATCTTCCCTATATATGAACTTTGTTGAGAGCTTTTATCATGAACAGAGGTTGAATTTTGTCAAATGCTTTTTTGCATCTATTGAGATGATCCTATGATTTTTATCCATATTGTTCATGTGGTATATCACGTTGATTGATTTGCAGATATTGAACTATCCTTGCATCCCCAAATGAATACTATTTATCTCGTTGAATGATCCTGTAAATATATTATTGCGTGTAGTTTGCTAATACTTTGTTGAGGATTTTTGCATCTATGTTCATCAGGTATATTGGTGTGTAATTTTTTTGGTAGTATCTTTGTGTGGGTTTAGTATCAGGGTGAAACTGGCCTTAAAGAATCTGGAAGCATTCTTTCCTCTTCTGTTTTTGGAATAGTTTGAGAGGGTAGGTATTAACTCTTCCTTAAATGTCCGATAAAATTCACCCATGAAGCTTTTTAGTCCTGGACTTTTATTTGTTGGAAAATTTTCATTACTCATTGAATTTCAATAGCAGGAATCAGTCTGTTCAGATTTTCTATTTCTTCCTGATTTGGGTTTGGAAAATGGTATGTTTCTAGGAATTTGTCCATTTCATCTAGGTTGCCCAATATGTTGGCATATAATTTTTCATACTAGTCTCTCATAATTCTTTGTTTTTCTGAGGTGTCCGTTGGAACTTCTCTTTGATTTGTGATTTTATTTGAGTCATCTCTTTTTTTTTTTTTAAAGATTTTATTTATTTATTCGACAGAGATAGAGACAGCCAGCGAGAGAGGGAACACAAGCAGGGGGAGTGGGAGAGGAAGAAGCAGGCTCATAGCGGAAGAGCCTGATGTGGGGCTCGAACCCAGAACGCCGGGATCACGCCCTGAGCCGAAGGCAGACGCTTAACCGCTGTGCCACCCAGGCGCCCTGAGTCATCTCTTTTTTGTTTGATGAATGTGGCTGAAGGTTTATCAGTTTATGTTTTCAAAGAACCACTTCTTCGTTTCATTGATCTTTTCTATTGTTTTTTTAGTCTCTGTCATTCTTGCTTTGATCTTTGCTGTTTGCTTCCTTTTACTAACTTTGGGCTTTATTTGTTCTTTTTTTATTTCCTTAGGTATAAATTTAGATTGTTTATTTGGGATTTTTGGTGTTGCTTGAGGTTTGTCTGTATAGCTTAACAGTTTCTTCTTAAAACTGATTTTCCTGTGTCCCAAACTTTTTGAACTCTTGTGTTTCCATTTTCATTTGTCATTAGGAATTTTAAAATTTTTTTTTTGATTTCTTCTTTGACCCATTCGTTGTTTAGTAGCATGTTGTTTAGGCTTCACATGTGTATTTTTTTTTCAGACTTTTTCTTGTAATTGATTTCTAGATTCATAACATTATAGTCAGAGAAGATGCTTGATATGATTTAAATCTTCTCAAATTTATTCAGACTTGTTTTGTGGCTTAACATGTGATCTATCCTGCAGAATGTTCTATGTGCACTTGAAAAGAATATTGTTTCTGCTATGTTTTAAGATTTTATTCATTTAAGTAATCTCTATACCTATTATGGGACTCAAACTCATGACCCTGAGATCAAGAGTAGATGCTTCTGAGCCAGCTAGGTGTCCCTGTTTTCTGCTATTTTTGAATGGAATTTTCTGTATATATCTGTTAGGGCCATATGGTCTAATATGCCCTCCTAAGCTACTGTTTCCTTGTTGATTTTCTGTCTGGATTATCTATCCATTGATGTAAGTGAGGTGTTAAAGTCCCCACTATTGTTGTATTACTGTCATTTTCTCTCTATGTCTGTTAGTATTTGCCTTATATGTTTAAGTGTTCCTATGTTGGATGCATAAATATTTACAATTGTTATAGTTTCTGATTGGATTGGCTTTTTTTTTTTTTAACTATTACGTCACACCCTTGTCTCTTGTTAGGGTTGTATTTATTTATTTATTTATTTATTTATTTATTTATTTATTTATATAAGATTTTATTTATTTGACAGAGACAGCAAGAGAGGGAACACAAGTAGGGGGAGGGGGAGAGGGAGAAACAGGCTTCCTGCTGAGCAGGGAGTCTGATGCGGGGCTTGATCCCAGGACCCTGGGATCATGACCTGAGCTAAAGGCAGACGCTTAATAACTGAGCCACCCAGTCACTCCTGTTAGGGTTGTTTTTAGAAATCTATTTTGTCTGATAGGAGTACTGCTGGCCTGACTTTTTTTTTTGGGGGGGGGACATTAATTTGTGTAGACTGTCTTTTCTGATTTTTTTTTTTTTCCACTTTGAGTCTCTATGTCTCTTTAGGTCTGAAATAAGTGTCTAGTAAGCAGCCTATAGGTGGGGTTTGTTTTCTATGCGTTCAGTCACTCTCTGTGTTTTGACTGGAGCATTTAATCCATTTACATTTGAAGTAATTATTGATAGGTATGTACTTACTCCCATTTTGGTAATTGTACTCTGGTTATTTTTGTCATTCTCTGTTCTTCTCTTGTTCACGTCCCTTGTGATTTCATGACTTTGTGTTACATTTGGATTCCTTTTTATTTTTTGTGTATCTGTCATAGGTTTTTGGTTTGTGGTTACCATGAAATTGATATATAACATTCTGTGTACATAGCAGTCTATATTAAGTTGATGGTCATTTAAGTACAAATATGTTCTACATTTTACTACCTCCTCCATGTTTTATATATATGATGTCATATTCTACATCTTTTCATTTGGCATATCCCTTGACTAATTTTCGTAGATAAAATTTACTTGATCACTTTTGTCTTTTAACCCTCCTAGCTTTATAAGTGATTGATCTACTACCTTTATTGTATGTTTGATTTTACCAGTGACGTTTTTTCCTTTTATATTTGTCTGAGTTATAGTTAGGACCTTTTCTTTTCTGCTTGAGGAGGTCCCTTTAACATTTCTTGTAAGGCCAGTGTTGTGGTGATGAACACCGTTGATTTTTGTTTGTCCAGGAAATTCTTTATATTTTCTTCAATTCTGAATAATAATCCTGCCAAGTTAAGTATTCTTGATTGGAAGTTTTCCCTTTGAGCACTTTGAATATATTATGCCACTTTCTTCTTGTCTGTCAAGTTTCTGCTGAAAAACCAGCCAAGACACTTGGGGGGTTTCCATTGTATGCAACTAGTTGCTGTTTTCCACATTCTCTCCTTACCTTTAATCTTTGACATTTTTATTATTATGTGAATTGTGGACTTCTTTGGGTTCATCTTGTTTGGGGTTTTCTGTGCTTCCTCACCATAGATGTTCTTTTCCTTCTCCAGGTTAGGGAAATTTTCAGCTATTATTCTTCAAATAAGTTTTTTGCCCTCTTTCTCCCTCTTTTCCTTGTGGGATCCCTAGAAATGAATGTTAGTACACTTGATGGTGTTGCAGAGGGGCCTTTATCCTCACTTTTTTAAATTCTTTTTTTTGTTTTTTCTCTTCAGCTTGGTTGGTTTAAACTACCATGTCATCCAGCTCTAAGATGTGTTCTTTTTCATTCTCTAATCTGCTTTTGATTCCCTTTAGTGTATTTTTTATATATGTTATTTTATCCTTCAGTTCTGACTAGTTCTTTTTTACATTTCCTATCTCTTTGTAGAAGTTTTCAGTGAGTTAATCCATTCTTTCAAGTCTGGTGACTATCGTTATGACCATTACTTTGAGCTCTTTATTAGATTGATTGCTTATCTGTGTTTTGCTTCTCTTTTTCTGTGGTTTTGTCTTGTTCTTTTATTCGAATTATATTCCTCTGTCTCATAGTTTTGTTTGACCATTTGTGTTAGTTAGTATCTATTAGGTAGATCAGCTGTGTCTCTTGGTCTTGAAAGTAGTGAGTGGCCGTATGATCTCTGGCTCAGTGACATTGTCCCCCTGCTCACCACAACCAGGTGCTCCACTGGTATACCCTTTGTGAGCTATATGCACCCTCCTGTTGTGGGTCAGCCACAACTGTTAAGGATGCCCACTTGGCAAGGTTGGCCATCAGCCTGGTTGTCTGTGAAGACCAGTGCAACGCTATGTGCTCACTGGTGGGCAGAGTTAGCTCCTGGCAGGGCTGAGTGAAAGGCCTGGCTGTAGCTAATGTGGAGGCACTGGTGGATGCCAAAGCCCGGGCAGGAATTTCTCTTGAAGGTGCTTGCTCTGGGTGGGGCTGCCAGCTGAATGTGTTGGGGTTGGAGCTTCTTTGGAGGGGTGCCTGATAGAGTGGCCATTTGGGTGGGGTGGGCTCAAAGGGGAATGCACGGTGGGGCAAGCAATGCCAGCAGGGTAGATGGAGAGTGTCAGAGCTGGTTCCACAAGCATCCAGCTAGTTAGGCTGAAGGAGAACAAGAAAATGGCACACATTAGCACTTCTCTTCCCAGGGAATGTTCCTATTAGATCCCTGGCCTTCTAGCACATGTCCTAAAATTAGTCAATACATTTTCTTCATGTATACCCTAGGTGCTTTTCAAACTGCTCCTTCTGTGCTGGGCCTCTGGCTAAGTGATATAGCATGCTGGCCCTTTAAGAGCAGAGACTCAGTTTCCTATGGCCCTTTTGTCCTCCTAGAATTAAGCCACACTGATTTTCAAAGCCGTATTTCATGGGAGCTTCTCTTCCCACTGCAGGTGCCCAGAGCCAACCCTACTCAGGCTTGATCCCCTTGCTTCTCAGGTTGTGCCTCCATACCTGTGGTATACCTCCTGCTTGTGGGTTGCTACTCTGCTGGGGGTTTGTTTCCCTACCTTGCCTCTTTCCTTCCTGTATTTCTCAGTGGGGTTTTTCTCTTTATGCCTTTAGCTGTGAAAGATCTGCCGTGCCCATCTCAGCTTGTTTTCCTAGTGAGTTGCATTACATGTAGTTGTTGCCTCTGTGGGTCCTTGAGAGCTCGGGCTCTTCCTACTCTACCAACTGCCACATTACTGTCAGAATTTTGTTATTTTTGATGCTATTATGAATGGAATTTATTTTTTATAGTTTGATCATTTGTAGTATATAGAAATAAGATTGATTTTTATAAGCTGATCTTGTGTCCTTTACTTTTGCTGACCTTTATGAGTTCATATAGTCATTTTGTATGTGGATTTATTAAGATTTTTTTTTTTTTTTTTACAAACAGGATTACATTGTACACAATTAAAGAGTTTTACTTCTTTCTTTACAATCTGGCTTTTTTTTTTCTTTTTATTGACTGATTATATTGTCTAGAACAGCCATTTGAAAGCCGAATCAGAGTGTAGGAGTGGATATCCATGCATTGTTCCTAATCTCAGGGGGTGAAAATTCCAACTCCTAACATTAAGTACAATACTAACTTTAGATTTTACAGAGAGGCTCTTTATCAAGTTGAGGAAGTTCATTTCTCTTTCTCATTTTTGAGAAATGCGCACTGGATTTAGTCCAGTGATTTCTGTCTGTTGAGGGGATCATGTAGGTTGTGTCACTTATTCGCATAATCTGCTGTATCGCATTAATTATTTTCTCCCTTGTATTGTATCTTGTTTTGCTGTCTCCTTTTTCCCCCCCTTATATATAGTGTTTTACAGGACCTTCAATAATCTGTTAATCAGTGTTGGTCATGGGGTGTTGGTGGTGTTGGTCATGGGGTCACCGTTGTCTTATTTCTTTTTTTTTTTTTAAGAGTTTATTTATTTATTTGACAGAGAAACAGCCAGAGAGAGAGGGAACACAGGCAGGGGGAGTGGGAGAGGAAGAAGCAGGCTCCCAGCGGAGGAGCCTGATGCGGGGCTCGATCCCAGAATGCCAGGATCACGCCCTGAGCCGAAGGCAGACGCTTAATGACTGAGCCACCCAGGCGCCCCCGTTGTCTTATTTCTGATCTTATCAGGAATGTATTTAGAGTTAGTTTACTATGTAACATTCTGTTGTTGGTTCACCAAGCTGAAAAACGTCCCTTTATTACTTAGATTTTTATGAATTTTTCATGATCGATACCATTTAATTTAATAGAATTCCCCCCATCATTTGCCATAATGATTTCAGTTTTATATTTCAACATATTAATATGGTGAATTACATCGATAATTTTTCTGATGCTAAATCACATCTACATTCTTGGGAATGTAGGAACTCTAAAAAATGTAATTTTGAAAAGTACTATTAGTTATTGTTGAAATAATTTTAAAACCACATTCATAAATGAAAAGCATATATATTTTTCTTCTTTTAGTAGTATTATCTGATTTTGGAATCATAATTACACTGGCCTCATGCAGTAAGCTGAGCAGTTTTGTGCAACTCATCTGTTAAACATTCTTGGCTTTTTGGAAGGAGAGATCTTTGGCCATCACTTCAATTTCCTTAATGTTTACTTATTTATTCAAGCTTTATTTTTCTTATTTTATCAAATTTGGCACTTTGTATTCTTCTAGATGTATCCATTTAATCCAGATTCAATTGAACAAATGACCAACTGGCAATATTCCAAGGCCTTGCAGTACTCTGGGAGTACTTACTGATTAACTGGGATTCCATCTGTAAAATAGAATTCAATACAAGCATTAGTTTTCCCTTTAGCCTGTTCTCACAGAGAATGTCAGAGCCCACACCACAAGAGAAGACAGTATTTCTGAGTTACAATAATAGATGTGATAGAAAACTAGTCCTGAAGTATCACGTGGTAAATCAGAAAACAAATTGTGGAGAGCCTACATTTTTAAGTAAAAGTGGAAATTAGAATTACAGTAGAGGCAGAAAGGGGCCACCAGGATTATGGCAAAACCTGAAAAGAATGGGACCAGGGGGATGTCCACTGAAGGCATCCAGTGTAGTCTCCTTGAGGACAAAAGCTGTATTTATTTTATTTTTTAAAAGATTTTATTTATTTATTTATTTGACAGAGAGCTAGAGAGAGCACAAGTAGGCAGAGTGGCAGGCAGAGGGAGAGGGAGAAGCAGTCTCTGCTGAGCAGGGAGCCCAACTCAGGGCTTGATCCCAGGACTCTGAGATCATGACCTGAGCCGAAGGCAGGCAGTCAACTGACTCAGCCACCCAGGCATCCCAGAAGCTGTATTTATTATGCTAGTTTTATCCTCAGCCCCACACCTGCATGAAATAATGGTATTTAATTATGCAGAATTAACTGACAAATTGAAGGACCCTTTAGATAGAGTCATAACCCGGGAAATGTATGTTGAAAATGTTTTACTGAAAGAGTTCTTGACTAATGGGCTGTTTTCCTGTGAAGAGGGCAAAATCCTTAGAAGAGGTATGAGGTTCCTAGACAAAAATGTTTGCCCAGTAGTATTTTAATGCAATGAGCTTTGACAGCACTCTGTGAACCGAGAGCTCGCTAGTTTGAGAACTGTTTCACACATCCCAGGAAGAGAAGAAGGGACATCCGTGTTACCCTTAAGCCCTCAAGGGCCCCACAGCCCCTTGGTCAGGACTCTCTAAACTGGCGTCGGTCCATTGGTGTCTGGAGGCCCGGTCCTGCTTGGTGAGCTGGGCTGTCAAGACTGAGCATGTCCTGGAGGTCACTGCTAGGTTCTTGCCTGAGAAATGGAGGCCCCTAGGGAGTTTCCACAGTGGCACTGCCTTTGCCCTCAGAGCTGGAGGCTGAGCGCTCTCCAGTGATCCGGCGGGCTGGTGCAGGAGACACAGGTCTCACAACTCCAGCATCTTTCTTTTCAATGACCTTCACAATGTAGACTGAAAGCTGGAGAAGCGTGTAGGAGGCACCGCTATTGTGGGCTGCCATCCGCCCTGCCCAGTCCTGGAGGGGAAATGGGGGTGGTGAGTCTGGAAACCTGGTGAAAAAGCCTTGGAAGTTGTGAGGGCTTCTCCCACACAGACCATGGGATGCCGTGTCAGCTCCCATAGTCCTGGTAATGGTGGTCCCAGTGAGTAAGTCATCATGGTTTTCCAGGCTGGTTGTTAGAGGCAAGCCTAACAAGGGGAAAAAACAGGGAGTGGAGTCTGCACATGTTAATAAGGGAGTAAAAACCTTACATTGAAATGTGAGCAAAGGGAAATGCCATTAATATGTTTAATCCAAACCTGAGTTCAAATTCAGCTTTTCCACTAACGATTTGTGTGATCTTAGACAAGGGCTTATACTTGTCTTGGAACTTTTCCATCATTTGTGAAAAGGATTGTTTTTTCCTCAGCAAGATTAAGTGAGGAAATTTATGCAAAGGATTGATCCCTGTGTCTAGTTTGTGTGAATACTTCCTGTCAGTTAATTTTTTTTTCATATTATGAAATTGCCAGGAATGAGGGAGACATCTAAAACTACTAATAGTGAGCAACTAAATTTTGTTAGCATGGCTTTTCTTTCTCCTTTGCCAAGACTGTTAAAAACCAGTACACCTGAAATGATCAAGGAAGGCATTTGACTGAACTTAAAGATAGGATGTGGAAGTGGAGATGAGAAACATTTCAGAGTTAGTGTTTATGGGATGTAGGTTTGGATTTCTGTTTGTTTTTGCCACTTGTGTTGGGGCAGGGCAAGATGTTGGAACCTTCTGAGTTCATTTACCTTTTGTAAAGTTAGGAGGTTGGACAGCATCTGACGGTGCTCTCACTGATTCAGAGACAGAAAATACTAGGAAATGGGGAGATACAGTGGGTGTTCATGTAGCAGAGTAGTGGACTATAAAACTTGGAGTGGTAGAAAACTTTGGGTGCTGGGCTGGCAGTTGAAAAACTTGTCCAGGTTTTGGAGAATGATCAGAAAAGTGTGACATGACGTTCCAGGTGTTTTAGCAATATGAAGGGTAGTTTTTTGTGGAGAATGTTGGATTGGGGAAAATATGTTAAGAGGAGAAAATACTAGCCAATAGGATCCAACAGTACATTAAAAAGATTATTCACCACGACCAAGTGAGATTTATTCCTGGGCTGCAAGGTTGGTTCAACATCCACAAATCAATCAGTGTGATACACTACATAAATAAAGGAAAGGACAAGAACCATATGATCCTCTCAGATGCAGAAAAAGCATTGGACAAAATACAGCGTCCTTTCTTGCTTAAAACTCTTCACACTGTAGGGGTAGCGGGACCATACCTCAATATCATAAAAGCCATCTACGAAAAGCCCACAGCGAATATTGTTCTCAGTGGGGAAAAACTGAGGGCTTTTCCCCCAACATCAGGAACACTACAGGGATGCCCGCTATCACCACTGCTGTTCAACATAGTACTAGAAGTCCTAGCTTCAGCAATCAGACAACAAAAAGAAATAAAAGGCATCCAGATCAGCAAAGAAGTCAACGTCTCACTCTTTGCAGATGACATGATACTCTATGTGGAAAACCCAAAAGACTTCACCCCAAAATTGCTAGAATTCATACAGGAATTCAGTGAAGTGGTAGGATATAAAATCAGTGTGCAGAAATAAGCTTCATTTCTATACACCAACAATAAGACAGAAGAAAGAGAAATTAAGGAATTTATCCCATTTATAATTGCACCCAAAACCATAAGATACCTAGGAATAGACCTAACCAAAGAGGCAAAGGATCTGTACTCAGAAAACTACAGAATACTCATGAAAGAAATTGAGGAAGACACAAAGAAATAGAAAAACATTCTGTGCTCATGGATTAGAAGGACAAGTGTTAAAATGTCTATGCTACTTAGAGCAATCTATACATTCAGCGCATTCCCTATTAAAATACCGTTAGCATTTTTCAAAGAGCTGGAAGAAATAATCCTAAAATTTGTATGGAATCAGAAAAGATCCTGAATGGCCAAAGGAATGTTGAAAAAGAAAACCAAGGCTGGTGTCATCACAATTCTGGACTTCAAGCTCTATTACAGAGCTGGAATCATCCAGAAAGTATGGTGCTGGCACAAAAACAGACACACAGCAGTGGGACAGAATAGAGAACCCAGAAATGGACCCTCAACTCTATAGTCAACTAATCTTCAACAAAGCAGGAAAGAATATCCAATGGAAAAAAGACAGTCTCTTCAACAAATGGTGTTGGGAAAATTGAACAGCCACCTGCAGAAGAAAGAAACTGGACCACTTTCTTATACCGTCACAAAAATAGACTCAAAATGGATTAAAGACCTAAATGTGAGACAGGAATCCATCAAAATTCTAGAGAACACAGGCAGCAATCTCTTCAACTTCGGCCACAGCAACTTCTTGCTAGACACTTCTCCAAAGGCAAGGGAAACAAAGGCAAAAATTAACTACTGGGACTTCATCAAGATAAAATCTTCTGTACAGCAAAGGAAACACTTGACAAAACCAAAAGAGAACTGGCAGAATGGGAGAAGATACTTGCAAATGACATAACAGATACAGGGCTAGTATCCAAAATCCATACAAACCTTATCAAACTCAACACCCAATGAACAAATAGTCCAATCAAGAAATGGGCAGAAGACACGAACAGACATTTCTCCAAAGAAGATATAAAATGGCCAACAGACACAGGAAAAAGGGCTCAGCATCACTCGGCATCAGGGAAATACAGATCAAAACCACAGTGAGATACCATCTCACACTAGTTAGAATGGCTAAAATTAAGTCAGGAAACGGCAGATGTTGGCAAGGATGTGGAGAAAGGGGAACCCTCCTACATTGTCAGTAGGAATGCAAGCTGGTGCAGCCACTCTGGAAAACAGTATGGAGGTTCCTCAGAAAGTTGAAAATAGAGCTACCCTATGACCTAGCAATTGCACTAGTGGGTATTTACCCCAAAGATGCAAATGCAGTGATCCAAAGGGGCACCTACACCCCAGTGTTTATAGCAGTGATGTCCACAGTAGCCAAACTATAGAAAGAGTCCAGATGTCCATCAACAGTTGAATGGATACACACACACACACACACACACAAACACAATGGAATATTACGCAGCCATCAAAAATTGAAATCTTGCCATTTGCAACAACGTGGATGGAACTAGAAGATATTATGCTAAGCAAAATAAGTCAATGGGAGAAAGACAATTATCATATGATCTCACTGATATGTGGAATTTAAGAAACAAGGCAGAGGATCATAGGGGAAGAGAGGGAAAAATGAAACAAGATAAAACCAGAGAGGGAGACAAACTGTCATAGACTCTTAATCACAGGAAACAAACTGAGGGTTGCTGAAGTGGAGGGGGGTGGAGGGATGGAGTAACTGGGTGATGGACATTGGGGGAGGGTATGTGTTGTAATGAGCACTGGGTATTATATGAGACTGATGAATCACGGACCTGTACCCTTGAAACAAATAATACATTATATGTTAATTAATTGAATTTAAATAAAAAAGGGGAAAAAAGAGGAGAAATCAATGGGGACTTTTGTGGGGCAATAAGAACTGAAAGGAATGGGTAGATTTGAGAGACAGCACAGGGGCAATGAACAAGACAAGTTGCTCATTCAATGATGTGTGTATCAGTGTACAGATACAGAAAAAGGAGGGGGTCTCCTGTTGTTTAATACTGGGTAGCAAGAGCATTGAACTCTTTCTGGCAGAGTAGCTGGTGTGATGGGAATTGGTGTTGGAAAGATTGGTTTTATTTGAGGTACGCATTTACCTTGTAGGTTGAAGTAAATAGCAAATAGTTGGGCAAAATGCATCTCTCAACTATCCTTTTTCTTTTTAGTGTTTTAATTCTTGTTTTCCTACAAACTCTTTTGTACATGGATAGCTCACCTGTATCTTGAGGAAAAAATCTTTAAATCCTGTGGTTTCTGTAAGGAAAAGCCCATTTATTCTGGTACTGACCATTTTGGCCAAGTACCCTGTATTAGGAGTCGGCTGATTTGCCTGCATTTCACTGAAGACTGTCTAGTTGTGGATCCTCTGGGTTGTGTACTTGGAATCGTGTGTTGAGGATCATGTGGGAGCCTGCATACATCTTCGTGTTCAAGAAATGCAGTGCGTGCACATCGGAATGTGAACTACTCTGAGAAGGGATTTGGTTGTAGCCATCACTTAATTCTTAGCACCCATAATGGTGTCTGCTGTGGTTCATAGTGTGCACTGAATACTTTTTTGAATGGTAGAATGTGGGAGGTGTGGTACAATCAGAACCAGATAGAATGGCTCTGAATGATGACTCTATAATTTAATCTGCGTTGGTACTAGTGGTGAGCTAAATGCTAGTGATTCTTGGCCATTGCTTTCTTTTTAATAAACTTTATTTAAAAATTTATTTTATTTCTCTAGGCTTTCTTTGTTTTTGATGATCTTGACAGTTTATTGGAGTACTGGTCAGGTATTTTGTAGACTGTCCTTGAAATTGGTTGCATGGTTTTCTTATGATTAGACTAGGGTTATGAGTTTTTAGAAGGAAGACCATAGAGGTAAAGCGCTATTGTCATCACATTTTATCCTTGTTGCATATTATCCGCAGAACTTATCACTGTGGGATACTGACCTTTGTTGGGTTTCTCTACTATAAAGCTAATCTCCACAACACTGCTCTTTCATACTATACTCTTTGGAAGGAAGTCACTGTGTGCAGCCTACACTTACATGAGAGTGGGGAGTTCTGCTTTCATTCTTTGAGGGTGAAGTAGCTACGTAAATTATTTGGGGAACTTTTGCATGAGAGATTAGCGTCTTCCTTATTTATACTTTTGTAACAAAAGTACCATCAACTTGGTGGCTGAAACAGAAATTTATTCGTCTACAGTTCTGGAGGCTGGAAGTCTGAAATCAAGATGTTGGCAGGGTTGGCTCTTTCCAAGGGCTCTCAGGATGAATCTGTTCCATGCCTCTCTCCTGGCTTCCGGTGATGGCTGCCAATCCCTGCTCTTCTTTGGTTTGTACGTGTATTATTACGATCTCTGTGTCTTTCGTCGCATGGCGACTGTGTTTCTGTGTCAAAATTTCTCATCTGTTATGGATACCAGTCATTGAATTAGGGCTTACCCTAATGACCTCACCTTTATTTGATTACATCTTCAAAGACCCTATTTCCAAATCAGGTCACCTTTACAGAGCTGAGTGAAATGAGGTAGTTTGAGACTTGTGGTAATTTATGGGGAAAGTGTTTCAGGCTGAGGAAGTTAAAAAAAATCAAAGATTTTGAGTTAGAGCTGTGCGTAGTGGGTTCCATGAACATCAGGAGGTGACAGTGGCTGAGCAGAGGAAGCAGAAGGAAGTTTGGTAGAAGATGGAGCTCGGAGCAGTAGCATGGATCAGATTATACAAAGCTGTGTACACCATGTTGACAATTTTGGCTTTTGTGAAATATTCCCAAAGAATGGAATGGATCCTTGGAAGTCTCTGTGAGATCCTTTTGAAGGTCCTCAAAGCCAAAACTATTTTAATAACAGTCTTAATAGATGTTATTTGCCTTGTTCACTCTAATTTTCTCCTGTCTGTAGAGTTTGAAAAGTTTGTTCATTTGGTTTCAGACATCACATTGCAACTGATTGTTAAGAAACTGTCTCTGGCTGAGTTTTGAGGTATATCAAAGAAAAATACCCACAATTATCTGGAAAGTTTATTGAAATACTTTTCCAGTTACCTGTCTGTGGGAGACCAGATTTGCTTCGCAGGCTTCAGCCAAAGCATTCTCTTCATAGATTGAATGCAGCAGCAGGTATGAGACTCCAGCTGGTCCTCTTAAGCTAGACATTAAAGAGACGTGCAGAAATCCACATTATTCACTGGCTTTTTTTTTTTTTTTTTTGCTTTTGGGAAGAAATTCTTCATAAAAATACATGTAGGGGTATTGTTATTTAAATAAATTAATAGGTACATATTTGAATTTCTCAATTTTAATTTTAAGTAAATATTGATAGATATAACCCATATGAAAAAGCTTTTTGAGGGGCGCCTGGGTGGCACAGCGGTTAAGCGCCTGCCTTCGGCTCAGGGCGTGATCCTGGCGTTATGGGATCGAGCCCCACATCAGGCTCTTCCGCTATGATCCTGCTTCTTCCTCTCCCACTCCCCCTGCTTGTGTTCCCTCTCTCGCTGGCTGTCTCTATCTCTGTCGAATAAATAAATAAAATCTTTAAAAAAAAAAAAAAAAAGAAAAAGCTTTTTGGGGTCCTCAGTAACTTTTTAAGAGTGAAAGGAGTCTTGAGATTGAAAGTAGAGATGCTCTGACGTAGATTACATATTGTTGGCAATAATGGTAGGGTCTCTTTCTATCTTTGTATCCCTAGGAACTAGCAATGTGTAGCAATTTATAAATTTTTTTGGAATTAATTACTTTGTATATTCTATTCCTATATCAGTTACCTAGCCCTGACCTCTTTTTTTTTTTAAGTTTTTATTTAAATTCCATTTAGTTAAAATACATGTAATATTAGTTTCTGGTGTACAGTATTGTGATTCAGCTCTTCCATTACAACACCCAGTGCTCATCACAAGTACACTTCTTAATCCAAATCACCTATTTCACCCATCCTCCCACCCACCTCCCCTCTGGTAACCATCAGTTTGTTCTTTATAGTGAGGAGTCTGTTTCTTTATTTGCCTCTCATTTTTCCCCTTGCTCATTTGTTTCTTAAATTCCACATATGAGTGAAATCATATAGTTTTTGTCTTTCTCTGATTGACTTATTTTGCTTGGTGTAATACTCTCTAGCTCTATCCATGTTGTCACAAATGGCAAGATTTCCTTCTTTCTTATGGCTGAGTAATAATCCATTTGTGTGTGTGTGTGTGTGTTAAGTCTTTTATCCATTCATCAGTTGATGGACACTTGGAATGTTTCCATAATTTGGCTATTGTAAATAATGCTGCTCTAAACATTGGGGTGCATGTATCCCTTTGAATTAGTATTTTTGTGTTCTTTGGATAAATATGTAGGAGTGTGACTGCAGGATCATAGGGTAGTGCTGAGAGAACTCCACACTGTTTTCTAGAATGGTTGACCAAAAGCACGAGAGGGTTCCTTTTTCTCCACATCCTGGCCAGTAACTCTTGTGTTGGTGATTTTAGCCGTTCTGACTGATGAGGTGATATCTCATTGTACTTTTCATTTGCATTTCCCTGATGATGAGTGATGTTGAGCATCTTTTCATGTGTCTGTTGGGCATCAGGATGTCTTCTCTGGAGAAATGTCTGTTCATGTCTTCTGCCCATTTTTTAATTGGATTATTTGTTTTTTGTGTGTTGCATTTTCGAAGTTCTTTATATATTTTGGATACTAACCGTTTATCAGAAATGTCATTTGCAAATATCTTTTCCCATTCAGGAGGTTGCCTTTTGGTTTTGTTGACAATTTCCTTTCTTGTGCAGAAACTTTTAATTTTGATGTAGTCCCACTAGGTTATTTTTGCTTTTGTCCCCCTTTTCTCCAGAGACATATCAGAAAGAAGTTACCACAGCCAATGTCAAAGAAGTTTCTGCCTGTGTTCTCTTCTAGGATTTGTATGGTTTCACCTGACCTCTTTTTCAATCCTATATTTTGATCTACTCGCTGAGCAAACCCACTTTGATATCTCCTTGAACAATACATTTTGTGTCCAAAATCAAACTCATCACCTCCTCCCCAGAACAATTCTTTTTTGTACCTTTGCTTTTGCATTTAATATATTGATTTTATCCCAAAAGTTTTCATGATTTTTCCAAGGAGTGAAACTATTTATGGCCTCCTTTCATAGATTTTTCTTTTTCCACTGTGTTTCATAACAGTGGTTCTCGAATGTTTCATGTGTCAGAATCGTGTGGAGGATATGTTGAAACTCAAGTTTCTGGGCCTCGTCCCACAGTTTCTGAGTCTGTAGGGCTGGAATGGGGCCTGGGAATTTGAATTTCCAAGTTGCCAGGTGATGTTTATGTTGCTGGTCTGAGGACATAATTTAGAAACCGCTGATCTGTATCATTTTACTTGAAATACTCATCAATTGCATATGCCTATGTTTCCTCCCTGTATAGTTTACTCATATACTTACTCTTGGTGCTTATCTCATTCCTCTCTATGCAAGAGTCAGTCCAAATCTTATGGCTTTACTTTCCATTTTAGATGTAACTCTCCTGGGAGTCCTCTGAACTCTGGTATTACTCACTTTTTGTACTCCGTTTTTTTACTGCATTGCATAGTGTGTCTGCATTATTTTCAATTTGATTTTTTGTTCATTTTTTAAAAAGATTTTATTTATTTATTTGAGAGAGCGAGAGAGGGCGAGCATGAGCAGGGGAGCCTGATGCGGGGCTCCATCCCAGGACCCTGGGATCATGACCCGAGCTGGAGGCAGACGCTTAACTGACTGAGCCACCCAGGCGCCCCTGTTTTTTGTTCGTTTTTAAAAAAGGGCTGTATGACACTGAAGTACACACATCCTAGTGGGAAGCTCCATTATTTTTTCCTAATGTAATTATCACCCAAACAAAAATGTAAAATGTTTCCAACACCCTACATGACTTCCTCATGCCCTTCCCAAGTACACACCACTATTCTTTCATTTATCACGAGAGTGTACAAATTGTACTCAGTTGCATATGGCTTCTTTCGCTCAATGTTGTTTATCTGAGATTCACCTATATTGTTGTGTATGTTAGTAATTTCATTTTTATTGATGACTTGTATTCTAATGTGTGACTATATCATAATTTATTTATCTGCTCTACCGTTGAAGGACAGTTGGATTATTTCCGGTATTTGCAGTTATGAAATGATCACCCTCAACTTTCTTGTATAATTTGTTCAGTGGACAGAAGCACTCAGACTTGTTGGGCGTGTGCCCAGGAGTGGAATTTGTGTGTCACATAGAAGGTATATGCATAGCTTCACTGGATGCTGCCAAGCATTTTCCCAAAATAGTTTTACCAGCTATGTTTTCATGAATAGTGTTGGAGAGTTTAATTGCTCCACATTCTTGCCATTTGGTATTGTCTATTTAATTTTACCATTGTGGGTTTAATGTGCATTTCCCGTTAAATAATTATATCGAGCATTTTTAAATTATGTTTATTGGGTAGTTGCATTTGTTCTTTAAAGTTTTCGTAACCTATTAAAAATAAGGTTGTCTTTTTTTTTTTTTCTCGTTGATAAGTAACAATCCTTAATATAGTCTGGATTATTCCATCTTTGGGTATAGGCTTTGAAGATACATTATGTACTTAGTGGCTTGCCTCTTTTCGTGGTAAACTTTGATCAGTGTGAGAGCTTAATTTAAATGAAGTCCAATTTATCAATATTTTCTTTCATGATCAGTGCTTATTCTGGTCAACTTAAAAGGTCTTTGCTCCAAGGTTATGAAAAGACTGTCCTATGATCTCTTCTAGAAGATATATTGTTTTGGTTTGTATATTAGATCTGTGATCTACCATGAATTAACTTTTTCAGTAGTTGAGGTGGGGGGGGTCAACTTTTTCTCCTCCTATCATTCATATATGTTTATAATCTTCAGATTTGTTTTTATTTAGTTGCTCCAGCACCTCTACGAAAAGGACTATCCTTTTCCACACTGAATTGATTTGGTGTCTTATAATTAATCAAATGACTCTGTGTGTATGTGTGTGTAATTATGGGACTGTGCTCTTTTCCATTGATTTAAGACTATATTGTCTTAATTACCAGAGCTTCATAATGGGTCTTCATACCCAGGAGTGTACAAGTCCTCTGGTTTTCTTGTTCTTCAGTAGTTCCTTGGACTTTTGTATTTCCATATAAATTTTATTTGGAAGGTTACGTGGGCAGTTTCTACCTAAGAGCTTTTCTACCTCTGAACTCTTTTATTCCTAGTTTGCAAGTAATTTTTAAAAATCATGAATGAGAATTAAAATTTATCACATTTTTTCTGCACCTTTTTAAATAGGTGTAGGAAATCATGGTTTTCATCCTTTATTTTCTTAATATGGTCAAGTTATATTTATTTATTTTCAAATGTAAAGCCCTACTTGGTTATGATGTCTTATTTATTTAATTATTGGATTCACTTTGCTAAAATCTTGTTAAAAAATTTTGGACTGTGTTCATGAGGGGTATTGACCTGCAACTTCCTTTTCTTAAAATGTCTTTCAGGTTTTAGTATTAAGATAGATAATGGTGTCCTTATAAAATGCTTTGGGAGGTGTTTTTCTCTTCTTTGAAAGAGCTTCTGTAAGAATAGTAGTATTTTCTCTTAAAAATATTTGGGAGAGGGGGGAGCCTGGGTAGCGCAGTCGCTTAGCGTCTGCCTTCGCCTCAGGGCGTGATCCCGGCGTGCAGGGATCGAGCCCCACATCCGGCTCCTCCGCTATGAGCCTGCTTCTTCCTCTCCCACTCCCCTGCTGTGTTCCCTCTCTCGCTGGCTGTCTGTCACATAAATAAATAAAATCTTAAAAAAAAATATTTGGGAGAATTTGCTGTTGAATTCTGGGGCTAGAGTTTTTGTTGTTCCTGAAAAGTTTTAAATTACGGTTTCAATTTCTTCAATAGGTAGAGGAAATTCTGGTTTTTATATCATTTCATGTCAATTTTGTTAAGTTGTATTTTTTAAATAATTGGTTTTTTTACCTAAATTTTGAAATTTATTGATAGAAGTGTGTTTATAATGTCTTCCTTTATCTTTTGAAAAGCTGTAGAATCTTTAGAATGTTCTCTTTTTTATTTCTGTTACTGATAATTTGTAGTTTTTCTGTTTTTTTTCCTCAGCCATTTTTACGAGGTTTTATTAATTTTTTCAATGAGTGAGCTTATAATTTCATTGCTTTTCTCTTTGTTGAACATTTGCTTTCTATTTTGTTTATTTTGCTCTTATTAATATTTTTTCTTTCAACTTATTTTGCCTTTTGTTTTCTAGTACTTCTTGAGATGAAAGCTTGACTATATATTTTTCACTATTTCTATTTTTTATCCATTTTGACCTATAAATTATCATCTAAGCATTGCTTTAGCTACATTCCACAAGTTTTTTTTTTAATTCAAATTATTTAGCATACAGTGACCACAAGTTCTAATGTATTGTTTCTTCATTATTATTCAATATTCCATTGTTATTTTTTCTTTGATCCACAACTCAAATTTTTGTTTCCTAATTTCTTTTTTTTATTATTATATTTTTTTATTATGTTAGTCACCATACAGTACATCCCTGGTTTCCGATGTAAAGTTCGATGATTCATTAGTTGCGTATAACACCCAGTGCACCATGCAATACGTGCCCTCCTTACTACCCATCACCAGTCTATCCCATTCCCCCACCACCCTCCCCTCTGAGGGCCTCAGTTTGTTTCTGAGTCCATAGTCTCTCATGCTTCATTCCCCTTCTGATTACCCCCCCTTTCTTTATCCCTTTCTTCTCCTACCTAATTTCTAAACATTTAGAACTTCTCTAGTTATCTTTAAAAAAAAAAGATTTATTTATTTATTTATTTATTTATTTATTTATTTATTTATTTATTTATGGGAGAGAGTGTGAGAGAGGTGAGTGAGCATGAAGGGGGCTGTGAGGAGGGGAGGGGGAGGCGCATAAGGAGAGGGAGAAGCAGACTCCCTGTTGAGGAGGGAGCCTGACACAGCGCTGGATCCCAGGACCCTGAGATCTTGGCCTGAGCTGAAGGCAGACACTTAATGGACTGAGCCCCCCAGGCTTCCCTCTAGTTATCTTTTTATTAATGAGTCCTTGTTTAGTTTCCTTACGGTCAGAGAGCATACTGTATATGTTACGCTACTGTGAAACGTTTGATGCTTGTTTTATGAGCTAGCATATACTCTGTTTTGCGAAGTGATTCATATCCCCTCAAGCACAAGTGTATTCTGTCATTGGGTATAGTGTTGGCTATGCCAGTATTTTCAAGTTGGTTAATCATATTTTTTAAATATTTTATGTCTTTATTGACTTCTTTTTTGTTTGCTTGTCCGATCAGATACTGAAAGAGATCTTTAAAATATTTTTAAGTTAGATATAATTACCATTTGTACAGCACAATGTGATATTTATATACATTGCAAAATGTGGTTACACCAAGTCTAGTTAACTTTCATCACCATACATAGTTCTAAATTTTTTTCTTGTGATAAAAACTTTGAAAATATATTCTCTTAGCAACTTTCAAATATGCAATATTATTAACTGTAGTCCCCATTCTGTATGTAAAATCCTCACTACTTCTTTATTTTGTAAGTGGGAGTTTGTACTTTTTAAGCCCCTCCATCCATTTTGCCCACCCCCCCACCCTGCTTCAGGCAATCTGCGTGTGTTCTCTGTATCCATGAACTTTTGTTTTGGTTTGGTTTGGTTTTTAGATTCCACACATAAGCGATATCATACAGTATTTATCTTTCTTTGACTTTCTTTGTCTGACTTTCTTTGTTCACTCTGTATAATGCTGTAAAGGTCTGCCCATGTTGTCAGAAATGGAAGATTTCCTTTTTTCTAATGGCCGAATAATATTCCGTTTTGTGTGTATGTATGTATCTGTATGTGTGTGTATGTGTCTGTATATACATATATGTATATGTGTGTTTTATATGTATGTATGTGTCCATATGTGTGTGTGTGTATATATGTGTGTTAATGTGTGCATATATCTTACATCTTCCTTATTCATCCATCGATGGACAGTTAGATTGCTTCTGTGTCTTGACTTTTGTAAATATTGTTGCAGTGAGCATGGGGAATTATGTGTATTTTTGAGTTAGTGTTTCATTTTCATCAAATAAATATCCAGAAGTGGAATTGCTGGGTCGTATGGTAGTTTTAGTGTTAAATTCTTAAGGAGTCTTCCCACTGTTTTCCATAGTGGCTGCACCAATTTATATTCTCACCGAGCATACACAACGGTTCCCTTTTCTCCACATCCTCACCAACACTTGTTATTTCTTGTTTTCTTTGTTTGCGTGTGTTTTTTGTTTTGTTTTGTTTTTTGATACTAGTTATTCTGACTGTTGGGAGACGTTATCTCATGGTGATTTTGCTCTCCATTTCCCTGATGTTTAGTGATGCTGAGCCCCTTTTCATGTGTCCTTGGGCCATCCACATGTCTTTGCTGGTAAAATGTTTATTCAGGTCTCCCCACTATTTAATCAGATGGTTTCTTTTTTGGCTGAGTTGTGTGAGTTCTTCACATACAGTGGATATTAAGCTCTTATCAGGTGTAGGAATTGCAAATATTTTCTCCCATAGAGTATGCTGCCTTTTCCTTTGTTGACATCTGCTGTGCAGAAGCTTTTTAGGTTGATGGAGTCCCACTTATTTATTTTTGCTTTTGTTGCCTTTCCTTTTGGTATCAAATCTAAAAGACCAATGTCAAGGAGCTTGGCACCTATATTTTCTTCTAGCAGTTGTATGGTCTTAGGTCTTACATTCACATCTTCAATCCATTTTGAGCTAATTTGTGAATATGATGCAAAATAGGGGTCTTGTTTCATTGTTTTACATGCAGCTGGCCATTTTTCTCAACACCATTTACTGAAGAAACTCCCCTATATATATATATATTTTTAAAGATTTTATTTATTTATTCGACAGAGACAGCCAGCGAGAGAGGGAACACAAGCAGGGGGAGTGGGAGAGGAAGAAGCAGGCTTATAGCGGAGGAGCCTGATGTGGGGCTCGATCCCAGAACGCCGGGACCACGCCCTGAGCCGAAGGCAGACGCTTATCTGCTGTGCCACCCAGGTGCCCCGAAACTCCCCTATATTTTTGACTGCTTTGTTGTAAATTAATTGACCATGTATGTGTGGATTTAGTTTGGGCTCTGTATTCTATTTCGTTGATCTCTGTAACTGTTTTTATGTTTTGATTACTATAACTTCCAATATTAGAAAGCTTTGGGTTTTTTTGCATCTTTTATGGTTCCATACCAGTTTTAGGATTGCTAGTTCTATTTCTGTGAAAAATGCCATTGGAATTTTGATAGAGATTGCATCGAATCAATAGATTGTTTGGGTAGTATGGATATTGTATAAGTATTCTTCCAATCTATGAGCATAGAATATCGTTCCATTTATTTATTTTAAAAATTTTTTATTTAAATTCAATTTAACATATACCATATTATTCATTTCTTTGGTAGAATTCAGTGGTTCATCACTTTAATACCCAATGTTTATCACATCATGTGCCCTCTTTAATGCCCATCACCCAGTTACCCCATCCCCCAAACACCACCCCTCCAGCAACCTTCAGTTTGTTCCCTATAGTAAGAGTCTCTTATGGTTTGCCTTCCTCTCTGTTTTCCTCTTACTTTATTTTTCCTTCCCTTCCCCTATGTTCACCTGTTTTGTTTCTTAAATTCCACATGAGTGAAATCATATGGTATTTGTCTTTCTCTAATTGATTAACTTATTTCGCTTAGCATAATACCCTCTAGTTCTATCCACATAGTTACAAATGGCAAGATTTCATTCTCTTTGATGGCTTAATATTCTGTATATATATACGCCACATCTTCTTTATCCATTCATCAGTCCATTTGTTCCATTTATTTTTGTATTCTATTTATTTCATCAATTTCCTATACTTTTCAGTGTATAGGTCTTTCATCCCTAGAGAGGTCTTTCTAATTCGACAACTATGGTGATAGAAGTTGAATAATCCAGTTTTACTCACTGAGACAGAGCATTTGGGAACAGATCAACAGGACTGTTTAATGAATCTGAAAATTTATAATTAAGTTTGAATTTATTATTAGATTGTGAGGCGAGATCTTTATTTGTGCCTATACAAAAGTGAGAAGTATTTTCTGAGTAACTATGCTCACAGGCTTTGGAGTTAGCTGACTTGCATCTGAAATGTGGTTTCAAGATCATTTAACTAGAGGATGGTGGAACCATCCTGAGTGACTAATCTCCCCAAACCTCAGTTTTATCAGATGTAACATAAGGAAAATAATGGTACCTACTTCACAGGGGATTTGTAAGGATTAAATAAGATAGATAGATAGATAGATAGATAGATAGATAGATAGATAGATAGATAGAAAGAAAGAAAGGTAAAATAGTAAGCACACAGTTATATTTTAGCTGTTTACTCAGACAAATAGGTAAGGGAAGAAGGATGTTTGAACTATTAGTGAAATGTGTGGGATTTTTAAAAAAGATTTATTTATTTTAGAGAGAGATTGAGAGAGTGCATGAGTGGGGGTCAGGGAGGAAGGAGGGGCAGAGGGAAGGGGAAGCAGACTCCCTGCTGAGCGTGGAGGAGCCTGATGCAGGTCTTGATCTCAGGACCCTGGTATTATGACCTGAGCTGAAACCAAGAGTCAGCGCTTAACTGACTGAGCCACCCAGGGGCCCTGAAATATGTGGGATTTGATGAGAAAAGAGAAGATAACGGTCTGGGGGTTATTTGCCGATGGTGAAGAGATTATTAGGGAATGTAGATAGAGGGTGACATTAGTAGGGATCAATATCTATCAGTCCATCCCATTTTAGGGATATATAGTGATTAGCAGTGGCTGTAGCTGGATGATAAAGGAGGTTTTTAATATTTTCTGTGAGCTTTTCTAAATTTTATACAGTGGACCAGTGAGATCGATTCCCTTTATTTAATGATTGGTTCCCATACTATATTGTTTCATCATACTGTAATATTTTAATTTAAAAAACCCACAATATGGGATGTCTGGGTGGCTCAGTCAGTTAAGCATCTGCCTTTGGCTCAGGTCATGATCCCAGAGTCCTGGGATCGAATCCTGCATCAGGCTGTCTGCTCTGCGGGCAGCCTGCTTCTGCTTCTCCCTCTGCCTGCTGCTCCCCCCTGCCTGTGTTCTCTTGCTCTCAAAACACACACACACCTCGCAATACATTGTGAGCATTTCCCATGTTATCAAATTGTCTTTTTTATTATAGTAAAATATATATAATATTGATTTAACCATTTTAACTACTTTTACATGTACAGTTGAGTAAAATTAAATACATTCACACTGTAATGCATGAAATAATCTTTAATAACATTAATTTTAATAGTTGCACAGTATTCCACTCAATGGATATTTTATTATGTAATCTTATTAGATATTTAAATTTCTGATTATTTTTGCTATTACAATAAAACTGGATATTAAAAGGCATTAGAGGAGGCAGCTGTGGGGAACAAAAGGATTGTGAAGTATTTTACACAGTTATTAGGGAATGTCTACTGTAAGGCTGCTAGCGTGGCAAAGCCAAATAGTTAAAGAAGGAACCGATTATGTATAATCATATCATCTGTTCCGTCCTTTCCAACTCTGGATGGGCTTTGTTTTTTGGGGTGACAGAGAAGATAATGACTGAAGGAGAAGACACAGAAATCAGTACTGGTATTAAGGTGCCCTTTTTCCACTTACTTGCTGTGTTCTTGACACAGACTAAGGAATATTTTTGAACTCACTACCATGTGGATTTAGAAGTGAAAATCTAGAAATGCTCCACATTTACATCCAGTTTATATCTGGTTACTAATTTTAGTTTAAGGTTACGCTGAACCGTATGTGCTGACTTTGTTCTCTGTGCCTATATTGTGAAAGCAGGGTACTATGAATGTTGAAAACTCAGTGTACTAGCAGCATTCTCTGAACTCAGGAATATTGGACTCCCCTTTCTGAGAAATGTATGGATTTGCTGAAAGCGATGTTATTTTCAGTTTGTTTGGCATTCTGTATATACCATAAATCTATATTTGATTGACTTCAGTTGTCTTTAGATAGGCCTTTTTGGGGTGGGTTCTGTTGTTGTAAGAAGGTGAGAACAAATAGTCCATCTCTGTGAGTTGTATTCAGCTTTTCAATTTTGCTAAGTATAATATTGAATTTTTGTTTTGACATTTAAATTCTCTTTTCTAAATTTCATACAATTTGAAGAGTAAAGTGCCAAGAAAAAGAAAATGCTGTTAATTTCATTATTTTAAACATGTTGTGATACTTCCTTGCAGTTTCTCTTATGTGCATTTTTCATGCAGTTGAGATTGTTCTGTAATTGTATAATTTCAGGCACTACTTTTTCTTAACCATTGTGTCACCCATTTCCCCGTGTATATCATTTTCATTCTGACAGAATATAGATGATGCACCCATGTGGGTAATTTGAGGAGAGTTGTTTTTTTTAATTTAAGGTCGATGTGGTTAACAGACGCTGTATTATTAGTTTCAGATGTAGAGTTCACGGACTCATCAGTTGTGTGTAACACCCAGTGTTCATTACATCACGTGCCCTCCTTAATGCCTGTCATGCAATTGCCCCATCCCCCCACCCACCTCCCTTCCATCGACCGACCCTCAGTTTGTTCCTAGAGTTAAGAGTCTCTTATGTTTTTTTTTTTTTTGAGGATTTAATGATTTTTTATTATATTATGTTAGTCACCATACAGTACATTCCCGGTTTCCGATGTAAAGCTCGATGATTCATTAGTTGCGTATAACACCCAGTGCTCTTATGTTTTGTCTCTCTCTGGGTTGTTTTTTTTTTTTTTTTAATTTTATTTATTTATTTGACAGAGATAGAGACAGCCAGCGAGAGGGGAACACAAGCAGGGGGAGTGGGAGAGGAAGAAGCAGGCTCACAGCGGAGGAGCCTGATGCGGTGCTCGATCCCATAACGCCAGGATCACGCCCTGAGCCAAAGGCAGACGCCCAATGACTGAGCCACCCAGGTGCCCCTGTCTCTCTCTGTTTTTAATCTTAATTTTATTGCAGAGACTTTAGTAAAAGGACTACTTACAAAGTTATGGGAGAGAAAGGGAAACCATAAGTAAAGGATAATATAGTATTGAGGACTTAAAGTGTGGCTAGTCTGAATTCAGGGGTGCTGTAAGTGGATTTCTAAGAATGTGAAAATAGAAGAATGTAAAATACCTCGCTAATCATTTTTTATATTGGTTCCATGTTGCAACAATATTTTGGATGCCTTGTGATAAATAAATACATTGAAATTAATCATCTCTTTCTATAAAAAATGTGGCGAGTAGAAAAATTAAAATTGTATGCACTACTTGGATTATATTTCTCTTAGACAATACTCGCATGGAATATACTCTAAAGATCAGCTGATAAAAACCACGATCCTCAATAGAGGGTTGTAACAGTGTACACTGGCCCAGAAAGGAGAGAGTCTGGGGAATAAATACTTTGCCCCTGTTCTCTTTTCCAGCCCCTTTCTCTCAAATTCCTGGCTGTGTCTACCATGGGTTAAATCCAACAAGAAGCCCGTAGGGAAGGGAGTCAGTTCATGCAGTCCATGGGGTTTGGCCTACTAAGCCCAAAGCAGGGTAGAAAAAGAGAGTGTATCTGGAAAAGTCTACTGAACATATGAAGTATAACAACTCTTTAAAATGCTTTCCACATGTAAGTTTCAAGGACTTCACATTCCATTTCATGAACGATATTGTACTGTGAATGTTGGGTAAAGTTATAATGTAATCGGATTATGGGAATTATTTTGGGTATATAGTTTCATTTTCTATAAATGATAAAAGTTTTTGATTAGAATAACAATCATGCAATTTATGGATAGGGATTTTTAAAGTGTATTCAAGAATTTGAAAATTGAGGGCGCCTGGGTGGCTCAGTTGGTTAAATGTCTGCCTTCTGCACCAGTTGTGATCTCAGGGTCCTGGGTCCCACATCGGGCTCCCCACTCAGTGGTGAATCTGCTTCTCCTTCTACCCCTCCCCCCTGCTCATGATCTCTCTCTCTCTCAAATAAATAAATAAAATCTTTTAAAAAATTTTTAAAAAATTCTGAAAACTGAGACTTTTGATATTGCCTACTTTATTTCCATTATTAAAAGTAACATTTTATGTGGGATTAATCTTTTTCTCTCTTTGACAGTTGGGCACACAACTTGGATTTATTCTGTTGCATTTCTTTAATTTGTTTACATTTATTGCTTTAATTCTGAGAGATTAATTGATAACAATTCCTAATGAAACTTGATATTACCAAAATGATGAAATTAAGTAGTAAGTTTCATTTTGAAATGGGAGAGCATTTAAAAATGTAATTTTATTCATTAAAAGCACACCCAGTTTGAGGCATTTGTTGATAAAGTTTTGATAGATGGGACTTAGAAGGTAATGTAGGACCTTTCATTTATCTAAACAAGAATTGAATGTTAAATATGGTGTGAACGTATTAGGATATCTGACTTAAAAGATATGTACTAGCATGATCAAAATCCTTTAATTTTGTTCTCAAATAGTTTGAGCGATGCTTCTTACAATATATTGTCTGCTTTATACTTTTATCACAGAGCCAAAACATAAACATCTCTTCAGTTCTTTAATCCAGTGCACATTCCAAATTAGAATCAATTACTGTGTAGTAATGTATTTCAGAATTAAGCATAGCCTATGAAAGTTTCAGAGGGTGATTATTCTGATCGCTGATCTCTGTAGAAAGACAGAACTCAACTGTGGTTCCTTTTAGGTTTAGTAGTGACTACCTACAGTAGATAGTTTGATAACAGGACTATTTACAAAGTCAAGGGGAGAAAAACCATAAGGAAAGGATAATTTAGTATTGAGGATTCAAAACATATTCTTTGGATAAATACCAGTGGTGAGATGACTGGATTGTTCGGTAGCTCTATTTTTAAGTGTTTGAGGCCCCTCCATACTGTTTTCCAGAGTGGCTGCACCAGTTTGCATCCCCACCAACAGTGCAAGAGGGTTCCCCTTTCTCCACATCCTCACAGACACTTGTTATTTCTTTTTTTGATTCTAGCCATTCTGACAGGTGTAAGGTAATAACTCAAGTTTATAACCAACATAGCAAGTGTCATCTTCCATCACAATAAATAAATGATAGTGTTTACTTCATTGGACCTTAATTTTTATAACCAGTTTATAAATTCATTTTGGTTTTATAAGCAACAGAGATTTATACCTAATTTAATATTTGAACTTATTCTAACTATCACCGTGACAACATTTTTCAACACTCCAAATTATAAAAGAATTTATTTCTTTAATAAAAGGAATGCTACTCTAATTTAAGCAACACTAAATTAATGAAAGAGCAGGTGGATTTAAATCAGCTTGTAATGAAAAGTAGCTCCCTCCTCTCTTTTTTTCCTGTAGAAGTGCCTCTGACTTCGAGGGGTTTATAATCAGGCTGCATAAACGTTTATATGTCTTTGAGACCTTAAGGGTTATCTTTTGTTCCAGATCCCCATTCCATTGCAAAATTGTGCCCTGGGGTGTGTTACATTTGCAAGAGCTGGTGGGAAGTACGATCTGGGTTCTGTTTGCATCTGTGCATGCATTATCTCACATAACCTCTGGTACCTAAATTGCTTCACTAGGAAAGGAGCTGTCTGTTCTGATTTTGGTCCAAGTGTTACTGGATGCCTTTATGTTCAGATCAGCTTGGCATCAGGGGTAGTAAATATTTTTGTAATAGTTTTCTGGCTCTAGAAGTTATAGAAGCAGGCTCCAAAAATCTATGATAACTTAGCCCCTTAAAATGACTCTGAAAAGTTAATGATTGTTGAAATACATAGTAATTTGTTATCTCTTTAGTACTTTGATATTTAGAGAGGAAGAGTTTCAATAAATTATCTGATTTTGAATTGAAGGTAAAGAAGAAATAAAGAGGAGAAAAATTAATTTAAAAAGGAGAAATGTTGATTTTAGGTAGTTCATTTTTTCTTCTTTTAGTGTATGTTAGAAGTTCTCTGCCCATTTTACCTTCTTGGTCCATCGATGTCATTGCAAATGGCAAGCTCTCTTTCTTTTCTATGGCTCAGTAATATTGCATTGCATATATGCCATAAAGAAGATGTGTGTGTATATATATAATATTATTTATATAATATTTATGTATAATATATAATATATAATATAAATATATATTTGATATATAAATTATATAATTTACAGAATATATATTATTTATATAAAATATATAAATTTTCAAATATATTTTATATATTTTATAATTTATTATATACAATATATAATATAAATAATTAATAATTTATAATAAATATATGACTTATATATTTTATGATTTATATATTTATAATTTATAATAAATCATAAAAATATTTTATATATAAAAATTATAAAATTTATATTATATAATTTATATTATATATTATTTATATAATATATAAATAGATATAAGCTTATATAATGTATGTTTATATGTATTATATATATAATTTATCTGTTGGTGGACAGTTTTGTTGCTTCCTCAAAAAATTAAAAATAGAAATGCCATATAATCCAGTAATTTTGCTACTATTTACCCAAAGAAAAGAAAAAAACCCTGAATTTGAAAAGATATATATATACCCTGTGTTTACTGCAGCATTATTTACGGTAGCCAAGATATGGAAGCAGTCTTCTTTCTACTTTAAACTGTGTTCATTCAAGCCTTGATTATATGAGTGCAATGAAATCTTTCATTCAAGTTCTTGCTTTTTTATCAATTTTCTCTTCTTACCTGTGCAATAAGGGGATGTGGTAAAAGAAATCTTGGAGGGTGAGTGGGGAAAAAACTGCTCTCTCACCTAACCATTTTTGTCATGGGTCATAGGATATTAAGAGTCTTTATAGGCAAAAGAAGATTAACCCTTTTTTTGAAACCCACCTTGATTCATATGCCATATTCTAGGACTTGAGACACTGTCACAGTGACTAGGTACCTATTAATTATTTCAGAAGTTTAGAATGTAATGTCATTTAACATCCCCACCTCTTCTAATGACATTTTTGCTGATTATACAAGTGATCTTAGGCTTTCTCATGAATAATACACGTTAGTTTGTGGAAACATTTCCTAAGGATGAGATTTATTAAATCCTCAAGTCCTTTCCATAGCAAGTCTTTGGAGTGGCCCCTGTGGAAATCTTCAGAAATGAAGATCTTTGCTTTGAGATGCCTTCGGCATGATCACGTCGGAAAGCATGGGGAGAGCCGACTGTAATTAAAGAGGAAATAGTGGCTAACATGGAAGTAATCTTCCAGAAAGGAATATTCTAGATACAGCTGTAGTTTAAGATAAAAGTAAATGTGAAGACAGGAATTGAAACATGGGGTAAGGAATGGAAAACCGTGCAGGAGACAATTTTTGTCAGTGTGATGCCAAATCCTGAGGTTTTTTTTTTTTTTTTTTAAAGATTTTATTTATTTATTTGACAGAGATAGAGACAGCCAGCGAGAGAGGGAACACAAGCAGGGGGAGCGGGAGAGAAAGAAGCAGGCTCATAGTGGAGGAGCCTGATGCGGGGCTCGATCCCATAACGCTGGGATCACGCCCTGAGCCGAAGGCAGACGCTTAACCGCTGTGCCACCCAGGCGCCCCGAAATCCTGAGGTTTTGAACACAATTATTGAGTAATAAAGGTGATACTTAATGGAAAAACATAAATCAATATATGTATTTTTCCCTCTGAAGTGACTATAGACACTCTCCAATGATACAGATACATCCAGCAGGGAATTTCAGTTTGTATGATCTTGTGGCTCTCTTTCCCATAGTGGACCCTGTTTCACTTGTGAGAATAACAGGTGCACAGCTGCCTGAGGCACCTGAGTGTGGGGTTTACAAATGACCGGTTGTATGGGGCGCCTGGGTGGTGCAGGCGGTTGAGAGTCCGACTCTTGTTTCTGCTCAGGTTGGGGCAGCGTGGAGCGATGGAGCCCCATGGCCGGCTCTGCGCCCAGCATAGACTCTGCTTGAGGTTGTCTCTCCCTCTCCCTCAGCCCCTCCCACTTGTGCACTCTCTCTCTCTCTTCAATACATAAATCTTTTTAAAAAAGAAACAAAGCCCCCACAACTACCCAGTTGTAGATGGGAGGTTTTTGTATAAATTTCTACTAATTCAAATATTGACTACATTTTTCCATAATGGAAACTGAATGAAAACACTGAATTTAGATGGCCTTTAACATTTTTAAAATTTAGTTTTATAAATGTTTAAATGTGCATAAGTTGTTTAGAAATACCTCAAATTATTTTTTTAATAGCCCAAGTTTGCCAAAATATTGGTCAGTAAAAATCATACTTTCTGTTAAAAATTTGGACTATTTTTAGTTGTATATTAGTATATGTGAGTGGGCCCTTAATTTCAGTATCTAACTACCTAAAATTATTTTTTTCTTTCTTATTTGAGAAATACTACTTTTTTGGCTGGCTTTACACCAAGTCCCAGTATAGAATTCTGAGGCAAATGAGGCTGGAACAGTAGGCTTATGGGATTGGGGTCCCTCTCTCCCTTCCTCTTCCCCCTCAACCAAAATACATGCCACGGCAGAAGCTCAGTATTGTGATGTGTACTGTTATTTACTGTACGTGTTATACGGTACCAGGCAGCAGGCATTTATAAGAGCCTAAAAAAGAGTGAGACCACCTATCTGGAGAGAGATTTTTTCTTTTTTTTTGCTTTTACAAAATGTTGTATCAATTAGGTTTTGTTTAAAAAGCTTCATTGAGATATCATTCACATACCATACAGTTCATCCATTTAAGGTGTACAATTTTCAGTGTTTTTTCGTATGTTCACAGAGTTGTGCAGCCATCACCACAATCAGTTTTAGAATATTTTCATTACCCTCCAAAGAAACCCTGTAGCTCTTAGCAGTCATTCTCAGCATTTCCTTCCCACCCCAACCCAGTTCTAGGCACCCACTAAGCTGGTTTCCGTCTCTATAGAATTTCCTTTTCTGTGCATGTCATATAAATAGAATCATACGATATGTGACCTTTTTACCGTCTTCTTTCCCTTAGCATGTTGTCAGGTTTCATCCATGTTGTAGCATGTACCAGTACTTCATTTATTTTTATTGCTGAGTACTACTCCGTTGTATAGATAATAACACATTTTCTTACTGGCTCATCCATCGATGGACGTTTGAGTTGTTACCACTTTGGGCTCTTACGAGTAGTGCTGTTGTGAAAATTTATGTGCAGGTGTTGTGTGGGGATATGTTTTCATTTCTCTTGAGTGTATACTTAGGAATAGAATTGCTGGGTCATTTGGTAATTGTAATGTAATCTTTGGAGAAACTGCTAGACGGTTTTCCAAAGTGGTTGTACCATTTTACTTTCCCACTTAAGCGTATGAGGGTTTCAGTTTCTCCACTTTTGTAATACTTGTCTTTTTGATAATAGCCATTCTAGTGGATATGAAGTGGTATCTCATTACGGTTGTGATTTGCATTTCCTTGATGGCTATTCGTGTTAAGCATCTGTTCATGGGCTCCTAGGCCTTTTGTGTATCTCCTTAGAAGAAGTGTCTCCTTGTTTCCTTTGTCCTTTTAAACATTGGGTTGTCTTTTTATTAATGAGTTATAGGAGTTCCTTGTATCTTTCAGATAAAAGTCTCCTATCATATATATGATTTGTGAACATTTTCTCGCATTTTGTGGTTTGTTTCTTTATTCTCTTGATGGTGTTTTTTGAAGCACAAAGGTTTTTAATTTTTAAGAAGGCCAATTATTAAAATGATCTTGTTGCTTGTGCTTTTGCTGTATATCTAAGAAACTGTTGCCTAAAGTAAGATCACAGAGAATTATGTTTGTGCTTCTTACAAGTATTTTTTTTTTTTATTAATAGGTTTAGCTCTTACCTTGGGTACTTTGATCCATGTTGAGTTCATTTTTGTGTGTGGTATAATAAATGGGTCCGACTTTATATTTTGTGTGTGGATGTCAGTTTTTCAAGAAATATTGGTTGAAAAGATTATTTTCCCCATTAAAATGTCTAAAATGTCTAAAATCATTTACCATAAATGTGTTTATTTGCTGACTCTCGGATGTGTTCCGTTGATCTGTATGTCTGTCCTTATTCACAGAACCACACTGTCTTGATTACTGTAGCTGGGTAGTAAGCTCTGAAATTAGCAAATGAGTGTCCTCAACTTTGTTCTTTTCTTTGAAGTTTCTTTTGACTACTCTGGGGAGTCTCTTGTGTTTGGGTGTGAATTTTAGAATTGGTTTGTCAATATTTGCCAAAAAGGCAGCTGAGATTTTTATATGGATTGCTTTGAATCTGTAGACTAATTTGGGGAATATTGCCATTTTAATGTTAATTCTTTCAGTCCATCGACACAGGGTGTCTTACCATGTATTTAGTTCTTCAAGTGAAGTTTTGTCATTTCAGATGATAAATAGTATACTTCCTTTGTTACATTTATTCCTCAGTATTTTATTCTTTTGGATGCTGTTGTGAGTGGAATTGTTTGCTTAATTTCATTTTTGTATTCTTTATTGATGGTGTATAGAAATACAGCTGGTTTTGGTATGTTGAATAAATTACATTTTAACATCGAACCAATCTGGTGCCAACATGGAGAATAAACTCGAGAAGCTTAAGGTAATTTAACTGGCTTTCTGTGTACAATTTAAGGTGAAGTGCTTAGGAAGTGCTGTAAGTACCTTCTTTTCCAAAGTTAGAAATGCTTATTTCCCACAGTAAGTGCAGTTAAAATCGAACTATAGCCAGTAGTGTTTTTTTCTTTATAAGTAATCAGCTCTTGATATTAAGTGTTATGTATATTCATGAAGGGATTTCACACATGATTTTAATTGGGCCTAGATTTTACACGTACTTTATTTAGATTGTTGGTTTTTCTTCAATCTGTAGTTGTATTTCTTGACCTTGTAGGCTCTTATCCAATGTTCTCCTTTTGCGTTGGTCATTTGCTCCAGAAAAATCATACAGATGGGAGGAAATAGAGTCCATGAGGCTTCTGCGTATATTCTAATCTTTGAGGCAACTTTCCTTTCTTTCAGAGTTCCCCTGGTACAAAGTCATCCTGGGTCGTTTCTCTTTTGGAGTATTCATAGTATCTTGTGCCCAGTAAGGCATTTTAGAACTTCATTAATTTTATAGGCTAGTATGAAATGAGTAGACAGGAATTAATAATATTTTGGTTTATTTTCCTAGAATAAAATCCTGGTGGAGGGCTGAGGCATAGAAGGAGCAGGATGAATGTTTCAAGTCAGAACTAAAAATGTTGTAAAAATTAGAGTATTCTAGACTTTACCTTGGTGAACTGGGTTTTAGCCAGATGCTAACATGTTGATTTGGGCGGGTGAAGATGATAGGAGGAAGGGTGAAGCAGTGAAAAAGAGATAATTACAGAGACATAGAGATGCTTTCCACTTCCTTCTTAGGGATGTGGCTAGTGGGTGTTGTAGCGGTGGGACTGATCTGAAAGAGCTGACCAGTGCTGTTGTTTCCCTGGAGGTCAGCTCACTTACAAAGACTTTCCAGCTGTCAGCATTGGTTGGGCTGGCAAGTAAGGACACGGAGTCAAATGACAAAATCAACCCAGCTTCAGGCTTAGGGCAGTGCCTTGTCAGCTTCATTCAGTGACTAGCTATTGGACAAACATTCGCATGTGCCCTGTCTCAGGCAATCGAGAAATTTCTATGTTCACAAATTCTTATATTCTTCAGTGTTAAATATTATTAGTTTTTAGGGAAATCCTCAGTTATTCACATCCCAGGTCTGTCATGAGGAAAAGCCAGACTTTCCCAGCCAAGAGTTAACTTAATACCAGAACTGAAATTTCATCAGTTTGGATGAAAACTTGGGAAAATGTTCCAAAAAGTACTGTGTGCTTTTCTGCCTTCAAATGTATTACTAAAGTTGACCCTGTTGAATGACTCAAGGTCATCCTCATTAACCTTGAGGACTGTGCGGGAGATATTATGTGCAAATGCAGATACCACAGAAAGAATTCACTTGGGCTGGAGAAGGGTACCCACTTAGGCTGAGTCTTCTTGATAAAGTTCCATACGTCACTTAAAAAAATACAATAGCTTGATTGAGATAGAATTCCTTTTTTTTTTTTTTGAAGATTTTATTTATTTATTCGACAGAGAAAGAGACAGCAGCGAGAGAGGGAACACAAGCAGGGGGAGTGGGAGAGGAAGAAGCAGGCTCATAGCGGAGGAGCCTGATGTGGGGCTCGATCCCATAACGCCGGGATCACGCCCTGAGCCGAAGGCAGATGCTTAACTGCTATGCCACCCAGGCGCCCCTGAGATAGAATTCCTATAGCATACAGTTCACCCACATAAAGTACACGATTGAATGGTTTCTAGTGTTTCAGGGCCGTGTGATCATCACCATAGTCAATTTTGGAGCCTTTTCATCCTCCCAGGAAGAAACCCTGTGCCCATTAGCAGTCTCCCTGTTTTCCCTTAAAACCCTCAGTCCTGGGCCACCACCGGTCTACTTCTCTATAGATGGTCTAGTATGGATCTTCCGTATCCGTGGAATCATGTAGTATGTGTCATTTATGATTGGCTTCTTTCACACGGCAAATATTTTCAAGATGCGTTCGTGTTGTGGCATGCATCGTTCTCTCATTTCATTCCTTTTTATTGATAAATGGTCCATTGTGTGTTACATTTTATTTCTCTACCAGTTGATGAATATTTGATTATCTCTGCTTTTTGTCTGTTTTAAATGACCTATAAAAAACATTCATGTACACATGTTTGTGTGGACTGAGGTTTTAATTTCTCTTGGGTGTGTGTTTCTTGGGTATATATTTCCCTTGGGAATGAATAAATGTTTTGTTGTCACTGCTGGTGTTTTTTCTCACCAACGTGGAGTGAGGCACACACAGTCGTAAGACACGTTAGGAGTTGGAATCAAGTGGTTCTTAGTACTTGGAAAAGCAGGAGTATACAGTGCGTGTGAGAAAGTGGGATGAGTCTTGAAAGGCAAGGTAGGGCCAACCTTGGGAGCGTGTGTCCTAAATATTTGAGACCTTTCACTGCGGGTTAAGGGGAACTGTCGTTTAATGTTAGGCAGGGGAGTGACATCTGATTTTTATTTTAGAAAAGTAACCCGTGACAGTGTAGAGAATAAGCTGTAGAGGGGCTGGAGAGGAGATATGTGGGAGACATTTCTCAGGTGTAATCAGCACCTGTTAAAATTTGATTTGATTTTTATGTGGAGATGTTGTCAGAAATCTGATTAGATTCAGAAGCAGGGATAGTGTTAGATACCTTTACATTGCTTTGAGACAAGAAATACAATCTTTAGGGGCCAATGAAATCAGTCTCTTAGTTACGGATTCTGTTGTTCTGCAGAATTTGTTACTAGTCTTGAACTTACTTGACACTTCCACGGACTGACGCATTTCCTGGGTTAGATAGATGTGTCCTTCTCAGTCTACTACTTTTCTTTTCTTTTTTTTTTTTTTTTTAAGATTTTATTTATTTATTCGACAGAGGTAGAGACAGCCAGCGAGAGAGGGAACACAAGCAGGGGGAGTGGGAGAGGAAGAAGCAGGCTCATAGCAGAGGAGCCTGATGTGGGGCTTGATCCCGTAACGCCAGGATCACGCCCTGAGCCGAAGGCAGACGCTTAACCGCTGTGCCACCCAGGCGCCCCAGTCTACTACTTTTCTTGAAAGATAATTTCCCCGTCTCCCATTCTAAGTAGACTAAAAATGACTATCTGATGAGTGAATTTGTACACATGACACGTCTGTGCCACGCCGATTGCGAGAGAGATGACTGAGTTGAAGACGAGAGCTTTTGTCGGGGTAAATCATATTGCCTGTAATGGAGACAAGAGATACTGCAAGAGGAACGGGGTGAACAAAAAGTAATCAACAGTGGACAGTTGTGTAGAACTCTTGAATTGGGTATGCTGAAATGTTTTAACTTGAAGGATTCCATTTTACATGACTGCACAGCACTAGCCCGAGGGAGAGTGGTCAACCTGTTTCAAACTTGGAGGGACTTAATTTAGTGGCACCTGCTGGACTAGAGGTTGTAAACCGTCGAGCAAATAGCTAAATTTCCTCAGGATTGTAAAGCTGTTGGAGGTGTAATCTGTGCTAGTCTTCCTGCAACATAAGTTAGATCATATAATTTTTCTCACCCAAAGTCTCCAGTGTTTTTCCCACCTCAGAGTAAAAGCCAAAATCCTTTCGTGCTTGGTTCTCTTTTATCTTTCTGACTCTGTCTTTTACACTCTCCTCCTGATTATTTGATTATTTTGTTCCAGCAACCCAGGCCTCTTTGTCAGTGTGATTCCTTGAGTAAGAAATTCCCTTTGCCTCAGGGCATTTGCACTTGTCATATTTCTGCTTAGAGTGCTCTTCTCCAGATATTTAGATGGCTTGTTGTCTCACTTTTTTCGAGTGTTTGCTCAAAAGTTACCTTTTCAGTGAGCCCTTCATTGGTCCGCCTTAACAAAATAGAACTCTAACATTTCGTACCCCTTCTTTCTCTCAAGCATTTAGCACTGTCCAACATGCATTAGGTTTAATATATTTTATTGTCTCCCCCACTGTTGTGGAAACTTCATGAGGGCAAAGATTTTTCTTTCTTTTATATTCCCAGCTCCTGGAATAACACTGGTTATACACATTAGGTATTCTCAGATATTTGTGGAAGGAAGGAAGTAGAAAAGATTCTTGGATGGAGTGTTTTTTTTTTTTTAAGATTTTATCTATTTATGTGACAGAGAGACAGCCAGCGAGAGAGGGAACACAAGCAGGGGAAGTGGGAGAGGAAGAAGCAGGCTCACAGCGGAGGAGCCTGATGTGGGGCTCGATCCCATAACGCCGGGATCACGCCCTGAGCCGAAGGCAGACGCTTAACGACTGCGCTACCCAGGCACCCCCAGTCCTTGTTTTTTAATAGATGTTACCCTTACTATATTTTAACGTGCAGCAGGCAGATAGGAACAAATAACACATCCAGAAAGCAAAGAGTAATTTATTTAATCCTTAACATTGTTCTCATCTCTCAGAAAAGCTTGTCTCCTAGAAAAAGAAAGAATAATTGCCTGTCTGTCTGTCTACCTACTTACCTACCTACCTGTCTAATTACCTACTTACTAAGGTAGGGTCTGGGAGGGAAGGAAAAGATAAGCATTGAAATCTAAGTAGATATATAAAAGTATTTGGAATGTTTAATGGTGAGTTGGACATCAGGGACATTACTTAAGATAGGAACCAAGAAGAATTTAGACTTGTGGAAGTAGATACAATAAAATAGAGATTAAAAATAAGGAGGTCAGGAAGTAAAGAGGAAACAAAAGGGATTTGCTTTTCCTTTTGTTCTTCTGTCCCGTGCACGTGTGAGATACGCCGGTACTGGACGTAGTGTGTGCTGGTGACAATTAGAGCACATCGATCATTCGTACTATGCAGAATTGAAACACCAATAGAAATCGCCTACTTGGGACTCGGGCTTTGTAAATTGGGAGGAGCGAAAACCATAAATGTTCATTGAAACACGGGTAGATAGGAGCAGAAGTTAAGCCCGATGATAAATTCCCAAATAAAGTATCTGTCATCTAACTATATATTTGTGCAGCATATGCTTTATTCTCACATATGGTTTACGGTTAGTGGTGATAGATGCTTGTATATTTTCTGGAGAAATCTGTGAGCTTCAGATATGCAGTGGGAGGGCGAGAGCCCCGAAGGCCAGGAGTGGAGGAGTAGCTCCCGAGCCCTGCCCTCAGACCCTGCTTTCCTGGCTGTGCTGCTCTGTGCTCTGAGGCCAGGTCCTCCTTTCCAGAGCCACGTGGGCTGGGCAAGTCCTAGGCCCGAAACAGGAAGTTTTAAAATATTTTTTGTTTTTCTTTCTTCCCCACACAGAGTTTGGTGATACGAAGGGAAGTATTTTTACTCTGCCAGTGTAGCATAAGAAAATGTGCTCATTTAAATTTAATACCTGATCTTACCTCTGCCTAATAGATATTTTGTCGAATTATCCAAGCATATATTTTTCCATCAAGTTGATGGAACAGAATTTGGGTTTGATCCAGATGCAGAACCAGGACACCAAATCATAAGAGATAGCATCAAAGTTCAAGGATAATTCTTAGGGAGAAAAATGTTATCTTCTTGCTATTAAAGAGTACATTGCAAAAGAGAGATTGATTTCTTTTGGAAATGTTTTAAATAAGTTCCTTGTTATGTGTTAACGCTACATTCACGCACGTGCCCACATCCGCACATGCAGTTTTCTTTTGAACGTTTCAGACCCTTGGTGGCTTCAATGTTTTCCATTGTATTTTTATAATTCATGAATTTGATTTATTTTATTAAATATATGCAGGTATGATTTCATTGTTGCTCTTTTTCATAGTAGCACATTTTAAGGTAGAGAACGTCCAAAATTTATGCTTATTGATTCGGTTCTGTAAATGCTTGGCAAACATAGCCAGAGTTGGCTAAAGGACTACAAAATAAAATACAGTAGTGGACTTCTGAACTTTACATTCAGTGGGAAGTTAAAAGAACACATTTTGTGTTCATATTTTTAATATATTTTCATTGTTAATGCCATTTGAAATTATGTAAAATAAAACTTGGGTCACTAAAATCTGTGAGGACTATTAGGTTTAGCCCAGTGGGTTCTGGAATCTGCAAGTTGAGAGCCATGTTAGGGTAGCGGCAGGAAGCTGGTTGAAAGTGCAGGTTATGGAGTCCCAAGGCCGAGAGCTGTATAGTAGGATTCAGATGAAGTTCAGTCTAAACAGATCTCCCGACCATTCTCCTTGTGTAGCCATGTTTGAGGATTGTTGCTAGCCTCTTCCTAAAGCCAGTAGGCTGTAGAGCCAAGAACAACAAGGTCAAGGCTACCATGTTTAAATTGAGAGGGGAGGACAGGAATTTTTTTTTTTTAAAGATTTTATTTATTTATTTGACAGAGACAGCCAGCCAGAGAGGGAACATAAGCAGGGGGAGTGGGAGAGGAAGAAGCAGACTCCTAGCGGAGGAGCCTGATGTGGGGCTTGATCCCCGGACTCTGGGTTCACACTCTGAGCTGAAGGCAGACGCTTAACGACGGAGCCACCCAGGCACCCCAGAGGACAGGAGTTTAAAACATTAGTTGACACATACGGAAATGTATGTCTTCTTTGTATAAAATTGCATGTCAGTGCCTACTCTAAAATATTTATTATATATATATTTTAATGCTTAACTGACTGAGCCACCCAGACATCCCATGTATTTTAAGCCGTTGAAGAAGAATTGCATAGACCATCAGCAGTAATTGTAGTACCTGGCATAAAAGGACAGACTTGCCATATTTCTCAGGAAACTAAAGAACACTTGCACCAACTTAGAACTGCCAGAAAACAAGGCTTAAGAATTTTTCTCATCATTGGGATGCCTGGTGGCTCAGTCAGTTAAGTGTCTGCCTTCGGCTCAGGTCATAATCCCAGGGTCTTTAGATCAAGTCCTGCACTAGGCTCCTTGTTCAGCAGTGGGGAGCCTGCTTCTCCCTCTGCCAGCTGCTTCCTCTCTCTCTCTCTCTCTCTCTCTGACAAATAAATAAAAAAAAATATTTTCTCATTATTAATGATAATGTGTGTAAAAGTACTGATTCTGATTTAAATACTACAGAGGTCATGTGTTTTGTTGTCAATTCCCAAATAGACCTGACAAAATTTTAGCATTGTTAAGCATATTGTATAATTTTGATTATTTTGTATTATTCTAGAATTATTTTTAATTCTAGGTATATTGCTCTAAGTTCTTTGCATTTGATTCTTATCAAGTCATGTAACTTTTCTATGTGTTATGCAGAAAACAACACGTGTACATTTGTAAACATGTTTGTGATTTAAGTATATGCACTGCATAATGTTTCCAGATTGAATGAGTTCTATGCTCACCTTTTCACTGTACTTATTGGTACGTTACCTTTCTTCCCTTTAGTCTTTCTTTGCTTATTTTGTCTGTCTGAATGTAATATACATGTTCTTTTCCTTCCATTGCAGCTTCAAGAACACTCTAATTTCACTCTCTTTTATGAATCTGACTTGATTCAGGATAGGAAAAAATAGATAAATGTGTATAACTGTGATCATTAATATTTATTTTTCTAGAAAATGTGATGATAGAGTTTTAAGATATAGCAGTGAGATTCGATATCAAATATATATTTTTAGAAGACCTAAGTTTTCCATCTTTTTAAAAAAGATTTATGTATTTATTGAGAGACAGAGAGATACAGACAGAGAGTAGGGGGAAGGGCAGAGGGAGAGGAAAGCAGACTCCTTGCTGAGCAGGGAGCCCGGCATGGGGCTCTATCCCAGGACCTGAGACCGTGACCTGAGCTGAAATCGAGAGTCGGATGCTTAACTGACTGTGACACCAAGAGCTCCATGAGTTTTTCATCTTAAGGAAAGAGACAATGTATATTTTTTATGCACTTTCTTTACTTGTTATTATCTTTTCAGTTAAGACATTTTTTTCTTCTCACCAGAAAGAAGGGAATGTTGCAGAATTCATCAATGAACTGTCGAAAAATTCATCTTGCAATAGTTTAAAATGAGATTGGGCCAGATTTATAAAGTGTTTATAATTCATTAATCGATAAAATCATTTTCCTAGACATATCTCTGATAGTTTTAAGTTTATAATTTATGAAAGTAAAACGTAACTCCATCTTTCTCCGCTGTAAGCTGTACATATGTACGTAATTACAGCAAAGAGATGTTTCTTCCCAGGGAGGTCACGTGTGTGTTTTCCTTGTTTGTAGAAGGAAAAAGACACACGCGATTACTGTCTGGAGTGGGGGTGGTGACGAGCAGTAACCGTGGCTGGACGGTAGCGCCGTTCACCGAAGTGGAGCTTTATCTGGTAGAGGTGGTGCAACTTTCTCTTCATTTCCTTCTACTTTTAGCCCTCAAAAGCCGAAATGCGTGGGCTGATATACACAGATACTGATGATGTCGGATCAATCCATGATAATAGAAAGCAGAGACGAGTGGAAAACTTGGTAGCAATAGTATTGGCTTTCACATGAATAATCGGATACCAGGTATATTTCTGAACTCTATTTTTAAATTAGAAGGAGTATATAGACTCCTAGGTAATAAGAATTTGTTCTGAAGTCCTCAGGATATGTGATTGGCATTTAAGTGGAGTTCAGATCATGGTCACACTTGAAGGTCACTTGCAGAATAATTGGGCGTTTATTCATTAAATAAGTAATTGAGCATGTTTGGTTTTTGTTTGTTGAGTGAACGACTGAATCAGGAGACCTTACATCTAGGTGTTACTGTTGAGTTTTGCGGTGCGAATCTGTCCTATTGTATATGAAAGCTTAAGGAGTAGGGGGGGAATGCAGTCCAGGAGCTTAAACCAAAGGGAGCTAATTCACAGAGAAAAAGTAGGACAAGAGCATCAGAAAGGATAAAGACAAAAGGTAGCATGTGATGGAAAATGGAATATTAGCTGGCTACCCTCCAGCTTAGTTTTTCCTTTAATAATTGATATGAACTCAGACATCTACCTGAGATGTTCCAGATCACATCATTTTACTTGGGAAACATGGCAAACGTAAGATGGCTTTTCAGATTGTGTTAGTAAAATAGGGTTTTTACACTTGAAGTTACATGCTTAGAAAGGTAGCAGGTGGGATGCATTAAAATGTATTAAATGCATATTAATGTAGACAGGTCTGATTAAGAACATAGAAGTTTCTTTGGAAACCCTTTGTAATGAAAATATACAGTATAAAAATATGAGAGTTGAAAATATGAGAACGTTTAAAGCCATCTTCTTAAGCCATTTATATATTGACACACTGATTATAAAACTTTAGTCTTTAAAACAGAACTCAACTGGCTGAGGCCTCTTAGGGTTTCCCCCAATTATCTTGAATTGATGAGGTTTATGGTAATTTATCATTTTTATAGCCTTGGAATTTGCCACTCTACTTACCTCAGGGTTTTTGTGTTTCACTTTTTTTCCCTAGCAACCTACTTCTTTATCATTTTCTATCAGCCCTCAATGCAGCATCTAACTTGGTTTTATTTTACTGACAAATCACATCCATAGGGGGCAGGCTTCCTATTGGGAGCGGGGTGTGTTGATGAAAACATACTTTGCTGGTTGTTGTTCTTTAATTAGTCAGGTTTTGCATCGAAGTGAAAAAGATCTTTATTCAGTAAGTCATTCGGATGTATCGAAGAAGATTTAATGGCCAGAAGGTACAAGGGGGTACAAATGGAAAGTGATCAAGATGATTAGTTCCCACCTTTTACCACCTATTAGATTTAACCCAGGGAACTTTTGAGAATCCCTATTCCTATACCAATGAAATCAGCATATTTAGGAGTTGGACTCAGGTATGGTATTTTTAAACACTCAGCCAAGGGATTCTACTCTGTGGCCAAGTTGGAAAACCAGCCACCTGTATCTGGGGTTGCAAGGGGCTCTTGGCTTTGTTTTGTTTTTAATATGTGACAGACAGGATATGCGGCCCCAGAGCCTACAATATTCACTATATAGCCCTTGACAGGAAAAGTTATTGGGCTCATGACATAGCTTATCATGTTTTCTCAGACAAATGCATTGGCTCACATGAGAATTTGTTAGAAATGCAGGATTTCAGGCCCTGTCTCAGACCTGCCTAGTAACGGGATCCCGAGGTGATTCACGTGGATCGTAAAGTGGGGAAAAAACCGACACACGTCATGTTGATGATATTAAGTATTAAGCTCTGTGATAATTTCCTTTGCTAACATAGTAATCGAGATTAACTCCACAGTTGACATATTTTTTGCTGTTATACTCCTTTTACCAAGGATTATTTTCATATTTTTTAACCCCGGCACAGTGATTTCCTAGAGCGATAGATTGATGCTGTTCCGTAGAGAATCTTATTCCTCTTGCCTTGAATCTGCACTGGCCTTAGTGACTTTCGTGATCAGTGGAAAGCCCCAGAAGTACCATCCCAGGACTTCTGGTGAGCAGCTGGTGAGGGGCAGCTGTGTGGTTTCTGCCTGGCTTTCGTGAACGTGGCCCATGGGAGGGAGTTCTGAGCTACCCCGTGAAGTGGCTGACCACTCCGAGCCCGCCAGGCTAGACAGCCACATGTAGATAGTCCGTTTGACCATTTTACCTGAGCCCGCCTTTCAGCCATCCCCCCTCAGACTCCAGCCTCGAGGGGAGCTGTCTTGGGCCCTCCAGAACAGTCTCCTGCCCGCAGAATGTCACCAGCTGACTTCTGTGAATGCCACGTGGAACAGAAGAATCATGCAGTGAGCCCTGTCTGAATCCCTGATCCACAAATTTGTGACAAATAATACAATGATTGTTTTCTTAAGCCACTACATTTGGGATTGTTTGTTACCCAGCTGTAGATAACCAGACCACCTGTGTAGGACATTTAAACACTTTCATGGTATCGGAGAAGAATCATTACAAGTTATGCCATAAACTTTTAAGTTTATCCTCATTTTAAGATTGGTCATTTTATATAAATAGCTCAGAGATGGAAGTTCATGGAAGGGCAGTTAGTTGAGCTTACTCTTTTTTGTTGGCTTTGTGGTATGTCAGTTTAGCTAGACTCCTAAACTACATTCCCCAGAATTTTCTTTCCAGTATGTTTCTGGGTAAAGAATAAGAGGTATTCGTTCATAAGAGCTGGAAGATGGAAGGGAAATTTGTAACATCTACCACTTACTCCTAATTATTCAGTAAAACATTAAATGTTGCTGTAAAGAGATTTAGCAGATATAAAGTCCATAATTAGTAATTAGGGAAATTACCTGGGTGGGCCTGACTTAATCAGTTGAAAGGTCTTAAAGGAAGGTGTAGACCTTTCCTGGAAAAAGAAATAAAAGCTACCTGTAGACAGCAGCTTCGCCCAGTCTTTGTAATTCCAGCCTTCTTGTGATCCTCCATTTCTGACTGCCTGCCCCATGGACTGGATTTGCTTGACCAGATCCCAAAAGTGTATAAGCCATTTCAGTTTCCTGCTATGAATAGTATGTGTGTATACACACACACACACACACACACACACCCCTGTCTTACGTGTGTATATACACAGGCAGCTATGTCTGCAGGAGTGGCTGGATTCCTCCGGCTGGTTTTGCGTGTCTGGTACCAGCAGGCTTCCCGGAGAACAGAGCTTAAGGATGAGTTCTCTGAATAGGTTCTGATTTTCTGGAATTGTTTCTCGAATTTGGTACTGTTGAAAGGCATGAATGAACCCTTTCCAGGGGTGAAAAAGGACATTGATTGTTCATGGCATGATGTGGCTAAAGAGCTGCTCAGATTCTGACCTTCGGATACCGGTCACCGAGCACCTGTGGAAGGTGGGGCTCAGGGCGCCTGCCTATGAGCTATCTTCGAACAGCTCTGTCAGAATAAGGTGTATGAGGGAGTTGGTTAGTTACTTCTGACTGCCCAGGAGGAAGTGGGCAGTGAAAAGGATGAGCTGAAAACGTCTATATCTACCCTCAAAGAAACACTGTTCTGCGGTGGTACCGCCGTATTCGGTACAGCCATAGCCGTAGGGCTTCTGAAAACTAAAGTCAGAGTGTCCTCCTGACGTGGCTCTTTTACAGTGCAAATGAAATTCCCAGCCACCTGTTTTAAATTTTGGTTTTGACTGAAGGAACAGGTTCCTAAAACTAAAGTGAGAACTTGTCAGTAGATTCTGGTAAAGCTGAGGATCTAAAACTCCCAAATAAAACGGAATCATCTTTGCCAGTAGAAGGAGCCCTTTTGCCTCTGCCTGGGGAGGTGTAGTGGTTCATTCTGTGTGTCAGCTTGACTGGGCCACGGGCTTCTTGGATACTGGCTCAAACATTATTCTAGGTGTTTCTGTGACGGTGTTTTTGGGTGAGATTAAGATTGAAATTAGTAGGATGAGTAAATCGGATTGCACTTCCTGATGCGGGTGGGCCTCATCCAGTCCAGTGAAGGCCTGACGAGATCAGACGGCTGACCTTGGTCTGAGTCGGGAAATTCTCCTGCCTGACGGCCTCGAACTGGGACATCACCTCCTCATGTTTCTACAGCAGCCTGCTGGCCTCCAGACTTGACCTGGACATTGGCTCTTCCTGGTGCTACTGCAGCTTCTGGACTTGGGACTCAAGCTAGGACGATGGCTGTGCAGATTTAGGACTTGCCAGCCTCCATAATCACGCAAGCCAATTCCTTATGAAAGCCTTTTTTATTTATTTCATTGGTCTGTTTCTCAGGAGAACCCTGAGGAACCCAGGAAGGTAGCCCTGTTTCCCTGCAGGACCTGGAATGGCCTCAATGGAGGTCGTCGCCTCCAAGGCAGCCCGACCGTTCTCAGGACCTACAACCCAACACCCCTTTCTGCGTCTAGATCTACAACTAGATTCAAATCGCAGCAGCTCTCAAAAGATGAGGAGCTAGTTGCGGCTCAGGAAGAGTGTGATACACACCAAAGCAACTGAATGATTTTAAAAACCAATATAGACAAAAAGCTCGAGGGTGTATGTGAGCGTGGATATTACAGGTGTGTTATCAGGGTGGAAGGGCTATGAAGTCAGATGATGCTCATTTCGTTGACATAGGCTGACTCATCAGAAATTCTGGGCTCAGTGTTTTGGCTGAAAGAGTTACGAAGTGCTCTAAATGGTTGGTCAGCTGGCTGGACCCAAAGTGTGACCTGTATTAAATGAAGTCAAATGACTTATATTGTAAAGGAAGGTATCCAAAGGCTTAAGAAGATTGTAATGTGACAGTGTGTTTAATCTGTAAGACTTGCTTTCCAACCATGGAAGGACACACCTTTCCCAACAGCTGTGAAAAAAAAAAATGTGGGGGAACCTCAGCTACTTTGAAAAACTTTGTGGTCTCTCTTCTTGGTAGAGGTCAGAAATTAGGAAACCACTGCCATTGAACCAGGATTACTAAACACAGTGGAGGTAATGGGATCCTGGGATGTCAGGGCCCACTTAATGGCTAAAGACACAGTCGGCATGGTTAACAGTGGAGTCAAAATGGCAATCAGACTCGTCTGACTTACAGAGATTTGTGGGGTTGGCCGGTTATCATGAAGTTTCCAGAGCAGAAACAGATGACCATTCTATTAAATTCTTACTTGATCCATATAAGCAGAGGAGTTCTAAGTCTTCTGAGCAGAAGTCTGACTTAAATTACCAAAGCAGAGAGTCAGTGCCTTCCATAAATTCCAGATTTGAGCTGGTTACAGACCCCCGATAACCTGCCACACTGCCAAAAATATATATAGTGTTAGTCTTTCTCCCAGTCTTCCCCTAAAGGGACCCATAGCCCTTTACCAGGTCGACTTTACATGGGGGAAGGAGAATTCTGGGGAATGTAATTTAGCCTCACCACGTTGACACCCCTCAAAGCCATCACAGCTAGCCTCTTGTCACCTTAGTAAACGATGTCCTTAAACCATAGTGCCTGACATGATAAAGCTGTTTCATATACTACTGCAAACGTGCCGGCTCTTTCCAGAACAAGAAACAAAGTCCTTGAGTGATGTTCCTCTACTCCTTTGTAATTTAAATACTGAGATTAATTGTCATCAGTATATCTTGTGATAGAAAGTTAGCTATTAGGAACACTTCTTATGTTAGATGATAATAGGATAAGGCCAAAATAAAAATATTTGCTAATATTTATATGAACAATGGTATATCACAGCTGATTGATCAGTATAGACGTTTACCTTCTTACAGGAGAAATGAACAGCCTCGAGCACGGCTTGAATTTCAGCACCCTGGGAGGATGTCCCCTTACCATTGTCTTTCGGGGATGACCAGAGTAAGGCTGGAGAGTTTTAGCTGTCCACCTTGGGATGGTACCCGCAAATCACGCAGAACCCTTTGTCCATCAGGCCTGAGTCTCTTCCTCAGTCAGCTGGGCTTAGACAGGAAGACAGAGTTAAGAGCTGAGAGGGTGAAGAAAATGTAGCAGGAACAGCGACCATGGACACTTGGGCTACTTCCTCATGCAAGCGACTCAGGCCCTCAGGGCTTCCTCAAGGGTGAGTTTTATATGCACCACTGAGGTATCTCAGGTGTCGTGGCAACTTCGTGGCCCATGGTCACATGATCAGTCTCTATTAAGGCCCAAAAGTTGTTTCTCAAAAGAATAGTTCTCCCCAGAGGATGGTGTGGCTTTGGTCGAAAATCGTAGGGGTCTGTGCTGTGACCTACCTGCGGAACTTGTCAGAAGCTTTAAACAGTCCCATCTATCTCTGACGGTTCAAGCGCCCTCGGAGGTGCTGGGTCAGATGGCTCAAATGACACAGCAGTTTGCGTGCAGTGTGGACCTGTTGAAGGACCTTCTCTTACTCTAGTACCACTCAGTACTGGAAGGGGTGTCTTGACACCTACAGAACACTGGACCCCTAACAATTCCACTGAGGGGGGATACCTGTGAATTGTTTTGTTACTGTTAAAGTCCCTAAATTAGGAATCGGACTTCTTAGATATAATGAAAAGAAAACAGCCTCAAGAAGTGGGCATGTCTAGGTTTGACTTTTGGCGGTACCACTTTGTAGCTGTGTGACTTTAGAAAAGTTACCTAACCTCTTGTAGCTCTGATTTTCTTGTCTATAAAATGGATGTAGCAACAGAAGTCTTCCAGGGTTGTGGTGAGAAATACGATCCTATATACAAACATGATAGTATCGGGTACACATTTATCATCGAAGATGCTCGTTCCTCCTCCTGTTAACGCAGACGCACCCATACAAATGTTTGGGTAACGGGTGACTTTCGGTCTACGGCTGACTCTGCCATCAGTTAGACCCATTTGGCTGTAGAGCTTTCTACTGTGTCAGCTTGGCGAAGCTGTAACTATGTAGCCCAGAGTCCTTTTCTGTATGGTTCCACTGTAGTGGTTTTGTACTATGCCTGGTAAGCGAAGCTCATGATACTTTCCCCGGAATTCCTTTCCTACGTGGTGTCAGGTAGAGAGTTTCCTGAGATATGAAAAGCAGAAGCACGACCTGCCGTTACATTCTGAAGGTCTTTGGGGTCTGAGGCGACGAGAGGCTGATGGAGAGGGGCCAGCAGGTTGCAGCTTGTGCTTTTCTCCTGACCTGCACTCAGCTCGTCTGGACTGCTGGTTCTCTGACCGGGAGGCCCGGGCTCACCAGCTGGGCTGCGCTGCGGGTTAACAGACACTGCGGCACGGAGCCAGGGGCTCTACGGCCACCAGCTCCCCTTTGTGGCCCACTTTAAGGGCTGCATCGGCTGACCTACCACACGTTCCTGAAACTTCCCTTTTCTAATGTTTCAGGAAGATTTTTTGATTTTTCAATTCTTCTTCTTAGACTTCACTTTCCCAGCTCTTCCCCCAGTTGCGTAAGGTCTCCTGCCTAAATAAGTTCCCTTTTCCATCACGCAATATGCGTCTTGAGTTTTCTTCCCTGACCGAAAGCCTCTGCTGCCCAGTGCAGCAGCCAGCTTCTAGCCACACCTGCCAGCGGAGCACTTGACACGCGGCTAGGCTGGGCTCGTCGGCATGGAGACACGCCGTGTGGAATAAATACTGGGTTTTGAAGACTTAATACCGAAAACGCAATATTAATTCTATGTTAAAATGGTAACACGTTGAATGTAAGGAGGTGAAGCACATTATTAAAATGTGGCTTTACACTTTTAGATGCGGCTGTTAGAATATTTAAAATTACATACATCGCTCACAGTATACGTTTCTGTGACAGCATGAATCTAAGTCTTTTTGTACAGAGACGCTTTTTACGTGCTGGTGACTACAAGGAGGATTTTCCTTTCTTTATCCACCACCTTATTACATCTGGGGTGGATGTGGCTGTTGACTGGAATAAACGTCTTCCAGGTGTCTGAGCGAGACGGAAGGACAGTCGTGCTCTGGTGGTGCTTGGGTGCAGCTGAAGAGCTGTGCGAGTGCTTCGCCTCTAATACGTTATATAGGGTTATATGAAATTTTGTGGATTAATGTGGGAATCCAAATATTACAATTCTTTTTTTTCTATGAGGAAACCTATTCCAATTTCCAAGAAAAATAAACTTAGAAGGAAGATTTAGTGAAAACAACTTGTTCTTAGTTGAAGACTGTTACTATATTAGGCAACCAAACACGGTGGAGTATGTTGTAAACTATTTAGTGCCTGTAAAATATAAGCTTTGGACTGACTTCAAAATATTTAAAAATTGCCCTTATTATATCAAGAATTAATAGCCTATGTAAAGAAATATTTTAATGATAGTTGAAAATTATGTAAGTAGTCTATAAATCCTTTGTCATCTTTACCATGTATGTATAAACTCTTTTTTGGAGAAAATCTAATAAGAGCTGTTTGAGCTTCAGGATAATTTGGTATGATATTCTCAGGTTTATGACCAGAGATAGGGCTCAGTGATGTACTCCGGGTGAATGTTCGATTTACTGGCTAGATTATTAAGTTTATAGCACTATTACACGAAGTCGTAACTGTAAGGAAGGGAGGCCCCATTTTCTCTGGATTGGCATGGAACGGCATGCTGCCTCTCAACGGTACCCGTGCACAAGAGGATTCAGAGCACTACTGGAGGACTGAGTTTATGGTACTAAAACACAGTACATAGTATGTTAGATGCTACAAGAAACGACATTGCGATTCAAATTTGGTAGGTAGGTATCATCAGTATCATTTTAAATGTGAAGAAAACAAATGCCAAGCATGATATTTATTTTACCAAACGTAAAACTTCCTGGATAACATCCAATATAGGAAATCATTCCTGAACCTTCTGAACAGTTTTGTAAATACAGCAGGAAGTATTTGCTTTAGGTTCTCAGTAAGATGCTTTTCTCTGTATGGCCACGTGCCAGTAGCCAAGTGCATTGATGCTCCTAATCTTTGGTTCAAACGAAGTGGGACCCACGAAAGAATAGAAGCAACCCTTCATTCTGTTGGCTAGCACACTTGTTATTCAATTTTGCCTAATGGCCCACTTAATGACTCCATTTTTTGCTGCACTGTGGCTGTCAGCTTAAGGGAATGTATGATTTAGTTGGTGGTAATGAAGGACTCTACTCGCGCATGAGCAATAAGAAGGCATTTGTACCCCATTAAAATCTTAAAAAAAATAAGACCCTTCCTATGGCCTTTTTGAAAGTAAGAGTTTAAAGAGGGGGAAGGAAAAGAGGAACACATTTACTGAGTGCTTGCTTTCCCTAGCACTGGCTCTAAGCCACAATACTATTTTTTTTTCCTTTTCCTTTTTACAAATGAAGAAAAAAGAGTAGAGAGGTTAAATAACTTGGCTCTTTCTAAATAATTGGTAAATACCGCTTTGTCTTTGCATAAACTGTTTCTCAAAGAACTTTTAGGTCTGTTTCCTCATTTTCTTGTGAACTGAATTTTAGCCCAGAGGAATCCTGTGAAGGTCTGTTTTATGGAGCATAGTTTTATAGGTGAGGAAAATGAGGAAAGAAAGGTTAAGAAAATTTTAGTACTATAACTCAGGATGGTAAGGAGTTCTCTTGATTTGTGCAGTCGTAATGAATAGTAAGAATTTGAGGTAAGAAGAGATGTCGCAGTCTATTATAGATCTCCAGATGTGGTGTTATTAGTGATAACGTTTGTTCTCTTCGAAGAGATTCTAGATAGAGTTATAAAGGCCAAAGTGTGGGTACTGGGAGAAAATAGGGAAAAGAGGAGAAACAAATTTTTTCCTAAAAAAAAAAAGGGGGGGTTTGATTTGTGGACTTTAAATAAACTATTTACATATTGCTTCCACCAAGTAATTTCAGAAGTTTATTCAATAGATTTGTGTAAAATTATAGCATAACTCATTATAATTCCCGTATATTGGATAACTGGTATAGTACAAATCTCAAATGCCAAAACAATGAGAAATTTATCCTGTGGGAACACTTACCGTAATGACAGGAATGCAAGCCCCACTTGAGGTTTTTTGAGTTGCTTGTTTTTCTAAGTGTGGCTCATGGGCCAGCAGATCCACACCACCTGGTAGCTTATTAGCAATGCGGAAACTCAAGCCTACCCCAGCCCTTCCGAAAAATAGGTGTTTTAACAAGACTTAATGTGGGTATATGAACGTATTGCATGGTGCACTGGGTGTTATACACAACTAATGAATCATCGAGCCTTACATCGGAAACCGGGGATGTACTGTATGGTGACTAACATAATATAATAAAAAATAATTATAAAAAAAAAAGGTAATGCTGAGGTTCACTTTTGATCTAGGTTGATGGTTACACTATACTTACCTTCAAATATTGGGATCAGAATAGACATTTCCAGTAGCATCCATTTAGTCCTGCAGAACTTGTGAATCAGGACTATCTACTTTTTGTTTTTTTAATGACAGGTTAAATTTTTTCTAAAATGAGAAAATTAAATTACACTGTAGCTACACCATTATGTTTTAAAAATCCTCTATGGAATTCACAACCAGCTACCTATTAATCTTCTGTTTTAAGGCAAAATGAAAAGTAAAGGACTGTAGCTTACTATTAGTTACATCTCATACCTAAATTAGTGTATATCATGGTGTTATTAACTATAGTCACTTCACTACACTTTTCTTGTTCCCTCAGCAAATGGTAAGACCTGCTTCCAAAACCTGAATGCCCTTCTGCAGCCTTATCCGAATAGCTGACATGGATCAGTTCGTCTGCAGCAATCTCGTTCCCCCATATTTGAGGGACGTCACCAGTGGGCCAGGGCACTTTTCTTCTTGGGGCCAAGATGGAACCTCAGAATGCTTCTCAATAAAGGTAACCACGACAAACCAATCTCAGTTTGCAAACAGAGTGGAAGTTCTTAGCGCATGTAGTACTGCGTATTATACAGTGTCCTACCGATACTGGTTTTCACTGGTATAAGCAATGACAACTGTTACAGAGTGCAAGTAGTTCATTCCTGCATTCTGGATTCAGATCATCTCTTATATTCCCAAAGCACCTTTAGCAGTATTATTACCAAAGAGTCTTCAGTGAATATCCAACTTCATCAAATTTTATCAGATGCCACTGACAGTATAGAGCACAGGTCTCGAAATCGGTTGGAAATGAAGATAAATCAAGCACTTTTAACTTCGTGTGACTTTGGTCACATCACTTCTCATCCTCATCTATAACATGAGGTTAACCTCACCTTATCGAAAGAGTACGGAGGAGATTAAAGTAGTTAATATGTTAATGTGACCAGCTAAGTATCTAAGAGCAATTCCATAAATAAACATGATCCTTTTCACTTCCCTTGTCCTCTTAATGGTTTTGTTGGTAGACAAGGTGACACATGGAAAGCAATGAAAATATTAACCTGGTTCTTACAAGAGCAATAACCTCTCTCGCTCTGCTGTCAGTAAGAAAAATGCCACTTACTGGGGAGTCTGTGTACTTACTAGATACTCTTTGGGTGAGGCTCTCAGGTTTATAAAAATGTGAAAGAGTAGGAGAAACTGAGGACCGTGTCTTAACAGCACTTAACTTATTGATAGGTATGTAAGGAGAAGTAACCATACACTTGGTGATAATAGTCCAAGACCTATCTTGAGAAGTGTTGAAATAAGAAAAATGATTCTCAAAATATATCTATTGCATGATGTGAGAGATCTGAACAAGAGTGGGAATGGTCAAGTATTTGTTTTTCTGACCCTGTAACAGAAGCATGATTATAAGATAAATAAAAGCACATTGCAGTAGACACATACTATTCTCAAAGGATGTTAATACCATGGCCTGAAGATACGATCTTTCTCTTAAGATCTGTGTAAAAACTAAAAATGCATAAAAGCGATTCTTCATATAGGTGTTGTCTTCAGTAAAAAAGGAAAACGAAGGCATCCTGGAGAAAAGGATACACTGACAGAACTTACTGAATGCATACATTGAGAATTACTGAAAATCAGAAACTTTTCAAGAAAGTCAAAGTTGAGCGTGTTAAGATCTTCAGAACCCGAGGACCACTGTGCTATATGCTGGCGTCCTCTGCAGTCAACCGCAGCGTCTATGAAGAGTCAAAGACCGACTGTCATTGCATTTACTCAGTGTATTCTCTTCTCTAGGGCATTCCTTAACAAATGATCCCGAGGAAACCAGATTTTTAAAAATATCTTCGTTTACTCAAAGAGAAGGCATTTAAGTGATAACTTTATTAATTGGGATTTTTTTTTTTTTGGCCATGCCATTCTGAGTACCTTGGAAGTAAGATTCCAAGGCAGAAACAGAAGTAATGGTGGCTTTGTTGTTACACTGAGCATTTGATACCAGAGGGGCATTAGTAATACAGCAGGCTGAGAAATAGTATGTGGTTTTTTTTTTTTTTTTTTCATTCTTGAATTTGGTGATTCTTTGTACAACAAATTCTGATTCTATGTTTTGTCTAACTTAGATTTCCCTACCTTCTACTGAGTATCAAATGAACTGATTTTAGTTTGTGAATGCATTTTTTTTTTTACAATCAAGAAATAAATTACCTGCTGAGAGAATCTGGAAATGTAACTGGGCACTTTTTAAACGCATGTGTGAGAGTATTTAAAATTAACCTTCACAGTAATTAAGCTCTGTAGAAATAGAAATTGTTGATAGTGATAGCTTAGAAAATTAAACCTTATTAAATAATATTAATTAGGGCACATATACTCCATTACTTTTAGGATGTTTTTCTTTTTTTCCTTTGTTCTTTATTGGAAAATGAGTTTTTATGTGACTGATACTGTGAAAGATGCGAAACAAGAACAACATATAATCTGTTTCCCTCTAAAGCTCATTCATGTATTTATAAATTTTAATTTATTTTGCTATAAATTTATTAATCATCTATTGAATGGTTTCTGTGTGACAGATACCGAAAGAAAATGGTTTCTTTTCATCTCAGGTTTTATCTGGCTTCTAATAAATTGGTAGTTCTAGGAAATGCTGCACTTCTTAATATTTCTCAGCTTGTAGCTCCATTTGCATACAATTTAAATATCTTAAAGTAAAATTAGAAATCTATAATTTTCTAAATTTGCTTTTAATTTTAATATGCCAAATGATGTTATTCTCAGACTAAGTTATTAAGATTCATATCCATTTAGAATGTTCCTCCAGACTATGCTTTTTTTTTTTTTTAAAGAGGGTATTTTATTCATTTAAGGGTATTATCTTTATCTGTATTTAGTTTGTAGATAAATATCTATAAACTGATATCACTGAGCTACTACGTTCATATTGGGAATCAAATCTATTTCTTTGAGCATTCTGTATCTATTATACTACTAGTTTTGCTTCATGTATAATTATAATCGACACTGGTTTGTTTGTTTTTAAGTAGGTTCCATGCCCAGCAGGGAGCCCAGTGCAGCGCTTGAACTCACGGAGATCAAGACCAGAGCTGAGATCAAGAGTCGGACGCTTGACTGACTGAGTCAACCAGGTACCCTTATAATCAACTTTCAAATTTAGGAATGAACGAAAGCATATTTGCTAGAGATGATAAGCCAGGAATTGCTTAGGAAATGGCTGTAGTTCATTTTAAAGTTCTTAAAATATTGCCCCCCGCCCATATGTGTTTTGTTAATTTTTCAGTCCTGACACGTATTACCTCTACTTTGAGCAATAAGTTATTATAAATACTGATTTCAAAAACATTGTTTTACCAAGATATTAGTTAAATGTCACTGGACTACAAGCATAATTTATCTATTTTGCTATGTGATGTTTCTAAACTATTTAGTTTTCTGCTCTCTAGATTTGATAGTGTCTAATGCACACTACTGTTTTCTTTCACAGATCTAATTTTAAACAAACACAGTAACAGTGTAAGAATAAAAAGAGAACATCACATACCATCAGATAGGTGCTTTTATTCAAATACACTTAGTAGTAATTATGCCAGATTTGGACTTTTTCTAGACTGAACTCTGGAAGCCTCATCAGTCACAATTTGTTTGGATGGTGATATTTTTAGTGCCATGACAGTTTCACTTCCCTTGTGTAAACATATGTTCACTGCAATATCAGATATATGACCACACAGTGCAGGAATGTTGGATTAGTAGCTCATAATCAACACTTTCCTCATAGGTTACACAAAGACCGCCTTAGTGATGGAAATAAACAAGCTTACTTCTTTGTGCCTTAGTTTTCTCTCTCCTGAAATTGGGATACTTGTGCTGTTTCCTATTCTGGAATAATTCAGATTTCCTTACTTTTTTTTTTTTTAATTAAGGGAAAAACCAATTCCAAGGCTTATGATACTATAATAATAAATAAGAAGAAATGCCAGGTTTTCTTCGTATATATCCATAAGCCGATTTCCATCAATTCCTTGTTCCAGATATTAAGTTAGTAACAAAGAAAAAAATGTAAAAGCCACTCTTTATTGCACATTTACAATATATTTGACAATCTCTCTGTTAAATCACTAAATTAGTTACATTTTAGACATGCATTGCTCTTTTAAACTACTGAAAATCAGTAAGTATTTTATTTCTTCAGGTGAGTAATCCTGCTATTTGGAATGTATTAATATAGTTCTCTGTCTATTGGGGGAGGGTTCAGGTTTTTTGCATTTACTATTCTGTTATAATAATTAAAAATGTTGCACTAATGCTATTATTAGGTCTATAAAAAGAATAGCCAGCTTTTTTGATAATAGAACAGGAAATAAGTAGAGATAACTGGAAACCAAAACTGAATATACCCTGCCTAGATTAGTTCCCAGAAAATATAATTTCTCCTTAATGCACATAATTTGTCTAACAATAAGTGGTGATTGACTAAATACTTTTTCAGCAAAGATACTATCTACCCAGATTATCATTGCATTTTGTATTTTTACTACTTTTCAGTGGAGGGAAAACCTCAGTCTTTACAATTAAGTATAAAAGCGGTATTGTAATATTAGAACCCATAAATCCTAAACCAGGAGGAATTATGAAATTAATAGTGCATTCTTGCTAAGTGCTAGACAGACTAGCTCCTGAATAAACTGTAGTTCTTTACATGAAAAACGTTAATAAATAAGTCCATTCTCATACTTTCTATAAACACCAACAATTTATATAATGCAACATTATAAAAACTTCAAAGTACATTTTAAAAAGGTTTAATTGCTATCTACATCATTTGTGATTGTTCAACTGTAGTAAGATAGGAAAATTCCTAAAACGGAAAGAAAAAATAGCAAAGAAAGCAGAAAACAATGAATCCAATGACCCAGTTCACTGAATAAATATAGATGATCACCATATCCATGTCAAACCACCATCCACGGCTGTCATCCTCAAAGTGCAGGTAATCCATCCGATGTGCACCATGTGGGAACTGCCTTCTTGTAACTGGGGCTGCACGTCTGTGGAAACCTAGAAGATGCACGGACACGTCATTTTAAAGCTCACGGAATTTAGATACGTGCTGAGAAGGGAAGCTGCGTTAGGGACACTGGTACCATGAACAGAGCGCATCTCGATTTCAGTGAGTGAGATGTTCTTTCCTGACAGTTTTCTTTCAGTGATGACTAACTGTCAGAAGTCTCTTTTAGTTACAGGTTTTAAGGGCAGGGTCAGTAAAATCAGCAAAGAGTGTGGGGTATGGAGTCAGGAGACTGTCCTTGTTCTGTCACCTTCTTGGGCAAGGTATTTGATCTCTTGGCTCTCTGATTGCTCATCTGTACCATCTAATAACTTAATCATAATTGATCCTCACCAATTTTTAAATTACTTTCACAGGAGAGCAACTTCTAAATTTGAACTTGATTCAGGGTGTATTGTCATGACTGCTCCTTGGAACTTGTGATCACCAACTTAACCTCGTACCTCATACCTGGAGACTTTCATTGGTATTGGAACAAAATTCTACCAGAGAAATATCTCTTGTTGTAGCACTAAAAAAACTGGACAGACAAAATAGTACACCTCTGAAACAAAATGTAGCTTTAATTTTTATAAATTTTAAAGCACAGGCTTACTTAAGGAGATTGGTATGTAAAAAGCAAATCTCAAAAGTAAGTAAGTGATAATGTAGTAACAACCGGGAAGAAAATGCACGGGGTATGTATTACACCAGGAATTAATGCAGTCAGTCAGTATTTAATAATGGTACGTGTGAGTTCGTGTGTGTACTTGTCAGTGCTTACGTTTTGGTACCAGAAAAACCACTGGCCTCAGCTAAAGGAAACATCATCTATATGGATGAAGGGAACATCTCGTGGGAACACCACCATGGGATCCTTCCCAGGCAGCTGGGGGCTCTTTGATCTCAGTTTTTAGCTGAGGTTGTTTGAGAACCGCTTTACAGCACAAGGAAACACGTGCGCGGGGGGACTTTACAAAGGGTGCAGTAGACCGCTGGAGGGGGCTCCTAGAGGAGAGCATTTCGGGAAGCCATGAAACTGACTAGGTGGTCTAAGTGCTGAGTCCTGATTTTAGCTGATCAGGCCAAATGGCTGTTTGCACTGCTATGTGTTTCTTTTGTGCATTTTTTTGTCCCTGCTGTGAGGGTAGGCACCAGTCAGTGCCTGAGAGTAAAGATCAGCAAGACTGGAAGCAGCCTGTAAGTTCTAAGCAGATGTCTTGTAGACATTAGGGTTCCTGATTCTCAGGCCAGGGTGATCAGAGGGTGACAGGATCATTTTGTGGGACCCCAGTGTTGTACAGTTGGACGAGGATATCCGTGAAGATCAAAGCCCCTGGGGCTTCACCCTCAAATGCTACCACCAACAACCCATTAGCCATAGTTGCACCAGCTTCCACGTGGACACCTTCTCTGACAGGTTATTTTCCAGAGTGGCGTCTAATGTTTGCACAGAAGCCAGCGCCCCGGAAAGCTCGCAGGTGTGGCAGAGGCACCCACTGGACAGTACAGGCTCCTGGACTTGAGGCTCCTCTGGGGTGGCTGGCGTTGGACTCCAGGTGGCTGCAGCACCACTCTTAGCTCTACGTAACGTGTGCACAAGTGCCACCACCAAGGGTACAAAGGTCTTCCAAACACTCTGACACAGCCTTCCTCCCACCTTATTAAGGCAGCCATTCTTCCACATGGCTTTCCTAGACAATGCTGAAGTTGCACCTGTCCTGAGACCAACCTGGCTAGTCATGTTTCAGACATGATACCCTCTGTTTTCAGGCAATGAAGTAGACCCTTCCATTCTGTCTGCAGAAGCTATCGGTAGATCTGCATATAAAGCAACCTGGAAGAAGGACCGAGTGCGGCAGGAGAGCTATGGAGGGAACTTAGGACTAGGTGTCTGTATCTACAGAGACGTACACGCGCTTAGAACCTATGGAGGCGAATGCAGATAGACAGAGATGGAGATACAGATGCATACTGTCCTTTTTTCTGTGTAATATGTGCATGCGAATTATTTAGAGCTTGAGTATGAGCTTGCCCAATGGCAGCCTCTTTCTGTTGGCTGACTAATATGTAGTTTCAAAGGACCGATAATCTGATCATAATCTTTGGTTTTTACTTACTAATGCCTACTTTAAGTATTTCTGTGCTTCTTAGTGTTAGTGGGGACAATACAATGAACTATGGGAAAGCAACTCTGGTGATAAAGGTTCTGTGAGGCTCAAGCTTGAAGCAGATTCTGGTTCATAATGTTCTGGAAGAACATTAACTACTACGCTCTAGATCAGGCTGCTTATTTTGATGGCAAGGTTACACTCACTTGGGTAGTAGTATTTAAGGTCAGACTTCTTCGATCAAGGACAATTCTAGATTATGTTTTATATTTTGAAATAAAAATTGTACGTATTTAAGTTTTATGGACATCTTAATATTACTGTAATCAATGAACATGCAATAGCTTTCCATTTAGTTGTCTTTTCCAGTTACTTTCATCAATATTTTATAATTTTTGGTAAATTATATTTACTTGTATTATGTAGATTTAAAACATGAAATTAAAAAGGATGAGATAAAGGGGAAATGATATTTTAGAATAAATTAGAGGGCCATATTTCAAATAGGTCTTTAATAATTCATAATGGTTTTGGCTGATTTCCTATAACATTTGATTTTTTAATTATTAATTTTTACAGCTCACAAAACGTTTACGACGGGATGTTTCTTCACCTCTACTTTTTTGTTTGCTTTATTATCTTTATAGAATTATTACGTCTCTTGTGTACTTTACACTGGTATTTATCTAAAACTAGGTAATATAATGTAAAATCCATTTAACTGGGCATATGCAAACTTCAACATATTGTAACACATAGAAAACACACTAATGAAGTCAGCCCTTCTGGGTCATTAGACTTCCAGTTTTCTTCAGCCAACATCACGTACCATCACAACATCTAAGAAAGAATGCCACTATTAGTCTTCACTCAATATTAGTAAAGCTTGACTTTTCTCCTGTTTAAACACAATATATTTTTTTATGTTCTCTTCCCACATTCTAGTGGATTGCTGTGTACCCTACTTGGGGGGTATTTTTTTCTTGAAAAGCATATTAATGGGATTTCAATCTCAACAGGTTTTTAAAACTAACCACCATCCTCTAAACTGTAGTCATTATTTTAAGAGAAAAAAAGGGCCTTTCTGTGGGTGTAGGAGAGAGGGGAAGTGGGAAGAGTTTTTCTTACATTAAAAAATTAGCCTAACACATAAACACAAATATTCCCAAGGTAGTTGATACTCCTTTTCAAAAGCTTCTTCACAAATAGAGGCTGGAGAACAGGTAGCACTGTTATTGGAAATTATTATTATATAAGTGATTTTTTAAAAATTACGTTAGTCACTGACCTAAAGGATTATTTATAAACCTTAGATGTTTAGATTCAAGTTTCAGTTGCTTGGGTCAAAGGAATGATATTAATGGAACAGCCTTAGAAAAAAGTAAGGCTAAGAGAAGACATGGCACAAAAGATGAAGCATTATGAGTAGGGAGATCATATGTGCTGGTGTCCCCAGGACAGTCTCAGTTTACCTTTGTTGTCCTGGTATAACTACTGATGGAGCTCTTTTCATTCTAAAAGTGTCCTCATTAATGCTAATTTTCAGCTTTGAGCACCAGAAAGTGATGGCGACCCAGGATGGCTCAGGCAATAAGTTTTTACAGGTAAGGTGAATAAGGATCATTGCTTGTTTAATATTAATTTATTTGTTTTTCTTTTTTGGGAAAGACAGCGAGACAGAAAGGGAGAGAGAGAATCTTAAGCAGGAGCCATATCCAGAGTGGAGTCTGATGAGGGCTGTATCTCATAACCCTGAGATCAAGACTCAGCCACTTAACCCACTGAGCCACCCAGGCACCACTGAAATTTTTTTCAAGTAGGGTGTAACAATTTTGTAATTTCCAATGCTCTAAATTAGGATGATTGCAATTTCTCAATCAAAATCTGATGAAAGGAAAATCACATCATAGATATTGTTACTTGGTAAGTATTAGATAGATTATGACATTAGAAAAATTGCCAGAATACTAGCCAGTGATTAATTCCAGTAATCAGTAACTGATTCCATTGTAAAATGATTACGATGGAAGGACCTAATTCATTGGGCTGTCATGAGGATTAGATGAATTAACACATACAAAGCACAGGCCTGGTCCATTATAAAGGCTCAGTGATTGTTAGATTTTTCTTCTTACATGATTCTATTGTTACCATTAATATGAGGAAGAAGCTGCCTTTTCTTGCCAGAGCTTGTTCTTCATATTACGTCTGTCTTTTCTAAATAAATCAATGAGTCGACCATTGATGGTTCAAACAAAATGGTGTCTAACTGTTTCTTTGAAGTATGAGTTGATTGCTTCAAGGCAGTGGCTAACTTTAAGTAGACTGTCAGGGTATCAAACTATGAGATCTGTTCAACACTGATAGAGAGTATATTTACTCTCTGTTAGTGGCTGAGGATTCAAAGACATTTTAAGACATAGTTCCTGTTCTAAGAAACTATGAGTCTAGAACAGTGTTCCTCAATCTTTTTTTTTTTTTAATTAGCAACCCCATAAGGGGAAAAAGTTAAATTTAAATTTATGTATTCTAATCAATAAATTAACTTAAACCTAATTTCTTCCTACTGAGAGAAAATAAAAAGGAAAGAATAAGATTTTTCAGGTATAGGTAAGCTTTTTAGGGCCACAAACCAATGTATTGTCTAGGATTTTTTGATGGCCCCACCAAACCAACCTTTGCCCCCATTAAAATGCATGGCCTAGAAGACAGTACGCCTAAAACCATCATAATAGTGAATGTATATATCGTAATATAGACAACTACTTTATTCCAAGAGAATTTGGAACGAATGGAGTCAGAGATTCTGCACCAGGAAGTCACTTTTACCTTAACCACAGGTACTACTTAACCACAACCTACTACTGGTGATAAACTAATAATAGTCTGGTATTCAGATATGGTTTAAAGAGTAGTAATATTAGTACCTTCTAACTATGCTATTTTACAGTAAAGAACATAGTGAAGACAAACTTCATACTCTTTCTTCCTCAATATATTGGGGGGGGGGAAAGTACAGTGCAGGGAAAATCATTCTCACCAAGTTTGGATCCTTGTGCCAGTATTAAACATAACCAGTTGGTCAAGTCAAAATAGTTTCTCTGTATCTTGCAAGATGTTCATATGATTTTCTTCTTTAATCTGATGAACTCACACAGATTTTTTAAAATGCTGAATAATCTATTAAAGTGATGAATTCAAGTGATAGGTTTGCCAATGTTTTATAATTCCTTCATACCTAGGATAAATTCTATGTGTTCAACTTTTTATATTTTATATGGAATTTTTATGCCTATGTTTGTAAGGAAAATTGGTGTACAATTTTCTATTTTATGTTATTTTTGCCTGGTTTATCATGATTTTATTGGCTTTATAAAATGTGCTGGCAAATAAGTGACAATTCCGCATGGGTCTCTGTGTGTCTGCGTATCTTGCAAACAGAAGTAATGACTGCTTCTATTCTGTACTATTTTTTGAAAGATATTCCTAGTGCATGCAGTCTTGGCAGATGGGATGTTGCCCTCTGGGAAGGTTTGATTGTAGCCTTAGAACATAGGATATTTAACGCCTGAATTTTGGGGCACCTGGGTGACTCAGATGGTTGAATATCTGACTCTTGATTTAGGCTCAGGTCATGACCTCAGTGTCGTGAGATTGAGCCTTGCATTGGGCTCTGCGCTGAGCATGAAGCCTACTTAAGATTTTTTTTCTCCCTCTGCCCCCCACACCCTGCTTGCACTCTCTCTCTTAAAACAAAAAAACCCTGAATTTTAGAAGCTCAGAGCTCTCCAGGTAACACACCCCAGTGTGTGTGTAGGTATCACCTGGCCCTATCTGTAATGTCGTCTGAGAAAGAGGGCTCAGGTATCCATCACCAACTGGGCTGTTTTGGCTATTGCTGTAATAGACCATCCTTTGTTTCTGACCCAGGAATCTTAATACCTTTTGCAAACAGGGTAAATCTGAGACCCTGAAGAGTTCTCAACCTGGACAGTCTTGTGTCCTTTTAACTCTCTGAAACAATGTGCATAAAATTAAAATCTTTGATGGTTTGGTAAGTCTAGCCTGTAAAACCATTTGGGCCTGTTTTCTTTTCAGATCTGGGGGTAAATTTTTAAATACCAATTCCTTACTAGTTGTACCAGTTTATTAATTGCTGGCCTATTGTTTTCCAAGTTTTTCTTAAGTTGGTTTTGGAATTTTTATAGAACAGTATCCATTCTGTCCAAGTTTTCAAACATATTGGACTAAAATTTGCATGATTGTGGTACATTTAGGGCTCTGCAGAAATATTTTGCACTTCCCCTGCCCCCGAGAAGGTTAGGCATGGCCATGAAACTTGGCCAAACACAATACTGAGCACTGCTTCCGGGTAGAGCATTCATCAGTTTGAGAGGCTGCAGCAGTCTTTTTCCGTCCTGCCCAGCAGCCACCAATATATCAGACTCAATCAGCTGCAGTCATAAAGCTGAAGGTGATGTGGGACAGAGGACTCAGGAGTTAAGGGAAAATTATTTCAACATCACTAGGAATTCTGAGTGAGAATCACAAAATAACCTGTAAAGCTAATAAAGAAAAGGATGATAATTGCCAATCTTTTTTTTTTTCCCTTCATGTGGGAAAGTGCTCTTGGAGAAGTTTCATCGTGTGAAATTAAAGAGTCTGAAAGGACTGTGAAGAAAATCTCCAAGTTAGGATTAGATTGAGAAAAAACAGAAAGAAGAACAAGCATTCTAGAGTCTCAAACAGGTACTTCTGCCACTTTATAAAAACAATTTTACCTCAAAAGATAAAGGCTATTACTCCCTGCCCCCCCCATATGGTTCAAATTTATATTCACCATCAAAAACCATAAACTAGGTTCCATTATTTTGAAGACTTGTTAAGAGACACAAAGATTGTGAACAATTATATTTTTTTCAATTTTACCAACTTTCACAGTTATATGGGGCACTAAATGTGTTTTTTGAATGGATGGATGAGTGAGTGTATATAAGGAAAGACATCAGAAAATAGAATAATTAGCCTGTTTTTTCAGAATGTCTCAAATCAGGCCTCCCAAACATATTTTTAGCAGGAAAGGAATATTATGATGAATGTATTTGAGATGCATTTTGTAGTTCTTAAGAAAAAATATTCATTAGAGGGGGCGCCTGGGTGGCACAGCGGTTAAGCACCTGCCTTCGGCTCAGGGCGTGATCCCGGCGTTCCGGGATCGAGCCCCACATCAGGCTCCTCCACTATGAGCCTGCTTCTTCCTCTCCCACTCCCCCTGCTGTGTTCCCTCTCTTGCTGGCTGTCTCTATCTCTGTCGAATAAATAAATAAAATCTTAAAAAAAAAAAAAGAAAAAATATTCATTAGAGGTTAGTTCAGAGAGCTTTGAAATTAGCATTGAAAGGGAAAGAATCATCTATCATATGCCAAGCATTGGGTAAAGCCCTCAGATACATCACGGAGCGAGATGGACACACTGCATGCTCAGAGCTTAAAATCTAGTGGAATGAATGAACAATGATGACAGAATACTGTTGATTGATTCTTATTTTACAGTCATTGCAATAAGCATCAAATTCTCTTTATCAATAAGGGAATTAATTAAGGCTTATGGAGATAAAGAAACTTGTATTAAGATTTAAACCAAGTTCTTTTTCTCTCATCTGGGGACCGTTTGATTCCCAGTTCTGCTAGTTAACAACTATGTGATCCTGAGCAAGTTACTTTACCTTTCTTACTGAGTTTCTGGAGATGATGAATGAGGACAGTGGGATACCTTCCAGCCTTACCATCTTACATCTTACATGTAGTTAGATGCTTTAAAAAAAAAGATGTATGTGATATCCTTCATGCGTGCTGGGACAGACAAAAGGTTGAAGCACAGTATTTTACTGCTGTCTTTTTCATATTACATAAGACATTTATAGTGCCAAGTTGATTGATAGAAGTAGGCTTTTGCAGAGGTGGAGTGATATTTTTATAGTCAAAAGTAGGTATAGAGTTACTCTGTTAATATACTTGAAAAGCTAATACAAAATGGATTTTAAATGTCATCTTTGGTATCCTAAAAATACAGGAGATAGTCAAATGTACAACTCCTGCAAAATTAATTTTTTCTAATGAATACGTTACAGTATGTGTGGATTACTTATGATTCTACAATACTTGCTTAATTTTCAATCTACAGTTGACCCATAAACAACATGGATTTGAGCTGTGCAGGGTCACTTACAAGTGGATTTTTTTTTTTAATAGATTTATTTACTTTAGAGAGAGAGTGTGAGCAGGGGGAGGGGGAAGAGGGAGGGAAAGAATCTCAAGCAGACTCCCTGCTGAGCACAGAGTCCCATGAAGGGGCTCGATGTCATGACTCTGAGATCGTGGCCTGAGCTGAAATCAAGAGTCAGGTACTTAAACAACTGAGGCACACAGATGCCCCACAAGTGGATTTTTATATATATGAAAAATATATATTTACATATTTCACATATATATGAAAAAATCAATATGAAGTCTATATGAAATGTATGAAAAAAATTTTCAAATATATATATAGTTATGTAAATGTATTTTCTTTTCCTTATGATTTTCTTAACATTTTCTCTTGCTTACCTTATAGTAAGAATACAGTATATAATACATACACAAATGGACTGTGTATCTTATCAGCAAGGCCTCTGGTCAACAGTTGGTTATTAGCAGTCTTGGAGGAGTCAAAACTTAAGTGCAGATTTTCAACTATAGGGGGTGTTGGCAACCTTAACATCTGTGTTGTTCAGGGTCAACTGCAGTTTATAAAGTTATCAGGCAAAATCATAAAAAAATTCTACTGTTTTGTTTCTGTTAACCAGGTAAAAAATGAATACCATGATTTCTTTTTAAAAGGTTTTTTTTTTATGGTGGCAAAAAATATCTAACATAAAATTTGCCATTTTAACCATTTTTTAGTATACAACTCAATAGCATTAATTACGTTTACGAAGTTGTGCCACCATTATCACTGAGACAAACTTTGTAGCCATTAAGGAATAATTTCCCATTCTCCTCAGTCCCTGGTAACCTCTAATCTACTTTCCGTCTCAATGAATTTGTCTATTCTAGGTATCTCATATGGGTCAGATCATAAAATATTCGTTCTTCGGGGTCTGGTTGTTTCACCCAGTGTAATGTTTTCAAGGTTCACTGATACCGTAAGCAGGTATGATAAATTCATTTCTTCTCATGGCTAAATAATACTCCATCGTATGTATACACCACATTTTGTTTATCCACTGATTTGTTTATGGCTACTTGGATTGCTTCCATTTTTTGGCTATGATGAATAATCTGTAGTAAACACTGGGATACAAGTATCTCTTGGAGTCCCTGGCTTCAGTTCTTTTGGGTATATATCCAGGAGTAAATCTGTTAAGTCATGGTAATCCTATATTTAGCTTTCTGAGGAAACTCCAAAGTATTTTTGCCATGGGATGTATCATTTTACATGGCTACCACCAATCTTTGAGGATTCCTATTTCTCCACATTCTTGTAAACAAACACGTGTTTTATGTTAAAACATTTGTTATTCGAGCTGTTCCAGTAGGTGTGATCTCACTGTGGTTTTCATTTGCATTCATCCCCTTAATGACAAATGATGTTGAGCACCTCTCAATATACTTATCAGTTATTTGTGTATCTTTGGAGAAATGTGTATTCAAATCTGCCCAGTTTTTAAATTGGGTTGTCTTCTTACTGGGTTCTTTACATGTTCTGGGTATTAAGCCCTTATGAAATATTTGTAAATATTTTCTATGTATGTAGGCTGCATTTAGTGAAGTTCAATTTTTTTATTTTAGTATTCATGCTTTTGGTGTCATGCCTATTTGCTTTTAGAGTTCTATGGTTTTCTGTCAGAATGGCTAAAATTAACACAAGAAACAACTGGTGTTGGCGAGAAAGCAGAGAAAGGGGAACCCTCTTGCACTGTTGGTGGGAATGCAAACTGGGGCAGCCACTCCGGAGAACAGTATGGAGGTTCCTCAAAAATAGAATCACTCAGTGATCCAGCAATTGCACTACTAGGTATTTACCCAAAGGATACAAAAATACTGATTCGAAGGGATACATGCACCCCATTGTTTATAGCAGCAATGTCCACAATAGCCAAACTGTAGAAAGAGCCATCAAAAGAATGAAATCTTGCCATTTGCAATGATGTGGATGGGACTAGAGTGTATTAGACTAAGGAAATAAGTCCGAGAAAGACAAATACCATATGATCTCACCCATATATGGAATTTCAGAAAGAAAACATGGGAAGGGGAAAAACAAAGGAGAGAGGGAAATCATAAGAGACTGTTAAGGATAGAGAACAAACTGAGGCTTGATGGAGGGAGGTGGGTGATGGGTATTAAAGAGGGCACTTGTGATGAGCACTGGCTGTTGTATGTAAGTGAGGAATCACTGAATTCTATTCCTGAAACCAACACTGCACTATATGCTAAGTACAATTAAATTAAGAACAATGAACTCGTAACCTAATTTATTTTTTTGTTCTGTGTGAACTCTTAGGACATACCACATAAGCAATGTAGAGTAAGATAACTTAAAAGCATACTACATGTTTCTAGAATCAGTCTCTTTAAATTCTGTTTGGTATATTTTGAGAAATTATCCTTATAGTCTTTCATTTTCCCAGATCAGAAAAAGCAACAAAAGAAAAAGCAGTTTCTGTGTCATATATTATTGTATTCTCTCTTTTCTATTTTAAGAAAAAGGATATTAAGAAAAAGGATATTTAAATGTAGTAATGAAAAAAATAATGGGATAGAAATTAAATGTTTTTAGATAGGAGATTCTATAAAATTTGTGTATAGAACCTTGATTATATTATATCTAGTGTAGCTATAAAACATTTATTTCAGCTATTTCACTACCAGTACAGTTGTGAAGTTTTTCCATTTTAAGTACCTCGAGCTGCTTTGGTTAATTGTAACACCAGCCTAATACTGGTACGGTAAAAATTTGAAGTTTTAATCTGTTCAGGCATTTGAAAGTTTTCAATGGCAAATTATAAATCTGGAAACATGAAAATGTTTCCATCTTATCCTATCAATTTTAATGAGCTAATACTCCTAATAGCTGTTAAAATTGGTAAGGTATACATCTCATTTAATATTCATCTATTTTAAGCCATAATAAGTAAGTCCTTCTAACTTCATGTGCACTGCAAAAAAAAAAAAAGACGCAACTACAGTTATGGTATAGTAAATCACAGCAGTCTTTCTGCCGGTTGGTAAGAAGGATCTGGAACTTCTAAGCATATCTCCAGATCATTAACTTCCCAGATACTTTTTTTTTTTCTTTTTTGGAATATGTTTTATCTTTTGAAACTACCTTGATAGCCAATTCAATCCAATTTCCTCTTTTAACAGATGAACAAATACTTAGTGCCTTGGATACAATACCACTTTATGGTCTCTCCAAATGTCCTGGCATTTTCCTCAGAGAAGTGTTCTGAACATACTGGCTAAACTCTCGTTTGTGCAATTACTTGCGGATTTCTTAAATTTGCACTGTAGTTTCAGTTAAGTTTGTATTTGCTGTCCAAAACAAATGGACAACTGCCATGCGCTATTAAACCATCACTACGCTATGCCAGAGTGAATTTCATTTCACTGTAAGACAAACAGCATCTCCTTTATTTAGAGCACTGCATTCCCTCTAATTAATCTACTCTTCATATGTTACTGCCTGTAAGTCAGAGAATTAAATCAAAGGACCTTTTTAGGTATCTTTCCATTCCGAATCCACTGTACTGCTACATAGCTACAAGTCCTAGCAGCTTCTAGAATTGGGAACTTTGGAATCTCTGGAGGAACTTTAACTACTGATGTTTGGGATCCATCTCCAGAGATTCTGATTTAATTGGTCTGGGATATGGCTAGGGCACCAGGATTCATTCAGGGTCACAGTGTGAAATAACAGAAATTAATACCCAGAAGCTGTTTTGCTTCAAAAAACAAAACCTTAGCTCTTCTCTTCCTTCATACAAAAAAAAAAAAAAAAAATTTTTTTTTTTTTCATCTGTTAAAGTCAGTTAAGGACCTGGAAATTTTCCAAGATGAGAAGTTCTGTTTCATAATAATGGTCTTATTTGGTAGTTGCTCTATTTTAGGAAGCCTAATTCCTGAAATTCTGGATTATTTCTCTTGGAAGTTACCTTTTTATTAGTGTGATCAAGCTAACTGCTCGCCGGACTGGACTGAAAGGACTGTGAGTAGTTTACGTTTTACTTGCTCTAAGGGATACATGATGAAAACCAAATTTAGAAGCTGGTTATGTCATTTTGAAAAAAAAAAAAGTTTTACTATGCAAATTTAATAATACTCTGCAAAAAGAAAAAAAAACCCAAAATTCCTTGCACAACCTCAGAATTTGTTAGTCTAAAACAAAAATTTTCAGATTTATATACACTTAAAATAACCTATGAACAATGGAGAGCTTTTGGTCAGTAAATACGAGTTATGTTAGACAATCTTACATGAGGAAATGCAAACTGTTTATAATTTGCATCTGTTAGGACAGGTGGCATGAGTTGTTGGTTGGATGTGCCCCTGTTTTAAAGAGAAATTCTAGTTTTCAAATCATTTGAGCCATCATTTCATTAAGAAATTGAGACTTTAGATTCCATCTCTTCAATCCGTCTGTAATCAATACATTTTAATTTTATATAAATGTTAAAGCTATGCATGGAGGCATGAGTATGAGACATGAAATACTTTTATGGATAGTTCTCTTTTCATTGGAGAGATTGGGTCAAACCACAATTCTAAGGATAAGCCCTATTTATCATGAAACGAAACAAGATACGGAGTCACTAACATACATTCACTTATGCTGTGCACTGCAGAACTCCAGAGAGCACCTTTCAAAAACACAACTATATAAAAGGGAGTCCTTCCTGGGGTTTTGCAGTGTGGCATTCCTGACTTCAAAGCTCGCACGGCTTTGAGTCTAGGAGGTAAACTCAGGTAGGTAATTCTCTGTGATGAGGTAGGCTAGAAGCCCTTTAGGGTGCTATAAGCTGAGGAAGAGTAAACTATGCCCTGTGAATTATGTTATTATTTAGATTCTGGTGAATGGATCACTAGCCAAATGGGATATAAAACACTGCTTCATTAATACAATCACCAGCTAATTTCATAAATCTGGGGCTGTAGTAAATTGGTTTAAAGAATAATGTGCTGCTTGTTTCTTCCTCTTGTCTTCAACTTGGGATCTGTATACAGAGTAAGAGGCAGAACTGAGGCTACAGCTGAACTCCCAATTCACGTCATCGGCCCAGTTGCATGGATGAAGTAAAAATCTGCTATACTTCTCTGAATTCTATCATTCAGCCTACAAAAGGTAGAAAGCATGAGAATAGTGGATTGGCTAAAAAAGGCCTTCCTTGGCTTCAGAGATCATGCAAGGGCACCCATTACATTTATGAGTTCAGGAAGTGGAAGTGGGAGGAAAACAAGGCATGCCAATCCAAGGCGAGGGCTGTGAACACAGAGACCTGAGCCACTAATAACGTAGGGCTCAGTGATTGTTAATTCCCAGTGTCCTTGTTGTTTTTAATAACTTCCATTTTCTATTGACCTTGTGCACTCTTTTATCTATGTTGCCCATCTTCTCTTCATTAGCATTTGTTTAAATAGTTCTTTAGTCTGATAATTCCAACATCTAAATCACTGGGGAATCTACTCACGCTTTTCTGCTTCCTCGCTTGATTATTGGGTGAGAGGCTGATCACCTGAACCCAATAATTAATAAGCTGGGGTGAAGTTAGGTTGCAGCTTTCACTAGACTCAGTCTACCTTTGATTTCAAATGGCTTAAGGGCATGGCTTATCCTATGTTTTTTTTGCAGTCCTTCAATGGGACATTATTTCCGAAGCCCCATGAAGTGCACTGTGGGACACAGGAGACTTGTATTCTGTTTTGCAAGTCTTGACTCCTCCTTGGGCATGGTCTTTTGGGTTTTTAGTTAGTAGGTCTCTCACCTCAGAGGTTATAAATGGAACTCTATCGTTTCATCCTATAAGGTTTAAAATAAGGGAAATTTCAGCCTACTGCAGAAGATGATGGTGGGGTAGGAGGATCCTAAGCTCGCTTCATCCCACAAACACAACTAGATAACTCCAGCATCAGTGTAAATAATCCGGAAAATAACCGAAGACTGCAGACCATGCTCTCCACAGCTACATGTAGAGACGAGGCCACATCAAAGAAGGTAGGAAGGGTGGAGACATGGTGGAAAGCTAACCAGACCGATGGGCCTTTCCGTGGGAGGGAGGGATGCTGCAGGCTTGGAGAGTGGAAAGAAACAGACCCTCACCCCCCCCCCCCCCAGATATGGGGAACCAGCAGAGGGAGAGCAAATCCCCATAACATTTGGCTTTGAAAACTAGAGGGGCATAATTTTGTGAATTTTTATAATCAGTGGGGCTTAACACCTGGGACTTTAAAAATCAGTAGGCTCAGCTCTTGGAGACCTGGGAGGGCTAGAGGAAAATGAGTCCCCACCCTAAAGAGACAGCAAAACAGCTCCACTGAGATATAGCCTAGAAGCAGGAGTTTGAAAAACACATGAGGTGTATGGGAAGGAGGTCTGTTTAGCAAACTCAGAGCATGTGCTGGAGGGGCAGGAGTCGTTGGGAGATTTCCCCAAGAACGAAAGACTGGTGGGTGCTCTCTCCCTCCCCCAGCCTAGATACACTGACACCTGTGGGAACCAGCACAGTGCCAACATTCTCCACGTACCTTACTAACAGAGTGGCCTGCCCCCTCCAGCCTTGCCAGAGGAACTTGCTAAAGCAACTGCAAATCCCCTCCCACAGCAGACATGCACAAACCTTGCCACTACCACAGGTCCCATCCCTGTGTTCTCCTGTGGACTTGCCTCCTCTCAGGCTCACTTCACCAGAGCCCACCCAGAGCACTGCTGCAAACCTGGCAGTAGGTAAGCACCCCTGACAGAAGCCAGCACCACTCCAAAGTGACTCCTGCCCTGGGGAGAGGGGGAGACAACCACACACCAGTTTGACTATGGTCCTAGCAGGGAGTTGGGGGCAGATATCTGGTCACATTGCAGGTCCCACCAACCAACGGAAGCTTCTTAGGGCACAACACAGGGAAAGCGCTCTGCAGTTGGGTGCTACTGTATCTCTCTCTGGCAAACACGTATTCTGACTTTAGCCCACTAACAACACAGGGACCAAACACTGCCCAAAGACAACCATCGCAGACTGAAGGCCAAAGCAGCTCAGCCATAACACTGGGACACACACCTGACACCTGATGGGCCAGGTTCTGGTGACAGGAGACATTGTACTGCAGGGCACTACATGACCTCTTCTTCATACCACCACTACTTTCAAGAGCAAGAGGTGTAGCTGACTTTCCTAACACAGAGATCTGTGAAATGAAAGAACAGAATGAAACCATAGCAACAGAACTAAATAGAGGTAAGTATGCCTGATAAAGTCATGGTGAGAATGTCAGTAAGACCCTAAGCAAAGAGAAAACAGAACCAATCAGAGATGAAGAACTCAATAACTGAAATTAAAAATATATTAGATACAATAAATAGTGGATTAGAGGAAGCAGAAGAATGGCTAAATGACCTAGAGAACAGAGTAAAGGAAAGAAATCAAGCTGAACAGGAGACAGAAAAAAATAACGTAGGGAACTCAGTGACACCATCAAGCATAATAATGTTCACATTATATAGATCCCATAAGGAGAAGAGAGAGAAAAGGGGGCAGAAAATTTATCTGAAGAAGTAATAGCTAAAAGCTTGAATCTGGAGTAACAGAAATCCAGATCCAAGAGGCACAGAGAGCCCTCAACAAAATCAACCCATGAAGTTCCATGCCAAGTCAATTAAAATAGCAACAAGGAGTGATTGATTGATAGAGATTCTTAAATAGAAGGGAAAGCTCATAAGACACCTAGTGATTTTTCAGCAGAAACTGCAGGCCCGAAGGGAGTGCCCTGATAAATCCAAAATTCCGAAAGAGTATTCTCGCTGCAGGTTTTCTAACAAAGCTGTGATTCATATAGGAGAGAAAAAGAATTTCCCAAAGTTAAAGGAATTCACACCACTGAATCAGCTCTACAAGAACTGTTAAAGGGGACTCTTTGAGTAGAAAGGAAAGACCATAAAAGTAGGAGTAAGAACAGCAGGAAGCAGAAAAACAGTAAAATTAAGTAAATTTTAAAAAATCAGTCAAAAGACGTAAAGTATGACACCATATACCTAGAATGTGGGAGAGAAGTAAAGAAGTTCAAACTTAAGTGACCATCAACTTAATAAGATGTTATCTAGAAGCCCAATGATAACCATAAAAGAAAAACCAATAATAGATGTGCAGAAAATAAAGAAAAAGGAATCCAGGTATATCACTAAAGAAAGCTAGCAGACCGCAAGAGAAAAGACTTAATAGAGACAAGTGAACACGAAAACACAATAGTCCAAAGTCTTTGGGATTCAGCAAAAGCTCTCCTCAGAGGGAGTTTATAGCAATACAGGCCTACCACAAAAACAGTACAAAGGTTAAAAACCATATGATCATTTTAAGAGATACAGAAAAAGCATTTGACAAATTACAACATCCATTCATGATAGAAACCCTTAACAAAGTAGATTTAGAGGGAACATCATATATCAACATAATAAAGACCTTGTATGAAAAACCCACAGCTAACATTATACTCAATGGTGAAATACTGAGAGCTTTTCCCCTACGATCAGGAACGAGACAAGGATTTCCACTCTCAACACTTCTATTCAACATAGTACTGGGAATGGGAAAAAAGTCTCTTCAACAAACGGTGTTGGGGAAAATGGACAGCTATATCCAGAAGGACGAAACTGGACCACTGTCTACACAACACACAAAAATAAATTCAAAATGGATTAAAGACCTAAATGTAAGATCAAACCACAAAAATGCTAGAAAAGAGCACAGGCAGTAATTTCTCTGACATAGGCCACAGCAACGTTTTTCTGAATATGTTTCCTGACGCAAGGGAAACAAAAAGCTTCTGCACAGCAAAGGAAACTGTTAACAAAACTAAAAGACAACCTACTGAATGGGAGAAGCTATTTGCAAATGACATATCTGATAAAGGGTTAGTATTCAAAATACATCAAGAACTGATACAACTCAAAACAAACCAATCAAAAAATGGGCAGAAAACATTTAATAGTCATCTGTATGTCTTCTGTGGAGAAATGTCTAACAGACACATGACAAGATGCTCATCATCACTCATCAGTAGGGAAATACAAATCAAAAGCACAATGAGATATCACCTCACACTACAATAAACAACAAAGAAACAAATGTTGGCAAGGATGCAGAGAAAAAAGAACCCTTGTGCACTATTGCTGGGTACAGCCACTGTGGAAAACATTATGGAGGTTCCTCAAAAAACTAGATTTACAATTTGATCCAGTTTCTCCACTACCAGGTATTTACCCAAGGACTATGAAAATACTAATCTGAAAAAATATATGCATCCCTATGTTTATTGCAGAATTATTTATAGTAGCTAAATTATGGAAGCAGCCCAGTGTCCACTGATAGATGTGGATAAAAGGAATGAAATCTTGACATTTGTAACAACATGGATGGAGGTAGAGAGTATAAATCTAAGTGAAATAAGACAGAGAAAGAAAAATACCGTATGATTTCACTCATACATGGAATTTAAGAAACAAAAATGAACAAAGGAAAAAGAGACAAACCAAAAAACAGACTTGTAACTACAGGGAACAACCTGATGGTTACCAGAGGGGAGGTGGGACAGGGGTAGATGAAATAGGTGCTGGGGGTCAAGAGTACACTTACCATGATGAATACAGAATTACTATATTGTATACCTGAAACTAACACTGTGTGTTAACTATACTGAAATTAAAATAAGGGAAATGTCTTAAAGAGAATTCTTACTATATATTTCTTGTAGTCCCTTTCTATACGATGACTTGATTCTTAAACTGTAAGACTGCAGTAAATTGCTTTTTTGGGGCCAACTACTTAATCGCTAGTATTGCCACGGCTCTTAGCAAATGTCTTGTGGGGAAAATTTGCCATATGTTTGGACTATTCTTCCAATCTGACATGCCAATCCATATGGTTATTGAAACCTCTGCTCATTTCTCTTACTCCCAGTAGACTCCTCTCCCTATGGCAAGGCTGATCCTGAGATAATTCCCAGACTTAGAAAATACTCCCGAAGAAGCAAATAGCTGGCAATATTAGCTTTCCTGGGGGACTTGCCCCACCTTGCACTGCAATTTTATTTCAGTTTGCCTTTTTAAATTTCCATAGCTCTCTGAGCTATGTGTGTGTGTCTGCGAGAGAATGAAAGTGCTGGTAGTTTTTAAAGTAAGAGCTATGGAACGGTGATGTTTGAAAAAAAAGGTACAATCTGTATTAGAATTCATTTGGATCATAAACAACATAGAAAGAAAAGGTGTTCTAATTTTGAGTCCACTGCCTGACTGAACTGTTTTGCTATAGATAGAGACCATGGATTCAGTGACTCTAACACTGGGTCATGTGAAAAGGGATGGAAATATTCTAAATAAATGTGAGCTAGCACTTTACACCGCTTATCAGGTACTAGTTGCAGTTATGACTCTGTCAGTCTTAGTTCTTTCCCCTTAAATAACTATTTCTCCACATTTCATCCTCAGTTTATTAGTATCCAGTTTCCAACTGACATCGTTCCCAGTCCTGTTGCTATCTCTGAAACAGGACCTAGAAACCAGGTTCCATAAGGAACAGTTGAAAGAGCAAATGCAAATATTTCCTGTGTGGAATGAAGACCTGCAAAGAACATCAAATGTGTCTTTGTATATTCTAAGAACAGTCACATGAAGGAAGATTAAGACATACCTGAACCAATAAAAGAAAACTGTGAGAAGCAGATTTTATTCAACACAGACATTTGTCTGATAGAGTTGTTAAAACGTACAAACTTCCTTTTTTAGGTAGTGAGCTCCCTGACATCGCATGTGATAAGCAGAATATAGAAGTCCATCTCTGAATGTGATTTTTTTTTTAAAGCTTTTATTTATTTGACACAGAGAGAGACAGCCAGTGAGAGAAGGAACACAAGCAGGCGGAGTGGGAGAGGAAGAAGCAGGCTCCCAGCCGAGGAGCCTGATGTGGGGCTCGATCCCAGGACCCTGGGATCACGCCCTGAGCCGAAGGCAGACGCTTAATGACTGAGCCACCCAGGAGCCCCTGAATGTGATCTTTGAGGCTGTGTACTGGTTGGAGCAGTTACATTATGTATTCTCTCTAGCTCCTTATAATCTATACTTTATATTTTAGTGGGAATGCATGTAACTACTTGTTTTTAAAGTAGCTTATGATACTGTCAGGCTTTGATACTTGGTTGGCTTCTGAAATATATTTTAAACTCCTAAGTAAATCCTACAGCAAAAATAGGGTCTGATTCTGCCACTGGAAAATAAATAGAAAGGAAAAGGTACTTTGGAATTTGTAAGCCCTTTCAAAAAATTATCTTGTGAATAAAATTGTTCCAGTTTCAGAGGAAATGTAAAGGTTACTGCACTTTCTGCTAACAGGCACCACCAAGTCTGTGGCATATCTGAAAATTTCTCTGACTGACTTCCAACTTTCTGAGAAAGCAAATTTCTGGTTTATATTCAAACTCCTGCTGTTGGAGCATGTATTGTTTTGTTTTCTATTAGAGATAAGCATTCTTTTCCATGTGGATATTCCTTCATTTATATTGAGCATGTATAAACTTGCAGAATTATTCTAACACCTTTGGATAAAATTATGACCAAATAAAACAATTCCCCAGGCTTTTACAAGAAATGAATGAATTTGTCATAAATAGATCTCAGATGCCTGAAATTCAGCTTCATGTTATTACTGCCAGAAAAATTAAGACATGGAGTTTTAAATCATGACTTTTTTTTTTTCATTTCTTTGACCTAAGAGTATACTTACAAAAAAAATTCAACATGAAACTTTTTTTTTTTTTCTGCAAAAGATCTTGGTAAAACCTCTTAGCTAGTTAGCTTTACATGTATATTTATGTAAAAGTGTTTTCTTAGAGAACCAACCAAGATGATGTGGCTGGAAATCATATCAACTAGATACTGATAAACTGAGGATACAATGCCTGGAAATGGTGGACACTTTAGGTAAGAGAACAAAGACTGACAGAGACATCAGTGCAAATAGTACCTGATAACAAATACAAAGTGCTAGCTCATGTTTATCTAGAATATTTCTATTCGTTTCCACATCACCCATTTTATATATAAAATATGAATTTGTAAGAAGAAAAACATTTAAAACATGTCAGCTTTGATCTGTTCACAGAAACTTGGCAGGCCAGAAGGGAATAAGTATGATATATTCAATGTGCTGAATGGTAAAAATATGCAGCCAAGAATACTTTATCCAGCAAGGCTGTCATTTAGAATAGAAGGAGAGAGAAAAAGTTTCTCAAACAGTAAAGAAATTCATGACCACTAAACCAGCCCTGCAAGATATAATAAAGGGGACTCTTTGGGGGGAAAATAAGACCAAAAGCAACTAAGACTAGAAAGGAACAGAGAACATCACCAGAAACACCAACTTTACAGGTAACACAACAGTACTAAATTCATATCTATCAGTCATCACTCTGAATGTAAATGGACTAAATGCTCCAATTAAAAGACATAGGCTATCAGAATGGATAAAAAAAACAAGACCTACAAGGGATTCATTTTAGAACTAAAGACACCTGCGGATTGAAAGTGGGGATGAAGAACCATCTGTCGTGCTAATGGATGTCAAAAGATTAGCCATACTTATATCAGACAAACTAGATTTTAAACCATAGGCTATAATGAGATGAAGAAGGGCATTACAGCATAATTAAGGGGTCCATCGATCAAGAAGATCTAACAATTATTAATATTTATGCTCCCAACTTGGGAGCATGCAAAAGATGAATCAATGATAATAATACCATAACAGTAGGAGGGACCTGAACACCCCACTTAGAGCAATGGACAGATCACCTAAGTAGAAAATCAACAAGGGAACAATGGCTTTGAATGACACACTGGACCAGATGGATTTAACAGATAGAACATTTCATCCTAAAGTAGAATACACATTCTCCAGTGCACATAGAACATTCTCCAAAAAAGATCACTTAGTGGGTCAAAAATCAGCCCTAACAAGTACAAAAAGATGACTGAAGTCATACCATGCATATTTTCAGAACACAACACTATGAAACTTGAAGTCAACCACAAGAAAAAAATTGGGAAAACAAATACATGGAGGTTAAAGAATATCCTACTAAAGAATGAACGGGTTAACCAGGATATTAAAGAAGAAATTTTTAAAAAAATGGACGCAAGCGCAAATGAAAACATGACAGTCCAAAACATTTGGGATGTGGCAAAGGCAGTCCTAAGAGGGAATTAAATTCAATACAGGCCTACCTCAAAAAACATGAAAAGTCTCAAATACACAACACCTAACCTTACACTTAAAAGAACTAGAAAAGGAACAGCAAATAAAGCCTAAAGCCAGCAGAAGAAGGTAAATAAAGATTAGAGCAGAAATAAACGATATAGAAACAGAAAAAAACAGATCAATGAAACTAAGAGCTGGTTCTTCGAAAGAATTAATAAAGTTGATAAACCCCTAGCCAGACTTACCAAAAGGAAAAGAAAAAGGACTCAAATAGATAAAATCATGAATGAAAGAGGAGAGATCACAACCAACACCACAGAAATACAAACAAGTAGAGGAGAATATTATGAAAAAATGTATGCCAACAAACTGGGCAATCTGGAAGAAATGGACAAATTCCTAGAAACATACAAACTACCAAAGCTGAAACAGGAAGAAATAGAAAATTTGAACAGACCCATAACCAGCAAAAGAAATTGAATCAGTAATCAAAAATCTCCAACAAACTGGGAGGGCCAGATGGCTTCCGAGGGGAATTCTACCTATTCTTCTCAAACTGCCCCCCCCCAAAGGAAGGAAAACTTCCAAACTCATTCTACAAGGCCAGCATTACCTTGATTCCAAAACCAGATAAAGACCCCACTAAAAAGAAGAATTCTAGGCCAATATGCCTGATAAACATGGATGCAAAACTTCTCAAGATACTAGCAAATCCAATCCAATGGTACATTAAAAGAATTATTCACCCCAAACAAGTGGAATCTATTCCTGGGCTTCAGGGCTGGTTCAACATTTGCAAATCAATCAACATAATACACCACATTAATAAAAGAAAGGACAAGAACCATATGATCCTCTTAACAGATGCAGAAGCATCTGACAAAGTAAAGCATCCCCTCTTCATAGAAACTTCAACAAAGTAGGGATAGAGAGAACATATCTCAACATCATAAAGGCCATATACAAAAGATCCACATCTAATCTCCTCCTCAATGGGAAAAAACTGGGAGCTTTTCCTCTACGATCAGGGACAAGACAGGGATGTCCACTCTCACCATTGCTATTTACCATAATACTCGAAGTCTTAGCCTCAGCAATCAGACAACAAGAATAAATAAAAGGCATCCAAACTGAGAAGGAATTATTCACACTTTTGCTGTTTGCCAACGAGATGATACTCTATGTAGAAAACCTGAAAGACTCCACCAAAAAATTGCTAGAACTAATACATGAATTCAGCAAAGTCACAGAATACAGAATCAGCATACAGAAATATGTTCCATTTCTATACACCAATAATGAAGCAGCAGAGAAAAGAAACCAAGGAATCAGTCCCATTTACAATTGCACCAAAAACTGTAAGATATCTAGGAATAAACCTAACCAAAGAGGTAGGAGATCTATACTCTGAAAACTGAGAACACTTATGAAAGAAATTGAAGAGGACACAAAGAAATGGAAAAACATTCCATGCTCAAGGACTGGAAGAACAAACATTGTTAAAATGTGTGTACTACCCAAAGCAAACTACACATTTAATGCAATCCCTATCAAAATACCAACAACATATTTCACAGAGCTAGAACAAACAATCCTAAAATCTGTATGGAACCACAAAGATCCCCAAAAGCCAAGGTAATCCTGAAAAAGAAGAGCAAAGCTGGGGACATCATGATTCCAGACTTCAAGCTATATTACAAAGCTGCAGTCATTAAGACAGTATGGTACTGGCACAAAACACATAGATCAATGAAACAATAGAAAACCCAGAAATAGACTCCTAACTCTATGATCAACTAATCTTCAACAAAACAGGAAAGACTATCCAATAGAACAAAGACAGTCTCTTCAACATATGGTGTTGGGGAAAACTGGACAGCCACAGGCAGAAGAATGAAACTGGACCACTTTCTTATACCATACACAAAAATAAATTCAAAATGGATGAGACCTAAATGTGAGACAGGAAACCATCAAAATCCCAGAGAAGAGAGGCAGCAACCTCTTTGACCTCAGCCACAGCAACTTCTTATGAGCTATGTTGCTGGAGGCAAGGGAAACAAAAGCAAAATTAACTACTGGGCCTTCATCAGGATAAAAAGTTTTTGCACAGTGAAGAAAACAATCAACAAAACTTTTTAAAAGGCAGCCTATGGAATGGGAGAAGGTATTTACAAATAACATATCTGATAAAGGGTTAGTATCCAAAATCTGTAATGAACTTACCAAACTCAACACCCCAAAACCAAATAATCCAGTTAAGAAATGGGCAGAAGACATGAATAGACACTTTTCTAAAGGAGACATCCAGATGGCTAACAGACTCATGAAAAAATGCTGAATGTCACTCATCATCAGGGAAATACAAATCAAAACCCCAATGAGATACCACTTCACATCTATTGGAATGGGTAAAATTAACAACACAGGAATGCACCGATGTTGGCGAGGATGCCGAGAAAGGGGAATCTTCTCGCACTGGTATTGGGAATGCAAAATGGTATAGCCACTCTGGAAAACAGTGTGGAGGTTCCTCAAGAAGTTAAAAGTAGAACTACCCTATGACTCAACAATTGCAGTACTAGGTATTTACCCAAAGTATATGAAAATATGGATTTGACACACACCTTGATGTTTATAACAGCACTGTCAACAACAGCCCAACTATGGAAAGAGCCCAAATATCCACTGACTGATGAACGGATAAGGAAGATATAGTATGTATTTATGTATATTTATATATAAATATATAGATACGTATATATACATAAATATATATATAAATAAATATACACACACACACACACTTACACATACAAAGTAAAATATTAGTCATCGCAAAGAATGGAATCTTGCCATTTGTAATGACGTGCATGGAGCTTGAGGGCATTATGCTAAGCAAAAGAAGTCAATCAGAGAAAGACAAATACCATATGATTTCACTCATTTGTGGAATTTAAGAAACAAAACAGATGAACCTATGGGAAGGACAAAAAAGAGGGAGGGAAGCAAACCATAAGAGACTCTCAATGACAGAGAACAAACTGAGGGTTGATGAACGGCGCTTGTTATGATGAGCACTGGATGTTGTATGTAAGTGATGAATAACTAAATTCTACTCCTGAAACCAATATTACACTATATGTTAACTAACTAGAATTTAATAAGAATTTGAAAAGAAAAAAGAAAACATGTCTGCTTGACTCATCAATATTTCCAAGATACTACTTAATAGGGTAAAAGGAATGGGTCTATTTCAGTGCGAGTTAGCTATATGGCTGAATGAAGTCTTTAAGAGTTTATATGAACTTCATGGATTTGGAAATCTAAAACTCTATTAAAATGTTTTGTTTTGTTTTTGTAGAAAGAACACTAATTTTGTGGATCCAATGGCAGCTATGGGAATGTTCATTCTTTCAACAAGATCCCCCTTCTCACCTTACTTCCTCCTACCAACCCAGAAAACTAGGCTGTAAAGAATATTTTCTTAGGGAAACAATTAACGTGGTAAGGGTGGCATGGTATGTTGAGTATGGTGGTAAAGCTATGGAAATCACAGACCCCAATTGTTAAATACGATCCTAATTTCGTACAATTTTACTATCTTTTATGAAGATAATTCAATAAATATTTTATTAAATTTGGTTTATTTCTTATAAAAATAATTAGAAATGAAGAATAAGAAGACTACATATAATGTAAAGGATTACTGAGAAGGAAATTTATGACCTTAACTATTAATTTTTAAGAAGTAAAAATGAAAAAAATTTATGCCATATTAAGGTGGCTTTTTAGGTCATTAAAGGACAGAATAAACCCAAGGAGATTAGCAATAAGGATTTAGTAAAGAGTGGAAAATCATGAAGTGGAAAGTAAAGCTACAATAGAGTCAATTTCAAAAATTCGTTTAAAAAGAATAAAATTGAGAGGTATACAGCAAGATCAGGAAAAAAAAAAAATAAGAAAAAACAACCCAGGGCATGAGTAAATAATAATACAAAGAAAACATAACTTTAGATACAGGATAGATTAAGAGATATAACCAACTTTTTGTCAACAAATTTTAAAACAAAAAAATTGACAGATTTCTAGCAAAAAGATATATAAACTGACTCAAGAAGAAACTGATAAGGCAACATATTTTGAAAAAGGAAATGGAGGCAATCTTACTTATAAATATATATGTGAAAGTCTCAAAACAAAATCTTAGCAAACCAAATCTAGCAGTGCACAAAAATGATCAAATTGAGTTTATCCTAGGAATACGACAGTAGCTTCACATTAGAAAATCTATTACGATGTATTAAAGTAATTCAGTGCATTAACAGATTGATGAAGTAAAGCCATTACGATCATCTCAAGAAATGCTGAACAAAAATCACTAGATTAAAAATCTTTTCAAGAAAAAAATGATTAGCAAATTGGGAACAAATGGTGACTTTCTTAAAACCTAATATAGAGTATCTACTGAAAACACAGAGCAACATTCTACTCAATGGTAAATATTAACAGTGTGTATTTTAATATCAGATATGCTATCACTTTTCAAATTCAAAATCAAATAGAAGTCCTAGTTCAGAAAGTATGGTAAGATAAAATAGAAAAAAGTGTATTATATTGGAAGATATAAAACTGTCTTAATTTGCAGATAAGACAGATATCATGGTCTTCACTGAAAGCTCCCCAAACCCTATAATTAGAGTGAACATAATTTAGTAAGGTTGTTAAATATGAGATCAAAATTCCACACAATTACATTTCTATACAACAATACTTATGGAATTTTTAAAACCCGGCATTACTGTACAATAAATATTCAGAAGAGTAGGCTATTATTTAAAGAAAGATAGAATCTTCTATAATACAACATAAGAGATGGACTCTAGTTAAATGAGAAGGTAAAACTATGAAGTTAATACAAAAAAAATCTAAGAGGAAACTTTTGGATTTGGGAATTTCTTAAAACTTCAAAACACAGTAAGGCAAAAGTAAGGTGGATTTAGTTACATCAAAATTAAGGATTTCTTTCAATGAAGGCCAACATAAACAATATACATATGATAAAATGGGATAAGAAATTTGTAATGTCTACAGCTGGTCAAGGATTAATACTGAGACTATATAAGAAATTTGGGAAGAATGATAAAAATGGAAACCCTTTTAGAAAAATGAGTAAAGCATTTAAAAAACAAGCATCCAAAAGACTAACAAGCATTTGAAAGGATCTCAACCTGTTAAAGGTCAGATTCATGCAAATTAAAACAATAATGAAGGTTTCTAAGTCTTATTCTCTGTTAACAGCGTTCATTTTCCAAAGTTCTAATTCTTCCCAACCCTCAAGCACTGTTAGTAGGTACTTACATCAGTCATTTGGGAGAACTGCTGGCAATATTTAGTCAAGTTAGGTGTATGCATATTCTATGATGCAGACATTCTGCTCCTAAGTCTACACACCAAAAAAATATTCATGTTGTTCACATTAGGTTATTCATTAATGTTATGTATAGTGGCAGGGACTGGGAGGTATCCTGTATTCTGGTCAGTGAACAGATAGACAAAATGTGGTCGATGCATATCTTAGTAGAGCATTAATTAGAACTCACAGATTAGAGGTATACATAGCTACCTAGATGATCTAAAAGCTTGGTGCAAGGTAAAAAAAAAAAAAAAAAAAGTAAGAAACAGGTGCGTCTGGGTGGCTCAGTCAGTTAAGTGTCTCCTTCAGCTTAGGTCATGATCCTAGGGTCCTGGGATCAAGCCCCACATCAGGCTCCTTGTTTAGCGGGGAGCCTGCTACTCCCTCTCCCACTACCCCTGCTTGTATGCTCTTTCTTTCTCTGTCAAACAAAATCTTAAAAAAAAAAAAAAGAAAAAAGAAACAGAGTGCAATATATAATACTATTTCCATAAATTAAAATATATGCATAGAAAATAACAAATATAAGAATACTAACAAAAAGATGCACATTAAATAAACCAATCATAATGGAGAGTAGAGTATGGGGATAGAAGGAAACCAGTGAGTGTGGACTAGTGACGATGGTATGTTGTAAATTAAGAAACAGGACTCATCCAACTCTGCACTCAAGGTTCAGAAATGGAGAAAAAAGGAGAACAACATAACAAGTACATAGAAATAAATCTAACTAAAAGATGTCTAAGATATTTGTCAAGAAAACTACAAAGTTTTATCATAAGGCATTAGAGATTTAGAAGATCTAAATTAAGAAGATTAAAAACCAGTTAGTAGACAGGGAGAGAGACTGCTGTGGGATATCAGTTCTCTCCAAATTGACTAAGACCTCTTTCCTTCAGTATGATATAATTTTACATAGAACTTGACAAGGTGATTCTAAAATTCAAAGAGCCAGGAAAAAACTCACCCCCCCCAAACCAAGACACTCTTACAGCATAATGAGTTTGAAAGGGGACATCAAGACTTATTATAAAGCTTTAGTAATTAACACAATATGATACTGAGGTTTTGTAAAGATGGTGGAGTAAGAGAATCCTGAGTTCACCTTGTTCCATGGACTTGAAGAGATAACAACTGCATCTATGCAACTAACCCTGAAAACAACCTGAGGACTAGCAGAACAGACCTTCCACAAAAAATCGTAAAAAGAAAGTCACACTGGAAAGGGTAGGAGGGATGGACACTGTTGGGACCAAAGTCCCTGCATGACTAACCACAAATGGGAGGGACATCACAAGAGGATCAGGTTCCATGCCAGGCACCCTAGGCACTGGCAACATGCACTGAGAAGATGAGTCCCCATAGTATTTGGTTTTAAAAGCCAGTAGGGCCTAACTCTGGGAACTTTAAAAATCAGTAGGCTTAACTCCCAGAGAGCCAGGGGATGATAGGAAACTGAGTCCCCATATTTAAAGGGCCAGCATACTAAATTGCTTATCTTGAGACACAGCATACAAGCAGCAGTTTGAAAAGTGCCTGACATATACATGAAGAAGTTTATTGGCTAATCTAAGAATGTGTTTCAGAGGGGCAGGGAACTGTGGATTTTTCTGAGAACAAAAGTACTGCTAGGCACCATTTCTCTTCCTCTCCCCTGGCCTAGATAGCCAAGTCAGTGGTAACACTCTCTATCTACCTTGCTGGTACTGTGTGTCCTGCCCTATCATCTCCCTGCCAACCTGACCCTTCCAATCCACCTGCCTCAGCAGGCATTCCTCTAAGGTGGCTCCAGCCCTAACACATCCTGTAGGTGGCCCTTGCTGGAATGGCACACTCCAAAATGAATCCTGCCCTGGGAAAGGAGGGAGATAACCCCAGACAACAGTATGCCTATAGTTCCTGCACTTGGGCCTCTTAGCTGGCTGCACAGGGAAAAAGCCCTGCCCTTCAGTATGCTTGCAGCTGTGGCAGAGAGGCTAACTGTAGACAGCTAGGCTGAGTGCTGACCCACCCACCAATAAAAGCTCCGTGCATGGCAGCCACAAGGGTCTTTCAATGACTGAGGGAACAAACTCTGCCCAGTGTGTCTACAGCAAGCAAAGCTGGTCATTGCAGCTGGCTGGGCTTAAGACAGTCATGGCTCTGACACATGCAGCCCACACAAGCACCCCTGGAGCACCTGGCTCTGGTGACTAGGGGAAACTATAGGGCATCATGGGATCTCTTCTACACAGGACTACTACTTTCAGTATCATGAGATATAGCTGAATTACCTAATACACAGAAACAAACACAGAGAGTTAGAGAAAAGGAGACAGAGGAATATGTCCCAAGTGAAAGAACAAGACAAAATCACAGTAAAAGAACTAAATGAAACAGAGATAAGCAGTATCTCTGATAAAGAATTAAAAGTAATGGTCATACATTAACACACATTTTTCCAAAGAAGACAATGGTGGCCAAAAGACACAAGATAATCAACATCACTCACCATCAGGGAAATGCAAATCAAAACTACAATGAAGTATCACCTCATACCTGTCAGAATGGCTAAAATCAACATAAGAAAAAAATATTGGCAAGGATGTGTAGAAAAAGGAACCCTCTTGCATTGTTGGTGGGCATGCAACTGGTGCAGCCACTGTGGAAAACAGTATAGAGGTTCCTCCAAAAGTTAAAAATAGAACTCTCCTACAACCCAGTAATTGCACTACTGGGTATCTACACCCAACATAGAAAAACTAATTCAAAGGGATATATGCACCCTGATGTTTATAGCAGCATTATTTACAATAGCCCATATATGGAAGCAGCCCAAGTGTCCATCAATAGATGAATGGATAAAGAAGATGTGTTATATATATAAAATGGAATATTATTCAGCCATAAAAAGAATAAAATCTTGCCATTTGCAAGAACATGGATGGAGCTACAGAGCTACAGAGTATAATGTGAAGTCAGTCAGAGAAAGACAAACACCATATAATTTCACTCATATGTGGAATTTAGGAAACAAATGAGCAAAGGAAACAGAAAAAAAAAGACAAACCAAGATACACACTCTTAACTATAGAGAACAAACTGATGGTTACCAGAGAGAGGTGGGTGGGGGGAATCTGTAAAACAGGTGATGGGGATTAAGGAGGGCACTTGTCGAGATGAGCACTGGGTGACATACAAAATTGCTGAATCACTATATTGTGTACCTGAAACTAATAACACACTGCATGTTAACTACAATGGAATTAAAATAAAACACTTAATAAAAAAAATTAATGGTCATAAAGATACTCACTGGACCTGAGAAACAAGTGGATGAAGTCAGAGAAAACATCTACAAAGAGACAGGAAATATTAAAAAGACCAGTCAACGCTGAAGAATTCAATAACTGATATAAATGCACACTAGAGGGCATCAACAGCAGATTAGAAGATGCAGAAGAATGGATCAGCAATCTGGAAGACAGGTACTAGAAAGCAATGAACTGAACGGCAGAAAGAAAAAAGAGTAATAAAAAAATGAGGACAGGTTAAGGAAACTGTGACATTATCAAGAGTAATAACATCTGCATTATAGGGATCCCAGAAGGAGAAGAGAAACAGGGTTATAAAACTTATCTAAAGAAAAAATAGCTGAAAACGTCTCTAACCAATATCCTGGTCTACAAAGCACAGAGTGTCCCTAACAAGATGAACCCATAAGGTCTACACCAAGACACATTAATAATAAAAATGACAAAAACAGCGAGAGAGGGAACACAAGCAGGGGAGTGGGAGAGGAAGAAGCAGGCTCATAGCGGAGGAGCCTGATGTGGGGCTCGATCCCAGAACGCTGGGATCACGCCCTGAGCCGAAGGAAGACGCTTAACCGCTGTGCCACCCAGGCGCCCCTGATAAAGAGAGAATTTTAAAAGCAATATGAGAGATGTGCCTGGGTGGCTCAGTTGATTTAACATCTAACTCTTGGTTTTGGCTCAGATCATGATCTCATGGGGGCTTACCCTGTCTGGCTCTGTGCTCAGTAGGGAGTCTGCTTGAAGATTCTCTCCCTCCCCTCCCCACACTCATGCTTTCTCTCTTTCCCTTTCTTAAATAAATAAATCTTAAAAAAAAAAAAAAAGGGTAAGAGAAAACAGTTATATACAAGGGAAACCCCATAAGGCTAACATCTGAGTTTTTAGCAAAAACTTTGCAATTCAGAGGAGAGTGGAATGATATATTCAAAGTGTTGAAGGAAAAAAAAACCCTACAACCAAAAATACTCTTGGTTAGAGAAGAATTGTCAAACCAATATGTTATACACCTGAAATGAATAAAATATTGTATTTCAGACTTTTCAGGAGAAAAGATGGTGGAGGAGTAGGGGACCCCTTTTTCAGCTGGTCCCCTGAATCGAGCTGGATATCTACCAGACCATCCTGAACACCCACGAAATCAGCCTGAGACGCAGGAAGATACATCTGGATCTCTACAAATGAACATCTCCAGCGCTGAGTATTGAGGTATGAAGCGGGGAGCCATGAATCCGTGCACAGATATCAGAAGATAAATTGAAGGGGGAGGGAGCTGGGCTTGGGCACTGGGAAATAGTAGCCACCTGCACAGGGGAGCGGGCCAGACTCGAGGACCGGCACCCGTGAGAGAGCAGACTGAGACCGTGAGCCTGGGAACGCGCGTGCGACCAGACTGAAAACTGGAGCTCCGGAGCACTCACTGGAACCGGACTAAAATTGGGAGCTCGGGAGCGCACGCATGACCAGACTGAAAACCGGAGCTCTGGAGTGCTCACTGGAACCGGACTGATGCCCCGAGCTCAGGAGCGCGTGCGCGACCAGACTGAAAACCGGTGCTCCGGAGCACACGTGCGCACGAACCAGAGCTCGGGAGCACGCATGGGAACCAGGAGCGGCTGGCGGTGTTAGAAGCACAAAGGACAGAGATGTGCCAGCCCTGGAAGTGAGGCCTGGGAGAGAGGTTGTGGGGCGCACAACACGGGACGCTGCAGGGTTTTGGGCAGCACCGACAGAAACAAAGTTAAAGTGGCCAAGAGAGCTCAGTGGAGAGCGGACTGTGATCTCTCTGTTCTGAGACAGAGGCTAGGATACGGCCACTGCTGCTCTGACTCTCAGAAGAGGCACACAAAACCGCCAGGGAAAGCCGCCAGAGAACAAAAGCCCAGAAATACCACCTCACATTGTGCCCATCCCCGTCCCCCCTCGCAGGGGACGGGGCGACTCTACCCAAACAGGGCTGCCTGAATATCAGCACGGCAGGCCCCTCCCCCAGAAGGCAGGCTGAAAAATCAGGAAGCCCACATCCCTAAGGTCCCTATAAAACAAGTGCACACTGCCTGTGTCCTGGTCAGTAATTTGGGCTCTGGGCATCCCCTCAACCTCTCCTCATTGGAATGACAAGGAGGAGAAATCCCCCCCAACAAAGAAAAGGTAATGAGTCTGTGGCCTCTGCCACAGAACTGATGGATATGGATATAACCAAATTGTCAGAAATGGAGTTCAGAGTAACAATGGTCAAGATGATGTATAGGCTTGAAAAAAATATTAACGAAAATATTAACGAGAATATAGAATCTCTAAGGGCGGAAATGAGAGCGAATCTGGCAGAAATTAAAAATGCTGTGAGTCAATTGCAGTCTAAACTAGACGCTCTGATGGCCAGGGTAAATGAGGCAGAAGAACGAATTAGTGAATTGGAGGAATGGATGGTAGAAGAGAAAGTTAAAACAGAAACTTGGCTCAAAAAAAATCCAATCTCAAGAATGTAGATTATGGGAGATTACTGACTCAAGGAAACGTTCCAATGTCAAAATCATCAGCATCCCCAAGGGGGTGGATAAAGAGAGAGGTCTAGAAGAGATATTTGAACAAATTGTAGCAGAGAACTTCCCTAATCTGGCAAAAGAAACAAGCATTCGTGTCCAAGAGGCAGAGAGGTCCCCTCCCAAGGTCGATGACAACAGACCTATACCACGGCATGGCATAGTGCATTTCGCAAATATTAGATCCAAGGATACAGTATTGAAAGCAGCCAGGGGGAAGAAAATCCTTATGTACATAGGGGGAAAATATCAGAATAACGTCAGACCTGTCTACAGAGACCTGGCAGGGTGTTGGCAGGGTATTTTCAAAGCTCTATCTGAGAAGAACACGCAGCCAAGGATCCTTTATCCAGCAAGGCTGTCATTCAGAATTGATGGAGAGATAAGGACCTTCCAGGATCGGCAGAAACTGAAGGAATTTGTAACCACCAAACCAGCCCTACATGAGATATTAAGGGGGTTTTTATAAAAGTAAAAAGGCCCCAAGAGTGATACAGAACAGAAATTTACAATCTACAGAAACAAAGACTTCAAAGGCAACATGACATCATTAAAATCATATCTCTCAATAATCACTCTCAATGCGAATGGCCTAAATGCTTCCATAAAACACCACAGGCTTGCAGATTGGATAAAAAGACATGACCCATCCATTTGCTGTCTACAAGAGACTCATTTTGAACCTAAAGATATAGCCAGACTGAAAGTGAAGGGATGGAAAACCATTTTTCATGCCAATGGACCTCAAAAGAAAGCGGGGGTAGCAATTCTCGTATCAGACAGATTGGATTTTAAACTAAAGACTGTAGTTAGAGATACAGAAGGACACTATATTATTCTTAAAGGATGTATCCAACAAGTGGATATGACAATTATAAATATCTATGCCCCCAACAGGGGAGCAGCTAGACACACAAGCCAACTCTTAACCAGAATAAAGAGACATATAGATAATAATACGTTAATAGTAGGGGATGTCAACACTCCACTCTCAGCAATAGACAGATCACCTAAACAGAAAATCAACAAAAAAACTAGAGCTTTGAATGACTTACTGGAACAGATGGACCTCATAGATATATATAGAACACTACACCCCAGAACAACAGAATACTCATTCTTTTCGAATGCACATGGAACTTTCTCCAGAATAGACCATATATTGGGTCAGAAAACAGGTCTCAACCGATACCAAAAGACTGAGATTATTCCCTGCATATTCTCAGACCACAATGCTTTGAAACTGGAACTCAATTGCAAGGAAACATTTGGAAGAAACTCAAACACTTGGAAACTAAGAACCATCCGGCTCAGGAATGATTGGGTAAACCAGGAAATTAAAAATCAAATTAAACAATTTTTGGAGACCAATGAGAATGAAAACACATCGGTCCAAAATCTATGGGACACTGCAAAGGCGGTCCTAAGGGGAAAATATATAGCCATCCAAGCCTCGCTCAAAAGAATAGAAACATCTAAAATGCAGTTTTTATATTCTCACCTCAAAAAGCTGGAGCTGGAACAGAACAGGCCTAACCCCACGCACGAGAAGGCAGTTGATCAAAATTAGAGCAGAGATCAATGAATTAGAAACCAGTAGCACAGTAGAGCAGATCAACAGAACTAGAAGCTGGTTCTTTGAAAGAAGAAATAAGATCGATAAGCCACTGGCCAGACTTATTCAAAAGAACAGAGAAAGGACCCAAATTAATAAAATTATGAATGAAAGGGGAGAGGTCACAACCAACACCAATGAAATAGGAAGGATCATTAGAAACTTTTATCAACAGCTTTATGCCAATAAATTAAACAACTTGGAAGAAATGGATGCCTTCCTGGAAACCTACAAACTACCAAGACTGAAACAGGAAGAAATCGATTATTTAAACAGACTGATTAATTATGAAGAAATTGAAGCAGTGATCAAAAACCTCCCCAAAAACAAGAGTCCAGGGCCTGACAGATTCCCCGGGGAATTCTAACAAACATTCAAAGAAGAAATAATACCTATTCTCCTGAAGCTGTTTCAAAAAATAGAACCAGAAGGAAAACTACCAAACTCATTCGATGAGGCCAGTATTACCTTGATCCCCAAACCAGGCAAAGACCCCATCAAAAAGGAGAATTACAGACCGATTTCCCTGATGAATATGGACGCCAAAATTCACAACAAGATCCTAGCTAATAGGATCCAACAGTACATTAAAAGGATTATCCATCAAGACCAAGTGGGATTCATCCCTGGGATGCATGGGTGGTTCAACATTCCCAAATCGATCAGTGTGATAGATCATATCAACGAGGAAAGAGTCAAGAACCATACGATACTCTCAATTGATGCAGAAAAAGCATTTGACAAAATACAGCATCCTTTCCCGATTAAAACCCTTCAGAGTGTAGGGATAGAGGGCACATTCCTCAATCTCATAAAAGCCATCTATGAAAAGCCTACAGTAAATATCATTCTCAATGGGGAAACGCTGAAAGCCTTTCCCTTAAGATCAGGAACACGATAATTATTATTATTCAACATAGTACTAGAAGTCCTTGCAACAGCGATCAGACAACAAAAAGGGATAAAAGGTATCCTAATTGGCAAAGAAGAAGTCAAACTCTCTCTCTTCGCAGATGACATGATACTCTACATGGAAAACCCAAAGGCTCCACCCCCAAACTACTGGAACTTATAGGGCAATTCAGTAATGTGGCGAGATACAAAAATCAATGCTCAGAAATCAGTTGCATTTCTATACATGAACAATGAGACTGAAGAAAGAGAAATTAGGGAATCTATTCCATTTACAGTAGCACCAAAAATCATACGTTATCTCGGAATTAACCAGAGACGTAAAGGACCTATATTCTAGAAACTACAAATCACTCTTGAAAGACATTGAAGAAGACACAAAAAGATGGAAAAATATTCCATGCTCATGGATCGGAAGAATGAACATAGTTAAAATGTCTATGCTACCCAGAGCAATCTACACTTTCAATGCCATCCCGATCAAAATACCAATGACATTTTTCAAAGAACTGGAAAAAACAGCCCTTAAATTTGTGTGGAACCAGAAAAGGCCCCAAATCGCCAAGGAATTGTTGAAAAGGAAAAACAAAGCTGGGGCATCATGTTGCCGGATTTCAAGCTATACTATAAAGCTGTGATCACAAAGACAGCATGGTACTGGCAGAAAAACAGGTACCTGGACCAATGGAACAGAATAGAGAACCCAGAAATGGACCCTTGGCTCTTTGGGCAACTCATCTTTGACAAAGCAGGAAAAAACATCCAGTGGAAAAAAGACAGTCTCTTCAATAAATGGTGCTGGGGAAACTGGATGGCTATATGCAAAAGAATGAAACTTAACCACTCTCTCACACCATACACAAAGATAACCTCCAAATGGATGAAAGACCTCGATATGAGACAGGAATCCATCAAAATCCTAGAGGAGAACATAGGCTGCAACCTTTTTGACATCGGCCACAGCCACTTTTTTCAGGACACATCTCCAAAGGCAAGAGAAACAAAAGAAAACATGAACTTGTGGGACTTCATCAAGATAAAAAGCTTCTGCACAGTCAAGGAAACAGTCAAAAAATTAAGAGGCAGCCCACGGAATGGGAGAAGGTATTTGCAAATGACACTACAGATAAAAGACTGGTATCCAAGATCTACAAAGAACTTTTCAAACTCAATACACAAGAAAAAAATAAATCAAAAAATGCGCAGAAGATATGAACAGACACTTTTCCAATGAAGACATACAAATGGGTACCAGACACATGAAAAAAATGTTCAACATCATTAGCCATCAGGGAAATTCAAATCAAAACCACCCTGAGATACCACCTTACGCCAGTTAGAATGGCAAAAATTGACAAGGCAGGAAACAACAAATGTTGGAGAGGATGTGGAGAAAGGGGATCCCTCTTACACTGTTGGTGGGAATGCAAGTTGGTACAGCCACTTTGGAAAACAGTGTGGAGGTCCCTCAAAAAGTTAACAATTGAGCTACCCTATGATCCAGCAATTACACTACTCGGTATTACCCCAAAGATACAGATGTAGTGAAGAGAAGGGCCATATGCACCCCAATGTTCATAGCAGCATTGTCCACAATAGCTACATTGTGGAAGGAGCCGAGATGCCCTTCAACAGATGACTGGATTAAGAAGATGTGGTCCATATATACAACGGAATATTACTCAGCCATCAGAAAGAACGATTACCCAACATTTGCAGCAACATGGACGGGACTGGAGGAGATTATGCTAAGTGAAATAAGTCAAGCAGAGAAAGGCAATTATCATATGGTTTCAACTCATTTATGGAACATAAGAAATAGGGAGATCGGTAGGAGAAGGAAGGGAAGAATGAAGGGGGGTAAACAGAAGGGGGAATGAACTATGAGAGACTGTGGACTCTGGGAAACAAACTGAGGGCTTCAGAGGGGAGGGGGCTGGGGGACTGGGATAGGCCGGTGATAGGTCTTAAGGAGGGACATATTGCATGGTGCACTGGGTGTTATACGCAAATAATGAATCATGGATCATTACATCAAAAACTAAGGATATACTGTATGGTGACTAACATAACATAATAAAAAATTATTATAAAAAACATTGTATTTCAATTATATTTAATTTAAAAAGTACAGTTTTGGCAAAGAATTAGACAAACCAAAGAACCCAATAAAGAGCTCAGAAATAGGCCCACATACATGGAAATATAAACTATGACAGACTAGTGTGCATCAGTGGGGAAGTGATGAATTATTTACAGTAAATGGTGACTGAATCAAGTTAAATAGGAAGAAAGCCCAAAGTAATTGGATCCCTACCCACAATATAATGAAACAATCAAAAACCCTCACAAAATTCAGAAAACAGTAACACGAGTCAATTCTAAATACCTTTAGACTAATGAAAAATACACAGAAAGTTATCTTAATGACACTGGCAATAGAGGAATTTCATAAGGCAGATAATACAGAACAGAAGGATGATGAAACAAATGCAAAACCACAATTTATCAGAGGATACCATGAAGACAAAAAACAAACCACAATTGGGAGAGGGTAGCTGCTATTCATATAATTAAGAGAAAAAGGAGTCACCAGAAAATATTTTAAAACTCTCAAACATGAATAAGAAAAATACAATCAATAGGAAAATGGACAAAATTTATATAGGGATTTCACAGATGAGAAACTCGATTGTTAATATGCATATAAAGCTGTGTTTATTCCCCTTTAGTAATTAGGAAATTGAAATTAAAAACCCAGTGAGATACCATTTTATACCTATCAGACTGGAAAAATCTAAATGACTGAAAATATCAAATGAGAAGACAAAGGTGATGATAAATCAGTACATTTAGGAAAATGGCTTGATTAAAGTAATTAAGTTAAAAATGTGCTTTCCTTATGACCCAGTAGTTTTCTACCGGCATTTATTCTAGAGGAGCGCTTATGCTCTAGGAGACATGAAAAGAATGTTTAGGGGCGCCTGGGTGGCACAGGGGTTAAGCGTCTGCCTTCGGCTCAGGGCGTGATCCCGGCGTTATGGGATCGAGCCCCACATCAGGCTCTTCCGCTATGAGCCTGCTTCTCCCTCTCCCACTCCCCCTGCTTGTGTTCCCTCTCTCGCTGGCTGTCTCTATCTCTGTCGAATAAATAAATAAAAAATCTTAAAAAAAAAAAAAAGAAAAAAGAATGTTTATAGCAGCGCTGTTTGTAATAACACAAAACTGGATAAACTGTGTCATATTCATATAACGGACTATAGTACAGCAGTAAAAATAAATGAATGTGCCTGGGCTTACTGAAACGGACGGATCCAAGAAACAAATGCTGAGTGACAGAGCAAATGTAGAAGAATACATAGTCTGTTAGCACTACCAAGTTCAAAAACCAGCAAAATTAAATAACATTGATTAAATATACGTACATGTATAAAGAAATAATAATGCAAATTCCAGGGGAACAGGATGCAAACAAAGAAGGGCAAAAGGTGATTCAGGAAAACTGATACTGAGGAGTCTGGTTTGTGGTTAAAATCCTATTACAGTTTTTCAGGCCGGACCATACACAATCACAGAGGCTTTCAGTGGCAGGGCCTCACAGGAAAAACCGCCCTATGTCTCCCTGGCCAGTGATGCTCTTTCAGATATGTACACTCCTAGGCCCAGCATCTGCATTCCTATAGGTTCTTTATCTGAAGACCTGTAAGAGGACTTCTTCAGATTCCTCTACTGAGACCTCTTTATAAGGGCATAACAGGGAACCCTGAAGACACTTTCCCCCCACTCTGAATTAGTACTCAGGACTTTTCTGCTCTTAGGCATTTGCCATCTTCCCCCCTTCCCCCAACACACACACACACACACACACACACACACACACACACACACGCGCGCACACCCCTTTAGGGCTCTTAAAACTGCTAGTGTCTTTTGTTTGGGGATCCCTCGACAGTGATGTGACCCCCACATCTGTGCTGGGCCAACTGACCCTGGCCTAGTGCACTGTTACAAAAGGGAAAATGGAACGGAATTGAGGGGCATCAACATTTCCTCCAATTTTAGACTTCTGCTTATATTACTGCACCGAGAGACCAAAGGCTTAACTCTCAATTTTGGCTAAAGCCTGACAGCTCAGCTCTTGTTTAGCTCAGCAGACCCTTGACAGTAATATACTATATATAGCTTCTCTCTCTCTCTGCTATATATAATACATAAGCTAAACAAGAGAAATAAGCAAGTATATATATATATATATATATATTTCTTTTTCTTCTCTCTTTCTCTTTTTGGGTAGTAATATATTTAAGTTAGGTTGTGTAATAAAGCTACTTTGATCATCCTCCATAAAAACTTACAACTAAAGTTCTGTGGACTCATATGGGGAGGACAAATATGAAATCACAAAGAAGCAAGTGTTTAAGTTATAGCTTCAGGATCCTGGGATACAAAAAGGTGAAGGAAACTGGGGGGTATCAGAAAGGTGCATCATGCTTTTTAAAATTTGGGTGTACAGTACGAGGCAGGATACAAAGGAATCTTTTAAAGCATATAATTCATACTTTAAGTTCTCTTTGGTACAGATCTTTCAAGTAAGATTGATTTCCTTATACTTGCTTTCCGATCATGTTTAAATGTATCCATACCAAATCTGTGGATGCGTTTCTACAGTTAGTTACCACTTTATAAGATAGGACAAGTTTATAAAATGTCTTTAAGCTATTCTCTTCACTCAAACTACTGTATAAAGTTCTATTTGTCCTTAAACTACTTTCTTTACCTCAGGGATTTCATAAATCAATTTATTTTTTTGCCTCAACCATATAGGCCCCATTTCAATCTCCTTTTGCTTTAATGTCATTGTGGTACTGAGTTTTTAGGTCTTAGGTAGAAGCTTCCCCCCACCCCCGGCTCCCTGAACATCAGAGTTCCCCACATCTGAAGCTTTCCAGACTCCATAATGTCACAAATGGTAAATGCTAAAACTGCACAGTAGTTCATGCACAGACCATGGTTTTATAAAAGGAGAAATTATATATTATGTCCATATTGTATGATTATCATGCTACAGTAACAAATTCTCAAAGATAAAAAAGGTATTAGAGATTGCCTTGCCCTTATTTTGATAATTCCTTACGTCTGTATAGTACAATTAGTTATCATTTAGAATGTGCTTTCACATTAGCTCATTTAATCCTTACCACTATATTAATTAGATTGCTCATATATACGTACTCCCAGTATACAGATGAGAAAACAGAAACAGAAGAATGGGTTCCTATGACACCTCTGAGGTCATTCAGCTAGTCAGACCTGAACCCAGAAACCGGTATTCCTGTTCCACTGTAATATCCCTGAGACACTCAGTACACCAAGGCACTGCCATTTTCTACCTGTCTTAAACTTGTGGGACAACTGTAAAATATTAAAACTAAATAAACTTACCTATGATAATGAATCATTCAGAATCTTTGCGAAGAACACGAGTGCTTTTGTCAAATCTGTTACTTTTGCGATGTATTTCATTATCCACATATTAAACATTACTGACAGCAAGGCAAAGTAAATTTAATCATGTGTTTTTCTCAAATTTTGCTCTTGTTATATAGTTTCTATTTTCTTCTTATTCATATTGAAGCTTTCAGCCAGAAGATACTTAGCAAAATCCTTACTTAAAACTGATCAATGCAGAAATACGTTTCCACTAACATTTTAGTTAGGAAAAAATAGCTTAAAAAAAGAGAGCGTGGACAAAGTTACCAAACTATTTTGCATTAGTTTCCTTACCTCCGAAAAGATGGAATGCTTTTCTACAACTTGGTAGGGGCCATTTTGCAGAGCTGGATTTCTGAAAGCTTTGTTTTATTTTCATATATTCTTTAGGAAAGAATGTTTTTGTGGCATTGTTCAGTTCTAGAGTAAAGCAAAAGAAAACAGTATTTAAACATTAATTTGAGTACAACGGCAAGAACATGAAAAACTATTGTACTATTTTGATAATAAATTCAGAACTCTTTAAGAGAGAAGACAAAAGTGGAGTCAACTTTGTCATTTTAACCCAAGCAAACCTAATTCCCCCAAATTTACATTTGATGCAACTTTGAGGTTTCTACACATAGAATATACATTGACTGGGTATCTCCTATGTCCTCTGCTATGCCAGATACAGCCAGGAGTGAGACACAGTTGCTGTCCTCAAGAAGAATGAAGATTAAAAGAAATAGACAGAAAAGGGAAAAATGTGTTCTAGATGTAGCAAGAAACCACTTGAGTGCAATCATGGCTCAGGATGGATTATGGAAAGGAAAAACCTTTTGAGCACTTTTTCTTACTTCATAATCTCTTTTTCATTCTGTATGTGGTGGTCGAGCATTTACTGAAATCTAATGCTGCTGATTTTGAGAGAGTTTAAAAAATACGGAATCAAATTCTCAACCTTTCAGACACTTGCTTGGAGCAAAAAAGAATATATTCATTTGAAGTAAACACAGACCAATCAGAGAAAAGGCATGATGATATTCACTTTAAATTCTAGGAAGTATCCGAACTGTCTCTATATGAGCCACAGAAAGCATGAGGACATAGAGAAGAAATGCTCACCTTTAAGAACAACAGAAGTTAGGGAAAAGTTAAATCTGTTATTATAGCCTGCATTCAATACAATATGGCTTGTTTAAATCAAAGAAATACCACTAATATAAGTCTTTTTAGAAAATTCTTTATTTAAATTCAAATTATTTAACTTCAATATACTATTTTATTAGTTTCAGGGGTAGGATTTAGTGATTCACCAGTTGCATATAACACTCAGTGCTCATTACATCAAGTGCCCTCCTTAATGCAGTAATATAAGTCTTAAAACCAACTCTTCAGACCTAGCAGGTTTTCACCCTGGGGTGGCCGCAAATTCTCCAAGTAAGTATATTAAGTACATGCCCTATAGAATTTGGGGTTCAGAAGAGCTCTGCATGCTGGGAAAAGAGAGGCCAGTCAGGAATATCCTGTGCAGGATTGATGACTATTTATCTGTATAGCCTATGAAAATAAATTTAAATCTTATTTTCACATTCTTTACTAGTAAACCATTCAAAGCTAAAATCTGGTTAGGAAGTACCATTTTCCAGCTAAATATGCAGCCTGATGACAAAGGCAGGTATAACAGAGACAAAGCCAAACCAAAAATTCTACATTTGACAGTGTCAGAATTGAGCTGTGGACTTTACAGCATCTGAATCACTATAATTACATAATTTAGGCTGAACTGATGTTAGTATTTAGGAGTTCCTATTTTATTAGCTAGGTAAGCCACAGTTAAAGATTTATCAGCTTTAATCTGCTAATTCCATTTATTATTTGCTACTACAATAATTAATACTTGTAATATAATTTTTGTACCAGAATAGTAAATGAGTTGTTATTTTTTAACCCTTCAATCCCAGAAGAAATCTGCTAGTATTATAAGACCTCTTCAGGTTAGAACATTTAGCCAAGCTTTCACCACGAGCAGTGTGTTCACTTCATACTTCCTGAGGTTCTTTTATGACTTTGGAGCATTCAAGAATCATTTTAGTAACTGTTTCATCACCTAAGAATAAAAAGTTTACTCTCTGCTAGAGGAATAATAAGGCGAAGAGGAGCTCTAGTAAATTAAGCCCAGTTTAACCATCACATTTACTGAGCTCTTACTATGATAAAGACAAAATGCTAAGTACTTCATACTGTGATGATGCATCCGGTTATTATTTTGTATGTAAAGTTACATTTCGAGATTTAGAAAAAGGCTTCTGAAATCCCATGGACGTGGATATATTACTGGATCCTCAAAAGGTTATCACAGCATCCATCCCTGGCTTCAAAGAATCCCTAATTCTGTCTTCTGTGTGAAAACAAAATGGGTTCTATCTTCCCTGCCCACTGCATCACATTCAGTGCTGCAGTCTGGTTCATCACTTTAAAAAACCATCAAAGTCACACACACACACCAATGGTTTAAAAAATCCAATGGCAAAAACGGGCAAAAACAAAACAAAAAATGGAACAACAATGATCTGTTCCATTCCTTATTTCCACCTCAACTTCCAATCTCCAGGGACTGTTAAGTGTTCCTGTTGTCAGTTTTTTTTCTGGAGATTAACCTCAGTCATTTTTAAGACCACTAGCATTATGTGAAATGATTTTGGTGATATTGAATGAAAATGTTTAAAAATGTCAAAGTTACCTATTTAATGTGTAGTAGAAGAAATGTATAAACTAGATCAAACATAAATACACAAATATATTGCCAAGGATGAGGCTAACGTTGGTATCTAAGGAAAAAAAGTGTTGATACGAAGAAAATGCTTTAGAAGAAAATAATTCAGGCGGTACAGGGATACATTAAAAATTGTAAAGCTGGTACCACATGGGTGCTGCACATGGGTACAAAATAAGATCCCTTGCAAATAGCACTTTCTTGCCTTTCTTACACGGGTGCAAAAAGTAAACATTGCCCTTGAAGCCCTGAAGATTTTAAGACAGTTTTTGCGTTTTCACTGAGTTTCAACAACGCTGCTCTAAATATGCTTACTTTGACATTTCTTTTTTATAATAAAGAATGTTTATTTCCACATATTAAAGCTTGAGAATGACTGTACATCATGACATAGTCAGATACTCTTACTGATAAAAAGAATGAGTTTGGATTTCAGGCTCAGTGACTATTCTTTACAAGACAAACAAAGAAATAAAGGAGTGGAGGCATGGATGGAGACAAGAACAAAACCACTATTAGCTGAGAATCAGAAGACCAGACTTACTGGTAGAGAGTAAGAGGAAGTGTGAAATGCTCTTAATGGGAATAGGGATAACAGACTGAGACCAATTACAGACTGTCACAGGAGATAAAAAGAGAAGTGTGATATTGTTTTGGATGAGCTGTATGTCCTGGATAAAGCCCGGCAGGACATGAGATTGTCAGACAGAACACAGAAAAATTCTTCACTGTGTAGGACTGGCCCAGACACTCTAGGATATCTATCATCACTGCCCCCCCTGAGGAGATGCCAGTATCATCCCCCAATTATTTAGACAGCCAAAATATTCCTGGTGAAAAATGATAGGCTTCTCCATGCTTAAAGTCCTAGATTAGCTTAAAGGCCATTTCCTTATTTAGTTAGAGACTTCTATACACAAGGTAAAATTTCCTTTCCTTTTTTCCAATAGAGTTCACCAGTGTATCTGCTCATCACGTGTTCTACTAAGTAAGGGCACAAGAATAGTGGGTACAAAAGGCAGATGGAGCTTGAGTGGATGCAAATAGTGGAACGAGAGTGGGAATCATTCTTGCTGAGTTTTGGTGCATCTGAATGGGAAGGAGGGATGGCATTGAGTGATTCTGCAGTTGGGGAGTAGGTTTTACTCACCCTGTGGGTCCCTTTGCAGTACCTGAGACACTCCCATTTACTATATAACCATGGTATAGCATCCCTGAACAACAGATACTGCCTACAGAAGGATCCTTCACTGTCCACAATAGGGGAAGTGACACAGTTGGTTTGAAGGCTTCAGTCAGAAAGTCAAGAAAATATGATATGTTCCCTCACAACAAAACAATGACGTTCTTGTCTGAGGTATTCCTCCTCTGTCACTTTGATGACCCCCACTCCACATAATGCTTATAAACCATGGCCTTTTCCTTTCCTCGGTATGCTGATTTTAGGTGGCCTGCAGATCCTGTTATGAGGCATATAGCACCTCCCTAAATAGACTTAGTGTTGGGGTACTGATGTGGGGACTCTGGGTCTGAAAGAATGTGGTGAAGTTGTCAAAGAGTGGGAAGGGTCTCACCTATCCAGAGGTCTTCCTCCTCACACCTGTCTACATAGGTGTCCTTCTCATCTTCAAAGAAAAAAGCACTCTAATTAATTTGGGACACCAGAACCTTCCCCAACCTCACAAGCAAGTTTAGAATCTGCCTTGTCCAAACTTACCCTCCTTTTTCCCAAAGTGACTTCAACATTTTATATTTTAACAAAAAATATACCCGAGTCCTAATTTCTCCATATCCTTGTCAACACTTGTTATTATCTTTATCTTTGTGATTGTAGCCATATTAGTGAGCATGAAGTGATATTAGAGTTTTGATTTGCAACTAATAACTAATGATGTTGAGCATTTTTTTAATGTGCATATTGGCCATTTTTTGTTAATCTTCCCTGGAGAAGTGTCTATTAAAATTCTTTGCCCATTTTGAAATTGGGTTGTCTTTTTATTGTTCCGTTGTAAGAATTCTTCCTATATTTTGGATACTTGGTCTTGTCACACATATATCTTATAATAAATATTTTCTTTCACTCTGTGGTTATCTTTTCACTTTGTTGATAATATCCTTTGAAGCACATAAGTTTTCAACTCTGATAAAGTCTAATTTATCTGTTTTTTTCCCTTGGTTGTTTGTGCTTTAGTTGTCACATTTAAGAAATCATTGCCCAATCCAATTTCAAAAGATTTTACACCTATGTTTTCATCTAAGAGTTTTATAATTTTAGCTCTTACATTTAGGTCTTTGTTCCATTTTAATTAGTGTGTGTGCGTGCGTGCATGTGTGTAAACAGTGTAAGGTAGGGCTCCAAAGTCACCTTTCTTTTGTGTGTGGATATCCAAATGCTACAGGGTCTTTATGTTCTTACCGAGAATAGTGGTATATATTAGATTAAAAAAATAAGTGCTTCTCTATTTTCTGTGTCCTTAGAAAAATTTCCAGAGGCTTTAATTTAAAAAAATCATTTTCCTCAATTAAATGGTTGTCTTGCTGGGATGAGGACTGAGCCTCTGATCCACCAATCCAGAAAATTCTTTACTATTTATTATCTTTAAATATTATCGACTTCTTCTAAGAGGATTCAGGACTTTTTATACTATCTTCTTTCACAACCTCTCAAGATTTTGTACCATATCATCATTTTTAGTTTCTTTGTTCACTATCTTTATTAGTATGTTTTTATTGGTTAGGATGCTCTTGGTTGAAATTAAAAGAAAATTTCCTCAAACTATATTAGTTAATTAGTAAAATTAATATTTAATGGAACAGGAAATCTAAAGGTAGATTGGGCTTCAAAGCTGGCTAACTGAGTGGTTAAACAATGTTATCAAGACCCCATGTTCTTTTCTTTCCTCAGTTCTGCCATCCAAAATAAAGGCTTCATACCAAGCTGGTTCCCCGCTTACTCATAAGATGGTTGCCAATAACTATTCCTGTTATACACGTTCTTGTTTACGTCCAATGGAAGAGAAAATGGCTTTTCTGTCTCATCTCGTAAGAGTAAAGACAAACTTTCTTCTCATCTCATTGGACCACATGCTGATTTGTGAACCAATCACTGGCAGAGGGGACAGATTACCAAGGAGCCAAGGATGGGGTCTGCTACCCAGAAGCCACATGGTCATGGGGTAGTCAAATAGTTGAATAAAACTCAGAGTCATATTCGAAAAGAAGAAGGATGTAATGGATACTAATTAGCAACCAATAGTGTCTACTGTAACTTTCTTCTATCAACTTTCAACAGGATATCTTGACTTGCATTAAAAAAAAAAAAAAAGATACCAATTCCTTCTACATATCCTTCCCACTTCCTCTTCCCAACTTCTAACATGTAAGTATTTTTTCAGGATCACATCTAATAGTAAGTAACTTAAGCAAATATTGCCTATCTAGTGAATGTTATAATTCAAGTTTAAAATCATTTTGATCAAGTACAGTCTCTGGAATAAATCTGGGGGGACTCTCATTATTATCTCTATCCAGTGAGCTACTATAACAGAATTATGTTACAACTAACCCCTTATTCATCGGCCAAAGATCTTGAGTTCCTTTAGGAAATGATAGCTTTCCCACTCTGACCTTTGACAGTAACTATCCCCTGGTTTGTCCACAATCTGAATGGTGACATTAAGTAACTGAGATGATTCATTCACTTAATAAACAACTGTCAGGGTTCAGTAACATTAACAGAATACTCTAAGATTGTAAACTAACTTCTCCAAACTATCACCAAAAGCATTTGAAACCAGAAAAGGAAAAAAAAATATCTCATTTACAATAGCAACAACAAAAATACCAGGCAGAAAGCTAGTAAGAATTGTGCAGAGACTTTAGGAAGGAAATTGTAGAAATGTATTGAGAGTGATATGCTATAATAACAATCACTCAACATTGTATCAATGTCAATTAAAAATATGAATTATCCCCACATAACTTACAATTTTAATTTACTTTTGAATTATTAAAATATACAAGATATAACAGTTTTAAGAGTAAAGTAATAGGGGTGGTAACTTGGGTGGCCCAGTTGGTTAAATATCCAGCTCTTGGTTTTGGCTCAGATCATGATCTCAGAGTCATGAGACGGAGCCTCCCAGCCTAAGGGCTCCATGCTCAGTGTGAAGTTTGCTTGCGATTCTCTCTCTTCCTCTGCCCCTTTCCCCACTCACAGGCACACACTCTCTCCTCTCTCTAAAATAAGTAACATCTTAAAAAAAAAGAGTAATGGTATATGATAAGATAGAAATATGAATGGAAAAGAACAGCTGCCAAGAAATACACTTATATTTTAGTAATTGTTATTATTATTTTTTAAAGAATGGCAATTCAATTAGAATAGGAAAAATGGATTGTTCAACAAATGTTACCAAGCTGAATGTCTAAGGACATGGGAAAAAAGCACTCCATTCTTTTTTTTTTTTTTATATGAAACTTCAGTTTATTTTAAAAGCACTTCATTCTTAACCAAACCAGGCACCAGAGAAGATGTTAAGTGGAGTTAAATGCAGGGATATGAGGACAAAATGGAAACCTAAAATAAATGTAGGTAAAGAGAATGTTTATATAATTCTTTAGTAGGTAAAGTCTTTTAATACCTACTTTGAAATCAGAAATAATAAACACCAAATCAGAAATAATAAACACCAAGGTTGCTATATGAGACTACATAAAAATATAAAAGTTCTGCCCATTCATAAAACACAATAAACATAACTAAAGTACAAATGACAAACAGGGAAATGATTTACCACATATGACAAAAGCTGACACTAATTTTTTAAAAAATCTTTTTTTTAAAGGTTTTTACTTATTTATTTGAGAGAGAGTGAGAGGGAGAAGCAGACCCCCAACCCCCTGCCCCCCAGCAGAGAGCCCAATGCAAGGCTCGATCCCACGACCCTGAGATCATGACCCGAGCTGAGGGCAGACGCTTAATCGACTGAGCCACCCAGGCGCCCCTAAAAAATCCTGTTAATAAACAAGAAAAAGATGAACAAACTCTAAGGAAAACCAGCAAAGGTCAAGGCCAAGGATTTAAAAAGAAACAAAACAAAAAAGTGTAAAGAAAATAAGCCCTTGTATAATTCTGCTTACAATAATTTTGGAGCATAATTTTGCAACATATACATAGCTTTAAAACACACATGGCTTTAACTACCAGTTCTCCTTCTGGAAATCCCTTGCAAAAAAATACTCAGGGATGTGTGCAAATATTTATCCCCATATATCAGCAAATAATAATAAATAAATAACTAAACTAAATGTCCCATACAGTAGATAGCTTAAGTAGATTATGATATAATGACAAATGTTTTTAAGTAAAGCCAAGCAGGTTAAAAGCCTTATGTACAATATAATCACATTTTTTTCTGTAAGAAAAATAATTAAGTACACATATATAAAATATTCTGGAAGGATACTCACTCAAGGTGGTCTTTAAATGTTAGGACTATAGAGGATTTTGAGTTTGTAATTTTATCTGGATGTTCTGATTTTTCTCTAAACTGTACTACTGTACTATTTAAATAATTTAAAAAGTTACTTTTATAATTTAAAAGTAACTGTACTACTTATATAATTTAAAAAGTTACTTCTATAACCATAATGTTTTGGCTACTAGCAATGTCCCTTTCCCTAATTTATACTCTGTTATTTCCTCAGCTTTTATCAGAGTATACCAAAGGACACAGTGTCAGGAAACCTGATACTGCATTTGCTCTGACGATGTTTCTGAGGACACTGCCTACTCTGCTTGTCAATATGCCCCAGAAGGGAAATCACATAAAAAAATCCCTTTAAGTGTTCGCTTATTCTTAGGAAGTGGGATGTTTCTTTTAATGAATCATGAGAATCATTTAATTGTGTACTTACTTTTATCTTTCCTTAGGCGGCAGAATATTTAAAACCAAATACTTCATCTAATTATATACTACGTATAGTCATACGGCTTATGTACCGGCCCATCCGTACTCACCTGCAGAATGTGGAGACAGCGTTTTCCTCCCTAACATCTGGCACACGGTAGTGCGCTCCACAACTATTAGCTCTGCTTACTTCTATTATTCTTCCCTTTTCCTTAGCAATGCTCTATGTTCCACATTCATTAGTGTTTCCTCTCGCCATTGGTGTGTTTTAAATACTATGTTAATTGGGTGATGGACATTAAGGAGGGCATGTGATGTGATGAGCCCTGGGTGTTATATGAAACTGATAAATTATTGAACACTACATCTGAAAATAGTGATACACTCTAAGTTGGCTAATTGAATTTAAATAAAAAAAAAGAAAAGAATAAATACTACGTTATATTCCATCTTTACTGATACTTAGGTAAACAGATCCTTGCCCCAATTTTATTTTTCATTCAAGAAGAGAGAGCTTAAGAACCATAAGGATGTTGAGAAGATGTGGACTGGGGAGGAAAGGCATCCAAGTTTTTGTCAGATATTTACAGATTTATTCCCTAAGACTCCAGAGGAGATAACAAGGGCCAAGGAATGAGTAGCAGTAAAAGGCAGATATGAGGAATAAATAATCAACAGGGCTGCTTCAAATTTTAATGGCATGTCTTTGACACTGGAGATGTCCAAGTCAAGAGTGCTTAGAATGTCTTAGAAGAGATCTCAGCATAAAGTAGGGTTTAGACATGAGAACTCTCTTCATCTAGGATTCTATGATTTTCAACACAGTTCTATGAATTGGGGAAGGACAATTTTATAAAGTGGAGAGTAATAAATTATCCTGTATATGATTTGCAATAATGTTCTCATTATAATTTATAATTTCTCATAATAATTTATAAAGTACCTTTAGAACTGGAACAAAGCAGTAGTCAGAATAATCAGCCAATTATGTTAATGAAAGAAAAGAGTTAGTTACCTGTCTGGAAAAAGACTCTGGAAATAATTGTCCGACACAATGGGCAGGGAGTGCTTGCAGGATTGTCTTTGGCAAGAGTCCGTAAGCAGGGCTCACAGAAGATGTGGTGGCAAGGGTAACACATGTATGGGTTGAAATAAACATCCAGACACACTGCACAGATGTAACTTTCCTTTTCTTCTGCATATTCATTGTCATCATCTGTACTCATCTCATTCAAAGTCTGCAAAACATAATCAAAAATAATTTTTCCTAGTTCAGTATGCGATTGGTCTCCTTGAGAAAGAGAGAGTGCCTTTATATTTTGTTAAAATGAATAAAAATATTTGTGAGAAGCACATGATATCTGTTTCTGTGACATATTCAAAGTGACAGAAAGGATACCTTGTAACATGAGAAGAAACTCAAAACATACACGAAAAATCCAGAAGTCTTATTCTTTTTAGTATTTTTATATAACGCTAAATGCTAAAACATACCCAAACATAGTGAAGCATACCTGTATCTCTATTTAACCAGTACTAGTTAAGTAAGTATCAGATATGCTAGTCCCAGGATTATAGATTCCCCATCTATCCCACTCCCACCACAGCAAATAAAGTGATTGTCATGAGGTTAGGGAGCCTTATGTGGGCATGCACAGATGATGAAAAGTGAGGGCAACAGGATATCAGACTACATCCTCATACCGTGCATGCCTTCTCTATACTTTGTCCCTTTGTGGACCTCAAGGCCAAGAAACGGCCAAAGCCGAACATATGTCAGGAAGTAGACAACAAGGCAAAAAGACTCGCGGTAATTCTGGGATCAGCCTTGTAGCCGGGAAATAGGATGAGTCCCTTCCCCCCTCCCAAAAAGAATAGTTAAGAAAGAGGTACTTAGGAAAGAGGCAGCTTAGACGTAGTAGCATGAGGTGTGATAACAGAATTCCTGTGACTTCGCCTCACAATTTCCCCATCTGTGAGGATGATGTGAGGATGACACGAGGTAATCCACTAGATAACATTCTGTGAAATCCCATATAACATAAACAAAGTTTAATAGAGAGGATATGAAGTAAATGTCTCTCACTAACAGAAAGCTTGTGGCTACGATCTGAACAATAATAAAGAAAAATCTGCAGGAAAGGCAACGAAATCCATAATTTTCACTCATTATTGATATATGAATAATCTCTCCTAAACTTCTAAGATATTTGCAAAGCAAAAGGCATAAATAAATACTTAGTACTGAATGGGGCATCCCAGATAAAAAACCTTAGGTAAGATGCTGACTTAACTAAATTTTATTTCATAGTGCTAGCTTATTCTGCTTGCATTAGACTCTCAGGACTGTGCCTTGAGATTTGAACTAATTAACCTTGAAGAAACCCATGGCATAAAAAAACCATAAATTGTAGAAACTCTTAAGCATTTCAAATTGTGACCCAAATATTTGTGCAGAATTCTATTTCTTTGCCTCTACATATACAACAAAAGTAACTAGACTTCAGTAAAATACACAAAGAAATAAAATCTTTGTTATTTAAAAATGCATCAATATTTTGAAAATAATATAAATTTGAAATTAGAAAACGAGGTTTCAACTATTCATCTATTCTTTAAGCTAAGTGAAGCAACAATTACCACAGAAATAACATACGTAAAGACCTGTGGAATTCACTATGTTTTAAGGAGTTAAAAAGGTTTAAGAGTTTTTATTAATTCAGAAAACTTCTATTAATTCACAAAAATTTACATCTGCTAATAAATATGGTTATAAAGAAGACAACAAATTACTTCAAGGATAGACTTCTACTGGGTTTTTCTCCAAATTGCACAGATGTAGGGTTGTGTAACAGAAAATTTGCTGTTGGATGGATAGGTACATTTTTAAAAGTTTTTATTTAAATTCCCATTAGTTGGACAACTATATTTAAAAAATTAATTACTCATTAATGGATCACTGCCAACCTAGAAAGAGGTTTTTAATAGGCGTGTCTGTGAACTCATTCTTCTCCTCACTATTTCAACTATCCCAGATGAAGACCCCAGAAATGCTTATCAGAAATGTGTGAAAGGGGACAGAAATAGAGAGCTGGCTAGTTAAGAATCAAAATTCTTTCTGGAACAAGGTATGCCATTAGCAAGTAATATAAAAATGTAAACTACACTAAACCAGTTGGCAGAGTCAAGTTTAAAAAAAAAATTTCAACAGGTGGCTGGGCTGAAATCAAGATTGAATTTAACAGGGATACATATAAATTCCTAATTGGAGATTCCAAAATGGACTGCACACATAGAAGATGAAAAAAACTTAGCTAAACGCAATTTATGTAAAGAAGAGCTAGGGATTTTAACGGACTTAACCAAGCTCAGTCTACGATGGGTTACTTAAAAAGCAAATCTAAACTAGAAGCGCAGGATAGGGTAGGTTTACGTGCCTCTCCTTGTATAAAAATCACAACATATTTGTAGTTACTTTGAGGAACACAGACAAACTAGAGTTATCCATAGCAACACTGAGGGCCACGGCAGCAGGACTGCTGAAACCACCTCCTTGGAAGTGCTATTAAAAGATGGAGGATATTCAGGCGCCTGGGTGGTTCAGTTGGTTAAGCATCTGCCTTCGGCTCAGGTCATGATCCCAGGGTCCTGGGATCGAGTCCCGCATCAGGCTCTGTGCTCAGAGGGGAGCCTGCATCTCCCTCTACCCACTCCCCTTTGCTGGTGATCTCTCTCTCAAGCTCTCTCTCTCTCAAATAAATAAATAAAATCTTTAAAAAAAAGATGTAGGATATTCATTCAGAAAAATATTAAGAGGAGATAAGTGTCTGCATGAAACTGATTCTAATTTTCCTCTGCGTAGTTTTTGTGATTAGATCTAAACACAGAATGGACGTTAAGAGAAAACAGATGATCTAATACCTATTTACAAACCAAAATGACATGAACACAGCATAACATTTTTCCTCTTACACAGTACATCTGTCACAGAGCTAAATGTTTATCTTGCGTTCCCCTTGAAATACTTTGGGACTTAGAAATAAGACAAAAGTTGTACATATTAACTAATTTCCTCAACACAAAACGCCTATGAAGTAGGTACTATTACTATCATCATTTTTTAGAATAAAGAAAACTGAGAAGCAGGGAGCTCGCTAACTCCAACCGCTACTGGTGAAGCAGGGATTTCAATCCAGCCCGTACGCGTCTGGAGCAGCATTCTTCTTCACTACCACATCCTTAAGTGAGTTAATGGTCTACAAAATGTCCTAGCAAATAATAAATGTTAGCTGCTGCTGATTATGATGTAAGTTAAAAGAAAAAGACAAATTTAGATAGGATCTACAGGGAAGTAAATTTTAAGGCATTGTTACTAAAATTAGTAACTAAGTATAATAGATACCCAATGTACAACTACTTTTGGCTCTGGGGGGAATTATTCTACAAAGAACCATACACATGCAGTCTCTCAAACTCCTTTCTAGGGGCTTCCAGTCTCAGAAGAGGAAAAAGTTATCTGATAAGTAATATGCTTAAAGCAATGTTTCAAAAAAAAAAAAAAAGAGTAAAAAGTAGCACAAAAATTAACAGCCCAGGAGTTGTTATTAGTAATAATGACAAAACAACAGTACCTCTAGCTCATTTACAATACTGTGATTACTGCTGTATTTGGCCTTATTCCTCTTACTTAGTAAGTGAGAGTAGGGCAGTGAATAAGAGCAAGACTCCAGAGCCTGTTTGGGTTTTACCACCACTGCCTGCGTGACCTTATGCAAATTACTAAACTCCCTGGGGTCTCACTTTCCTCATTTGTAAGGCAGGGATACTGAGAGTATATAACTCATAGTTGTCGAAAGGATTAAAAGAGTTTATATATATAAAGCATTCAGAACAGCACCTGGTATGTGTTTGCTGTTGTCATTATATTTAACATTGTATTTGAGACTTTTTAAAATGAGTTTTGTGTTTACGGAAAAATTGTACAGAAAATACAAAGAATTCCCACATACCTCCACCACACACACACATAAGCGAGCACACAGAGTTTCACCTTCTGGTGCCATTACAGTACATTTTTAGAGTTGATAACAAATACTGGCACATTACTATTAACTGAGGTCCTTAGTTTATTATTTTAGCATATGTGCTGCCAAAGTGAGCCCAAGTCCACAGTTTACATTAGGGTTCAGTCTTGGTTTTGAACATTCTACGAGTTTTAACAAATAACTGTCATCTACCGACAATTACAATATCACATAAAATAGTTTCACTGCCCTAAAACTCCTGTGCTCCCCCTATTCATCCCTTTTACCTTTTCTCCAACCCCTGCAACTACTGATCTCTGTAAGTGTTCCTTTCCCAGAATGTCCCATAATAGGAATTACACAGGATGTAGTCTTTTCAGAGTGGCATCTTTCACTTAGCAATATGCGTTCACGGTTCTTCCTAATGAATCTTGAAGTTACTCCAGGTCTCCAATGAGAACTGCTCTTAATTCTACATCAGTTTATATCTTGGCCTTTAAGAAAACAATAAATTCGCTTCATTTTCTAAATAAATGCAAGCTGCCCCCCACCCTCTAGATATTCCTGAAAAGACTGTGGCCCACGGATGGTATGCTGTCTTATTTTCTAGCAGTGTTATATACTTACTCTTTTCAAAAACATATTTTTTATAATTCTATTTTCTTTAAAAGTATGAGTTGAAATCGATATCATAATTGGATTTCGCTTCAAATTGTCTCCAAAGGGAGTAATGAATATAATTAAAGTAAGTTAAAATTTGCACCTAATTACTTTATTCTGTGTGTGTGTGTGTGTGTGTGTGTGTGTGTGTGTGTGTTCTACCACATACAGGGGAGAAAAAAGCCAAAAGCCAGTTTTTGCTAAGAATGCCCTTGATGAAGCAGGAAAAAGATTAATTTTCATTAATTTTAATACTCCATGTGAGAGAAACAGGAAGTACAGAGAAAGCATTTCTGCTGCATACCGAAGCATATGGTTATTTTAAGAAAAAGCACCTTTGTTATTGTTTTAGTTGTGAGCTGAACTAGCTGTTTCTCCCACTGAATACCACTGTTATGTAGTAAACAATGGCCAAGCAAACTCATTATTCAGATCCAGTTATTTGACAGGCATTTTCACAGAAACGAACAAAGCAAATCTGTCACTTCAAGGGAAAAAACTGATAGTATGTGTTGCCAAATAAAATGATAAAGTTTGGGCTTTCAAGCAAAAATCAAAATTTTGGAAAAGTTCTATATGCTTTTAGCTTCCCAATACTTACAGGCTTTTCTGAAGAGATGATATTAACAATTTTTTGATATTGCTTAATGAAATATGACAATACTTAGAAGAGCTGTATAATTCAGTAAACCAATAGTTTCCAAATGTCTAATGCATGGTATTACAAAACTATGCATAAGAAAATGAAGCACTCAAAGTGTAAAGACAGACCAATGGATTTTAATGTAACAGAGTATTCAAAGTTCACATCAGGTGTCAGATTCCATATTGCAACTAGCCTTTAATAATCTAGCGCTTGTCAAGTTTTGGTTTAATATCAAAGACATCTATCCAAAATCATCTTGAAAAGCTATTAGAATACAATTCCCTTTTCTGACTATGTGTCTGGCTGGATTTTCTTCATATGCTTCAATCAAAACAACATATGGCAACAGACTGTATGCAGAAGCAGATGTGAGAATACATATGTTGTTTATTAGGCCAAATATTAAAGAGATTTGCAAAAATTAAAACAAATGCCATTCTTCTCAATTTGTTTGAATAAATTATTTTTCATAATATATGTTATGATTCCATGTAATGGTTTATTATTATCTGTGCATGAATTAATAAATCTTTAAAAAATTTTCTCAGTTTTAATTTATAATATGATAAATATTTAAAATCCATATACACAAAAGTTCTTTGGGGTTCTCAATAACTTTAAGATTTTAAAGGGATCTTGAGACCAAAAAGTATGAGAACAAATACACTAGGAGGTAGAAAGCAAAGGCGATTTGGGCCATAAGCCTGTATTAGATACTGTATTGAAGCATGTAAGCTTTTAGTGAATTGGCAATATTGACAATTTCATCTTACTAAGCAAGATAATTTAGGGAAAAAATATAATGTGGGGTCTAAATGATGGCCAGTTCTCTTCTATCTGGGATCTACAGAAATAAAAGCTCTAAGAAGCACAAGAAGAATGGTAGCAATGGACAAGGCAAGAAACAACAAATGTTGGAGAGGATGTGGAGAAAGGGGATCCCTCTTACACTGTTGGTGGGAATGCAAGTTGGTACAGCCACTTTGGAAAACAGTGTGGAGGTCCCTCAAAAAGTTAACAATTGAGCTACCCTATGATCCAGCAATTGCACTACTAGGTATTTACCCCAAAGATACAGATATAGTGAAGAGAAGGGCCATATGCACCCCAATGTTCATAGCAGCATTGTCCACAATAGCTAAATCTTGGAAGGAGCCGAGATGCCCTTCAACAGATGACTGGATTAAGAAGATGTGCTCCATATATACAATGGAATATTAGCCATCAGAAAGAACGATTACCCAACATTTGCAGCAACATGGACGGGACTGGAGGAGATTATGCTAAGTGAAATAAGTCAAGCAGAGAAAGACAATTACCATATGGTTTCACTCATTTATGGAACATAAGAAATAGCAGGGAGATCGGTAGGAGAAGGAAGGGAAGAATGAAGGGGGGTAAACAGAAGGGGGAATGAACCATGAGAGACTGTGGACTCTGGGAAACAAACTGAGGGCTTCAGAGGGGAGGGGGGTGGAGGACTGGGATAGTCCAGTGATGGGTATTAAGGAGGGCACATATTGCATGGTGCACTGGGTGTTATACGCAAATAATGACTCATGGAACATTACATCAAAAACTAAGGATATACTGTATGGTGACTAACATAACATAATAAAAATTATTATAAAAAAAAGAAGTGGAACATATATATACAATGAAATATTACTCAGCCATAAAAAAGAATGAAATCTTGTTATTTGCAATGACATGGATGGAGTTAGAGTGTATTATGCCAAGTGAAATAAGTCAGTCAGCAAAAGATAAATACCATATGATCTCAGCCATATATGGAATTTAAGAAAAAAAACAGATGAACACATGGGAAGGGGGAAAAGAAAGAGAGAGAAACAAGCCATAAGAGACTCTTAACTATAGAGAACAAACCGAACGTTGATGGGGGAGGGGGATCGGCTAGATGGGTGATGGGTATTAAGGAAGGCACTTGTGATGAACACTGGATGTTGTATATAAGTGAGGAATCACTGAATTCTATTCCAGAAACTGATATTGTACAGTATGTTAACGACCTAAAATGTAAATTTAAAAAATTAACAATGAAATAAAATAATAAAAGTGAAAAAAAAAAAAAGAATGGTAGCATACTGCAGGGAAGGCGAGAGGAAGAAAGTATGGAGCATTTACTTCAGAAAGCCACATCTAGATATACCACAATATCAAGAGAAAAATCAATGAGCTTAATATTTACAGTTCTATTAAATGGCAAATAACTTCATTTATTTTTTAATTTTTTATCTTTTTAAAGATTTTATTTATTGAGAGAGTGAGCGAGCACGCACACGATGGGAGGAGCAAAGGGAGAGGGACAAGGAGACTCCATGCTGACTGCGGGGCTTGTCTCAGGACCCTGAAATCATGACCTGAGCTGAAATCAAGAGTCAGACACTCAACTAACAACCACCCTGGTGCCTTGATAAATAACATCATTTAAAATGAAAAGCAAGAGCTACTATAATACTCTGAGATGGCCTCTAAAGCATTAAGGAAAGATGAAATTATCTTTGATAGAGTTTTAGTTATACTTTCTACATTATAATTATTTGATAATTGGCAATTCATATGGGGTTGCTTAATAAAAATATTCACCTAATCAGAACACCTCATTAATAAGCTATTCTAGATAGACTGAAACTTACTTTATCTGGATTGTTTTTTATAGCACTTTGCTAAACAGAAACATATCTTTAGATGAGAGTTAATTCTAGGAATCTATGTCAAAATGATCTAGATATCCCGGCTATCGTTTTACTTAAAAAAAAAAAAAAAATCCAGAATAACATCCCAAGGTCTAGAGTGAATGTTAGTAGTTAGCAGGTGCAAAGACGAAACATACCAAATCCCTACAACCTGTGGTAAAGGAAAAACAGAATTTGTGGGGTCTCAAATGAATATGGGGTCTGTTGTAATCCAAAATTTTGAGTGGAAATTTCCCAATACTTATTCCTGTGATCTACCAGCATACTCGCAGAAAGGAAGAGACTAAATGAAGACTCCACATACCTCTAACAGATGACCAATGATGGCTTAGAATATTTTTTTCCCACACATCATCATACCTCTCTGTATGTTTGCAGGTTAATAATACAATACTGAGTACTACCCAGGCCATCAGATATAGAGTTATTCAGAAACCATGTATTCACTATGTTGCTTCATAAATAAAATCCCTTCTGGGCTCCACCCTATATACTGAAGAAACTAGATATATGTATAAAAGAGAAAATTCCAAAGAAGTACACACGGTCATTTTTCCTATATTGTCCATTGGGAGAGTTATATTTATCCCATTAAAAGCTCGGGGGAATGCAATTTTGTGCAGCTTATTTGCGCTCTTAATAAATATGAATATTAAACCAAAATGATAATCAATTTAAATCAAGTTAAATGAAGTAAAAAAACTAAGGAAACAGTCTTTGCCTTGAAAGAACTGAAAATGTGCCACATTCACAGTAAACAATTGCAAATGCTCAGGCTAGAATTTATAAATTTCCCCAGATTACTTGGGTTTAGGGACTAAAAGCAATTAATTAGAATGGAAACCCTTCTTCAGCAAAATTGAAAGAATATATTTCTGCCATTTCTGGCTCTTTCTAGAGTTACATATGAGCTCTAAAATTTACTGTTTTTTTACAGAAAACCTTAGGACTTTTGCTTTATATAAGTTGTATTGCTTACCACCCCCATTTCTGGCATTTGAAACAAAATGTTTGCAATATTCTGTAGTGCTGGTCACTTTTTGAGAATATCTTCTCTTTTTAGTCTGAAAACCAAGGATGTGCCAGAGTTATTTTAAAAACACTACATGTTCTGCACAAGTTATTAGATCTCTACAAAATGATAAATGATGCAGTATATATTCTATGCATATTTTTGTGGAAGCATTTAAATTTAATAATCACATACACTAAAAAAATTACTATCCTGTCGGAAATTAAAGGAAGGGTGTTTTGCTATATAACATTTCTAACACATTGGTAATTCTGGAAAGTTTTCACCTCATTTACAGTCTTCTGCCATGTCTACTTAAGGGAAGAAAAATACAAATTCCAGGTCACTGGTTAGCTCCAAAAGGAAAATATCAAGATATTATAGCTTTATTTACACTTACAGTTGGTAATACACAACCACATAGTGAAAAGACACTAGTTACCATGTTCTTAAAGACTACAAAATGCAATCATTATTCTCTGGAACACATTTTACTTTGTCTTAATGTTGGAGAGAGAAGGAGATGGAGAGAGAATGAACTTTCCTTTGTCTTTTCTGGCGTCACCATAACTGTCCATCTGCTTTATTTACCTTTTCCTTTAAATGTGTCTTGTGTACAATTTCTACCTATTACTGCCTTTTTTTTTTTTTTTGCCATATAAGTCATGTACCGTAAAATTCAACATTTTAAAGTGTACAATTCAGGGGCTTTGGTATATTCATAAGGTTGTGCAGCCATTACCACCATCGAATATCAGAAAATTTTCCTCACTCCAAAAAGAAACTGCATACCCATTATCAGTAACTTCCCACTTCCCTCTCCCCTCCGCCTGGCACCGACCCTTGGCAACCACAAATCTACTTTCTGAAGCTATAGATTTGCCTGTTCTGAACACTTCATATAAACAGAATCATACAAAGCACGTCCTGTTGTATCTGGCTTCTTTCACTTAATGTTTTCAAAGTGTTGTAGTATGTACCAGTATTTCATTCCTTTTATGATCAAGTAATATTTCATCGTATGGCTGCTATCCCTCATTTTGTCTATTGTTACTGACTTTTTATATATGTATTCTCTGCCAATGTCCTTTTAGTAATGGTCTTTATGAAGACTGTTTTCTGCACTTTCTATTTCCCTAGGTGAACTTACCCTTTCTTACCATCCTCCAAATCTATTTCCTTAATACTGATACCAGCAAAATCTTTGTTTAATCTTGTCCCTCTTCTAATCTCCAAATACAAATTTATCACTGCCTTTTGTAAATAACCATCCTAGGACTCCAATCTTAATATATTCTAACTCGAATTCACTTCTCCCCCAGATTTGACTCTTGCGCCTCATGTCCTACATCTAATCCTTGCCAAGTTTAGTTCAACAGTTCCAATGTTCCCCCGTACTCCCTTAACCATGATTCCCTTTATTTTCATTGCCATTTCCTAATTCAGCTTTTTGTTTCTATATTCTCTCAACAAATATTTATTGAGTCCCCACTGTGTACCAGCCACTTCCTAGGCTCTGAGGATACACTATGGAGCTTTTGGTCTTGTGGCACAGGATAAAAGCATGCTAAGAAAGCATAAAACAGAGGAACTCAAATTAGTTTGGGGTCCAGAAAGGCTTCCTTGAGGTAGTGGCATTTAAGTCAAGATCTTGTTAGAACTCTTTTTGTTACAAATGACAGAAAACCCAACTCAAAGTGGCTCAAAAGTTAAAATGGAATCTGCTGGTGCCAGTAATTGAAAAATCTAGAAGTGCATCTAGCTTTAGGCAAGAATTGACTCAGAACCCTAAATGACATCTCTAAAAACTATCCTTTTCTTTCTCAATTAGACCAAATTCCTCCCTAATTTGGAACTTTTGCATAAGCTGTTCCTTCTGCCTACTATTTCACCTCTATTCTTCCCTAATTCCTACAAACCATTCAGATCTGATATGGTTTGGGTTAGTGGACACTTTTGGGGAAGTCTCTCCAGCATTCATTCATTCCACCCATCTTCTGCCAACAATTTATTGATTTTTTTTTAATTGGGAAATTCACCCTTCCCCATTTATAGCCATAACTATGTGTTTCAATTGGCCTTAAGTGATTCAGGGGAAATAATATGGGATGAATACCAGAAGGCTAATCCTGATTTATCAGTAGTCCTACTTGAGAGACTGTACTTTCTGTGAACCAAAGTGTCCTCCAGATTCTCTCTACAGGACATCTACTATCCATTTGCAAGTCCCTGTCACAGGAATCTAAAATAGCCTGTGGCTACATTAGATATAAAGGTCTTTGAATCTAAAATTAAAAATATACCAATAGTCATGTTTTTAAAAATACTATTATTTCTGCTACTGTCAGAGCAAAGCAATGGAGGCAAGGTAACAGAAGTGACTAGAAATGGCTGATCAATAGCCTTCAAACCATTTCTATATAACTTCTGGCCATCAAAAGGGAATCATGAATATTATGTTTAATAAATTTAATCACTGTATTCCTGTTACTTAGAAGAATGCTTGGCATATAGAAGATGCTCAGTAAATATGACTTAAGTTAGACAATAGGAAGATTGGTAATAGAGAAAAATGTACTTGACGTACTGGAAAGACCCCAGAGAAACCCTTCAGGTGAATACAAGGAAAAAAATTTAAAATAAAATCAATTTCTACAGATAGGATGCATTAGCTGGGGTTCTCCAGAGTCCAAAGTATGGCAGAAGTTTACATGCTATTACTTTATTAGGGAGTGTAGGCATGAGAGAAAAAGAGAGTGAGTGAGGTAAAAAGGAAGAGAAAATATGAGAGGATAGATTTCTGAGTAGGCCTTTAATAGGTATCGAGTACAATCTTAGGAGAGGGTTATGAACTGTGTCCCAACTACACGTAGTGTGATCTATAGTCTGCTGAGGGATGACGGGAGAAAAATGTATCTGCTGGTGCCCATCTGCTACTGATCCAAAATGTGCCCCATGGGCATTAACACCCTCTCACCTCCAGGTCATACACACGTGAGAACTGAATGCGCCTCACTGCATCTAATGCTTCAGTGACAACAGAGAAGCCCCACGAGGCAAATGCTGTTGATCTGCTTGCTGGAGTAGCTGCTGGACTGAGCCAAGGTTGAGTTGTTCTCCAAGGCGGTAGCTAGGCCAGAAAAAGTATTGCCAAGGGGATTTGTGGAGGCACAGATAAATATACTTTAGTATATTCATAGAGTGGAATACTATTCAGCAGTAAAAAGAAATAAATTACTTATATACAAAACATCATGAGTGCATCACAAAAAGCACTGTTTAACGAAAGAAGCCTTACACCAAAGAGTACATAGCACCTAATTCTATTTTTGTAAAATTCTACAGTAAGTGAGGTTACACTCTGGCTGAAAAAGATCAGAATAGTAGTTGGCTCCAAGGTATAAAACAGAAATTGGCTGGGAAGGGGAACAGGAGACTTTTTGGAATGATGTAAGGTTTTATATCTTAGTGGAGACTATATACATGGGTGTGTGCATTTGTTAAAATAGCAAATGAACATCTAAGATTTCTATATTTCACTGTACAGAAAATTCATATCAAAAGAAAAACTACAAACAAAAATGCAGCATATTCATGCAACGGGATACGATTCAACAGGAACAAACTACTGTGGCACAATTTAATACAGTATAATACCACTTTTAACAGAAATACCATAGGCAGAACGATGCCATATACTATATGGATATATATATTCCTAGATATGTATCTTTCTGTCTATATATATTTCCAGACATACATCTTTCTAGATATATATATTTATATTTCTGTATATATATTTCTTTCACTCTTTCTCTCTTTATGTGTGTATGTATGTGTGTGTGTGTGTTTGTATATCTTTTTTTTTCCTTTTCTTTAAAAGGCCAGACGTTTATAAAATAAACTCCTAAGGTTGATCCTTCCTGCGGACAATGGAAAATGATCGAGACCGGAAGTATTGGCTAAAAGGTCTTCAGACTGTTATGGTTTTTTTAAAATAGTGTTTTAATTTTTTTTAGTTAAAAATAAGCCGAGTCAGTATTTACACTATTCAAAAACAAAAAAATAGAAGTAATACATACTTGTTATAGAAAATATAAAAAATTACATTAAAGAATAAATAGATTCAAATGCAATGTGGCAATTTGTATCCCAAACTATTTTTACTTCTTTCTCTGAAATACAGAATTAAAAAGTCACTGGTTAAGAACAAACAAACAAAGGAACTCTGAAACTGCTGGCAGGTGGTTAAGAGAGGTCTACAAATTTTGGAACTCCTTCCATTTAATACCTCCAGGTGGTGTGAAGTACGTAGGTGTGGACATGATGCATACATAGTTACAATCTTATTTTCTTAAATGTATTTATAAAATGGGTATGATTATGTGTAATATTGGAAGTTTTCATAAAATGATGCACTGGATGATTCTTTGGTAGCAATATTATACTTTAACTTTCTAATATATTCACTTTTCAGAAAAATATATTCAAGACACACCAATATTTAAATGAATTTCAGTATTCAGGATAATGCTGTTTCTTTTTAAAAGTTTTATTTATTTATTTTAGAGAGAGAGAGAGCATGAGTGGGAGAGGGAGAGGGAGAGAGAATCATAAACAGACTCTGTGCTGAGCATGGAGCCCAACATGGGGCTCAATCTCAGGACCCTGAAATCATGACCTGAGCCAAAACCAAGAGTAGCACTCAACTGACTGTGTCACCCAGGCGCCCCAGGATAATGCTGTTTGATGAAAGATGTTTGAGAACTTTCTTTGAAACAAAGTTGAGAAATAAAATGCAGAAAATGTAGAAAATAATGTAGATCACCAATAAATCACCTATGACCCCACTTCTCAATAAAACACTGCTAATATTTCATATACTTTCTTCTATATTTCTTTTAATTTTAAATAGTATTTCTAACTACATAGTATTTAAAATTATGACTTTACATTCTCATTTACTATGGTAGATTAACAATTTCCCACAATACTAAATCTCACAATAAACAATACATTTAAAGGCTGTATAATAACTATATGGTTTGCTTAAATAAGCTCCAAGTATTAGCTATTTAGAGTACTTGCTTTTTTTTTACTGTTTCATATAACTTTGTCCTTGCTATTTGCTCTGCCTCAAATATTCCCTTTTATCTCTGTGAATGGCTGGTTCTTATTTCTTTAGGTCTCAGCTCAAATATTATTTCAAAGAGTCCTACCCACAAGATGTTATCTAAATGAAAGCAGCACCACCATTTCCCAATGCACACACCAAAAACAATACTTTATCACTGAGTTTAGAAAATAATGGGCAAGGGTGTCCGGGTGGCTCGCTGGTTAAGTAGCTGACTCTGGCTTAGGTCATGATCTCAGGGTCCTGGGACTGAGCCCCTCATTGGGTTTCCTGCTCCCCCCTTCCTTTGTCCCTCTCCCTGCTGGTGCGTGCTCTCTCTCTCAAATAAATACAATCTTAAAAAAAATTTAAGGAAAAAAATAATGGTCAAACCACTTAAGTTTCATCTTCTCTGTATATAAGTAAGTAATAGTTTTTGCCTAATCTACTTCTTATTATACTCATGCTGTTATAATATTACACATGATATGTGAAAAGGTTAGGTGATCTAAAATTGTCTGTCAGTATAGCATGTTATTATGGTCTTTTTAGGGAAGGCAACACACATACATACACACACACACACACACACACACACACACACACACCCCATTTCTGTCCAGCAGAACTGAGGACAAAAACATTTCTAACCCAGGTTTCCTTGTTTATTTACTTTAGTTTCTGAGTAAATTCCTGCTCCTGGCAATCAGAACAGCCTGAGAGGGTGCCTGGGTGGCTCAGTCAGTTAAGTGTCTGCCTTCGGCTCAGGTCATGATCCTAGGGTCCTGGGGTAGATAGAGCCCTCCATTGAGCTCCAAGGAGCCTGCTTCTTCCTCTCCCTCTGCCTGCTGCTCTGCGTGCTTGTGCTCTTTGTGTGTCAAATAAATAAATAAAATCTTAAAAAAAAAAAAACAAAAAAAAACCAGGGGCGCCTGGGTGGCACAGCGGTTAAGCGTCTGCCTTCAGCTCAGGGCGTGATCTCAGCATTGTGGGATCGAGCCCCACATCAGGCTCCTTCGCTATGAGCCTGCTTCTTCCTCTCCCACTCCCCCTGCTTGTGTTCTCTCTCTCGCTGGCTGTCTCTATCTCTGTCGAATAAATAAATAAAATCTTTAAATAAAAAAAAAAAAAACAGCCTGAGATTCCACTGTTAAAAATATGAGAGTAACAGCTTGGTACAGCCTCTATCTCCATGGAAAGTCTGTACCAATAATTGGAATAGATTAAAAAACAAACAAACACAAGACTCATCTATATGCTGCCTATAAGAAACTCACTTCAGACCTAAAGACACATACAGATTGAAAGGGGTGGGATGCAAAAACATGTTCACCATGGAAATGAAAGTAAAAGTAAAACAAAAACAAAAGCAAAAAACCCAACCAAACAAACAAAAAAAACAAAACCAAAAAACACCCCAAAAATTAAAAACAAAAACCAAAAGTTGGAATAGTATGTCTATCAGACAAAATAGATTTTATTTTATTTTTTTTTAAAGATTTTATTTATTTATTCGATAGAGATAGAGACAGTTAGCGAGAGAGGGAACACAAGCAGGGGGAGTGGGAGAGGAAGAAGCAGGCTCCCAGCAGAGGAGCCTGATGTGGGGCTCGATCCCACAAAGCCGGGATCACGCCCTGAGCCGAAGGCAGACGCTTAACCGCTGTGCCACCCAGGCGCCCCAGACAAAATAGATTTTAAAACAAAGACTGTAACAAGGGGGGGGAAAGGGCTTTATGTAATGATAGAGCAATCCAACAAGAGGATATAACAATCGTACATATCTATGTACCCAAGAGAGGTACACCTAAATACATAAGGTAAATATTAACAAAGGGAGAAAGTGATAGTAATATAACAATAGTAGTAAATTTAACACCACACTTACATCAATGGATAGATCATTCACACAGAAAATCAACAAGGAAACAGTGGCTTTGAAGGACACATTTGAAGGACACAGATATATTTAGAAATTCCATCCCCAAACACTGGAATATACATTCTTTTCAAGTGCACATGGAACATTTTCCAGAAGAGATCACATGTTAGATCACAAAACAAGTATCAATAAATTAAAAAAGACTGAAATAATATCATTCATCTTTTTTGACCAAAATGGAATAAAACTAGAAATCAATCATAAGAAAAAATCTGGAAAGAACACAAATACATGGAGGCCAAATAACATGCTACTAAGTAACAAATGGGTCAGCCCAGAAATCAAAAAGGAAATAAAAAATACATGGAGACAAATGAAAATGAAAACACAACAGTCCAAAATCTTTGGGATGCAGCCAAAGCTGTATTAAGAAGGAAGATTATAGCAATACAGGCTTATCTCAAGAAACAAGAAAAATTTCAAATAAACAAACAATGTTACACCTAAAGCAGCTAGAGAAAGAACAGAGCCCAAAGCCCTAGAAGGAAAAAAATAATATAGATTAGAGCAGAAATAAACAAATCAAATAGAGACAAAAACCAATAGAACAGATCAAGAAAACCAGGAGCTGATTCTTTGGAAAGATGAACAAAATTGATAAACCTTGAGCCTGAGTCATCAGGAAAAAGAGAGGACCCAAATAAAATCAGAAGTGAAACAAAGTAACAACTAACACTATAGAAATACAAAGGATTTTAAGACTAGTATGGAAGATTATATGCCAACAAATTAGACAACCTACAAAAAATGCATAAATTCCTAGAAACATATAACCTTTTGAAATTAAATTAAGAAAACAAAGAAAATCTGAACATTAAACTGATTACTAGTAACAATACTGAATCAGTAATCAGAACACTCCCAACAAACCAAAGTCCAGACCCAGATGGATTCACAGGTCAATTCTGCCAAATATTTAAGGAAGAATTAATAACTATTCTTCTCAAACTATTCCAAAAATAGAAGAAGAAGGGAAGCTTCCAAATGCATTCTACAAGGCTAGCATTACTTTTATGCAAAAACCAGATGAACACGCTACAAAAAAAGAAAACTATAGGCCAATATCCCTAATGAGTACAGATGCACAAATCCTCAAAAAATATAAGCAAACCACATTCAACAATACATGAAAAGAATCCTTCACCACAATCAAGTGGGATTTATTTCAGGGAAATAAGGATGGCTCAATATTTGCAAATTAATCAGCATTATACGCCACATCAAAAAACCAAAAAACAGGAATCATATGATCATTTCAATAGATGCAGAAAAAGCATTTGACAAAATTCAAAATCTATTCATGATAAAAACTATCAACAAAGTGAGTTTAGAGGGAACATACTTCAACATACCAAAGCCCACAGATGACAAACCCAGAGCTATTACCATCACACTCAGTGATGAAAAATTAAGAACTTTTCCTCTGAGATCAGGAACAAGACAGAAGTGTCTAATCTCACCACTTTTATTCAATTTGGTACTGGAAGTCTTAGCCATAACAACCAACAAGAAAATAAATTCAAGGACTCTAAATTGGTAATAAAGAAGTAACACTTTCACTATTTGCAGAGGACATGAGACTATATATAAAAACCCTGAAGACCGCCAAAATGCTTTTAGAAGTAATAATGAATTCAAAAAAGTTGCAGGATACAAAATTAATACACAGAAATTGGTTTCAATTTTATTTTTTTATTTTTATTTTTTTTTTTAAGATTCTATTTATTTATTCGACAGAGATAGAGACAGCCAGCGAGAGAGGCAACACAAGCAGGGGGAGTGGGAGAGGAAGAAGCAGGCTCATAGCGGAGGAGCCTGATGTGGGGCTTGATCCCATAACGCCGGGATCACGCCCTGAGCCGAAGGCAGACGCCCAACCGCTGTGCCACCCAGGCGCCCCTGGTTTCAATTTTAAAAGTAACAACAAAGTAGCAAAAAGAAAAGCTAAAAAAGCAATTTCTCTTACAATTGTGCCAAAAAGAAGAAAACACTCAGGAATAAACTTAACAATGGAGGTGAAAGACTCTCATACTCTGAGAACTGTAAAACAGTGGAAAAAAAAAAAAGCTGGGAACAATGGAAAGACATACTATACTCATGGATTAGAAGAATATCAACAGCATTTTTCACAGAACTAGAATAATCCTAATGTTACAATGGAACCACAAAAGACCCAAAATAGCTAAAGCTATCTTGAGAAAGAACAAAGCTTGAAATCCCAGATTTCAAGATATACTACAAAGCTATAACAATCAAAGCAATACAGTACTGGCACAAAAACAGACATGTAGATCAATGGAACAAAACAGAAAGCCCAGAAATAATCTCCTGTTTATATAGTCAATTTATGACAAAGGAGGGAAGAATGTACAGTGGGGAAAAGAGAATTTCTTCCATAAGTGGTGCTGAGAAAACTGAACAGGTACATGCAAAATAATGAAACCGGGCCACTTTCTTACACCATACACAAAAATAAACTCAAAATGCATTAAAGACCTACATGAGAGACAGAAAACCATAAAACCCCAAGAAGAAAACATACATAGTAATCTCTTAGACAATGATCTTGTCAACATTTTTCTAGATATGTCTCCTGAGGCAAGGGAAAGAAAAGCAAAAATAAACTACTGGGACTATACCAAAAAAAAAAAAAAAAACAACACAAAAACATTTGCACAGTGAAGGAAACCATCCACATGATGAAAAGGCAACCTACTAAATGGGAAAGATATTAATAAATGATATGTCTGATAGGAGGTTAGTATCTAAAATATATAAAGAACTTATACAATTCAACAACAACAAAAAACTCCCACAATAATCTGATTAAAATGGGCAAAGGATCTGAATAGACATTCTTCCAAAGAAGATATATAGATGGTCAACAGACACATGCACAGATGCTCAACATCAGTAATCATCAAGGAAGTGCAAATCAAAACCATGACGATATATCATGTCACACTAGTCAGAATGACTACAATGAAAAACAAGTGGTGGCAAGGATGTGGAGAAAAAGCAACTCTCATGCACTGTTGGCAGGAATGTAAACTGATACAGCCTTTGTGGAAAAGAGACGGATGTTCCTTAAAAAGTTAAAAATAGAAATACTGTATGATCCAGTAATTCCACTACTAGGTATTTACCCAAGAAAGTGAAAAGATATATGCAACCCTATGTTTACTGCTGCATTATTTACAAGAGCCAAGATATGGAAGCAATGTAAATGTCCATCGATACAGAAATGGAAAAAGAAGATGTGGTACATAACAGATGCCTTGTATACAATACAATGCAGCAAGAAAAAAAGAAAGTGATCTTGCCATTTGGGACGACATGGATGGACCTAGAGGATATTATGCTAAGTGAAATAAGTCAGACAGGGAAAAACAAAATCCATCTAATTTCACTTACATGTGGAATCTAAAAAACAAATGAGCATACAAACAAAAAAGGCAGAAAAAGATCCATAAATACAGAATACAAAATGATGGTTGCCAGAAAGGAGGGAGACTGGCGGATGGTAAAATGTGCGAAGGGGAGTGGGAGGTGCAAGCTTACAGTTATGGAATGAGTAAGTCATGGGGATGAAAGGTCCTGTATTGAAACTGAAAATACAATTTCAAATGGTACTGTAATAGTGTTGCATGGTGACAGATGGTAGCTACATCTGTGGTAAGCAGCATAAGGTACAGAGTTGTGGAATCACTATGTTGTACACCTGAAATGAATGTAACACTGTGTCAAGTCTACTTTTATTAAAAACATCTATACCAACAAAGAAACTTTTGTATTATGATTTATAAAATCACATCCATGTACTCAACAGTCTGACTGGTAATTAGCTTTTTAGTGTAAATATCATAGACAAAAAAATTATAACTTAAGTATATATATAAAATTAAATTTTCCTATGGTTTTTAGAAAGTACTATAAAATTTAACTATACCTATTTCACAAATGTCTTCATTTGCAAAATATGGGATAAGAGCTAAGTGACATTTAAGCAATATTTGCCTTAAAATAGGCTTAATGGTCTATTAGTGTCTCTGAATCTTATTTCATATAAAATTATGTTGATGAAGCCCGTTCAACATTTTAAAGACATGGTTAGCTAAGAGTATTTTCACATATATTTTAATATTTTAAAAATTTTATGAATATGAGTTGTTTCTTTTCTTGGGTGTTTCTATCTCGGTTTCTGCTTGTGCACTTGTTTTCTGATGTTTGCAGTCAGACTTCCTGTCTGAAATTTCTATCATTCAATTTTATATGGCTATAAAACATGAATAATGCACTTACTAGTCTCATGATTTCCGTCTCTATCTGGGTGAAAAGATGTTATCTCATTTTAATAGAATGTAGCATTAGAAAGACTTTATATGACTCAGTGCAATGTAAATAAAATATTATAATTATTTTAAAATCAGACTTCCCTTTCAACAAGTAGGGACATGTATCTTTGTGGAACTAGGAAAGACATGAATAGATTAGTATGTTATGAAAATATCCACAATTCGGGACTGTAATAAGTCCCTTACATCTAAACTTTTCAAATGTCCAATTTCTAAAGAAAAAGAAGGCATTTCTAATTCTAAAAAAGGCAGTTGTGGCATTTCAGAGACTCCATGTGTTTGAGGTCAGCTTCTAGCCAAGGTAGGGGCAAGGTGAAGCATCTAACACCCAGAAGGAAGGAGAAAAGATAGCTACTAAGTTATTACAGCACGAGTTAAGTGAATCTGAGCTTCAGTACAAGCTGAAACAGGAGCGGAAATAAGGAAGCCCACAGGCCATACTTGGTAGCAGGACAATTTCTGACCTATTCTCTGGCACCTCCTAAGTTAACAAACTTAGGTAGGATGGGTTCAGATGAAATCTGAGCTGGACAAAGCTGGAGCAGGCAATAATTTACATGATCTATGTTTATACCAAATGGGATTCCAATCAAAATAGTCTGACTACATGTATCTTCGCGATTTGGTTTCTCTTGGCATTTTAACATTTCTGAAATTCATAAGCAATTTTAACCAGACACAGTTCTTTCATTTGAAAATCTTCCCACCTCTCTCCAAAGGTTTTATTAATTAAACTGTCAATCCATAGTGTCTTAAAAATTCCAGAGAAAAAAGGCAAATTTGCCTCTAAGTTAAAAAAAAATTCAACAGCCGCTATGAAACATAACATTCATTTTATACTTAGTATGTGCTAGGCCTACTGCTTAGAGCTTTTATATGCATACAAGATCAAATTTAACTCTCAAAACAACCATTATCTTCCCTGTTATGGCCTGAATGGTAGCGGTCCCCTCAGTATTCATATGTTGAAGCCCTAACCCTCAATGCGATGGCATTTGGAGATGGGGGCCTTTGACAGGTCATCAGGTTTAGATGAGGTCATGAGGGTGGAACCCTCTCATGACGGGATTACTATCCTTATAAGAAGAGGAAAACTGAGAGAAAGTTGCTCTCTCCCTGTACAAGTTAGTGCCAAAGAAAGACCATGCGAGCAGCAAGAAGGTAGGTGTCTAACCAAGGCAGTGGGAGCTCACCAGGAACCCAATTTGCCAGCACCTTGATGTAGGACTTCCTAGTCACCAGAACTGTGAGAAATTAATGTGTGTTATTCAAGCCACCAGTGCAAGTATGGTATTTTGTTACAGCAGCCCAGGCTGACTAAAATAATCCCCCTTGCAGAGATGAGGGCAAGGGGGCTCAGAGTGTTTGACTAAGGTTAAGGTCAAGATAACTTATTTCAGCCACACATCTGTTTAACCTAAAACCTCAAACTCTGAACCACTTCTTTATATTGCATCCATGAAATTTAATATTGTGCTGTCATTCACAATTTTTTTCTCTGTAAGTTTTTCCTGTATTTTTCATCTAATACACATTCTTCATCCTGGTCCAAGGCACAATCATCTTTTGCCTAAGTTGCTGCAAGAGCCTCCTACTAGCTTTCCCTACTTCTACTTGGTACACATATTTTCTCTTTCCTCCCTCTGTATTCCCCAAGGTCTAGTCTTAACACAGAAACTAGGGGGAGGGGGGAGTTACTTCAAAATGTCACATCATGTTATTAGACTGTTCAAATCTACAAGGTTTATAAAACCACTCGGAATAAAAACTATGGTCTTTACGACGGCCTACAGGTCTTGCAGATCCTTCCCAACCACCTTTACTTCTCTGACCTCATCTTCTAGCACCATCTACCTCTCACCATGCTCCAGCCACAGCTCCAGCCACCTGCTTGTTGGTCCTACTGTTATTTCAGATCAATACTCCCGTGTTATGACTTTTACATTTACTGTTACGTCGAGAATGCTTTTTTCAGATAGTTTTCTCACCTCTCCTTCAAGTCTCTGATCAATTCTCATGTTCTCAGTAAGTTCTAACTTGACTAACCCTACTTAATACCACAGCATGACGCCACCTTCTGACATTCCGAGTTTGCTCTACCTTTTTCCATGACATTTATCAACTTCCAATATACACATAAATTTACTTATTATGTTTATTGTATAACCCCTAGACTAGAATGGAAGATCCAAGAGATTAAAAGCCTTTATCTGTTTTACTCACTGACGTGACCCAAGTGCCAAGAATGCTGCTTGTAGCAGGAAACAATAAATACTGGTTAAATGAATGAATATAAAAGACAGATTACCTGTCACTAGAAGACAGACTATATTTTAGGTGAGAAATTGAGAAAAGGATTCAGTTAACCCCTCATTAACTTATCAACAGAATGTAGAAGTAGGAGTTTAGATAACTCTAAGTAGTTTCACATGTGTTTAGTTTCACTACTTATTGTGGAAAATATAGAAAAAAAAACACAGTAAAAACGAAAGCCCCCCACTTGCCAGAATAATCACTAATACTATATATATACCTAGTATTTTTCCTATGTATAAACATACCTTTAAATTTTTCTAAAAAAAATTAAGATTATCCTCTCTTAACATGTTCTTCCCTAAGGGAGATACACATATACAAATCTCTTCCATTAAACACAGCAGAAAAACCTTTCCTCTGATGCCACATTTTCATCTAGCTACAGTCCCCTCTTTCCCTTCAGAGTCAAGTCCCTGGAAAGAAAAGAATATCAGCTCTGTCCATTCTTTCCCACAACCCACTACTAGACTAGAACTGCTCTAGTCAAAAGTCACGTAAGACCCAATTGCCATATCCAATAGATTATTTTGTTCTTACGATACACGATAATTCCACAGCATTAAACATTCTCAGCCAATTCCTTCTCTTAAAAACCGTCATTTTTAAGAATGCCACTTGAACGGAGTCTCCTTTTAATTTCTTACCCTGGTTCCTTTGCTGGCTTTTCTGTCACTGACCACCCACCAATGTTGGTAATTCTGCAGTTCTCAGCCTTGGACCTTTTCTTTTTTAACAGTACCTGTTCTCCTGAAGCAACCTCATCTTTCATTCTTATAGTTGTAGCTACTTCCTGTTAAATTGATGACTCAGTAATCTCTAGCTTTAGCCCAGATCACTCTCCTGAACCCCAAATCCATTAGTCTACAGCTATCCATGAATCTATTAGGTATCTAGCTCTCTGTGGATTTGCCACCCAGGCACAGGAAAACATAGTGTGGTCACAGGTAATTTAACTTTTCCCTTAAACCTGACCCTCACTGAAAATCTTAGCGACTGTTCATAATCCACTTGTTATTTATCCAAGAAAGAAATTCAGCTATCATTTTAGATTTTTCCCTTATCTTCATTTCCTATATCTTACCAGCAACCAATTTATATAGATTGTTTAAAACCTGTGTATTTTATTCCCCTTTTCCTTTCCACCACTGTTAATGCCTCACTTCAGGCCTCATAATCTCTTCCCTGGCCTTAGAGTCTACTCCTCTTTGATGATCACTACAGTTCATGCTCTGTGCTGCTGCCAGACAGATCCTTCTAAATGGAACATAGCATACATTGCTGTCTGTGTTCCTTACAGGGAAGAGAAATTTTTGCCATTCTTTTCAGTCCAGAGAAACTTATGTCCAGCTTCAGGTAAAGAATACACAAATCAGGTAATATCAGTTTAGAGGTACCCAACCAAACCATGATCACTAACTGGTGGATGAAGTCACTAGGTTAGGAATACAAGCCCTGCCACCACCCTCTTTTCCTTTTTCACATGATACTATAATGCTTAGAAATGGGATGCTTTTAGGCTGAGAGACCAGCTTGGTGGCTGGTGGCAAGTTTAAATTTGGAGTTTTATTTTCTAATTATAAAAGGATTACATGCTTATAGTAAAAAATGAAACAAGATAATACAATCACTCATAAAGGCAAAGCACATTGTGGCAGGTACTGCTAGTTGGATAACTCAATACTTTTCTCAACCCCCTTCTCCTTTATAATATAAGAAGTGTTCTCCATTACAGGAGCCAGAAAGCTTAAGTAGTTGTTTACCGTGGCTTTCTTATAGCTAGAGTTGGCCCAACTTTGGCCAATGAGACATGAGGAAAGTATGCTGAAAACTCCTGGTAAAACTTTGGATTTCTGTATGAAAAGGGAAGAAATAGCTGATACTATCCCTTCCCTTCCCTTGAACATGATGACCCCAATACTTGGATCTTGTCAGCCCTCTTACAACATGAAGCAACATACATTAGAACAGAAGTGGAGGCAAAATTAGAATCTGTATCCTTGATTGCAGAAACTATCTCTAGACATATTACATGATAAAAATAAACACTGACCTGTCAAGCTCCTGTCTGTCACGTTTATTTATGGATATAATCACAATAACCATCTCCACTCTGCCTGCCCACTCCCTATCTTCCAGATGCAACCGTCCCTAAGGCAACTCTGGTGAATCCTTTCATGACTTCTTTTGGCTCATACCAAATATAAAAGCACATGTACACATAAGAACTCTGCTGCCACTTTTTTTCACTTACCAGCATATGTTAGTAGACAATGATCTTTATTTTCCTCTTATTTTTTTAACCTAGATACATACATACTTTACATACGTAAATATTATCATCTCATAGCTTCTTTTTATATTTCAGATTTTCTCTTTTCCTTTTTTTGCTTGCCTTCCCCCTCCCTGCCCTCTGTAGTCTTGATCCTCTGCCCAGTCTCCCCATCTCATTTCTTGCAGCATTCCATCTTACACATTTTCATTTCCTCTAGGAGGCCTGATTATGCTCATTTTACTACTCTACCCTCTGTAAAATGTTCCAGTTCCTTCTTTGTGCCCTTACTATTCTTTTCACACCTTCCACAATACCTGTATTGATTATCTACATGCCTCCCTCTATGACATTTCTAAGACCCTTCTGGGTATGGACTACTCTTACTGGATAGGAATGGTCAAACTACAGCCTATGGGCCAAATACAGCCTGCTGCCTATTTTTTGTAAATAAAATTTCACTGGAACACAGCCATGGTCATTGGTCCATGTACTGTGTATTGTTACAAAGGAGCTGTGACAGACCGTATGCTCAGCAAAGTCTGTAGTATACGCCATTACCTACCAGGCTAAGAAGTCTCATCATGCTTCTGAATGTAATATACTAATTTCCACCACAACCAACAAATATCTGTTGAGTCTATTTCAGGTTCTGGAGATTTTCTTAGTCAGCTTGGGCTATGATAAAATACCATGAACTGCGTAGCTTTAACAGGAGCCATTTATTTCTCACAGTTCTGGATGTGGGAATCCAAGATTGGGGTACCAGCATAGGTGGGTTCTGGTGAGGGCTCTCTTCCTGACTTGTAGATGGCTGCCTTATTCCCTTGTGCTCACATGACACTCCCTTCGTGTGAATTGAACAAAATCTCCCTTTTCCTTTCCTTATAAGGCCACCAATCCTGTTGGATCAGGGCTACACCTTTATAACGACTTAGCCTTAATTACCTCCAAAAAACACTATCTCCAAATATAGTCACATTGGGGATTAGGGCTTCAACATATGGATCTGTGAGGAAGGGGAGGGGAACAATTTAGCCCGTAGTAGGGATATGAAAGGCACTAGGGATGCTGCTGTGAACATATCTAGCAAGACTTATAAACTAATTCTTTAAAAAAGAAAAGTGTCAAGAGGAGGTATTTTCAAGAACTGGAGTGCTAAGTAGCAGAAAGAAGGAATAATTAAGGAATGGTATACCAAGGACCTGACCCAGAATTGCTGAATTAGGAATTTAAGACATTTTTTGAAACCAAAATCAGTAGGAGCTAATTTTCATTTGAGTGGAGGAGGATACATTGGTTTTATAATGAACAATTCTGATTTTTTCCTTGTAAGCCTTAAAATAATCATATCTCTTGAGTTCACATTTTTATTCTGATTTGCATTCCCCTCTTTCTTTTGAAGATTTTTTAAAAAGAAGCCCAAGATATTATTTCCTGACTTCCAGGCAGGTAAAAGTCCCATGGGGCTACCACAGAGAGAACACAGCTCCATAACAAAAGCCATTCTTCAGCCTCCAGCAACAATCCTTTTACCTGCCAGTCAGTGCCTGAGACACTGAACCCAGTAACTCCTAAGCCACAGCATCTCACATTTTACTTTAGAGTAAAGAGGTGTTTGAGTCTCTCTAGTAAACCACTTGAGCTTCTTTTCCTGCCTTATTCCTTTCTCCTCTATTCGGTTTCTTTGTAGCAGACAAACTCTTACATATTGACCAGTATCTTTCGTTCTCAGTTTGGTTATCCATGACCCTTCTCCATTCAGACAGAAACAGGTATCATTTCCCTGTTTAAAGGAATGTATGGCAGAGCAGTATGTAGATAACAAATTTAATTATTGTTTTTAAAGATCTGAGAGACTGTGTGCATGCATGCGGGGCAGGGGGAGGCAGAGGGAGAGGGATAGAGAATCTCCAGCAAACTCCCCGTTGAGCATGGAGCATGAAGCTGGGCTTAATCTTACAACCCTGAGGTCATGACCTGAGCCAAAATCAAGAGTCAGACATTTAACCAAATGAACCACCTAGGTGCCCCAAAATAAATTTAATTATTAAATTTTTGGCATTTGATTTTCAAGAGACTAGGATTCTGAGTGTAAATGATAGATATGGAAGATTTTTTTTTCTGCTCCTCCGGTGCCTGTTCCCTTAGGCTCAAGATATACTAGACAAGGATTCTATGGGACTGGCCCGAGAATCTGGTGGATCTCTGAGAAAGCGCTCAGCAACATATTCACCCAGGCTTAAAACTGGTGGCAGGATGAAAATTCATCAGGGGTAGAGTTTTGATAATAGGGAAACCTACAGCCTCCCATTTCCAGAACAGAATCTCAGGAGGAAGCAAGGTCTCAGAATTCTTTCATGCTTAATGTGGTAAGGGAGAGGCAGAGGTTGGCATTTATTTGGCAGAGTGGTTAGTAAAGATTTTTCAGTCAATACAAAGAAAAAGTAAAGTGATCAGGTAGATAGCTCAGCAGGTACCAACCAGGTCAAATATCCATCCCATCTGCCAACATGCTGCACTTGGAAGAGTCTAGAAATTTAGGAAGCAGATCCTAGGGGGAAAAGGAAGGGAGAAAGGCTTGTACTGATTAACATTTAGTTTGCAGCCTCCAATAGAAAAAGGCTCAAAATGGAAATGAAATTCATTCATACATTCATTTATGCAACAAATATCCACTATGTACTTATTATATATGAATAACTTTTATTTAAAAATAAGGAAAATTGGGGCGCCTGGGTGGCACAGCGGTTAAGCATCTGCCTTCGGCTCAGGGCGTGATCCCGGCGTTATGGGATCGAGCCCCACATCAGGCTCCTCCGCTATGAGCCTGCTTCTTCCTCTCCCACTCCCCCTGCTTGTGTTCCCTCTCTCGCTGGCTGTCTCTATCTCTGTTGAATAAGTAAATAAAATCTTTAAAAAATAAATAAATAAATAAATAAATAAATAAAAATAAAAAAATAAAAATAAGGAAAATTACATTTCCTGAATATGTGACTTTGTGGACTATGATTCAATCCTAGAATAAATTCCTCCCTTCTCATCTTTTCATTGTATCATTTAATCTCTTCTCATAAAACTGAAATATGTGTACCTTTCTCTAAATCTTATTCTCCTGCATTTTTTTGTGTGTGTGTGCGTGACACAAACTCCATGCTGTGTCGTGCAAAAGTTTAGATATTAAAGTTATCAGAAAATAGCAGTGATTAAAAAAATGAAACATGGAAGCTACTTTAAATATACAGACATATTTATTACAGAACTATTTTCATTCCTGATTCTTAAAGAAATATACTTTTTAAAATGTCATTGTTGTGTCATAAGAATCTGTATTTCTAGTCTCAAAATACGACTTTAAATTTGCATAAATACATATTCCAAATTTGACAGCTTTGGATTTCTAACATATGCTAGCTCCCGTATCAGTCATCAAAAATGTATTTTAAGAAACAACTGGAAAAGATTTTTATATTGCCAAAAAAGACTTTTGGTCAATATGGGGAAGCGAGCCAAGGCAGTAAGCCTCCCTCCAGTGCTAATTAAATAAGAAAGCTAGATAAAATGTTCAAAAACCTAATATATATGTTGAAGATATAGGTTAGAAGTCAAAACTCTAGGCTCTATGTACAGCAGGCAAGTTAGAAAGGCTCCTTGGTCTGTGGAATGTGATACAGAAGCCAGCCCCTCTGGACAGAGTCAGCAGAAGTATACCAGGACTTCGAACCTGCACTATTTGTTGGTGTGCGGTCTCAATCAGCACTTCCAAAGAAGCTTGGAAACCCTGAATAGAGGAAATAACATAAAATTAAGTCCTGTACTAGTGAAAGCAATGACAACAAAGCCAAACACAAAACTGGCCTCAAGGGGTTTCTTCCACAATTCAGAGCACCTGAGAGTCACAGGGAACCAATTTCTACTAAAGGCAGTTTATAATAAAAAATTACTAAGTATGCCATAAAACAAACTGCTAACGAAAAGGTCTAAGGAGATGTATGAAAGGAAGAATTAACCTGAACAACTCCATATAACTGAGAAATATATAAGAAGCCTTAAGTGCATTGAAAGGAGATTTTAAAAGTAGAATAGCATCAATAAGGCAAGAATAGGTTATAACCAAAATATGATTTAAAAAAAAGCAAATTTGATGGAGACTATAATATATAAAAAAGGTTAAAAAGATGAAATTACTAAACTGATAAAACAGTGCTTAAAGAAACATACAGAACAACTAATCTTTAAGATTCTCAGAGCTTAGAGAAAGTAGACTCTTCCTTGAACCCTTCCAAGCGGAAAATGGGGCTATAAGGAACTTTAGAAAATAACCTGATTCAGTACTACAAGGCTTTTTAAAAAATTTCTTTTAAATAATACTCCATACATTTCTCATATAATTAAATTTTATTATACTTTTCTAGTCTGGTGGTTTCCGTCAAATTTGTGGGAACAGTTTTAATATGTTTCTTGTTTTTTTCCTGCCCCTTACAAAGTCACTGACTGGCTCTCTCATGTGACTCTTCTAAAACCTTCACCATTCCTTTCAAATTCTTCCTGGGTGTACAATTTCTCTTTCTCTGACATCTTGTCATATTAAACACACACACACACACACACACACACACACACACACACACACACACACACACACATACACACACACCCCGCACAGAATTCTCTTGGTCTTGCATTTTGTGCTAGTCACTGCCGTCCCCCTCTCCTTCTTGTCACAGCAAAACTTTAAAGAACTGCTCTACTTGTTTTCCTCATTTTTTTCACTTCTGCAAATAGTCCTCAACCCCTTTCTGTTGGATTACTGTTACTAGACCCAATCACTATTTCTCAGTTTTCATCTTTCTTGTTCTCTTAGCTACATACGACACCACTGATTATTCTCTTCTTGAACATTTTTAAATGTCTTGAAATAAGTGTCACTTCTCTGGATTTTTATAATACAACATTCTTACACCTGAAGCTAATATAACACTGTATGTTAACTGGAAGTAAAAGAAAAACAAAAATATAATACAACGTTCTTTTTTTTCTTTTTTCTTTAAGATCTTTTTTATTTCTTTGAGACAGAGAGAGTGCACAAGCAGGGGGAGGGGCAGAGGGAGAGGGAGAAGCAGGGCAGCCTGATGTGGTACTGATCCCAGGACGCAGGGATCATGACCTGAGCAGAAGGCAGGTGCTTAACCGACTGAGCCACCCAGGTACCCACAACATTCTTTTTCTTATCCACCAGCTTGTTCCTCAAGTGCATCTTCCTCTTTCCTCCCACAAATTGGGGAACTCCTTAATGCTTAGTCCTAAGCTGCCTTCACATTTTTTTTTTCTATGTATACGATTTCTCTAGGCAATCGACCTACAGCCTCTGCTAATACCTGTATATAGATGACTTTCAGATCTTGAATTCAGATCTAGCCTCTCTTTTGAGCTCTATAACTATGTATCTCTTGTCTAGTTGGTATTTCTGTTGTGATTTCTTAAAGCACCTCAATTCAATATGCCTCAAATTGAATTCACAACCTTCTCTCTGTAACTGAGTCAATTCTAATTTTCTTTAACTTACTGAATCCATCCAGCTGCACAAACTAATACTCTAGTTGTTATCCTTGATATTTCTTCCTAATTTATTTGTAAGTCCTATTTGTTTCAGTCCTTGAATTTCTCTTGAATCTACTTCTATCTTAGAAAGATAAAGATAGAATTCTTTACAATTCTTTAGCTGGACTACTTCAATAAACTACTAACTGGTCCTTATATCCATTTTGGATCTTAACAATTTTTTTTAAAAGATTTTATTTACTTGACAGAGAGAGACACAGCGAGAGAGGGAACACAAGCGGGGTGAGTGGGAGAGGGAGACACAGGCTTCCCGCTGAGCAGGGAGCCTGATGCAGGGCTTGACGCCAGGACCCTGGGATCATGACCTAAGCCGAAGGCAGATGCTTAATGACTGAGCCACCCGGGCAACCCGCATCCTAAAAATTTTTGCATATTTTGCGAAAATAATTTTTCAAATTGCCGTTTTTATCACACCACACCTTGGTTTAAAAACCTCCACTGGGGGTGCATGGGTGGCTCAGTCGGTAAAGGCTTCTACTCTTGATCTCAGCTCAGGTCTTGATCTCAGGGTTGTGAGTTCATGCTGGGCATGGAGCCTACTTAAAACAAAACAAAAGCGCCAAAAAACAAACAAACAAAAGAAACTTCCAGAGCTTTCCTTTTGCTCCCAGGCTAAAGAACCAATACGTATACCATGGTCCTTCCTACTCTACTCCAACCTCACCAACTTCATCCCTCACCATCCATGTTTCTGCTGTCTGAGCTCTATCTAGCCTGTCTGTCTTCTACTTCCTTAAATATATCATACTCCCTCAAGACACAAATCTTGGCACACGTTGGTCTATTTATCTGGAATGTTGGGCCCTCATACCTCTTTAGTTATCTCCTACTGACTTATTAGATCTTGGCTAAAAAGACACTTTTTCAGGGAAGTTTTTTCTGATTCCTTAACCTAAAATAGGTCCCCCAATTACATGCTTTCATAGCAACATACACTTCCCTTTCACAGCATGTGCCATACCTTGAATTTCACGTCTTTGTGTATGAGAGCTTCATTCAAGTGTGCCACACCCACTAGGCTTTCACCTCTGAGACTCAAACATTACCGTTTATGTACTAGCCATTTAATTAATATCTGTGGAATATTATGTATTTAATACATTACCAGTGTTTTAAAATAATTTAGTTTTTAAATTCCTTATTTCTAATCGATTCTATTTTATTATCCCTGCCCTCTAAGTCTATTTATATTCTGATTTTCTTTCTTGACTGGGGAAAAAGAAGAAGCAATATACCTGGGGAGTTGAGAACTGTGTGTAAACCTGGAGATGTTCTTGAGAATGTGTGTGCAATTCTCCTTCATTTGTGTCACAGTAAGGGAAAACACACACACACCTGATAACTGCTGCTCTAGACTGCCAATTAATAAATTGTTTAGTTTTCAAAATAAAACCTAAAGCTCTTAGAAGAAGAGAGATAATTTTAAGACATCTTAAGACATGCCTCTTTAGGCTAGTCAGCAGCATGTGACTAAGGAAAGTCACATTTTATTCACTCTGTTGTATCCAGTTTGTGGTGTCCTAGTTTTAACCTCCCCTCCGGGAATAAGCAAGTTTTTTGGATAAGTAACTATATCAGGCAGAAAGTAGAACAATCCAGTTTTCCAAAATAGTGCTTCCAGTTTACAGGATATTATGTTCCTTATACTGATGGTTACACAAAAGAAGAAATCAGTCACATGCTTTATTCCAGTTTCATGGACATCAATAAAAATTCAGTTCACATACATAATATTTACTTTATTTCAGCTCTTCAAGTATGATGCTGTGTATAATATTCTAAGTCAAATTTTAAAATGTTGACCTATCTGTGGAAATCACTATACATCATAGAATGTTTGTGTACTCCTCAAATTTTTATGTGGAATCCTAATCCTAATCTATATGATGGTATTTGGTGGTGGGGCCTTTGGGAGGTGCTCAAACCATGAGGGTTTGAGCCCCCATGAACAGGATCAGCATCTCCAAAGAAAGACCCCAGAGAGCTCCTTGGCCCTTTCCCACATCTGAAGACACAATGAGAAGCTGGCCTTCTATGAACCGGGAAGCAAGCTCTTACCAGACACAGAATCTGCTTGTGCCTTGGTCTTGGAACTCTCAGCCTCCAGAACTGTGAAAAATGAATGTTGTTTTTTTTTTTAATCTGCCTGTCCATGGTATTTTTGTTATAGCAGCATGAGCAGACTAAGACATTGTATCATCCATTTAAAGACCGAATATTATACAAAGTACATTACTGTTCATATCAAAGAGGTAATAAATGCAAGAAAAACACAAAGGAAATAAAACCCCAAAAACACTTTTTCTTGATAAGGTACATATGGTTAACATTTTGTTATTTGAATTTTGATTTTGGTGTGTGTATGCATGATTTTGTACAAAAATAAGATCCTGGTATATATACTTTTCCACTGTGAACATTTTGTAAACTTGTATTCTTTTTTATCCTCATAATGGATGCAAAATATTCCAGAGCAGTGGTTGTTAACTGAGTTGATGTTTTGGGACACTGGCCAAAGTCTGCAAATAATTTTTATTGACCTAACTGTATGACTGGGGATGTATGAGTGCTACTCGTGCCTATGGTGCGTAGAGGCCAGGAATGTTGCAAAGTATCTTATAAGGCATAGGCATTAACAAAATCATCCAGTCCAAAATGTCAATAGGGACAAGGCTGAGAAACCATATTTTAGTGCACAGTGCATTTTAAATGCTGCAATCAATGGAAGGTGAAATCAAATCTTACACTGCATTTTCATTAATTTCTCAAGAAATATTATTAAATCTCCACTGTACGTTGTGGGATGCATAAAGTCTCTTTTAACAGTCCTAAAATTCTTTGTGATGTATTCCCATTGGGTAGCTTTTGAAAAGCAAAGAAAAATCCTTCGCACAATGCTTTAACATTCAGTCATAGAGGTATAATTTCTTAACTCAGCATATACAACTCTCACAGCACTCTGGATCTCTCCTTCCTAGAATTTATCACAGTGTAATTTCACACTGATTTATGTATCTCTTCCACTAAATTACAACTTCCACCGTCTTTTTTCATCATTATGTTATGTTTCCTAGCACAAGGCCTTACATGTAGCAAACTTAAATGTGAAATGAAGGAATGAATAACAGTAGTAAACAGTGCAATGAAGTAATTACTTTCTATACTTTGGTTACAAAAACAAAAGAACCTGTAAATATAAATAAAATGAAAGTCATGTTTATTAACTACAATTAATATTCAAAAGCAGCATACCCATTTACTACATCAAATGTTCAACATTAAAAAGAGGGTTATGCATAGTTAAAATGGCAGAAAACGCCAACAGCATGTATTCATACACCTCACAATCTGTGAATTTTTTCATGAATGACTTAACATAATAATGTAATTCACAGTCAGTAATAGCTTAATTTCTCCATTCACTAATTCATCTATTTACTTGTAGGAGAAGAAAGGGAAGAAGAAAGGAGGGGGGGAAACAGAAGGCGGAATGAACCATGAGAGACTATGGACTCTGGGAAACAAACTGAGGGCTTTGGCGGGCGGGGTGGGGGGGGATCGGGATAGGCCGGTGATGGGTAGTAAGGAGGGCACGTATTGCATGGTGCACTGGGTGTTATACGCAAGTAATGAATCATTGAACTTTACATCAAAAACTAGGGATGTACTGTATGGTGACTAACATAATATAATAAAAAAATTATAAAAAAAGATTTTATTTATTTATTTGAGATAGAGAGAGAGAGAGAAAGAGAATCACGAGCATGAGTGAAGGGTAGAGGGAGAAGCAGACTCCCCAGTGAGCAGGGAGCCCGATGTGAGACTTGATTCCAGGGTCCTGGGATCATGACCTGAGCCAGACGCTTAACCAACTGAGCAACCCAGGCGCCTATCACGTCTTATTCTTTATTTCAGATTAATACACAAGTGTAGAATGTCAAGCACACGAAAGACCAGATTCCTTAAAATTAAGTATTTTATCACCCAATTTTGTTTTCTCTCTTTCAACTCTATTAGGGATCAAAGACCAGAAATTACATTTAAAGAAGTCAGTTGAGTTTTCCTTCCCTTTCCCTGTGGTCATCTGAGCTATTCCTTATGTTCCACATATGAGTGAAACCATACAATAATTGTCTTTCTCTGCTTGACTTATTTCACTTAGCATAATTCCCTCCAGTTCTATCCACCAGAGAGGGAGACAAACCATGAGAGACTCTGGATTCCAGGAAACAAACTGAGGGTTACAGAAGGGAGGAGAATGGGGGGATGGAGTAACTGGGTGATTGGTATTAAGGAGGGCAGGTGTCATGAAAAGCACTGGATGTTACACACAACTAATGAATCATTGAGCACTACATCAAAAACTAATGGTGTACTGTAGTTGGGTAACTGAACATAGTAATAAAAAAACCCAATAAATAAATAAAGAAGTCAGTTGAAAGTATCTACGAGACTATTAGCTGATATCTCAATGATACAAGATCAACAAAAAAATCTGCATGGAGGGGACAAAAACCTATCTGTATATCCTCTGCCGACATTTCAACATTGACATTTCAGATACTACCATGTAAGTGACTTCTTTTTAGCTTTTAAAATCAAAGTACATCTTATACATGAAGGAGAAGAACATACCCGAGTAACATTTTGAAGTTTTCAACTTCTGGGAAGCATCTGATTAATTCCAAAAGAACTGATATGTTCTGATTTACTGGCTAAGAAAAATTTATCATCTGCTGTTGCCCATTTGTCTACAATACTACAGCCAAAAACTCAGTCTAGCCTGTTGTCATCTTATATTTGGACTGCAATAACAGCCTTGGGGAATGCGCCCCGCCTTTAATCCCTCTTAACTTCGGTCACCCCTATGCAGAGCTGGCCCCCTCTTCCTTAAGCGCTCCTCTTTATCCAATGAAACACTGTTAAATTCACTCGATTCTACTCTAGTCACTTTTTGGACATGCTTTACTATTTTTATGCTGTCTTTATTTATAAATCACTACCACTTACTGAAAACTATCATACCTCTCTATCACAATTTTTAAGAGGAAATGCATGATGGTTTTGTTTTTCCTAAAATTTCCCCTGTGATAGTCTGTCATAGCCAGCAGCACCCCACGTGTGACAAATTTGAGTTCCCTTCTCTGTGTTTCCTTGTGCCTCATAGAGCCCTACAGTCTCTCTTTAGTAATCTCATGTGCCCAGGTAAAAGCCTGAAAATTATTTGTTTGTTCCTTTCTAAGCAAAAGTGAAACGATTTTCAAAAACTCTTTCGAAAGGCCCTGATGTATTTGTCTGAGATAAACTGCTCTTCTAATACGGTACTGTTCAGCTGAGCTGTGGGGTATCAGAGTAAATCACATGTGCCTTTGGAAACTGGGATTAGTCTCACAGTTGTTCACCTCTGACTTCTTTTCTAACTTCTAAATCTATTTTTGAAATAAAGCTGATTTTCCAATGGAGCATGAATGGTTTTGTCATATATGTGAAGTAATGACCTACTTTTAAAACTTTGGAGCGTAGAGGCACCCATCACTTTTCACTTATTACAGGCCTTCAGTGCGGGCAACACTGTAGGCATTCATTCACTGCCTAGTTGAAACCCATGGGCCAGGTAAACCCTGTCCACCACGGTGACATGCTGACAAGATTTCCTCCTCTCACCTCTCCCCTTCTGAGTACAGGCACAAAAGCAAAAGACTTCTTTAGTGTTGTTTTGTTTTTAAAGAACTAATATATTTCACAGAAAGACTAAAAAAGATATCTTTGAAATAAATGGGTAAACTACTGCATTTGTCCTGTCTGTATCTATCCCATTTTAGAGGGGAGTATTATTATTGATAACCAGCCCTGCCCAACTGAGGAGAAAATAAATGGTTTTACACCATCAAAGCAGCATCTGGTTCTCTCTTCAATTTGACGGTAAATATCTGGGCAAGAAAAAGGGAACTTAAGTTGTAAATGCACTGTTCATTTCCCTGCATCCATGTCTAACTAGTAAGCAAATTATAGCAAAATATTCTTTCTTCCCTAAGAATTTGAGGTAAGAGTCTGGACTACATTTGCCGAGTATGCCTATGGCTGTAAAGGGGTCATTTATTTAATGTGCTGTTGTGTTAGGCTCTTTATTGGGTGCTTTATGTGTAAGAGCTCAATTAATCTTTACAACAAATATGTGAGGTAAGTGGTATTGTTCTCATTATGCAAATAAATAAAATGAGACTCAGGTTAAGTAATTTATCTAAGATCACAAAATATATTAAGTGGCAAAACTGGGAAATGAACTTAACACCTTTCTGAAGCATAAATTTTTAAAGATTAAAAAAAAAATGTTTGTATAGGGATGGCTGGGTGGCTTAGCTCGTAAGTGTCTGCCTTCGGCTCAGGACATGCTCCCAGGGTTCTGGGATTGAGCCCCGCATTGGGCTCCTTGCTCAGTGGGGAGTCTGCTTCTCCTTCTCCCTCTGCCCCTCCCCCTGCTCATGCTCTCTCTTTCTCTCTCTCAGATAAATAAAATCTTTTTTTAAGAAAGAAAAAAAGTGGAATGTCAAGTACACTAAGAAAAAAGGGCAAAGATTTTAATACAAATACCGTATTGCTTCCTAATTTACAATGTGGCAGGAGGGAGGAAAAAAACCCTAAAAACTAGTACTATAGTTAGAATTCAACCTCTAAATTACAAACACTTGGATGCTTTGCCTATTGTGTGAAGAAAGCCCTCAAAGTAAAGTAGGAACCTTAAAAAATAATACTAGTTGAAAGTAAGGGCATGTTGTGAATTCCAGCTTCATAACCTTGTGAACCAAAATGAATCAACACTGAAAGCCAATAAGGAAGACAGAAAAATTAATAGTATTTGTAACCAAGGTTTCTTAAACTATGATCCATGGATCGAATGAGGGGGGTGGGTAACATGAGCTAGGATGGGGCATGAATTAAATATCTATTTCTCTAACCTCTATTTGAAATTTATCATTTCCTTCAATGATGAAAGTAGAAGACAAACCTCAGCTGTCACCAACAGAAATCCTAGGAGCTAGGATGGGGCATGAATTAAATATCTATTTCTCTAACCTCTATTTGAAATTTATCATTTCCTTCAATGATGAAAGTAGAAGACAAACCTCACTGTCACCAACAGAAATCAAAGATATTTTGATACGACATGACAGTTATTACAGATATCCCCAAATATTATTTATACTTATTACTGTGATGACTTTACAGTAACATTTAGACTCACTGCTAGATTCTGTTATTTAATGGCTTAATAAAGAAGCATATACATTTCTGTACCACAGATTTGTATCCTGTTGGTGACTTTTTCAATATGTTTACTTTCTTAGTTATGTATTTTCTTTCATACATCTAAAAAAAATTTTTAAAGGAAGTGTATACAGGCTTTACCATGGCACAAAAACAGTAAAGAACTCATGGTCTAAATGTAAGAGAAAGGCAAAATTCATTTTACCACAGTTCGCAATCTATTAATAGAACCTGTTGGGCCAGATATGTTTAAGAATTCAGAAATTTAAAACACTCAGATAAGTGGAGAAGCTGCATATAATGTAATGTGCCAGCAGAGTCTGGGGCAGGATCTTGGAATCAAGCAGACGAAAACACGCACTAAGCAGAAGCAATAAAAGCAACAGTTTCCCATTACTTCAAGTCCGGTTTTACTGGCAAATGCATTCCAATCAGGACAGGTTTTGTGACCAAAAGAATTATGAAAATGAAATAAAAAATTTGTTTTTCACAGTTTTTTGAATTTTGGAATTGTGATAAGGGATTACGGTCCAATTTTTGTTATGGATGAATAAATATCCGTCTGCTCTGTCTTCTCCCCCACTTGCACCTACTCCTCCCCTCCGTAATTTTTAAATAATAACTTTTTTCCTCAAGTTTTGAATGTTAGTAATAAGGTTTTCTTAGAAGTTTGGTTACAGCAGTTAAACTTGTAGCAGAAAGCCATCACGTCTTTTTCTACAGGTCAGAGAAATGGGGTGATGAAATTTTGGCAACAGGTACTTATTCGGAGTGAGCAACATCCCTCTTAGTGAGTATTTCTGGCTACTCGTCACCTATAATATTCTGGGCTCATTCTCTCAGCAACAAATTCTTCATTCAGTTATATACCATACATTATACTTTATTATCATAATAACTTTATAAAAGATGAGGAGTTAGTATAAGTACTCTAGTTATAACAATCCTTAACCAACTTGAGGTTGAAATGTGAACTTCAACTCTAAGGTTAGCTATTAATAGAGCTTCTTTAGTAACCATGATAGAATTTTCCAGAACATTTTTCTTCTGTGTGGCACTGACACATATTAAGATATTCTATTGATGTATGACCTATTTTGGGGAAAACACATTCATTTACCAAAGAATACAGATATTGGAAAGAATAAGCAAGACTAGAAAAGAGAAGACATTTTGCAATCCATCTGTTTGTAAAAAGAAAAAAAAATGGCATGTAAAATAAATAAAGCACAACATGCTTGCTCTGCTGGGAAATTAAACTAGTATACCGATCATGATGTAAACCCAGCCTGGCAAACACGGAGTAAAAAGTATGTAGATTCATATCATAAAAATGAATAAACTACATTAGAAAAAAATGTAGATGAATCTCAGTAATGCAAGGTTAAATCAAAATATTAATTTCAGAACAGTAAGCTTTCTATATAAAATTCAAAATAAATAAAACTAAATAATATACTGATCACACATTTGTGTGTATGTGTGTCATAAAACTAAAACAAACCAAGAAATACACTTAACAGAGGATACTCTAGTTCTGGATTGGATGTTGGGGTCATGATATTTCATCAAATCATTAACACGTAAAAAAAAAAAAAAGCCCAAATAAGTAAAATAAGTAAATGTTGTACATAAGTGAATGATTTTTTGTCATGTTCTATAAAAAATCCAATTCTGAACAACTGAGAAAACAAGAAGTGTTTTTACATTAAAAAAGAAAGTTAACCAGTCTTCATGAAGCTACTCTGTCAGTTGATTTTTCACTTCATAGCTGTTAACAAAAATATGACAGGATAAATTAGGAATTGTCAGTGGTTAAAAGGTTCTTTACCTAGTTCAAGTACATCTTATCTGGTGGCTCCTCACCGCCCTCTACTCCCTGCACAGAGAAGTATTTTACTCAAGTATAACTGGCATATAGAAAATTCATAAATGCACTGTGAACTCTAACAAAATGAAAACACCTGTGTAACCACTATCCAGACGAAGAGACAGACATTACTAACACTCATGAACTACCTCTCATTCTTCTTCCCGGAAAACCCATTCCTAGGCAGGTAACTTACTCAAAGTCACATAGATAGCAAATTTCAAAGCCAGGACTTAACTACAGTGTTCTTACACAATGTCATTTTCATTGCCATCCTACTTGTTTCCCAGTTTTACATCTCGCTGGGATTCCCACAGCGCAGGATATCTGAACTAGCAGCTTACGCAGAATCGCTTATTTCGTAGTGGGAGTTTTGGTTGGGCAGAGACATCGCTGTCGGTGTATCACAAGCACTCCTTTGGAGAACCTAAAGAAGGTTGGGGGGGGGGCGGGAAGAAAGTACCTGCTGCTCACATAAGTGTTGGAGGACTCTTTTTAAGGGTTTTAATGCTCAAATAAATCACTCAAGGCTAAATTAACTTTCTATATGACAGGTATGAAATAAGCAAAAATCCTTTGTTACTCATGAAAAGGTCTCTGAAAAGAGTGCTTGTTTCTCAATGCCATTGTGTTTCTAAAAATTAATGCTGCCTAAGTGTTTCCCTATTTAAGAAATATGAAGCAATTAACTGAGACTTTGTTCATGATTAAACAGTTACTAGTAAACTATGTATTTAAAATTCACATTCATTGCTTGTTTGAACATTTGGGTATGGTAACAGGAATGAGTCCTCAATTTTTACAAATACCTTAGATTAGGGGTGCTAATTCAGCTGTTCGGTTTTGGTTTGGTTTTGCCTGTTCAAATTTGAAACATGGAAAGAGCAGCATATAAGTGAGTTGGTTTATTTAGGCATATAGCACAGTGCCCAGCACATAGGTGACACTCAGTAAGTGATGGTCCTGTCCTGATTCCCCGAGACTGCTTTTACTTATTCATGTATATAGCCAAGGGTAAAAGGTAATCTTAGAGACTAGATAATTCAACAACCTCATATTTAGCTTTGAAATAAATTCATCAGTTTTCCCTTTATCTTTCTATATTTGATTAAAAAGTTTGTGTCACCTTAGTGACATTTACCACTGTAAGTGAAGGATGATCGGAGGGGGCCACTACCTGAGATACAAAAGCTGCAAAGGTAACCTAAATGCAGAAAATTTTTTTAAGAATAATAATAAAATGACAGTTCAAAAGATGTTCTTGAGACTACTGATAAAACTGGCTGTGAGGTCAGTAACAATACAGTTTTGTTTTCTGGTCAATAAGACTTTCAAATGGCATCAACTAAGTAGTGTAATTCTATTCGCACGTGGTATAAATACACCAAGATAAAAAAGACCCATCAAGCAGTATAAATACACCAAGATAAAAAGACCCAAGCTTCCAAAGCTCAAGTTTTGGTTCTATCACTACCAGATGAGTAACCATGAACAGTGACTTAACTTCTTTATGCTTATGTTTTGTTACCTGCAAAAGTAGAAAAATCAAAGTACCTTCCTCATAGGATTGTTTTGACGATAAATTAGCTAATATTCACATGGTGTTTAGATGAGTGCCCAGAAGTCAGTAAAGCAACACTGTTACTATTTTTTTAAGATTAGAGCAGAAATCAATGAATCAATGAATTAGAAATCAGAAGTACAGTAGAGCAGATCAACAGGACTAGAAGCTGGTTCTTCGAGAGAATCAATAAAATTGACAGACCACTGGCAAGACTTATCCAAGAGAAAAGAGAAAGGACCCAAATTAATAAAATTATGAATGAAAAAGGAGAGGTCACGACCAACACCAATGAAATTGGAAGGATTATTAGAAACTTTTATCAACAGCTATATGCCAATAAATTAAGCAATCTGGAAGAGATGGAGGCCTTCCTGGAAACCTATAAACTACCAAGACTGAAACAGGAAGAAATTGATTTTTTAAACAGGCCAATTAATTATGAAGAGATTGAATCAGTGATAAACAACCCTCCAAATAACAAAACTCCAGGCCCGGACGGTTTTCCTGGGGAATTCTACCAAACATTCAAAGAAGAAATAATACCTATTCTCCTAAAGCTATTTCAAAAAATAGAAACAGAAGGAAAGCTACCAAACTCATTCTATGAGGCCAATATTACCTTGATCCCCAAACCAGGCAAAGACCCCATCAAAAAGGAGAATTACAGACCGATTTCCATGATGAATATGGACACCAAAATTCTCAACAAGATCCTGGCTAATAGAATCCAACAGTACATTAAAAGGATTATCCATCATGACCAAGTGGGATTCATCCCTGGGATGCAAGCGTGGTTCAACATTCGCAAATCGATCAGCGTGATACGTCATATCAACAAGGAAAGACTCAGGAACCATATGATCCTCTCAATGGATGCAGAAAAAGCATTTGACAAAATACAGCATCCTTTCCTGATTAAAACCCTTCAGAGTGTAGGGATAGAGGGCACATTCCTCAATCTCATAAAAACAATCTATGAAAAGCATACAGCAAATATCATTCTCAATGGGGAAAAGCTGAAAGCCTTTCCCTTAAGATCAGGAACACGACAAGGATGCCCACTCTCACCACTATTATTCAACATAGTACTAGAAGTCCTTGCAACAGCAATCAGACAACAAAAAGGGATAAAAGGTATCCAAATCGGCAAAGAAGAAGTCAAACTGTCTCTCTTCGCAGATGACATGATACTCTATATGGAAAACCCAAAAGACTCCACGCCCAAACTACTAGAACTTATAGAGCAATTCAGTAAGGTGACGGGATACAAAATCAATGCTCAGAAATCAGTTGCATTTCTATAAATGAATAATGAGACTGAAGAAAGAGAAATTAGGGAATCCATCCCATTTACAATAGCACCAAAAACCATATGTTACCTTAGAATTAACTTAACCAGAGACGTAAAGGATCTATATTCTAGAAACTATAAATCACTCTTGAAAGACATTGAGGAAGACACAAAAAGATGGAAAAATATTCCATGCTCATGGATCCGAAGAATGAACACAGTTAAAATGTCCATGCTACCCAGAGCAATCTACACTTTCAATGCTATCCCGATCAAAATACCAATGACATTTTTCAAAGAACTGGAACAAATAGTCCTTAAATTTGTATGGAACCAGAAAAGGCCACGAATCTCCCAGGAACTGCTGAAAAGGAAAAACAAAGCTGGGGGCATCACAATGCTGGACTTCGAGCTGTACTACAAAGCTGTGATCACAAAGACAGCATGGTACTGGCACAAAAACACACACATAGGCCAATGGAACAGAAGAGAGAACCCAGAAATGGACCCTCGGCTCTCTGGGCAACTAATATTTGATAAAGCAGGAAAAAACATCCAGTGGAAAAAAGACAGTCTCTTCAACAAATGGTGCTGGGAAAATTGGACAGCTACATGCAAAAGAATGAAACTTGACCACTATCTCACACCATACACAAAAATAAACTCCAAATGGATGAAAGACCTCGATGTGAGACAGGAATCCATCAAAATCCTTGAGGAGAACATAGGCAGCAACCTCTACGACATCGGCCAAAGCAACCTTTTTCATGACACATCTCCAAAGGCAAGAGAAACAAAAGATAAAATGAACTTGTGGGGCTTCATCAAGATAAAAAGCTTCTGCACAGCCAAGGAAACAGTCAAAAAAACTAAGAGGCAGCCCACGGAATGGGAGAACATATCTGCAAATGACGCTACAGATAAAAGACTGGTATCCAAGATCTACAAAGAACTTCTCAAACTCAATACATGAGAAACAAATAAATCAAAAAATGGGCAGAAGATATGAACAGACACTTTTCCAATGAAGACATACAAATGGCTAACAGGCACATGAAAAAATGTTCAAAATCATTAGCCATCAGGGAAATTCAAATCAAAACCACACTAAGATATGACCTTACACCAGTTAGAATGGCAAAAATTGACAAGGCAAGAAACAACAATTGTTTGAGAGGATGTGGAGAAAGGGGATCCCTCCTACATTGTTGGTGGGAATGCAAGTTGGTACGGCCACTCCGGAAAACAGTGTGGAGGTCCCTTAAAAAGTTAAAAATTGAGCTACCCTATGACCCAGCCAGTGCACTACTGGGTATTTACCCCAAAGATACAGACGTAGTGAAGAGAAGGGCCATATGCACCCCAATGTTCATAGCAGCATTGTCCACAATAGCTAAATCGTGGAAGGAGCCGAGATGCCCTTCAACAGATGACTGGATTAAGAAGTTGTGGTCCATATATACAATGGAATATTACTCAGCTATCAGAAAGAACGAATTCTCAACATTTGCTGCAACATGGATGGCACTGGAGGAGATAATGTTAAGTGAAATAAGTCAAGCAGGGAAAGACAATTATCATATGATTTCTCTCATCTATGGAACATAAGAACTAGGAAGATCGGTAGGGGAAGAAAGGGATAAAGAAAGGGGGGGTAATCAGAAGGGGGAATGAAGCATGAGAGACTATGGACTATGAGAAACAAACTGAAGGCCTCAGAGGGGAGGAGGGTGGGGGAATGGGATAGCCTGATGATGGGTAGTAAGGAGGGCATGTATTACATGGTGCACTGGGTGTTATACGCAACTAATGAATCGTCGAACTTTACATCGGAAACCAGGGATGTACTGTATGGTGACTAACATAATAAAAAAAAAACATTAAAATAAAAAAAAAAAAAGATTTATTTATTTATTTATTTATTTATTTATTTATTTATGAGAGAGAGAGAGAGAGAGAGAGGGATCACAAGCAGGGGGGAGGGGTAGAGCTCCTCCCATTCATCTGCTTGCCTTTGAGTTTGCCAAATGCAAGTGATGGTGGCTAACTCCCATGCTGTAGCAAGTTTAAAATAAATAGCTTTTTCTTATTCCCATTTGGATGATCTTCGTTTATCTCCACGTGGTATTCACTAACAAGAGACCCAAAAGAAACAGAACTGGGGGGAGGGGCACTCAATGAGGTTACTGTGCCTAAAAAGGTGTTTTTTGTTTGTTTGTTTGTTTTTGGAAAAAAGGAAAAAAATCCTATAATCTCATGTAAGTATTAGAATATCCTGAGAACCAATGAATAAGAAATACTGGGATTAGAAGTATGTAAAAGAACACAATTAACAAATCAAGTCACTTCTATCCAAGGTTGCTCTTGTGGGCAGAAGCATGACATGCTAAGTGATTAAATGGTTTCTGAGCTTACAGAGAACTACCAGAAAGCCAAAGCTGTTAAATCTACTATTTCTCCATGTATTAAATAAATCCATTAGAAACAATGAAATTTTTTATGTATGAGGAAACTAAGGCCCAGAGAGGAGATGATAAATAATCCTGACCTAGTCATACATCTACTTGTTATGTGGGACCAGGGCTCAATCCTAAAATGACAGGAATCCAAAGCAAGACTTTGAGCAATTGGTTCTTCTAAATTAATAGATAATTTTACTAATGAGATAACTAAGATAATGTTAGTAGTGAAACGTAAGGCTTTTAACCGAAGACTGCAGAAATTAATTTTTTTATTTAAATACAAAGTAATTCACTTCAAAAGAAAGACTATTCTTTTATAAGTAACTCTCTAAAACCAAATAGGTCATACTGAGAAACACGAACACCATAAGATTTCACTCATATGTGGAATCTAATCAAACAAAAAGCAGAGTCATACCTATAAATACAGAAGAATCAACTAATAGTTGCCAGAGCAAAGGGGGCTGGGGGCTGGGCAAAAGGATTGAAGGGGAGAGGGAGATACAGGCTTCTAGTTATGAAATGAGTAAGTCATAGGAATAAAAGGCACAGCACAGGGAATATCGTCAACCATATCTTAATAGTGTTGTATGGTGACAGATGGTAGTTACAGTTGAGGTGAGCAAAGCCTAACAGAGAGAAGTTGCATCGCTATGTCGTACACCTAAAGCTAATGTAACATTATGTGTCAACTATACCCTCCCCCCAAAAAACACTTCTGAAATCAGTTATAATAAGACAGTAAAAACAATAAAACTTTACTGATAGGGGAATGACTAAAGAAATTATGGCATAACTATACAGTGAAATATTTTGTGGCCACTAAAAATGATGATGTAGGTTCCAGACCTGGAAAAACTGTGACAAGGTTAAGTTAGGGAAAAAGCAGTTTATAAGAATCTATGCAGAGTTAGTCTTTTTGGCAAAATGTCTATATACATAAATTCTATATGTGTAAATACAGGCATTACATAATGTGCATATAGACACAATACTATATTCATATATTTATTTATTTATTGTGTTAATTAAATTATATGCATGTAAAGTCTATAAGAGGTAAGGATAATCCCAAAATGTTAGGAGTAATTGTTTTTTGGTTCTAGAAATAGGATCATCAGAGATGTTTATTCTTTTCACAGTGTTTGAATTTTTATAATGAGCTAGAGAACCCTTATAACCATAAACGAAACAAAGTGGAAATTTAATTTTGAAGAGACCAATTATGTTAACAGGTCAGACAACAGGACTACGTCTCTAACATGCCTTGGTGAGTAGATACAGAGCAAAGGTGTGTATCTGCAATGTGAAACATCACAAGGTTGATATGTGAATGGACTAGCTCAAGTTTTCTTAGGACCAAAAAAATACCTCGAAATCAGAATAGGCTTCAAGAAAAGTATTCTGCTCCTGCAGATACTGATCTTTTGCAAACACCCTCATCCTCTGACATCTCCCCAACTCATTCCTTTACTGCGGCTCTCCCACAAACATTCCTCCCGGTCCTCGGACTCACACAATGACTAAGTCTTCTCAGCCTCTTCACAGACTTAACAGACACCTCCTTCCTCGCCTGAACATTTCTTACCCAGCACATCACTTCTAGAAACTTCTCATAAAAGACTGCTCCTCTTACAGCACATTCCTCTTAGGAAGATGAAGTGGGGTTGGTATTCTCCAACCCTAATTCCTCTTGCAGATTAGTGCTTTTCTACTTCTGAGAAAAAAACAAACAAGCAAACAAAAATCCCACCAATAACACACGTGGCTGCAGAAGCTGCTGCTTCTACTCACTGCTGTCCCCCTTGCTCTCTCACTTAGAAGTATCCTACCTCTGTACTTTCACATTCAAAAAGCCCGCTCCAACAAACACTTGATCCCTTAATTAATGATCGTGTTTCTCTAGTTGCATGCACAATGCTCTTTCATTTTATCCACTCTCCTTCCATAGAACTAGTCTTCCATATCTAATCCATTACCTAAGAAGATGTTTTTCAAACTGTATCTCAGCCCAAAGATAACTTTTTAAAAAAAGATTTATTTATTTATTTGAGAGAGAGAGAGAGAGAGAGAGAGAGAGAACAAGCATGAGTGGGAGGGGCAGAGTAGAGAGAGAACCTCAAGCAGACTCCGTGCTGAGCATGGAGCCTGACGCAGGGCTCGAGCCCATGATCCCCAGATCATGACCCAAGCCAAAACCAAGAGTCCAATGCCCAACTGACTGCACCATCTAGGTGTCCCCCAAATATATCTTTTAAACTCAAACTTATATAACCATATATACAAAATCAACTATTGAACTCATCTGCCTATATATCCCACAAACATGTCAGTCTTAGCATGTCTACCTATTCCTTACCTCACTCCCTTCCCAAACTTGCTCCTTAACCTGCATTTATGATTCAAAGAACTAGCATCCTCAATTCATCCACCTACAAACCTTTATTCTTTCTCTCTTTCGCCATCACATCTAATTAGTTCTCAAGTACTGCTGGCACTCAGTGTCTCTCAAATTTGTTGATATCCAATGTTATTTTAAGCTCCCTTACCAGAATTTCTGTAACAACCTCCTAACTAGTTTCTCTGATTATCCTTTCTAAATCTTATCTTCCTCCCTTCACCCTCTACACTTCTGCTATACTGGCTTCTAAAACATAACCTTATGAGGTCATTCTTAATTTTTGTTTTAAAGTTCCTAGCAAGGCATAAAATTGTCTTTTAGTTCTGGCTTCTACACTTTTCCACCTTGATTCCTGGTCAGAAGTGCTCCCATTTACACCCTTATTCCAACATTACCATTTTCTTGTTTAGTCTCTGAATAAGCCATGTGCTCTCCCCTTTCACTCTTCTCTGCCTCACCTCCTACACAACTCCTGACTGTCTCGCAAGACTTCATGCAAGGATTCCCAGGCAAAAATATCTTCTGACCCTTTAAGTTTCCTGTGCAGAGTTGCCTGTTTTTCCAACATCCTGTCTGTATCTCTTTTATGGCGCTTGCCAAAATTATAAGGTCATCACGGCCTTACATCCGTCTCACCTATTAGACTGTGAGTTCTTACAGAGCAAGCACTATGCCTCCTTTTCTTTATTTTCCTAGTCTAAGAGTATTCTGTACACACAAAGTGTTCAGAATTAGTAAATAAATGAAATATATCAAAAAATTGTGCTTTTTAGATGAATGGTTTACGTATTTTTTAAAAGTAAGGATCCATAACTTGCCTAGTGGCTGGTTAATTTTTTTGAGGAATGTTTTCAAAAAATTTAGTTCAAAAATTGTGATCTTTCTTTAGAAAGACACAAAACATGATTTTTTTATGGGAAAATTTCGTATAGAACAGTAGCAGCTGACTTCTGATAGTGTGGGTTCTCTTTCCCTAAATATCAAGGTATCAGGCATCATTTCAGATGGCTCAGATATACTTACCAAATGACTTTCCAAGGTTCCTTACATGAATCCAGGGTAGGACATATATTAATGTCTAGGGAAAAACATGGGAATTAAATTTTCTTCTCTAATGTTCTGTACATTTTCTTAGGCATTTTGTTTTATGCAATATGCTTGAAGCTTGCCATATTCTATAGTTAGCTAAGTCCATTACAGTGTACACTATCCAAACAAAAAGATTATGTAAGAAGGATGGATAATCACAAGAGACTGTCCTATATTTTTACTACGGCTTGCTTTATGACTGCATCATTACAAAACCTAGTTTTATTCGATGAAGTCTATTTATAAATTCATTTTCCTCCAGCTCAAACTCTCCTAAATGCTTTCTGTAACATGACACGTTACAAAAAGCATGTTGCAAAATGCCAGAGATTTTCTGATGTCCCCAAGGTATAAAATTCTTTACTGCTATTTAAACAAGAGAAGAAATAAAGTAAACAATTCCAGTCTGATGAGCTATACGTTACCAGAAACAAGACAACAATATGGTTCTGTCAGTCCCTGAGGAGAAGCAATCAGGAGATGAAACACCATCTCTATGAATTTCGTCTTCATCTTGTCATCAGGCCCTATTCTGACCCTGCTTCTGAAATAGCAGCTTCCTAGAAAATAGCTAAAGACAGACTTCAGAAAGGTTTAGCTCTCCAAAGGTTTTAACTGCCTAAGGAGTAACCTCTCTTTAAGCTAGAAAGTGACCCTTCATAATCTTGATTTTAAAAGAAAGTCAATATATATAAAGTACCTGTGGATATATAAATAGATCTATAAATATGTATATCTCTGTATTTATATATTTTATGTAACTATATAGAATTTTAAAATATTTTCCATTTTTCAAAGATGAAGTGGTGGAATTTGGGCCTGGTTTTCAGGCTCAGAACACCCAAATGTTCAATTTCATCTTTTACGATAACATTGGTATAAGTATTAAGAAAATGTTAAGAAGAAAAGATACACACCTACTAATGGTAAAGGCAAATATAAGAAATAACTTCATTAATAATACTTGACATTTCTCAAATTCTTACTATATTGCAAAGTACTGCCCTAAAATTAGAGTGTATTATCTCATTTAATCCCCACAACAACCTGAGGAGTGGGCACTATTATCTCCAGTTTATAGACACAGGCACTGAAGCCCAGAGACGTTGAGTTATCTGACAGCTATTAATAGGAAAAGACTAAATAGCAAAACTGTTCTGATTCCAGAGCCCAGGTTCTGGGCTGACACTATGCTAAGCTGCTTAACCTCTTAGATTCTTAACCATGTGATATATAATTAAAAAAAAAAAAAAAAACCACAAGTGAAGGTAGTCAAATGGTACAAACTTTCAGTTATAAAATAAGTGCTGGGGACATAATGTACTGCAATGACTATAGTTAGTGACACTGAATTGTGTATTTGAAAGTTGCTGAGGGAATCTATCTTGAAAGTTGACATCACAAGAAAAGGAAATTTTAACTATACATGGTGATAAATATTGAGATAAACGCTCTGAAGGAAAGAAATACGATCATGGAGGCAAATCACAAAGGAACCTTACCTAAATTGGCGGGTGCAGAAAAATTTGCAAGGAAGGGATTCTTTAGCTGACTTATGAAGGATGAGCAGGATTAAAAAGGCAAAATGGGGAAGGAGGTGGGAAGGGGCCCAGGCAGAGGTTACCAAGGCCCAGTGGAAGGAGCACGGATCTAGCAGAGAGTGCAGCAGGATGCCGCTAGAGAGGCACATGGGCACTGACCGGGCTGGGATTCTACAGCCATGTTAGAATGTTGATATTCGTCGTAAGAGCAAGACGTCTACGGAGGGTATCCAAGAAGGGAGAAGGTATCTGTGTTCTGTAAAGGTCACTCTGGCCGCAATATGGAGGAAAGACTGGCAGGCCAAGAGGTTTCCCAGGTAATGGTTCTATGCTAACGTACCAGGCAATGTGGAAAAAGCAAAAGAGAGAGATTTATTAAGTAAACGGCATTTCAAATAACCAATAGACTTTACACTTAATGCTTGTAAAATGATTTGACTTATAAGCAGTAATTTACATATTTTTTTTTTCTTTTCAGTCACATACGCAGAACTTACTCATTCAACTTATATTTATTAGGCCAGGTGCTATCATGTATCAGACACAGTTCCACAAACTAAGGTTTCAGGAGTAAAAAAGATAAAACACTCTTTGCCGTGGAGCTTACCTTCTAATGGAAATGAGAGCTAATATACACGTAAACAAATGAGAAGATAATTGCAAGTAAAGATAAGTACTGAAAATAAAATAAAATAGAGATCCTTGAGAGCTACGAGTGGTTAAAAGAGGCCTCTCTGAGAATGTAGCATATGACAAAAAACAGGCGCAGCCAGCCATCTAGAGAATGAGTAAGGACAGAGGCAAAGCCTGAAGGTGGGACTATGTTCAAATAGAACTAGGAAACATCAAGAAGGCTAGTGTACTCAAAATGAAGTGAGCAAGGGGGAGAGTGGTAGAAGAACGGTCAAGAACACAGGCTGGAGTAGGGGGCAAATCATTAGGGTCCTGACACAGCGATGAGTAATTCTTATTTTCTTCTATGGCATATTCATTATATGGCAATGGGAAGCCGAAGGACATTCTGATACAGAGGAGACACATGATCTGAGTTACCTGTCTACTACGAGGCTCGCTGGAGAGTGGGCACTACTATCTCCAAACGGGAGCGAGGGTGGGCAAGTACATTGAGGGGGGGGGGAAGCACAGTAGCAGGAATAGAAACTGAGTTTGTACCGTGGTCTAGGCAAGTGACAGTGATGATTTGATTACTGCTGGGAAGATGGAACAAATGGATTCAGGACATATAAAGACAACTATACTTGGTTGATAGAAAATGTCTATTTTTGTACATTACAGAAGTTTGCTATTTCAAGGAAACCTATGGGAAATACTTTTGCAAGAGAAAGAATTTGTCCTCATTCCAGCCATAGTATAAATTCGGATTTTGACATATCAAGTTAGTTTAAAAGTAGAGTATGTCTGTATTATTTTAACTCAGGGTTCTTGCCTACCTTTATAGGGGCACACAAGGGTTATAATGAGGAAACTTCTCTTACTAAAGGCACCTTGAAGATACAGACTGCAGAGAAAAGTGACAGCTATGCCAGTACTAACTCCATCTTTCACTCTAAGATCTTACAGATTTTCAGTTTACACTGCCCATAAAGTTTCAAGGGCTCCACTGCATTTACCAGGTTGATGGAATAAATAAAACACATTAGAAGCCTCAATCGGAAAGTATTTTTACAGATTGAAAAAGTGCACCCTGAGTAGCAGGGTGTTAACAGTTTGGTAACAAAAATGCTAAACCCTAGGCAATCCAATTTTACCTCATTTATTTCTTCAAAACTAGAAGAGTTATCTGTGAAAATTTCTAGTTTTTAATTTTTTTCTTTGAAGAAAAAGAAATGTTAGTATTCCAGTAATTTATAGAGAATATTGCTTCAGTTATGATGGTTACAGGACAAGATGGATATAAATGATGTGAAAAATTTCCAGAAATTGAAGGCTCAGCTGACAAATTTATCATAAAGTATCTACGGGAGACGTAAAATCCACTGACATACCTTAAACTCTTGGGATTAAGAAAAAAAAAACTTATAGAATGGAACATTCTATAGAGCTTCATGTTTATTGTCCATTTATAAACATTAAGGTCACTAAATGATATGTGTAAGAACCCAAGTGAATCTAACCTGTCTCTTTTGCTCTCATTTCCTCTGTATAGATCAGGACAACAATCTTCAGGGAAAATCGTTCACCTCCAGTTTAAAGCTCAGTTTCTTGTGACCAATGGTCAGAATTCTACCCTTTTATCATTTCTTTCCCTTCGTCCATCCTTGATCCCTCAGAGGACTTGGGGAGTCACAGAGCTCACAGGAATCAGGGAATCTTAGGTGGGAGGGAGGAAGGTGCCCTCTTTGAATACTGGCTCTGGGCTGGGGAGGGCAGGTCTCCTTCCCAAAGTGTAAGAAAGATTATCATCTGCTAACTACAAGAAAAATAAGCTTCTCTATCAGTTTCCTTTTCGATCAACTATTTATGGCATAAAGTTCATGTTTAACACCTTCAAAACTTTATCTGGATTCTCTCAAAACTCTTCTGTCAAGAAGCCTAGTTCTTACAAATCAAGAACATTTGCGTGTAAAACAATTGTTTTTGCCGAGAATTAAAAACACTGTATCATCATCAACAAAACAAGCAAACAAGCAAAAAACCAGAGGGTCTACTTCATTCATTTGTTTTCTTCTGAGTTGTTTGTGCTCTAGTCACGGACAATGCATGTATAAAACTCAGCCAGCTGGACAGTGGATGGAAAAGGAGGGGCGCAAAGGAGGAGAGCCTCAGTTAACAGTTCATAAGATTATCTGCTTCAGTGAGACTTTTGTACTTCTTAAATTATATAACTGATAACTACAGCCCTAGGAAAGTTAAATTAATTTTTTTTACATCCTTAATTTACAATGTAGTCTAACACTGAAAATTAAGAACGTCAAGTTCATTAAGCTGTTAAAAGTGTTTAGAATGTGACCATTCCTCAGCCTTAACATTCTAAGGCATACATTAATAACAGTAGCTGCAGAATCATCTATGTGTGCTAGGCGATGAGCTTCCTTACCCCTCCCTTCTGCAGAGTTTTGTATGAGTTAAGAAACCTTTCAAATGTAATAAACAGAATAACTGATTATATGTAGTTTTAACAAATAAGGTTTTATTTTCTCAGGCACTAAGTAGTCTGAAACTGTGGGCTGCAAAATGTCTTCCATAGGTCTAGGCATTGTGTTCTTAAGACAGGAAGGAGAAATGTCTAGACCAGATACATTGGTTCCTTGTACACACAAGAAAAAGCTTTTCCTAGAAGATCCTGGAAGATTCGGCTTATTTTCCATTGATCTCAGTTATGCCACACAGTCCCAGATACAGGGCAGAACGGCAATTTTTTTTTTCCTAGGGTTTGTTTTGCTTTATTTTGTGGGGTCCTCCATAGTAAAGGCAGGCAAGGAAGAAGGCTAGAGACAGGTGCTGAATTAGTGAACTAACAATGTCTGCCATAATTACATTTGGTATAGCTCCAAAATTATGTATCTGATGTTAAAAATACAACTGGGAGAGGCCCAAATAGGAATCTATTTCTACATACTTAATAAAATGCCATGCATTCACTTGTTCATATTGAATTCCTGCATATATGGTAGTAAACACAACCTAAAAGACTTTTTTCCTTGTGGAGCTTAGTGTCTAGTGGAGATAATGAAACAATAAGACAAATACATATTAGGTGGTAATAAGCACTGCAAAGAAAAAGAAACTAAGAGAATATATGTGTAGGGTAGGCAGGTCACTTAGGGTAGTCAAATAAGGTCTCGCTAAGGAAGTGACATCTGCGTAGAGATGTCAAAGAGATGAGAGACTCACTTGGGTACCTGGGGGCTGATCCTTCCAGAGAGAGGTTCCAGCCCTTGGTGTGTGTTAAGGGACAACGAAGTGACCAGTGTGGCTATAGCTGAGTGAATGAGGGGATGAGTACTGATGCCATCAGAGAGGAGGCAGAGTATCAGGGCAGGGTGTTATAGTCAATCTCACTTTTATTTTTTATTTTTTAAAAAGATTTTATTTATCATATGGTGACTAACAATAAAAAATTATTATAAAAAAGATTTTATCTATTTATTTGACAGAGAGAGAGAGTGCGCACAAACAGGGGGAGCAGCAGAGGGAGAGGGAGAAGCAGGATCTCTGCTGAGCAGGGAGCCCAATGCAGGGCTTGATTCCAGGACCCTGGGATCATGACCTGAGCTAAAGGCAGACGCTTAACTGACTGAGCCACCCAGGCCCGTCTCAATCTCACCTTTAGTGAATAATCACTGGTTGAAGCAGCCCCGTCACCAAGTTTCCATTGGAAATGTAAAACCATGACAGTGCACCAGGCACTCCAATACATGTCAGCATAAAATCCAGTTTACAAATGAGGGACCTAAGGCTCACATTGGATAAGGCACTCGCAGTCTCTATTATAAACACAGTATGGATTCATCATTTTGGCATATGGCCTTCCGGTCCTTGTCATTTACTATGTCAGCAATGTTGGATTAAGCAAGATTTAACAGACTTCTTACATAGAGGATCCATCCAGACGGATCTGCATTTTGAGCATCCAAAAAGAGAGCACAAATTTATGGAGTATTTCCATATTTAATACACTATTGAAACAGAGGTTAACATTTTGTGGAAAGCTAACTATGGAATACTTCTATAAATTACAGTTCTATGTGTATTCATTGTGCTCATAGTTAATGTGTAGGAAAGATACAACATCACTTGCTATTCAAACTTATGTGGTTCCTGAGTTCAGATTGTGAGGAGCGAAAATACACAAAGAAAATGTTTATCTCTAAAACTGCTCAAATCTGTTTGTTTCCGGAGTTTAAAGAGTGAGGGACACCTGTATATTTTGATGGATGAATAGTACCTTAGCAGTTTCATCTGTGATTTGAAAAGATAATGTCTAAAAACATATTTTGTTATTTTCAGCAGAAATCTGTAATCTCAAGTAAAATTTTTATCATGTTTCTTATTTTAAATGCATATTTGTTGTCCTTGAAACAATCAACTTGCAAGGTAAGCATTTTCAGATGACTATAATGCTTGTTTTTAAGATGACTGTTATTTATTTATACCCAGGCAGACACACTGTAAAATATTCATAAGCACTAGCATATCTTTAAGAGAAAGGTAACAGCTCCATGATAGAGGGCAGCATGTTTCATAAGATCACTGATTTTAAAATGTTTCTATTTGCCAAATGAAGTCAGATTAATAAGTTTGCTCTAAAATGCCACAATCAATACAACAGCTTCTAACTCAAGTGAGCAACAATACTTTAAAAGACAATTGCCTTACAAAATAGATTCCATCCTTGTTTCGAGTCAGACACATAAAAAAGAAAGGGCAGTATTTTCTCGCAGACGGGAAAATGCAACATACAGCAAAAGCGATTAGTACAAGGAGCAAAGTGAGCTGCCTGTAAATGACAAATGAGAGCTGGGTACGACATAGCCTAAAGCAATGAATCTCGAACATTAAAGAACACATGAATCACCTGGGGAACTTATTATTTTTTTTTAAAGATTTTATTTATTTATTTGACAGAGATAGAGACAGCCAGCGAGAGAGGGAATACAAGCAGGGGGAGTGGGAGAGGAAGAAGCAGGCTCATAGCTGAAGAGCCTGATGTGGGGCTCGATCCCAGAACGCCGGGATCACGCCCTGAGCCGAAGGCAGGCGCTTAACTGCTCTGCCACCCAGGCGCCCCCACCTGGGGAACTTATTAAAATGCAGATTCTGATTCCATAGGGAGAATGGGGCCTAGGAGAGCATACTTCTACCAAGTTCTGGGTGAGGCTGGTGTACTTGTTCATGGACTCCACTTCTGTAGCAAACCCTAACACATACTGTTTTATAAATTCCTGACAACTGCTATGCTGTTGTGAGAACTATACTACAAGGGTCAAAGTAATACCCAAAGGCTTTCTTTAAAACATATTATGTTTCACTGGCAAGAGAAGCAATGGTAAGTTCTTTAAAAACAAAATCAAACAAGCACCCACAAAGCACCAATCACCGTTATAAAGTTAATCTTCAAAATTATAAAAATTTCAACTGATATTTGGGATTAGAAGAAAAGAGACCAATTTGGATATGGAGAACTCTGAGGTTTCTTACTGAGGAGATGCCCATCTCGCAGCCTGTGGCTGGGGATATTGGGTTAAAAGGTCTGTTAATCACAGAAAGGATAATGACAGTGTAGCACTTGGACAGGACCAAGGGTATGAGGTTAAACAACACGTACCTACCAACAGTCACTTCTAAGAATTTATCCTGAGGAAATAACAAGACTGGAGGTATACATTTAGAATAGGTTATATCAGCCAAAAAATGTCAACAAAGTTACCAAAGAAGGGGATTGGTTAAATACACTACGGTATGTCCATAAAATGAAATACTAGGTGGCCAGTAAAATGTTGAGATAGATCTATGGTTCATGACATGAAGCATGTTTACAGAATACTGTCATTAAGAAAGAAAGCTAGAGGGGCACCTGGGTGGCTCAGTCATTAACTGTCTGCCTTCGGCTCAGGGTGTGATCCTAGGATTCTGGGATCAAGCCCCGCATCGGGCTCCATGCTGTGCTGGGAGCCTGCTTCTTCCTCTCCCACTCCCTCTGCTTGTATTCCCTCTCTCACTGGCTAGCTCTCTGTCAAATAAATAAAATCTAAAAAAAAAAAAAAGAAAAGGAAAGGAAAAAGCTAGAGCACATTATGTGCAAAATTATGCCACTTAACCAAGTGCAAACTTTGGAATAGTAGATTATGAATCATTTGGGAGTTTTTTGCTTGCTTGTTTGTTTGCTTATCTGAATGTTCTATTTTTTCCCCAAACAAGGATTACTTTAATAAAAGCAAATGAATAAATGCATTTTTTTCTGGCACAAATATTTGGGTTTTAGAGTTATATCCCACAAATTCAGATCTTGAGTAAACTACTTAACCTCTTCGTATGTGAATCAGTTTCCTCACCTATAAAGAGGACACAGTAACAGTACAAACTTTACAGAGTGGCTGCAAGGATGAATACGGGCTAATAGATGTAAAGTGCTTAAAACAGAGCCTCACACAGTAAGGGCTATAAAAATGTGGCTCTTTCTTTTTTTAAATGTTTGAACTGGTTTCTTGTTGATGCCGCGTCTGAGATGATGTTATGATTAGTAATTCTGCTTTGGCACCTGAGTCGATACACTAACTCTAGGACCTTTCAAGATAACTAGCAAAGAGTGTAAATGAGAGAAACAATACCCTGAAGTGGGCAAAGAGCAGGCAAAGCAGAACTCTGTACTAACTCCCCAGTAATTTTAAACATGCAGAATGACTATTTTTAACTGCCAGTAAGAGGATGAACTAGTTCAATCTTTCTAGGATATAATTTGGTAGTATGTTTTAAACTAAAATCTTAATAATTCTCTTAGGAATTTAGGTTAAGGAAGGCAGCAGTGATATTAGGAACACAAAGAACTTAGATTCAAGAAAGTCAGTTTATATTAAAGAAAATTTTTACACAATCTAAGTTTTCAACAATGGGATATGGCTAAAAAACACAACATACCTGAATACAGAACTCAAGACAAACTAGAAATGTTAATTTAGAGGTTTTGAATATAATATGGATACAAGAGTTTGGAGGGACTCAATATTTTAAAAGAAAAATGAAGATTTAATATTTAAAAGAAAATTCCCTGTCAGATATATTTCCCTTATCTGGGTATTCAGGAGACAGTCTTTACCCCCAAATAAAGGTATAAATAAAGCTGCATTTATCTGGGTCTTTATTCAGGCTCATTTAGGATATATGCAGCAACTGTATGAATACATTTAAAAATCAAGCTGTTAGATTTCCTTACAGTAACACATGCTATACTATTTCCTATACTTGAAAAGCAATAATGTATTTTACTTTTCTCCAAAGTGACATTCCAATGCTTTTCAAGTATTTTTCTCCTTCACCAGATCTGTTTAATATTTATTTAGCTCTTAATAGAGGCCAGGTAAAGATATAAATGAAAAATAGTCACTGCCTGCAAGGAGCAGTGAAAGCTGCCAAAAAATGACAAATGATGTGTCCCTATCGTGGCTCAGACCATGCATTTATATACAGAGAAGGGAGAAAGTGTCAAGCAATTCTTCTATTTTTATAAAACAAAACCAAATTTTTAAAAAAGATTTATTTATTTTAGAGAGCGAGCGAGCGTGCATGGGGGAGGGGGAGGAGCAGAGGGAAAGAGAGAATCTCGAGCAGACTCCCCACTGAGTGCAGAGCCCCACACAGGGCTTCGATCGATCTCACGACTCCGAGATCATGACCTAGCCAAACCAAGAGTCCAACACTTAACCGAATGAGCCACCCAGGTGCCTCCCAAAACTAAATTTCTTAGTGTACACTCTATAATGATACAAATTAAGTTTACTTTCCACGTGTAAACTTCAAAACATAATTAGAGCACATACATGTTAAAGAATTTAAATGTGAATAGTAGACTTCATTATCTCAAATTACTCTAATCACTTCATTTGTTTTTTTTCATATAAAAGAGAAGGAGTATATTTAGGCATTTCCTCCCTCCACAGTCCCTCTCTTGGTTAGGCTTCCTCAGAAGTGTGATCAGATTGTTCCAGACAGGGGTTAACTGTAGATTCCTTATTAATGCTTCCTCTCAGACAATCAAACATTTACTTAAAAAGTAAAAAGCCTTAGAGAAAGAATATTGACAGCTACTTTTCATTAAGGATTGTTATTTGTTCTCCATTATTATTATATCGATTATATTATACTGGTTATCTATTGCTATTATAACTAACTTCTGTTAAGTGTTTTTTGTTAGGTATTTACTCTGCCCTAAGTACTTACTATTTATTAGTCATTAAACTCTCACAGCCATTTTAGCAAAGAAAGTAAGGCATAAATATATTTTAAATATATTTAAAGTTAGTTAAATAATGGATGATGGACTAAGATTAAAACCCAAAGTCAGGGTCCAGAGCCCAGGCTTATTATCATTACCTTATTCTGACCACTAAAAACAAGAACTAGAGGTCATTCTTTAAAATCTGAACAACACAAATTGAAGTATGCATAGATTAATGTAATTCAAGTGTAACAAGCATATGGAACCATCAGGAGCTTAAAATATTTAGGTAAACAGACAGTTGTTCAAAAACGAATTGTTAGGAAAACCAGGATGTACTAAACAAAGTACTGCCTCAATCTGTTGGGAACAAACTAAAGAGAACCATCAACTCCTTGTCCTGGGGCCAAATTCTGACTTTTAATGAACAAGCAGCCAGCCCCCAGCCACTGTCGTTTCCACAATATTTCCACAGTATCTATTACCAATAGATCCAAAGGCAGATCCATTCAAATGGCAGTACCTGTAAAAAATCAGAGCAGGACCTGGCACAGAAGGGTGCAGGAGATCTAACGATTATTGTCATCATGATGGCCGTTTACACATAGTACTAATATTAAGGTATACATAAAGCATATAATACCAGTTGCACAAGGACTGCTTTTGTTACTTCAGGGATTCTGTCATATACTCTTAGTGGTATTTTTGTGCAAATCACCTGAAAGAGATCTGTGAATTTTCTTTCCCCTTTGGGTCTAGTGAATTAGATTCAGTGTGTTTCCAAAGTCTTCAAAGTCATTGGCAATGATAAAATTCAGAAACAATGTGTCCAGATGCAAAGGTTGTAATAGTAATTTACACTGTTTGGTGTTACTTGGGAGATGGAGAGTAAAACAGGCGAAACAAAAGCAAACTGGTAATACTTGCCTTTCAAACTCAATTGCCAGCCTTCTATACCCCTCTCAACTGTTAGGGGCTTACTGAATTTCTTATTTTGGCTCTTTTTTTCAATGGTAACTACTGAAGGCCTCTAACGCACTGGGCATGTATCATTTAATCACTTCAACAAACCTTTGAGGCAGTTATTCTGCACTTTTCTGTTGAAGAGACAGAGACCTTGAAATTGGACAGATTTGGTTTGGAATCACAGCGTTGCCATATAGCAATTGTAGGACATTGGGCACAGATTAAGTCTCTTTGTATTCCAGTTGTTTCATATGTAAATGCGGAATAAATGCAGAATACTACAAAATTAGAAATACCATTTTTAGGATAGGCATTGTATAAATAAGCCTCTGCCACACATTTTTTTACACTTCCAAAAATTCTGATTTCTGTAATGCCATTTTAATGATTTGTGATCATTTAACCCTATTTAGCTTACTTTCTAATATTATCTCAAAATGGTGATGCTTCACCAAGTGGGAAGACTTAAGATGTTTTAACAGTTCACACTCTATAAAGATACTTCATGTAGTTAGACAGCATATGACAATCTTTCCACAAGGCAATTCAGTGATAAGTAACACCACCTTAAAACTCTGCGCATTTTTGATGAATCATTTTAACTCTAGAATTAATTCTAAGGAAATAATCCTGGATAGACACAGTAACTTGAGGTATTTCATTTAAACATGTTCCAAAACTGTCCAACACCTAAACATATTTTGATACGTTCTGATAATTCATTTTAATACTGTTCAGTTATTTAAATGTTAGAGGTATATGTACTAACATAGAAAAAATCCATGATATGATTACCAAAAGAAAAGCAGTTTTAAAAATAACATACAACTTGACTCCATTTTGTTCCAAGGAGTGACAGAAAATGTACAAAAAGATGGAATTATAGGAGATTCATACAGATATTAACAGCAGTAGGATATGAGACGCATACCCTCACCCTAATGCTACTTCTAAACCAAATCCTAACACAAACCCTAACCCTGAGCACTAACCACTAACCCCTAGCCCTAGTCCTAAACTTATCCCTCTGGAGATGCCCCTGAACTGCAAGATAATAGGCACATACCCTCACTGTGGCCCTAACCCTAAACCTCATTGTAGTCCTAAACCGAACCCTAATCCTACACCTACCCAATCCGAGGGAAAAAAAGATTTAATATATATGTACAATGGAATATTACTCAGCCATAAAAAGTAGACTGAAATCTTGCCATTTGCAATGACATGGATGGAGCTAGACAGTGTAAAGCTAAGTGAAATAAGTCAGAGAAAGACAAATACCATACAATTTCACTCCTATGGAATTTAAAAAACAAACAAAAAAAGAGCAAATGGAAAGAAAAAAAAGAAACAGAGAGGCAAACCAAGAAACAGACTCTCAACTATAGAGAACACACTGAGGGTCACCAGAGGGGAGGTGGGTGGGGGGATGGGTGAAATAGGTGATGGGGATTAAGGAGTGCTCTTGTGATGAGTGTAGGGTGATACATGGAAGTGCTGAATCACTATATTGTACCCCAGAATTTAATATTACACTGTACGTTAATTAACTGGCATTAAAATAAAAACTTAAATAAAAGATGTTAACAGCAGCTATTGCTGTTGATTTCTATTTCTTTCTGCTTTCTTTTTTAATAATAAGCCCATAGTTTTGCTGTACTGTAATAAAAACTAGTTAACAGTTTATGTAAATCTAGTTACAAAGAAATATATAAATGAATTGAGTTATTAAATGGATATAGGGAGAAAGTCCAAGACAGAAAAGATTGCAAAGATTCGAAAGGCACCCTATTAGGAAATTAAAGCATAAACTGGTATAAGAAAAGGAAGAAATGGGATAATGAAGTGTCATCAAGGAGAAACGCAGTAACAGTACATCAAGGTAGAAAAAATATGGTGAGGTAAGCACTATATAACTGTACCATCTGTGACGCTTCATGTTGCCTGTTCCTGGTTAATGGTCATCTAGAAACGCCTGTCTATCTAGATATGTCCTTTAAGCAGTTATAGTCATTAGAGCGAATGGAAAACAAGGCACACCATTCTAACATCAGGATAGCCTTAAATTTCACTTCTATAAAAAAAGGGCATTTGTAAGAACATATTCTGAGAATAAATTAAGACATTGAAATGTACCTTAAAAGATGAGATTACTTGATCAAATGTTGCCATTATTATTCATCTTTTAAACTAATCTAAATTAATTATTGTACGGGGGTCCTACCTCTAGGTGGCTGACTATTACAGTCCATAGACTTATGTTTAATTGGTGTCTAAAATATCAGAAGAGAGTATATTCTTGAATTCCCTGCCACTCTCTGCTTGCTACATTTTTTTCCTCCACTGGTTAACACTGCCTCCTTCAGGGAGACATCACTTCCTCAGGGTCTCTGTGGGACCTTTAAATTTCACTGCTATATATAAACAGGCACACTGTGGTTCCCTTATTACAACATTCTTCATACCATATAGTATTTATCTGTTTACTGTCTTTGCTAATAGACTGTGAGCTCCATCAAGGGCAGGGAACATGGCCATTCTGCACTCTGTTGGATTCCCAGTGCTTAGCACGCTACCTGACATAACACAGGTACTCAAATACCATGTGGATGAATGGATGAGAAGTATACATGGTGATGGCACTTTGGTTCCTTGTAGATCTGGCAGAAGGCTGTGGACTTATATTAAGTCTCATCATAAAACATCTCTCCCAAATTTATTTTTCTACTTACTACAAGGAGAGCTACTGAGAACATGGGTCAACACTTCAAATATCCTCTTCATGAGAAGCTTGAGAGATGACTTTTCAGTGATACCAAAAATACTCATTTCCCCAACGGTTTTTACTTCATGAGCATTATGTATTATGTACCTGGTCTTTTCCCTCTTTGTCCTCACTGTGTTGATTTTATGTACTAACTTCAGGCACAGCTTCATCTTATTTATTTGTGCTTGTCCTTTTCCGTATTTCCTTACTTAAAAATACGCTCTTTTTCTCTCTGCCCCTCCCCCTGCTTGTGTTCATACTCGCGCGCGCGCTCTCTCTCAAATAAAAAATATAATCTTCTGTATGCTTCAAATCTTTCTAGGAACAAATCAGAAGACCTAAACAGATTAATAATATCAAACTCAGACAACATTATAATAATCTGTGGCTGAGACAATATTCCGGGTAATATGGTGCTTGAATGGATTGCTACAGATGATCAATTTTCAGTTCCTCATATATTCAGTTAGTATACTTCTGCATAATTTAAGTTTGAAATATGTGTCATCAGGAGGACATTTCTTAAATTCTACCTTGGCTTTTGTCCTCTGCTGTTTCTTTTCTGTTTCTCCTCATACCTACAGATACTGTTTTATTTAAAGCTCTCACCAGATTATTTGATATTCTTCTTTCTGATCCCAATTTCCAGACAACTTGCCTCAGTCTCCATGATGTACCCCAAGAGTAATCCCACTAAAATGTAAACTGCTGTCAGTGCCTCCTATTGCTGAAAGGTCTCCTCAGCATTACCTGGGAATCTGTCATCAAATCCCCTCCAGCCTCCCACACAACCCTATCAGTCTTCTGTCTAGTCATTCTGAACTATGTAAGGTTCAAAGACAGAACCAGGTTAATTCATGCCTCTGTACCTTTCTTTACATTACTCTTACTGCCTAGACTGCTCTTCACCACCCTGAATAACCAGCAAAAACCTTTCATCTTCCAAGATAACTCAATATCTACTCATTGTACTAGACAGCTGAAGCACCATGTCTCCTGTGAAATATTTTGTCTTTCTCACGTAGAACTGATTACTTCCTCCTTTGTACCCCCAATATATCTGATAAAATGCCCATCATCATTTTATTTCCATTTTTCTCCCTTCAGGTTCTCCAAGAAAAAGGTCATGTTTCATTTTTCCCATATCCTTAGTGCCTAGCATAGTGCCTGACATATGGCGGTGGTTTGCTTGATAAATCTGCATTGAACTGAATTCCTCCCTTCAACTACTTAGTTTTTCTCTTCCTTGTTCTCTGAGCTGATTCTACTGAGAAATGTTGCTGTGCAATGCTGAGGAAAAGCAGCAAGAGCAGCAGCCAAATCAGACAGCTTTCAACACTCACAAACTGACTGACTCAATTTGAACAGGAGATGTGGGCTCCAAGATGAAGAGGCACAGTCACTACTCATCAACAACCTTCAAAGTGGTGTTTTTCAAAATGTGGGTTTTGACCCATTGAGTCAAGAAATGAATTTAGTATGTCAAAATAGTATAGAGAGCCCTGAAAGACAATTCTGACAGTGACCACGTATCCTCAAGACAGAAAAAAATTCTTCCTTTAATTTTAGCCATTTTTATGCATGCAGAGTATAAGAATACCTCCAAGCCCTGAGCTAAGAGCAATACTAATTTATGACGGCAATAAAAAATCACTTAAATCAACAGGCTGGGCTCTTACATGTACTCCAATTCTAACTGGGGCCATGATCCATTTCCCTCCCACTGCCATCTGCCAGGGTCCCTACAGCCCTCTTTGGGCATATTAGATGTTGCCTTGTTCTTCTCAATCTTCTTGGGAAAAGGAACCCTAGGGCTGAAACCTGCGTCCTTCCTGTGGGTCTCCTGTGCAACCTGACTCCAATGCAACCTGACTTTCCACACCATGTTCCACCCCTGCGTCCTTTTAACTATTTTTCTGGACTTTTTTTTCATTAGTGACCACACGCCAGCTTGGCTTATTTCTGGCCTTCACCCCACACTTGCCTGTTGAAGACACAGTCACGATAGCCTGCCACTTCACATGGATTCTACCATGCCCTCGTCTGGGGTATACCGTTATGATCCCAGCTATGCCAGTCTACTCACCAGATGCACTTTTCTTCAGGTATGCTCTAATATTATTCTCTTAATTTCTACCAGTTTAAGGGATAAGGGTATTTATTAATTTGGTTCTCTAGGAACTATCAAAAGATCTGCAACTGTTTCAAATATTATAATTAATTTATATGCAATACAGAATAAAACTCAACTTTTTAAAAAGTTTTTTAAAAAAGACTTTATTTATTTATTTGAGAGAAAGAGATAGTGAGAGAGAATGGGGGGGAGGGGCAGAGGGAGAGGACGAAGCAGGCTCTCTGCTGAGCAGGGAGTCCAATGCGGAGCTCAATCCTAGGGCCCCAGGATCATGACCCTAGCTGAAGGCAGACAATTAATGACCAAGCTACCCAGGCACCCCTAAAGCTCTACTTTAAAACCTATGATGAAATTGGTTTTGTTTTGTTTTGTTTTTTTATAAAAGTGAGTGGTTGATAGTAAGTTGAATTTTATGCTACAGTGATAGTACCTACTAAACAATTCATGGAAAATGCTATTTTTACACAAACATGCATACATACATGTATATATTTGTATTCCCTTTTTTTGGTAAAGATTAACTGCCCCTTAATAGTGTTTTCAAGCTTTCATTTCTGAACAATTTTTATGCAAACTTCACCTTCCTGAGACAGTCTTAATTTTATACATCACTGAATATTTTTATTTTAATGAGTAGGAGCACTGATTGCCAGTTTAACAACAACGAAAAGCTTACATCATTTAGTCATCCAAATATTACCTTTCACATCCAAAGTCACCTTGGTATTCTGAACACAGTCTTAGCTACTTTTCAGAAAGAACCAACTCACTCTTGGGGTGCCTGGGTGGCTCAGTCATTAAGCGTCTGCCTTCGGCTCAGGGCGTGATCCCAGGGTCTTGGGATCGAGCCCCACATTGGGCTCCCTGCTCTGCTGGGAGCCTGCTTCTTCCTCTCCCACTCCCCCTATTTGTGTTCCCTCTCTCACTGGCTGCCTCTCTGTCAAATAAATAAATAAAATCTTAAAAAAAAAAAAAAAAAGAGAACCAACTCACTCTTGAGGTAACTACAGAATAAACAAACCTAATAAGAGTACATATCTTAATAAACTCTAAAGATATAATAAAAGAAGTTTCGCTTAAAAGTAGAATTTGGAAGGGTACCTGGTCTTCAGTATGCTTTGCTTCTTTAGCATTGAGAATAAATATTTTTGATGAGATATGAGCAAATTAAGCTATTATTTACATAATATGCAAATGACCTAAAAAGTAAATAGTTTAGGGGCGCCTGGGTTGGTCAATTGGTTAAGCGTCTACTTTCAGCTCAGGTCATGAAGTTGGGCTCCCTGCTCAGGGGGAGTCTGCTTCTCCCTCTTCCTCTGTCTCCTGGCTCATTCTCTATCTCAAATGGATAAATGAAATCTTAAAAAAAAAAAAAAAAAAAAAAAAGTAAATACTTGGTAAAGTCAGAACATCAGAAATATGTGGACAGTCAGAAACTCTTCACATACATGCTGAGCATAAATAAAGAAATGCAGATGCAAGACAATACCTGTAAAATCTTGTAACACATAAGCATCTTTTTTGACTCCAGATATAAGCAAACTCAAAGGAAGACCTACACTAGCAGTTAGTAGATGCAAGACAGATCCCCACTAAATGAGGCTCACCAGAACTAACTGCATTGCTAACTGCCAATCTATGTGCGTGGGGAGGGTAGGGGGTGGAAATGGTGGCTGGATTAAAAAACTGATCATGAATTTATAGCTAAGAATCTACTTTTATAGACTAGTATTTAGGAACTACAGTAACTGTTCATTTGTAGATTATGTCAATAACAATCCGTTTAATATGTCATAAAGTATTTTCAACTGCAACATATTGTTAAATTGAACATTACCTTTCTGTGATTATTTTAAAACATTAACAACAGTTCTTCTGTATCTCAACACTACCATATACTTGCTACATGACTTAGAATAAAACAGCACCTCAACTATAAAATAACAATTCCTATGTTGTGCGGTTACTGTGCAAATTAGAAACAATATTTGTCAAGTGCCTCACTCTCTTCTCTTAATCACACAGCTAATAATCAGTGGTTCTGGGATTTAGGGGTCTGAATATAGTCAAAAGCAAAATTATTACCATTAGTACAAGTACAGCACCATCCTAAATCTTAATACTGTTTTTTGAAATAAAGAACTTTATAATGTGGGATTTTTTTATATAAGAAAACTAAGAGTAAATACTCCATTTGAGAAAGCTCTCTCTCCCACTCCAACACGCGTACACTCAGGCACATTCGTTCTCAGTTATTTTATTTTTCATTATTTGAACATTTAAGATTTGTGAGTGATCTTTGACAAACTATTCAATTCAGTCATGAACAAGAGGACAGGGAGGAAATTAGAAACCACTTTATATCCTACTCACCAAACAATTAGGAACTGCCTATCTTGGCTGAACCTAGGAAGCATCAAGATGAAAGACACAGGGGCCTTGCCCCTTAGAGGCTCACAGTCTAGTCCGGGCATACCCACACTCTCACGGGGTGCTACATATTATGAGCAGGGTGCTTATAAAGAACCTAGGAGACAGGGAAGCAGCTAATTGTGCCAGGGTAAGCTCACCAAAGATTAATATTTAAACAAGGGTTGAAGGATGAGGAGGATGAAAAAAGAACTCCAAGGTGGGAGTGAACTGTGAATGAGTGTGGACATTAACTTCATAAACAAGGATCATAGATTTTTAAGGGAGAGACTGTTGTGACCAGGTATATTTTAGCTGTAATTCATGAAGATAAGGGCTTGAAACAGGGCCTCACATAATGGAAGCAGAAGAAAACAGATAGGAAGAAAACAGTCTAAAGGCAGGAGGTATCAACTTTAATAACCAATTACGAGTGTGATAACAAATAATACGTGGGTAACAAAGGAAATGGAATCATGAAAAATTCCCAAGTTTCTAGCTTTGGCAACTGGTTAAATGATGCTATAAATTTAGATAGAAAATCCATGAAAAGTGGTAAGAAATTCAACTCTGGGGTTGTCTATCTTAGAAAACTTCAGAATTGTATGTGGTTTCAGTCTATAATAATAGGTATCTTTCACAAAATAAGTGCATAAAGCTGTCTCAGAGTGTGGCTACCTTTGGCAAATGTATATATGAACATAGGGTGTGTACTGTTTATTTCTTGTTATAGAATCAATTCCTGTTTATTTTAAGTATTTGGAAGAAAAAAAACAAAGATCTTGGTAAATCAGTAAAATCTGGTATATTTTCTTCCAATATTTTTCATAATCGTGATCAAAATATCTACAAACATACTCTTATACCCTTCTTTTTCCCCTACTTAACATTATGACATAACATTTTAAAGGAATAACTTCGACAAAAATACTCTGAGAAGTATGGTAAAATGACAAAGGGTTACCGCTATTTAGAAGGCCCAGTCAAATAAGACCATAAAGTTAGAAAGCTTAATATCATAGTATTGCCACTGACCATGCTATTAATCTTTAATTAAAAGGGAGAAAATTTCTTACTAATTGAATAACGAATGGGGAGGAAGAGACATGTAAGTGGCATCTCTCCATCAAATTCTTACTCTCTGTGAATGAGGCTCTAAACACACTGAAGACATCAAGGCTCAGGTGTACAAGTTCAAGGCTTGCACAAGGCCACACTGTTAAATTGTCAGTGGACCCAGGATTCAAATCTCAATCCGTGAGGATTTCTGGTTGTCTTTCCAGTGTGCTATGCTGCCACCTCAATACAAGCCACAAAGAACGACATGTTTTCTGCAAAGGCCCGGGGTATTCATTTTTAATGCAAGGAGATTACTCAGGGCAGTCAGTCTGCAGCCTAGTGGCGGTGAAGAACAAGGCAGGTGGCGTGGTAGACTACATAACTCCAAAGGGCCTTTTCAATTCTAACATCGGTGACTCTACACTGATTCACTAGGACTCCTGCACTGTTTTCTTTCAGCTCCCAATGCTATTAGTTTTCCTTCACAGAATTTGGTGCGTATCACCCATACACAACGGGTGAGAGAGAAGATCTAAAGTCTCTTCTCAGAGGCTTGCATGCAATCCCTTATCAGTTTATGGAGAGTGTGCACAAAGGCTCATAAGCAAAACTTGGCCCACTGTGCCATTTATAACTATAATGCTTCTCAATGGTAATTAGGATTCATTTCTCATTGCATTAATTTTTTTAAATGTCTTTCACTTCCAGTTTCCTTAAAAAATTATCTGTGGGGGATGTTTTATTTCCTATTTTAGTACTTCACATTGCTTTAAACTAGAAGCATAATTTGAAAATCAATAAGGCAACAAACTGCTCTTTATCTGTTGTTTCACCTAATTTCTGATCTACCAGCATAAGCACTGCTCACTTAAAAAAAAAAATAGATAATGCACAGTATACAGTGAACACTACGATGGTGGTTCAAAATCCTGGCTGTACATTACTAAAATAAAACAAAGTTTTTAAAATATTCTAATGACTAGGACAACTCCAGATTAATTTAATAGGACTCTTGGGGAGGGGAGTTGAAAATATGGTATTATTTAAAAATTTCCCCAGAGGGGCGCCTGGGTGGCTCAGCTGGTTAAGCGTCTGGCTTTGGCTCAGGTCATGATCCCAGGAGCCTGGGATTGGGTCCTGTATCAGGCTCCCTGCTCAGTGGGGAAAGCCTGCTTTTCTCTCTCCTGCTCCCCCTGCTTGTGTTCGTGCTCTCTCTCTCTCTCTGTCAAATAAATAAATAAATAAATAATCTTAAAAAAAAAAAAATCTCCTGAGAAGAGTCCATTTAAGTCAAAGGGCAAAAGTCATCAGGGGGTAAGGGGCGCCTGGGTGGCACAGCGGTTAAGCGTCTGCCTTCGGCTCAGGGCGTGATCCCGGCGTTATGGGATCGAGCCCCACGTCAGGCTCCTCCGCTATGAGCCTGCTTCTTCCTCTCCCACTCCCCCTGCTTGTGTTCCCTCTCTCGCTGGCTGTCTCTATCTCTGTCAAATAAATAAATAAAATCTTTAAAAAAAAAAAAAAAGTCATCAGGGGGTAAACACTTTGGATACAACCAGTTTTCCATGGAGTTTTCAGGACTAAACAAAAGACAACTGAGGATTAGCTCTTAACATTCTGAAGTATATAACACTTGTAATATAGGTTGTCTGCAAGGATGGCCCTAATAACTCCTGCTATGGCTGTATCCTTCTCAATGTGACTTGCTTGCTCCTCTCATCAAGAGGAAGAAGCTTTCTCCACCTATGAATCTGATCTATCCTCATGATCTGCCTCGACCAACAGTACACAGTAAATGTCACGTTCTGTGACTTCCGAGACTCGATTTCAAGTGGTACATAGCTTCTACTCTAGCCATCTTAGAAGGCAATGCTGCCATATGAAAATCCTCAAGGATAAAAGATCACATGGACAAAGAGGAAAAACTCAAACACCATCAACCTCCTTATGAGTGAGTTAGGCCATCATGGACCTTCTAGGCCAAGTTAAGTGCCAGATGATGTGGGCAAGCCTAGCTTGAGTAGTGACCAGCTGATCCTAGTCCAAACTGCTACACAAAAGAATTGGAAACAAACAAATAAAAAAATAGATGTTGTTTTAAGCCATTAAGTTTTGAGGCAGCATTGTAGCAAGAGATAACCAATATAGTAGTCTTAATGGACATAATAAATATTAAAGACAAAGTATTACATTCTTTCCTACTTTGCCAAAAGTAATATTTATGTGCTCTAAATACCTGCTTGTGTATTTTAAAAAGAGAAGAAAAAAAAACCATAAGTATAATTTTGCAAACATAGTCTCTGTTTTCTTTGTTAATAATTCAGTAACATATATTTAGGTTAGAACTTGATATATAGGTCGAAATGTAAGAAAAGACTTTTTATACCAGAGAATAAACTACTGTAAAAATAATTTTATTTATTTTTAAGATTTTATTTATTTATTTGACAGAGAGCACAAAAGAAAGAGAGCACAAGTAGGGGGAGCAGCAGGCAGAGGGAGAGGGAGAAGCAGACTCCCCACTGAACAAGGAGCCCGACACGGGGCTTGATCCCAGAACCCTGGGATCATGACCTGAGCCGAAAGGCAGATGCTAACTGACTGAGCCACCCAGGCACCCCTAAATATAATTTTATATCATTTCATGCACATTCAACATTTAAAAATGTGTCAATTTCTCACTTCGTATACGAGAAAGCTCTTAAGTCTCAAAACCTTTTAAAAGTCATCCAATGTAAAGTATACAATATTTGGGTGAATCCATGAAATTACTCAAAATGTCCAATTTTCAGTATATTGCCTTTTTGCAAAAATTCACTAGCTTCATTTAACAATTACTTATTGTCTATATTCAATAATTACATTATTACAATAATTATACAACAATTACAACAACTCTCGAGTGTCTATATATAAAGCATGTCTTAGATGTTATCCAAGGAAGACCCAAAGAAGTTTGGTTTGGGTCATTTTTCAGTGACTTTTAGGAACATACAACATAGTAGAGGTAATAAGACAAATTTGGGGAGTTAGAACCATAAGGACAATCATTTCTACCTAAGTAAGTATGAAAGATTCTGAGAAAAAAAAATGTTCTTTTGATTGTGTCTTAAGAGATGATCAACATTTCAAAAGGATGCTCTGGTTCCGGGAAGACAGTCCATGTAAGCAAAACCATATAATAAAGTTAAGAGGTGAAATATTTTCAGGGTACAGTAAGCGGTCCAACTCGGCCAGAACAGAAACTCTGGGATACAACTGACAGTAGGTCTGGGAAGGCACGGCCCGGCCCCTAGAGAGTCATCTATCCTGTAGGCAACTGGAGTCAAAGAGGTTTGGGAAGGTGACTGTAAAAGGAACAAATGTGGAGCTACAAACAGATTAATGGAGATTAAAAAGTAAGAGAGGATAGCTGGGAAGCTGCTAAAATAGTCCGAATGTGAAGAGTCTTATCTATTGCTGTAATAAACAGTCATCTTGGGAGTAACAAGAGAAAGAAGCAGATATAGAAGGTGTGTGAATAAAAGCAAAGGGAAATCCTAAGGACGCTAAGTCTTTCCGCAGGTAGCAGTGTGATGATGCTGTGCACAATTCTCCAGATTCACCAGAATTCAGAAAAATGACTTTTAAGTAAGATGTCAAGTCCTGGCAGCTTTTTTACCTCCTTACTGCTCAGGACCAAGATGACTTCATGCAAAGGAAAGTAAGCAGCTTATCACCAAGGACACCAAGAAATGTCTAAAGCCTGTATTTCTCAGTTCCTTGGGAGTTCTCAGCACTGGTTACTAAAATCTTCTTAGGAGACATAAGACTGGTACCCCACTGAATTCCCCCAGGGCTTTTCGGTGCTTCCCTGTAGCAAAGAGTCCCTACGAATAAACCACCTGTGCCCTCGTGCTTAGATCTTTGGTTTTACCTTTCACGACACACCATCTATGTCTAATACCCAAACCGCAAGAGTCTTTAAAAATACTGATGCTTTAAATTGGTCTACCTACATTTTTCTCTGCACAGCAAACCAAGGACTTTCTATGTCTCTTTGCTAGATTATCCATTTACTGCTGTAACTGCCAAAATCTAACCAATCAATTCCAGACAAAATATTTTACTTTTTGGCTTCCTGTTTGACACCTCCAAACTTATAATACAATAATGATAATAATAGCAACAGCCACCAATTATTGGGTACTCCTTATGTAAAATGTATGCGCTCAATATTGTGCAAACATTTCCTAACTTAGCCTTACCAATACCTTATAAAGAATATATTTTAAAGTTTATTTTTTACATGAGAAAATCAAGGCCCAGAGAGGGTATGTAATGCACCTAAGTGATTACTTAGCCAGTGCTGTACAGAGTCTGCCCACAAGCCCATGGTTTTAAACCACCTTACTTCCCATTATGCACATGGAGCTCCAAGGCCTAACAGAGTCATGAGTTAAACTGGAAAGCAGTGGATAGAGCACAGTGATTAAGAGCACAGATTCCTAAGCCGTAAGGCCCGGGTTTGAATCCCAATTCCACCACTTAGCTGGGTGGTAGACACCCAGCTGGGTGACCCTGGACAAGATATCTAGCCTTTACTGGTAAAACAGCAATAATAAAGTAACTACGTCATGGGGTTGCCATGAAGATTAAATGAATAGCATATTGAAAGAGAATGGAACGGTACCTGGCACAGAGTAAGTGCTATGTAAGTGTTCACTACTGTTGCTGTTATCATTATCATTACCACTGTGTGACTCCAAAGTAAGCATGCTACCAACTTGAAATCAATCCTTTAATTGTGACATACCATTTAAGAAGGTTTGTTCGTTTTTCATCAATATTAATCTTCTGACTTTTGATAGATGTATTCTAGTAACATCAAGGAGAGATGTTTAAACTTCAACTCCAGGTGACTTTATTTTTTTTAAAACTTATTTGAGAGAGAGAGACAGAGAGAGAGCGCTCACAAGCGGTGTGAGGGTCAGAGGGAGAAGCAGACTCCCCACTGAGCAGGGAGCCCGATGTGGGACTTGATCCCAGGACTCTGGGATCATGACCTGAGCCGAAGGCAGACGCTTAAGGACTGAGCCACCCAGGTGTCCCCAGTCAACTTTAGAATAAGCATCTGAGAGTTAGCAAGTCTGTGTACTGAACTGACTAGGGTGCTTTAAAAAAAACTGTCTACGGCCTGTCCCAGACTTAGGGCACTAAAATCTCTGAGGGATTGTAAAAAGCTCCCCTAGCGGCCCTGACGCAGCCATTCCAGAGGCCAGCATTTGACAACCACCATACTATGTAATTCTTTGAGGCATAAAGAAAGCCTATCTGGAGAGATTAAAATGTTTCTCTCTTCCCTAAACATGTTACTGAGATCAAGTTGTACCAAAAAGCTAAAAATAGAAACCTTTATGCTTTGGGAACCTTGTAAAAAGGAATAAATATTCTCAATATTTATTACTGCCTCATGGAAAAGAAACTTTTGGCATTTGGTATGACAACAATCACCTGCCAGGTGCCAGTCAAGCACTGTGTACAAAGATTTTTTTCCTTCTCAAGTATGCAGCTCTAAACTTTGATAAAATCTAAGTGTTTTTAAAAAGGAAAATATCCTAAAACTGAAACTAGTCACTTGAAAAATAAAGGGATTGGCTCCCATAATGTCACGTGTACTGAAGTGAGCACTATTCTTCGGCTCACACCTACCTACAGTGGCTGCCGGGGCTGTCTACTCTCTTGGATGAGCGGGCACATTGTTTTCTTCTCTTTTCTCTTGAGGCCTAACCCCAGTAGTAAACCAATTCGTCTTATCTAGGTTAGATGATGGCACTGCATGACAGGGACTGCAAAGAAGGCTTCAGAACCCGCTGAAAGAGCAAAATTCAGCAATTCACTTCTGAGTAAGCAGGGACTCTTGATCCTATCACAGCATACACTATTCCCCCAACCTATTACTAATTAGTTTAAAGGCTAACTCAAAGTTCTAGCTCCTAAATCTAGCATAACAATTAGAGACCTAGATAACTAATGAGTTAACTGAAAGAGAACCCACTTACCAAACTAAGCATGTTTGTGGCATCTCTTTCGCATTTACTTTATACCACCTGAGAAGAATTTATAATGTCTTTCTTGCACATGGCACTTAGTTGTTTCAAAGTAATATAAAAAATAACATTAGGAAGACTGGGGCACTTTGGGGGCACTTGGGACGTCAGTAAGTACAAAACACTAACAAGGACTTCCTAAATAAAAGCTGTCATTTCTATCATCAATACACCTGTGGTCTTTGACTACTATTTCTATGGACTGAAATGGACCCTAGTAGTCTGAGGTCTTGGTATAGTCTCGTGTTACTTGAGAGTTACTTATGTGCCAAGAAGATGTGGTTTATTATTCAGAGATCCTTTACTCAGAGTCCTGGTTCTATAAGGTAGAGCAATACCACCTTCAGTACGATACCTTATTCCCAACTAGCCCTTGCTCTCAAGCTGCTGTCTCCATCCAGAGCCCACTAAACCTTTTTAAAAATGCTTTGTACCTCTTGTTTTTTCTGATTCAGCTCCTCCATCCAAACTTAATTGCCCTTTAACCTACTTAGGGAAGACCTGAAGGACTAATATAATTACTTCTGTCAAGCTATGATAGTAATGTCTAATATAGGATTAATTAATTACGCCTCTGGATCACATACTCATTTTCAGAAAAACCCAAGAAAACTACAAAAATGAGTAATGTGGAAAATTCCAGGGAAGGTCAGAGAAAACACTCATTTTCCCCTAAGCTTTCAAGATCTATAATAGTGATTTCTTCTCTCTCAAGATTGGCTTAACTCATAAATTCCACTAAAACTTGTATGTGCTAGGCAGAATAATCTTCTCTTCCTACCAAGCATGCCAATATCCAAATCCCTGGATCCTGTGGATATGTTAGGTGGCAAAAGAAGACTTCAGATGGAATTAAATTTGCTAATCAGATGACCTGAAAATAAGGAGATTAGCCTGGATTAATTAGGTAGGCCCAATGTAATTACAAGTCATTAAATGGGAAAAGGACAAAAGAAGAGTCAGAACCAAAGAGATGGCATCGTAAGACTCAACCAGCTATGGTTAGCTTTAAAGATGAAGGGTTGGCATGAGCCAAGAAATGTGGACTGTAGAAGCTAGAAAAGGGGAACAAATAAAATGGTTTCTCTCCTAGAGCCTCCAGAAAGTAATGCAACCCTGCCAACACTTTCCATTTTAGCCCAGTGAGACCCATTTCAGACTTCTGATCTCCAGAACTATAATAAATTTGTGTTAACTAAATGTGTGGAAATTTGTTACACTTACATTAGGAAATGAATATACCATCAAAGTACACAGAGGGAGCTAGCACTCTGATTTCCTTAAAATACATGCTTGGGATTTTTCCTACTGGATTATGCTGCTGCTTTACAGAAGCTGCCTCATTTGTATTTGCTGGTAATTAGACAACATGGGCAGATGATCAATTGCTGTGCCTCAAGATATAAGGGAAAAAGAAAGATGGAACAACTATAAATAATTTCCCTTACACTGTAAAAACTATCTTTAAATGTTCAAATGGGAAAAAAATACAATTAGTGAAAAGAACTCATTGGCTGGTATGGCCTTGTTCCGAACAGTCTTTTTTTCAAGAATAGAGGAAGGCTGGTTTATCAGATGGAAGTTAACAAAGTGCTGCTAAACGTCAAGGTGTAAATGGCTCACTGTGGTCTGCAAGCTGGTATCATTTCACTCCCCTCTGCCAGCATCCCATTCCACACCGACACACATCTGCCACTGGTTTTATCCTAAATTGAGGGGACAAGGGTATTTCCAGAAAACTGTACACACCACTTGAACCTTAAACCAAAACAGATGGAGTATCTGTAGCTCCTTCAAAATACTTTATCCCAAACATTATCACAGAGTAGCTGTTTTATTCCAACGTAATAAATGCCACTGGAGAGGAGGATAGTGAAAACACTCACAGAGCTTTAGCTGATGGCAACAAGAAAAAGCATTCCTATCATTTTGTAAACTCCTTCTCACAAAGCCCAAATTCTTTTACTGTGATGATCTGACAAGAGACTCAAATTTATACCATTCCACACTCTATCCCAGTACATGAAATTCTTTGATGGAAAAAAATGTTTTTGACTGTTTCCCTGCAAGAGGAAATTTGGTGCCCTCTGGTGTTGGAAAACTAGCTGAGCCATGTCACTTTACAAACTAGCACCCCAGGGAGGGTCAGAAAAGCATACGCTTAGAGTGGAATAGCTTATCCCAATATAGATATAGTTATTTTTTAGTGGAAAGATATATAGAGTTATGTAGTTATAAAGACACAAAGTTATTTTTTAATGGAAAGTTTTCCTCTTGGTTTTTAAATCCACATTTATTCTGATAGAATATTAGACAAGTACTATTAAAAAAAACTGAGCCTCGTAGGTAGAAGACTCCTTGCCTATACTACCTGTTGGAGCCTCTAGCTTTGGGAGAACAAAGGAGAGCAAAGGTGAATGGTTTAAGATTTTGCAGCAAAAGTAATGAACAAAAAAGGTGACATTATTAGGATGGTATGACTTATATTTCAATCTTCAATTGTATTATAAAATGTGAGAGACATAAAAAATAGAATAGAACCTAAGATAATACCTGTGAAAAATACTATCCGTCTTCAGAACATAACTAAAAGAGCTGGAACCCCCTACACAGCACCCCAAAGCATATTCTCCCTTCCTTCGAAATATCGACTCTATTCAATTTGATGTTTAAATGTTTAAATGTTTTTTTAGTTTCCTGTACTCTAACACTTTTATGCTGCTCCTAAAATTAAAAATTTCCTTTAAATTATTACTTTGCTCAAGAAAGCCCAGGGGACGGCAGTTACAACCAGTCATGCAGAGCCAGGGAGAGGATTCCAGCTACCTCCCCAGTTTGGGGGCACATGGAAGCTGATGTTGTAAGGTTATTATGAGAAGAGTAGATGAGACACCTCAGCACCGGACAGTTTCAAGGAGGTTTGAGCAGGACAAGGCGGCCCTATGATGTTTTTTTTTTTTTTTTTTTTTTTTTAATAAATAGGTTAGTACAGAAATGGGATGACAGACAACAGGTGGACAGTGTATACCACGATGATTAATGTGATGGTAAATGAAGCCAAATGCAGAGTTTTAGAGTGAAAATCAGGCAGTCTTCTCAGAGCACACAAGGACAAAAGAGCGGAAGACACGGTCTAGTTCTATCCGTCCGACACAGAGAGCACTCAGCTCAGTCCTGTGTGATAAGCTCCGGTGTTCTCTAAGTGTCTCTCTGGGAGTAGCTCACTAATGATTCTGTTTTTTCTCTTCCCAAAACAAATCGGTCTTTCCCAAATTTGGGGACAGGACAGCAGGCATCCTTGCCATTCTCTTAACACCCACTGCCTCGTCCCCTCAGGGTCTGAGGGGGTCACTGCCTTCATGCTCCTCTGTAGCGTCCAAAGCCTGCCTTACGCCTCGGCCCCCGCCCCCGGCTTCCTCCTGCTCCAGCAAGCTACCAGCTTAGGGGAAAGAGCTGATTAAGTAAATCACCTTGCACTGCACCTAGCATACGCTGAAGCTTACTAACTTTTAACTGCTGTTTTCATCACTCTCACCGCCACAAACCTTCCATTCCATTCCATCCCTCCAGCTTGCTTAGTCAAAACTCTCATTCCCTTAATGCCAGACTAAGAAAACCTATGTGAATATACCAAATGTTACTTGGACAGAGTATTTGTACTGTCTTTTACTACACACAGGAGCTATATTAGGTGTTAGAAGGTAAGATCAAAATATCTTGTCTTTTCCAGTATGGTTCTTCATCTAATTCCTTCTCAGCCTGGTTCTAGCCAGCTGCCTTTCCTCTGTACATCAGAATAAATTCTCATTGCTCTTCTAAATAAATCCTTTGTCAAAAACTCTGGGGGCGCCTGGGTGGCTCAGTCGTTAAGCGTCTGCCTTCGGCTCAGGGCCTGATCCCAGGGTCCTGGGATCGAGTCCTGCATCGGGCTCCCTGCTGGGAACCGGCTTCTTCCTCTCCCACTCCCCCTGCTTGTGTTCCCTCTCTCACTGGCTGTCTCTTTGTCAAATAAATAAATAAAATCTTTAAAAAACAAAACAAAACTCTGGAAGGTCACTTCTAGCCCACTTTTAATTGCTTTTTTGTTGATCTCCCTTCTTTCCAACAGTTCTCAACTCTGGCTACATGTTGGGATCACCTGAAAGTTAAAATACATTGTATGTATATGTATTTCAATAAACACAAACACACGTAGTGATGCCCCACCTAGACCAAGTGAAGTATAACCTGACAGAGTCCAGGCAGTGGCATTTTTAGAAGCTCCTCAGAGGATTCCAACCTATAGCCAGGGTTAAGGAATCAATGTCAGCCAGCATCCTTAAATTATTTTCCATGCCTGAAGTGTTGGATGTATCATTTATTTGTTCAATTCATACACTTTGCAACCACTTACTGAGCTCCTACTGCGGACCTAGCCTAAAACCACTCAGCAGCTACAGGGCATCTTCACAATCAAACATACGTTTCTGACCCCTCCACCACAATTCTTTCTCAGCTAACCATTTCTCCTCTCTTCTCTGTCATCAATCTTTCTTCCCGCTTCTACACAATCTTCCTACCCTTTCCCAATCAAGCTTGCTTCTATGCGACTGCTCTGGGATTCTCTGGTGCATCTCACTGTCTTCGCCAAAAACAATCCTAGATTAAATAAGCTGTTGGCCAAAATTCACTATGATATAACATTTCTGCAAATGCCTAAGAAAAAGATCACGGATGTTCATATGTGTCTCCCCTCTTCACTCAAAGGTCCCTGAGTGGAGGAATCCTATCTTCAATATTTAGCGTAGTTACTGACCAAGAGTGTTCTACCCCACGAACACTGGTTAAATGAAGAAAAGGATTAAAGAAAAACAAAAGTAAGTGATAAGATATTTTCTTAATCATCTAAGAATGATAAAACATGTGAGCAAAATCTTTCTTGAGAGGTCATGGTATAATGGTTAACAGCATGGGCTCGGGGATCTAGATCTGTCACACATTACGTTTGTGGGCCTAGGGAACCCTCCAGTAAAAACTGATAAGCTTTTCTGGTACACAACATTGAACGTGTTGTCACAACTTTTGCTGGAAGAAGTAAGTTCAATCTATGTAACTCAATGGGGACGGGACCTTGGAAATCTGTACATGGTTTCTTCCAGAATTTGCCCTATGCATCTTTCCCTTTTGCTGAGTTAATCTGTATCCTTCCACTGTAATAAAACATAGTTGTGAGTATGACTATAGGGTGAGTCCCATGAGCCCTCTCAGTGAATCATCGAATGTGGGGGTGGTCCTGGGGACCCATTATACAATCTATAACCTCAGTTTAATCATGAGAAGAATATTAGTCAATCTTAATTGAGGGACATTCTACAATATAGCTAAGCAGCGCTCCTCAAAACTGTCAAGGTCATCGAAAAAAGAGAGAGTCTGAGCAATTCTTAAAGGCAAGAGGGGCCTAATGAGACATGGTAACTAAATGTAATGTAATGTGGTACCCTGGATGAGATCCTGGAACAGAAAAAAGAACTTCAGGTAAAAACTAAGAAATTGTAAATAAAATACAAACTAATTAATAATAATGTATCAATACTGATTCATTAATTGTAAATGTACCATACTATTTTTTTTTAAGATTTATTTACTTATTTTAGAGAGAGAGTGTGCACACGCAAGCAGGGAGAAGGGCAGAGGGAGAGAGAGAGAATCCTCAAGCAGACTCCCTGCTGGGCGTAGAGTCTGACTCAGGGCTCGATCCCAGGACCCTGAGATCACAACCTGAGCCAAAACCAAGAGCCAGACACTTAACTGACTAATCCACCCAGGGGCCCCACTAACATAACTTACTAATAACAGGGTAAACTAGGTGTGGGCATACGGGGAATCTCTGTACTAGCTTCATAACTTTTATATAAATCTAAAACTATTCTAAAATAAAAAAGCTTTTATTAAAAAAAATTCTTGATCACTTACTGTGTTCAGAGTATTGTGCTATGAATTAGGAAATTTAAATCTTAAAGTAAAGAAATTATCAATTCAATGTAATTCTGCTTCACAATTATTCATTTATCTATATTTCAAAATCAGTTGAAATGGCAGGAAAACAAAGTTAAGGTATTTGGTGATGCCTATTAAAATTGACTGCTTATTATATCTTATTATCTCACTAGATGGTAACTTCTTGGAAGGCAGAAACAATTCCAAAGTATCAACTTAATGAGCAAGTCCTAAATGTTGTTTCATTAATAAAATGAAAGAGTAGACCAACAGACAACATAAAAAGATGCCCAATATCATTATTCATTAGGGAAATGCAAATCAAATATCCAATGACATATCACTGCCTGTCAGAATGGCTAAAATAAACAAAAAACGAGAAGTAACAACCGTTGATGAGAATATGTAGAAAAAGTCCGTATATTGTGGACTGCTGGTGGGTATCCAAATTGGTGCCGCCACTATGGGTGAACAGTATGGAGGTTTTGCAGAAATGCAAAAATGGAATTAGCATATTATCCAGTAATTCCAATACTGGATATTTACCCAAAGAAAATGAAAACATTAATTTGAAAAGATAATATGTGCCCTTATGCTTACTGTAGTATTATTTACAAGAAGTAAGAGAAGTCAACCCATGTCCATCCATCCATAAATAGATGCATAAGGAAAATGTGGTGTGTATGTACATGTATGTGTGTGTGTATATATACGCACATACACACAATATACACAAATGATGGAATATTAGTCAGCCAAAAAAAAAAAGGATGTGATCTTGATGGACCTATAATACTAAGGATATAATACTAAGTGAAATAAGTCAGACAAAGAGAGACAAACACTATATGATTTCACTTATATGTGGAATTTAAGAGACAAAACAAGTGAATAAACAAAGAAAAAAAGAGACAAAAAACTAACTCTTACATACAAAGAACAAATTGGTGGTTGCCAGAGGGGACGTGCGTGGGTGAAACAGGTGAAGGAGATTAGGAGTGCACTTATCCGGATGAGCACTGAGTAATGTACAGAACTGGTGAATTGTTTTATTGTACATCTGGAAGTAAAATAACACCATATGCTAATTATACTTCAATAAAAAAATAAAATGAAGAGAGTAACGAACTAAAACAATAAATTGACACAAAGTAGACTGAGAAATAAACATCACTCTGTCTCCACATATGACTAAAGGTCATGATGTTCTTTCCTAAAAGACCATTTCATGACCAAGTTTCCGTGTTTAATGAAACCAGTAAAATCTGTCTCATGTAGTTTTAATTGTCAGATTTTCATTACTAAGGCTTTTTCTTTCAATAAACCATTAATTTTCTGCTGGTGGCAGAGAAAAAAATGGGGAATAATTGCTCAATAGGTGGATTACTATCATAATTCAGATATACAAAAATTTCTCTTTTAAAGGGACAACCAAGTATGTATTTGGAATATGATCTGTGCATGATTTGAAGATGATGAATCAAGTAATAAAAGATTAAATAACTCCTTTAAGATCTATGCAAAGTTCAAAATGATCACTATGTAAAAATCCATGAAAATGAAATTTAGTGCCTTTATGGAAAATATGTATCTTTTCTAGATAAACTCAAAGAAGCAGGTCTATTTAATATAATTTATTGGCTTCTATTGTCCCCAGTGCCTAAATCACACCTTTGTAATAATACAAGTAGTCTTAACTCATTTAATTCCCTGAGAAAAAAATAATATAGTCAATGTAGATGGTTCAATGATTTACTACAAATCATGATACTAGGTTAATTATTTTATATTCTCAGGTACAACATTCCACAGAAAAATGAAGTAAACTCCCTTTTCACAATACTTTCCTGTGGGCTTTAAAGAGACATTTTCTTTTACTCATATTAAATAGACTTAAAGGTAAAAAATGAAAACATAACAGAATGAAATGCTGTTTAAAAAGAATTATTTTAAAATATTATACAACTATATGACAGACAGCTTTACTTTCCCTCAATCCAGAAGAAGAAATATTTTCTCCAGGAAGAAATTTTTGATTAATTTCCTCAAAATGCTAGTATTTCAGTCTTTTCATGATTATATTAACCACTCAGACAAACAAGGTGGGCCAAAAAAAAAAAAAAGTCTCAAAGGAAATGAGAAAATAGTTTGAATTGAATTATAATAAAAATACAACTTAAATGTCATACGATGCAGCTAATGCAGTAACTAAAGAGAAGTTTATAGCATTAAATGCTTTGATGAGAAAAAAAAAATTCTAATCAATAAGTTTCTAAGTTTCCAATTAATAAGTTCCTAAGGATTTTTTCTAAGAGGAAATAAAATGAAAGAAAGAAAGAAAATATTAAAGGTAAGAGCAGAAATTAAAAATTTGAAAGTAGCCAACAACAGAAAATATAATTGAAATCCAAGGCCTGTTCTTCGAAAAAAAATCAATAAAATTGATAATCTGTGCAAAACTATCAGTGAACAAGAGAGAAGATACAAACCGTCATTAATTATAAGGATTTTAAAGGGATTATAAAGGAATATTATGAACAATACTAAGACAAAATTTCGACAACTTAGATAATTCATTGAAAACAACAAATTACCAAAACTTACCCCAAATGAAGGAGATACATAAATTGTTCTATTAAGTACTAAAGAAATTGAATTCAGTTAAAAATCCTCCAAAAAAGAAATCTTCAGGCCCAGAAAGTTTCATTACCAAGTATTTAAGAAAAAATTACATCAATTCTTCAAAATATTTCCCAGAAAACTGAAGAGGAAAGATTACTTCCTAACTCATTTTACATGATCAGTACTATCCTGATATCAAAACCTCACAAAAACAGTCGAAAAATACACAAAACCTCAGGCAAATATCCCTCATAAACAGAGGTCAGGAAAAAACTCTCAAAAATTATTGCAAATAATATCCAGCAATTTATAGGAAGAAAAATACAACATAATAAAAGTAGTGTTTACTGTGGGACTGAAAGACTGACTCAGCATTTGATAATCAGTACTAACATTGAAAACATAATCATATCAACTGATGAGGAAAAGCATTTGACAAAATTCAACATCCGTTCATAATAAAACTTTCAGTAAACTAGGAGTATAAAGAAACTTCCTCAACCTGATAAAGGGCATCTACAAAACACCTAAAACTAATATCATACTTAATGGTGAGAGACTGAATGCTTTCTTCCTAATATCAGGAAAAAGACAAGGATGTCTGTTCTCCTCTCTACTCAGTATTGTACTGGATGTTCTAGCTACTTCAATAACAACAACAAAATTCTGGATTGGAAAGGAAGAAGTAATGCGGTGATCATCTAGTAGAAAATACAATGGAATCTACAAAACAACTACTATTCCTACTAGGTAAAATTAGAAAGGTTGTAAGATATAAGATCAACATACTAACTCAATTTTATTTCTACATATTATCAGTGAACAACTGGAAACTGAAACTTAAGAAAACTATACGACTTTACAATAGTATAAAATACGAATATTTAAGGATAAATCTGATAAGATGTCAAAGATCTATACTTTCGAATAACAAGATACAAAGTCAAAACAAAAAACAATTGTGTTTCTGTATATTAGCAATACACAATTTTAAACAATTTTTTAAAAAATTAACAACAACATCAAAAAGTGAATAGGTATAAATCTAACAAAACATGCACAGGTTCTGAATACTAAAAAGTGCAAAAATATGGATGAAAGAAATCAAAGACCTAAATAAAAGGAGAGACATACTATGTTCGAGGATTAGGAAAATCTACATAGTAATGATTTCAGCTTTCCCCAGGTTGATCTATAGGTTTCATATAATTACAATCAAAATCCCAACAAGATTTTTTTTTGGTAAATATCAACAGGCTGATTCTAAATTTTACATGAAAAGGCAAAGGAACTACAATAAATAAAGCAAGTTTGAAAAAGAACAATTAAGTTAGAGGAATCACAGAATCCCTATTTTAGGACTTACTAAAGCTATAATAACTAAGAGAAAGGACTCCTGGCAGTGTGACAGACACAAAAATGAACTGAAGAGAATAGACAGTCCAGAAATAGACCCCCATATATACAGCCAATTGGTTTTCGACAAAGCTGCAAAGCATTTCAATGGAGAAAGGTCAGTGTTTTCAACAAATGGTGCTGGAACAATCAAGCATCTCTATTATGTAAAACAATGAACCTTGACCGAAACCTCACACTTAGTAAAAGAAACTCAAAATTAATCATAATTCTTATGTGGAACTTAGAATTATAAAACTTTTAGATGAAACCACAGGAAAAAATCTTTATAACCTAGAATTTGGCAAAAGAGGTCTTAGGTATGACACCAAAGGCATAATCCATCAAAAAAAATGGAAAATTAGACTTAATCAAAATAAAGTATGTTTCCTCAACAGGAAAAAAAAATTGTTAAGAGACTAAAAGGACAAACTACAGACTCAGAGAAAATCTTTACAAATCACATATGCAATGAAAAACATACATCCAAAATATGTAATGAACTGTCACAACTCTACACGAAGAATACAACCCAATTAAGAATGACCGAAATATTTAAACAGACACTTCCCTAAACAATAAACACAAATGGAAAAATAAGCACATGAAAAGTGTTCAACATCATTAGGAAAATGCCATCAGGAATATGCAAACTAAAACCACAATATGTATGATATGACTACATACCTACTTCCAACAATTTAAAAAATACTGAAAATACCAGACGTAAGCGAGGATTCACAGCAAAGAAAATTCTCATTATGGTATCTTTGGAACACAAAACGGTATAACCATTTTCCAAACTGGAAAACAATTTGACAGTTTCTTATAAAGTTAAATATATACTTACCATATGATCTAGAATTCTCACTCCTGAGTATTTACCCTTGAGAAATGAAAACTTAGGTTCACACAATAACCTGTACAGGAATGTTTTTAACAGCTCTATTCATAATTGCCCAACCTGGAACAACTCACCTGTTTTGAACAGGTGAATGAACAAAATGTGGTTTATTAATATAATAGAATACTACTGAGCAACAAAAAAGAACACACAATAGACATATTCAACAACTTAGATGAATCTCATAGGCAACTGTACTGAGTAAAAGAAGCCAGTCTCTGGAGGTTGTATACTATATGATTCTAATTTATAGCATCACATTATTATTTTATAACATCATCAAAATGACAAGCTAAAGTAATAGAGAACAGATCAATGGTTTTCGGAGATTAGAAATAAGACAAGGATATGCTTACACAATCAAAGCACAATTATAAAGGCACAATGGCGTGATGCAACTGCTCTGTATCCCCACTCTGGTGGCTGTTACATGAATTTCTGTGTTTAGATCACAGAGCTATATGACAAGAATAAATCTATTTTATCGCATAATAATTACAAAAACTAAAACAGAAACCCAACTAGACTATGGTGAATAAAAAAAGAGGTTTGCTCAGCACTGTCTTTCCCCAAAGTAGAAGCTTAATTAACATCTGTTGAATAAAACACTGAAAATTGGTTATAGTTTCTGTTTCAATATTAATCTCATTTATACCCCAAGCTTCAAAAATTTAAATAACTTTTTGTAGTGTCATTAACATTTTCTATCATGGTATCTGCCATATAAAGATGTCTAGTTTGTGAAAAAAAAAATCACTAAAAATATCAAATGAAAGTCAGAAATCTAGATTTCCCAACCAATTATTTTAAACTTAAAAAAGTTATCATTAATAATAGGTAACCTTTCCTTTATATCTTTATGTGCTTTATCTTCCTTATTTTAAAAAGGGCAGGAGGTACCTGGGTGGCTCAGTCAGCTGGGCATTGGACCCTTGTTTCAGCTGCGGTCTTCATCTCAGGGTCCTGAGATGGAGCCTGGTGTGGCTTCGGGCTCTGTGCTCAGCGGGGCGTCTGCTTCCCTCCCTCTCTCGCCCTCTGCCCCTTCCCCCACTTGTGTGCACACTCTCTCTCTAAAATAAATAAATAAATCCTTAAAAAAATAACATAAAAAAGGGCAGGATCTGCATTGATTCATTACTCAAAGGCATGGTATATGAACACATATTTGATAAATGTTTACAGAATTAACTACTCTTTACTAAACATGAAATGAGCTGAATAGCTAAGCCGTTAATTTATCTCAGATATTAAATCTTTCCAGGATTTCTTTTTGCTTGAATTAGCAAAACCGTTAAAAATTCTTCTTATTGAGGGTCCTGGGTGGCTCAGTTAAGCGTCTGCCTTTGGCTCGGGTAGTGATCCCGGGGTCCTGGGATCAAGCCCTACGTGGAGCCCTGCCTTGGGCTCCCTGCTCAGGGGGGAGCCTGCTTCTCCCTCTCCACACCCCCTCGTACTTTTTCTCACCATCTCTTTCTTAAATAAATAAGTTATTCTAAAAAAAATCTTCTTTTTTGGACTCTAACCAGGGTGTGCACTCACATCACTAACTCATGTCATTTCCATGCTGCTACGGACTTTTAAACTTTCTTTGCTAAGGAGACATTCGGCATTTGTTTGCCAGTAGCTCCTGTGGAACCAAACAAACCTCCTGGGACCCTGCCCTATAACTGCCTATACTGACCTGCCACAGGTTTGACTAGAACTCATTCATTCTGATCAATTAGCCAAGCAGCTTGGCTAAATCATATGTATGTGAATGACTAAAAGGAACTTTGTTTTAAAAAACAAACAAACAAACACTGATGTTGGTCTTGCTTAGTTTTAAATTGTATAAAGATAGTATTCCTATGCTGGAAAATAGTAAGTAATATAGTTTAAGTTTTTGGAAGTACCCAGCTCAAGAATTAAATGCATTTTTTTAAATGGCAAAGATGTTATCTGTATATATTTATAGTAGACCAAGTACACTTTTCATATTTCTTTTAAATTTCGATTTGTTAGAGAGTTATTTTAAGCCCTCTACATTGTTTAAGGTAGACTTTCTGAATATTCACTTAACATATGACTATCTCCAATTTATCTATGGGTTTAAGTCAAATTTTCAATAAAAAATATTGTGTTTTACAGCTTCAATAAATTAACCATGATGTATATTATAATGGTGCTAAAATATATTCATTTTTTACCTTCTACGATATATGCTTTGAGGCCACATTACACCATCACTTGCAAATAAACCAAACTACAATGCTCTTGTCAGCGTCCAGTCAAAAATATAACAATTACCTATAATTATACTATCCAACCAAATGATGAAAAATAATTAACCTAATTGAAGCACTCAATGCAGTAATTTTATTCTATTCAGTCTATGACCAGGATCCTAAGCAGTGAGTTCACTTAATTGTTTAAAAAAAATGAACTATTATGCAAAGCTGCAGCTTTCTATATTTAAGCTCTGTGGACGTTGTTAATATTCAACATACTGATTAATAAGGATTATTATTTACTATAAACAAGTAGGTGACAAAGGCAACTTGCAAAATAAAGTTTACATAGAAATATACCTGGTCCTCAAACTTCCAAATTTTCATGAGCACCTCATCCACTGGCTTTAATTGGGCTCCAGAGCACCTGCAATTTCTTGTTCAGTACCTTCGCATAACCACTTTTGAACATATTATTATAGGTACAGGAGTTTAAACCATAAAGAAGCACACTTTCCTATAAAATCACAGTAAGGGTCAATTATTATTAAGATAAACTTCACAGATTAGTAGAGTTAACCATATCTGGATCTTATGAGCACGTAATTACATAATGTTCCTTAAAAATATCCACTTAAGCTAAAAGTGATGAAAGTCAATGAATTTGTCACTAGATTGAATTAGAAAAACTTCTTTGTTTCAACCTAACCTGAAATAAAATCATTGCAAATAATCCCAGCATGAATTTAAAATGTATATGACAATCTCATTTCAACATCATGAGATTAATATTCATGTAAAGTATTAGAATTGAGAAAAATGTCACAAAAGGATATCTCCTAAACATATGTGAACAGAGAAAGGTTTATACTTGCTGATTAACAGAGGTGCATGATTATTTAGTTCACCTACAGAGAAATGTCATTTCAACACTCATTAAAACCATGTTTTTATGATATAGGTATTCAACGTTAGCTCCTCTCTCCAAACCCTAAGACTTACAACACAGAATTTTAGTAAACCCTTCAAAAAATTACCTGCTTCTGTAGCCATCTTTCATGCCTTCGTTGTTTCCTTCTCAGATTTTTCAACTTGCTCCTTTCTTTCTTACTGAGCCGCTGATTAATGGCCCCCAGTGAGAAGCTGCCCGAGCGCAGGAAGTCCAGGGCAGAGAGGGGCTCTTCCTGGTCCGAGGCCTCCAGCATGCTCCTGCCAGCTGAGGGCAGGTCCATCAGGAAAGTCAGGCTGCTAGAACTCGCATGGTCAGAGTACACTGCAGAAGCTTCTAGACCACACTGAAATTCTCCTCCTCTTTGTGTCTGGGTCTCACGGGGAGCCACTGAAAATCTTTGCAGCAGCATATTAGGATCAAAATTGGACGAAATCTGAAAGGAACAGTTATTTTTACTAGATTCTAAAGGCAAGCCCGAAAGGTGAACAGGCTGTGTTTCATTTAGCCTGGGACAGGCCGTAGTCTTACTATGTATTTTATAAAAAGTGGGTAATAAAGTCAGTTTCTCACTGATGTTCAGATCCAAACTATGTGATTTCCTGTGAAAAGCTCTTGTAGCGCATCTGCCAGTCACAAGCTGAGGAACAAAAAGCTGGTATTTTGGATCTGATGCTTTGAAGAGCAGTTTTTCATTCTTCATCTGAAAATATGTTGACCGTACCTCCAGGCAGAGTGCTTCTGTTAATCTTCCAGGGCCACTGTTATTTTGGGCCATATTTAAAAACCTGTGATTTCTGTTTCTGGAGGCGCCACCTGTCAGCGGAGTTTCCTTGTCACAACCTGACTGAACTCTAGGATGTGACAAGTATTTCAGCGATGGTCTCATTAGTCGGCCTGCCCGTGTTGGCTGATAATCGGTCCGGCTCTCAGAGAGATGTACAGCTGCAAGCTGGCCACAGGAACATTTTGGAGTGCTGACAAAATTAAAGCCCCCTAAACGGGCCCCACACAAAGGGCAATTCAGTTTTCCAACTGTCCACTGGGCCTACAGGTAATAAAGGAAAGTAAGACAATGCTTTCATTGTAAAGTAATCAAAGAGAATGTGAGTTGTATTTTTCTTTAAAGCGAACCACATGAAAGTTTTCTATGCCACAGAAAAGGCTAGCTTTCTGTTTTCTGATTGGTAGACAGAACAGTAAAGGGAAACAAGCCTTCTCATAAACAGAGATAAGCAACTCCAAAGTTCTAGAATGATAACTTATTGCACATCACACCCATCCCAACAATACTCCTAAGCATTCTAAAAGAGTCTCTTAAACAATAGGTTGAATATGGATACAGTGTGAACTAATGAAAAGAAAAATACACTATGGAACCAGGAAGCAAATCAGTCTACAGAGCTTAATTTGCAAGTAAAATCTCACAGAAAAGTGTCTGTTTTGATACCCTTCCTGCATACCAAACACTGTGGGAGGGAACTTTACCAAACCAACAGAATAAAGCTCTTCCTGCCTTTTTACATACAACCAAAAGATATTGGTTGCATACACAAGAATGCATTTTCTATATTCAAGTGCGAAATTAATAATGAGCTGGCTTAATATTATTTTTTTCAAGAGAGACAGTGGAATATCTGCAGCGCCCTCATACATTTTGTAAAGTTCAAGACAGTTAAAACCAGCGCACTGGCATGTTCCCAGGAAATCATTACAATGTGAGAATGAATGCAGAGGATATCTATCAAATGTTATTTTTTAACAATAAAAAAGTCAGTGGAGAATGGCAACTACATTTTTTTTCAAAAATCATATTCCTTGGGGCGCCTGGGTGGCACAGCGGTTAAGCGTCTGCCTTCAGCGTGATCCCGGCGTTCTGGGATCGAGCCCCACATCAGGCTCCTCTGCTATGAGCCTGCTTCTTCCTCTCCCACTCCCCCTGCTTGTGTTCCCTCTCTCGCTGGCTGTCTCTATCTCTGTCGAATAAATAAATAAAATCTTTAAAAAAAAAAAAATCATACTCCTTACACTTTTCTAATACGTGTTTCAAAATGTGAGAAGTAATAATACCATACTGTTAACAAGCTGAGTTTCTGCTCTTATAATATTTCATTAAGGAGCTTAAAATGTGGTACTTTGATTTTGATTGTACCACTGACAGTCATTAATTATCCAGTTTATTTTATACACGTATGCAGACATGAATAAGATAGGATATTTCATTTACTCAGTAGGCATTGTTCTAGGTGCTGGAGATAAACAAAAGAGAAAAACTTCTAAGGTTTTATTCTAGTAGGAGAGTTAGACAATTAACAAGACGGGTACGCTGTATCTATATGAGGATAAGTGTGTGTGGCACAGGCATGTGTGTGTGTATGTGCATATTTATGTCTATCATACATGCTCATGCATATAGATATATATTACTATACTATACATACTATATATTACATATCGCGTGTGTGTGAATGTAAAATATAAATAGCTATATAAATCAGAGAAGCGAAAAAGGAAGTGTGAAGAGTGATAACAGTGGAGGAGAGGGCAATTGAGAGTTTGCACAGGCAATGCCTCATCGTGCATAAAGATATATGGAAATAAGGGAAGCAGTAAATAACTGTGGAAAAAGCAATCAAGGAAGGGGAAATACCATGTTTTAAAGTCTGAGATGGAAAAGTACCTGGAACACTCCAGTAATAACGAAGAAGCCAGTAGGTGTAATCAAGAGTTACAGACCGTTTCTTATCTCTTTAAACAGTGCATTCAAGTACAATAGCTCTAGAATGAGAACAAAAAATCCTGAAAGTAGTAAATTCCTAACTTTACTCAGAAACTAAGGAACTTACTTTTTGAATCAGGCAGTTTGTCCATTCTGGAAGAGCTTCTATATCCATGTGCCACACATGACAAATACTTTGATCATCAGCACAATCATGTCTATCCTGTTGTATCAAAATGCATGATATTAGTCATTATCACTTCCAGATTTATTTAACAAATTTCATATTTGAATAAAACACAGAAACATAAATTCAGTTTAGCTAGGGAGAAAATATCCACTGCTCTCCTCTTCTCATTCCCATCCCCAAACAAACCCACAAAGAAAAAAAACTTTCAGGGAATAACCGCTTGTGAGTTAAAAAAAAAAAAAAAAGAAAAAAAAAACTTCCATTTCATTGATTTCATCAAATTAAATTTAAAATTTAGCAAAAAGTCACTCAACAGACAAATCTGGCACCCTACTCTATTTCTGTGTGCGAGGAAAAAATAATGCCATTCATGACAACTTTAATTCATGACAGTCTTTAACCCCTGAATCCATCTGGACTCCACTAATGATGGAATAAAGAAGTTGCTATATAATCTATCGAGATACTCAAGAAAAGTATATGAGGATGGGGGAGAAGAAGAATTGTACAGGCAACTGGAAAACTAAATTTCAGCTGCATTAGAACAAAAAGTTTCAGAGAGATATACTTTTGGCTTTCTGAAACAGATGTGTAGGAATAAATGTGATACGCAGGTAAAACCACATACATATCGGGAAAATGCAGGGCAGGGCAGCATGGAGTATAGGACTCTCCAGCAGCTTAGTAAACCTTAAGGCCAATTTACCTCAGCTTTCTGGGTCTCAGTTTCTTCACCTGTAACACACCTCTAGATAATTGCTGAGATCCCTTCTGGATATACAAAATTTCATTCTATGATGGCAGAAAAGAGTTTCTTTTTTTTTCTTTTTTTTTTTTTTTAAAGATCTTATTTATTTATTCGACAGAGATAGAGACAGCCAGCGAGAGAGGGAACACAAGCAGGGGGAGTGGGAGAGGAAGAAGCAGGCTCACAGCGGAGGAGCCTGATGTGGGGCTCGATCCCATAACGCTGGGATCACGCCCTGAGCCGAAGGCAGACGCTTAACCGCTATGCCACCCAGGCGCCCCCAGAAAAGAGTTTCTTGAGAAGAACAGGGAAGAATAGGCTTCTGTCCACATACCCATTCCCAGGATCAAGATTTTTACACCGAAGTAGCTTTTCCAAGTTGCCAAAGCACAATGCTTTTTAGATTTTCCCAGCAGTGGTGCTATTAGATACTATAATTACATTAACAAAATATATCAGGAAATTACCAAACATACCTGCTAAGCCTGTATTCACAATGATAAGAATGAAACAAGACAATCTCTTTAAGAACGTTTTGCTGAATAATCTACATTAGATTGTGACTTGGAACCAAGATCACCCAGAATTTCTAGGTTTAATTTCTGGGTTCCTCTGGGCCCTATATCACTTTCTCTTCCATGAATACATCTTAAGATACTAAATGGTGGCCCAATATACAAGAAAAGTTTCAGTATGATTTATTTACATGTCAGAAAGATCTATAAAGAAACCATCTTTATCTAATTTCTGTCAGGCTCCCCAGAAATCACAAATCACAAATTAATTAAAATGGGAAAGGCACATGAGCTATTGTTATATGTTAGACCACAATTCATTATTTCATACTGTACACAACTGTATTTTATATACTATAACAATAGCGCTAAGCCAAATTCAGGATTGTAATGGAGAAAAAATACTTTTGTTAAAAGGTCTGAAAATTTTCCATTTCTAATGTTTTAAAAATCAACACAGGTTGAAAATATTTCAAAGGCAAACACAAAGTCCACTGAGAAGGGTTTATAGTGGACAAAGAGAAACTTTATAGTTTTATTAATGATGCCTGAACTCTAAATCTGGCTAACAGAATGCAACTTACCATGTGAATAATGAGAATAAGAATAATAAGAAAGGGCCAGGCCAGTCCATGTCAAAATGAAGAAGGTATTATTGAATGGAAGTGAAGTTAGGAAGAGAGGAGGAGATACTAGGAACAGTCTCTAACTCAATCATCTTACTGCTCCCTAATACATGTGTCCTCACAAGAGTGTCAGGCAGACATACAAAAGTTTATTTTATTCTAGATTCTCATAAAATCAAAGAAGGAAAAATTCAGGCAGAGGGAAGTAACTACTGGTTTCAAGATAGTAAAGTGAGCACATATTCTAGTCCATCCTCCTTCTCAAAACAAAGAACCTATCAAAGACAATTATAAAAAGTAACCAAGAGCTGAACTAGAAAATATAGATGGGGAGATTTCAGTGAACCAGAAATTATGAGAAGCCTCTGAAAGATCAATGAGGAAACAGCAGCACAATGTATCCAAGTTCCAAGTACATAATAGATGAGAACACTGCAAAAAATGGTCTATATCAAAGTGGTGAAAACCAGAAACAAAAAAAGGGCCCGGGTAACTATCAGGGGTGGAATGGATGTCCGTCTGTCTCCAGGCGAGAGGTGTACTTCAGGAAGAGAGAAATAGGGCAACATCCCAGGGTAGCTGGAAATGCCTAGAAAAAACGGAAACTATTTGCAGCAAGTCCAGAAGATGAGCGATTGAGGATCAATCTCTATTCTTGCTGAAAATAGTACAACATGTAAAGAACGTGAGCTAGATTTGTTTGTACTAATAAGATACACCTCTACTATATACTGTTTGTTGTTTTTAAAAAGTCAAGTGAAAGAGAGAGAAATGCACTCTGAGCTATGCTATTAAAAGCATAGACAGCCTAAAAATAAGCAGTATTGCAACTTTTCTAAGGAAACAAATAAACATAAATAGAAAGAGTACCTAAGAGGCCATGTATCAAGTTGACAACATTGGTTAGATTTGAAGGAAGAAATACCAAGATTAGGAGTCACTAAAAGGAAACTTCAACTTTCTCATTATTGCTTTAATGGGAGAATATATTAAATTATACAATTAAAATTTTATTTGAAAATTGATTCAAGTAAAAATAAAATAAACTGATTACTTCTGATTCTGGCAATGCAGAAGTAAATGGCATTGGACATGCTCTAAGCATTGTAATAGATAACATTAGGTAAAACATATTAAAAAATTGTTATAAAATGTTGGACAAAAGAACTGCAGGACTGTGATCCCTGAGAGAAGAAACATAAATAAGGTGAGCCTAAAAATCACCCTTGATTTCTGCCCTAGGGAACTCTCAGGATCTCGATGTAGGGAGGAGGAACACAAGAACATAGCACCCTTGTTAATAAAATGAAGATTAAAGTAAATAAAGGCTAAATAGCTAGAGTTTATAGGACATGTATTGACCAGGAGAAGCCTACAAACAGAAAAAGTTCCAGATAATTGCACAAAGATTCCTCTAAATCTTTGGTTGAATACCAGTAGGGACACATGTTGCATGAGATATAAGAGAACCGATAAAGAAATTTACCAAGGAAAAGACATCTGCTAATGAGCTGTAAACTTAACCATTGGCGCAGGGCTCACAGCAAGTGGGGAAGATGTTCATACTCCCATTAGCTAGAGTAGAAAGATCTCAATGAACATCTCAAGTATTTAGGAGATTCCAGAAGAGTCCTGCCTTAAGAGGAGAGCTAAATTAGCCCTAAAGGCTACTAAAAAGCAACCCTACAAAAGCTTAAACATAAACCTGTAAAAGATGAAATTCAATCACTAGTAACTTACAATGCCTGCTAAAACACTCTTTAAAACAAGACAATAATATTCAGACACTCAATAGTATTAACTCTAACTGTCCAACCTACCAAAAGATATGAAATATGTACAAAGCAAAAATGACCCATAACCAAGAAAAAAACTGATCAATAGAAATATACCCAGAAAAAAGTGAAAAAGACTGAATAAGCAGATAAGGACATTAAATCAGCTATTATAAATATATTTGAGTATTAAAAGTGAAACAAAAACAGGAAAGTCTTAAAGTTAACACCAAATGGTATATCTAGAGATAAAAACTATCTGAAATGAAAAATGTACCATTACGTGTCAACTACGCTCAGATAAAAAATAAAATGTAAATTTAAAAAAGTTTAATAGTTTAAAAAATTTTTAAAAATGATGAAAACGAAGAAGACATCCTGTTCTCACAGAGTAAAAGATGTGTCTTTGATCACTGACTATGAATTTAGCTGTAGGTTTTTTATGCCCTTTCATGCCCTAGATGCCCTTTATCAGGTTAAGAAAGTTTCCTTCTCCATTTTCTGAGAGTTTTTATCATGAGCGGGTATTTAGTTTTATCAAATACTTGTTCCACATTTATCAAAATGTTCATTTTTTTCTTCTGTATTCTATTAATATATTGAATTATATTGATTAGTTTTTAATGCTAAACCAATTTTTACTCCTGAGATATACACTGCTATATCTTCCCTAATTCTGTTAACAGTATTTTATAGTTTTCAATAGACAGGTCTTATACATAATGTGTACATTTATTCCTAAATTGTTCATGTTTTTTGATGCAGCTGTAACTGGTATTTTACAAGTTGCTTGTTGCAGTCTTCCGTGGCTAGTTTAAATAGAGCTGAATTAGCATACTGACCTTATAGTCTGCAAACATACTAAATTCACTCCTTGGTTCCTTTTTGTGAATTCCTTAGCATTTTCTACATATATGATAATACATTACTAAATTTTACCAATATTTCATCAAAGATTTTTTGATACTATCTTCATAAGTGGTGCTGATTTGCGGATGTCTTTTCTAGTAATATCTTTTTTTAAAAAACGTCATTATAATACCAGCCTCATTAAATGAGTTGGCAAGTGTTCCATCTTACATAATTTTCTGAAAGAATTTGTGTAGTATTTGTATCTTCCTTAGTTATCTGATACAGTTCACCAAAAAAGACATCTGTGCCTAGAGTTGTTTGTTTTTTGTTTTTTGTTTTTTGGAGGCGGACAGGTTTTCATCTCAAATTCAGCTTATTTAATTGATTTAGTTCTGTGCATATAGTCCATTTCTTCTTGATTCATTTAAATAATTTGTATCTTTTGGAAGTTTTATTTCATCTAGGTTGCTGATTTTTTCACAAAATTTTCCCACTACATTCCGTTATTATTCCTTCCTTCATTCATTCATTTTTGAGAGAGAGAGAGAGAAAGAGTGCGCAAGCAGGGGAGAGGCAGAGGAAGAGGGGAAAAAAGGTTGTTTTTTTTTTTTTAAGATTTATATTTATTTATTTGAGATAGAGCACATGAGAGAGAGCATGGAAAGGGGCAGAAACAGAGGGAGACGCAGGCTGCCCACTAAGCAGGGAGCCTATTCAGGACTTGATCTCAGGATCCTGGGATCCCAGGACCCTAGGATTCCAGGACTCTGGGATCATAACTTGAGCCGAAGGCAGATGCTCAACCAACTGAGCCACTGAGGTGCCCTGGAAAGAGAAAGCAGGCTTCACACTCAATGTGGAGCCTGACGTGGGGCTCGATCTCACCACACTGAGATAATGACCTGAGCCAAAATCAAGAGTTGGATGCTTAACTGACTGAACCACCCAGGTGTCCTCCAACCACCCCCCACCCCCAGTCATTATTCTTCTAAAGTCACTGCCGCTGTAATGATGTCTCTTCTTTTCCCTAATATTGGTCATTTGTATGTTACCTGTATTTTCTTGTTCACTCTAGTTAGTGGCATATTAATTTCATTGGTATTTAAGAAAATTTATCTTTCCTGTAACACCCAGTGCTCATCACCACTGGGTGTTATACACAACTCATATATCGTTGAACACTACAGCAAAAACTAATGTACTATATGGTGGCTAATTGGACATAATAAAAAATGCTTAGCTTTGTAAATAAATAAGGTAATCCATTAAAAAAATAAATGTATCTTTCAATTTCATTCTATTTTCTCTTTTATTAATTTCTGATATGTGTTTCCTTCCTCTTGCTTACTTCAGATTTAATTTGCTCTTCTTACTTCCTCCCCAAGTAGGAAGCTTACATTACTGATTTTAAACCTTTCTTTTTTCAAACATAAGTATTTATACTCAAGTTTCTTGTGAGCCCTGCTTTATCTGTATCCTACAGAATTTGGTATGTGTGTTTACCTTTTCACTCAGTTTCAGTTATTTTCTAATTTCTTTTGTGATTTCTTTGACCTTAAGTGCGGTAGAAGTATGTTTTTTAATCTGCAAATATTTGGGGATGTTTCAGGTAATTTTCTGCTATTGTTTTCTAATTTAATTTCATTATAGTTAGAGAACACATCTGATATTACTTCATTTCTTTCAAATCTAAATAATGGTCTAACAAATGGTATATCCTGGAGAATATTATATGTGCACTTTAAACAAATACCTTTTCTGTTGTTGGGTAAAATGTTTCACAAATGTCAATTGCGTTGCCTAAATGTTCTGTATTCTTACTGAGCTTCTGTCATAAGTGGTGTTGATCTGTGGCTGTCTCCCCCTTTGAGTTTCTCAGTGCTCCTGCTCTTTCTGGTTATAGTTCTGGGTCTAGAATTTTTTTTTTCATGTTTTTATTTGATTACAGTTGACATTATAGTTATATTTGATTATAGCTGATTATTTGATTATTGTGTGTCAACAATGTTTTATTAGTTTCAGGTATATAACACAGTGATTGGACAAATTTATATGTTATGCTATACTCACCTTAAGTGTAGCTATTATCTGTCACCATACAACATATTCCCTATGTTGCACCTTTTATCCCTATGACTTATTCATTCCAGAATTGGAATCCTGTATCTTCCCTCCCCTTCACCCATTTTGCCCATCCTGCCAACCCCTTCCCTTTGGCAAACACCAGTTTGTTTTCTGGATTTATGGGGTCTGATTCTGCTTTTGGTTTGCTCATTTTTTAAAATTCCACAAATGAGAGAAATCATATGGTATTAGTCCTTCTCAGTCTGACTTATTTTAGTTAGCATAATACCCTCTAGGTGCATCCACGTTGTGGCAAATGGTAAGATCTCATCAGTCTCCTCAATAAACAGTGCTGGGAAAGCTGGACAGCTACATGCAAAAGAATCAAACTTGACCACACTGTAACACCATACACACAAAAAACCCTCAAAATGTCTTAAAGACATAAATATGACACCTAAGACCACAAAAATCCTGGAAGACTACATGGGCAATAATTTCTTTGACATTGGCTGTAGCAATGTTTTTCTAGATCTGTCTCTTAAAGCAAGGGAAACAAAAACAAAAAATAAACTATTGGAACTATGTCAAAATGAAAAGCTTTTGTACAAGCAAAGGAAAGCATCAACAAAACCAAAAGGCAACCTACCAAATGGGAGAAGATATTTGCAAATGATATATCCAATAAGGGGCTACTATCCAAAATATATAAAGAACTTACACAACTCCACACCAAAAAAAAAAAAAAAAAAAAAAAAAAAACCAAAAAACAATCCAATGGAAAAAATGGGCATAAATCACAAACAGAAATTTTTCCAGATGGTCAAAAGACCCCTGAAAAGATGTTCAACATCAGTAATCATCAGAAAAACATAAATCAAAACCATGATGAGGTATCACCTTGTATCCATCAGAAGGGCTAAAATAGAAAGCTCAACAAATAACAGGTGTTGACAAGGATGTGGAAAAAAAAAAAGTACTCGGTGAGCACTGTTGGTGGGAATATAAATTGATATAGTCACTGTGGAAAACAGTTTGGAGATTCATTAAAAAATTAAAATAGAAATACCATACGATCCAATAATTCCGCTAATGGGTAATTTACCTGCCCCTCTCCAAAAAAACAATGAAAACACTACTTTGGAAAGACAGATACACATTTATGTTTATTGCAGCCTTGCTAATAATAGCCAAGATATGGAAGCAATCTAAGTGTTGACTGATAGATGACTGGATAAAGATGTGGTACACATATACATTTCATTCTCACTGTTTCTATACCACATTGTACTGATGGTCCAAGGCAGCAGAGCATGCCAAGAAAAAGAAAAGAGACACACAGGTTAAAAATAAAACAAGATACAACTTCTCATCCACTAGGATGGCTAATAAAAAAGAAAAAATAATAAAGAAAACGTAAGTGAAAAAGAGAAAGACATAAAATAGTATTATATGCTATAACACGGATAAACCTTGAAAACATTATGCTGGGTAAAAGAAGGCAGACACAGAAAGCTACATAATGTATCACTGCATTTATGTAAAGAATCCAGAGTCCAGAGCATGTATAGACATAAAGCAGATCAGTAGTTGCCTGGGCTTTGGGGGAAGGGTAAACAGAAAGTGACAGCTTAGTGAGTATGAGCTTTCCTCTTGGGAGGCTGAAAATGTCCTGGAATTAGATAGTGATGATGGCTGTGCAACACTGTAAATGTACTAAATATCACCAGTAGTAAATTTTATATTATGTATATTTTAGCACAATTTTTAAAAAAAGAATGTCATGTTTTTATTCACAGTCCACATAACATGAAGAAAATACTAGGAGATTCACCAAAAAGGCTGTTTAAATTAAGAAATTTGCATAATTTTAGTGTACAATGTCAATATACAAACTTCTGTATATCACATTTCTGTACATTAACAATAATGGGAAAGCAAAAATGTTTAAAATATCACTTTGAAAAGCATCCAAAAATATGACCTCATTAGGTATAAATTTAATGCAATATATTTAAGATCTGTCCACTGAAAACTATAGAACACTACACAAAGAAATTAAAGACCTAATTAAACCAAGGTATACACCACGTTTTTAAGATAACAGTTCTTCCCAGATTAATTTACGGATTCATCACAGTCCCACTCAAAATCCCAGCAGGTTTTTTTGCAGAAATTGATAGATTACAAAATTTATGTGAAAATGCAAAATGACCTAAAACACCCCAAGAAATTCTGCAACAGAAGAAGAAAGGTGGAGGCCACACACTATCTAATTTCAACACTTATTAGATCAATGGAACAGAGTCCAGAAGTAGACCTATGTACACGGTCAACTAAGTTTTGGTAAATATGCCAAGGTAATGAGAAAAGACATACTTTTCAATAATTGGTGATGGAACAAATGGATAACCATATGAGGTTAAAAGAAAACCAAAAAACCCCAAACAAAAAACCTTGATGTTTACCATACACAGTACATAAAAATAACTGAAAATGGATCTGAATCCTAAAAAGTAAAAGCGGTAAGTACAAAGTATCTAGAAGAAAACATAGGAGAAAACCCTGTGAGAGGAAATGTATCCTCGGAACAAAAAACACAATCCATAAAGAACAAAAAATGATAAGGTGGATTTCCTAAAAATTAAAACAATCAACTGGGGACACCTGGGTGGCTCAGGTCATGATACTAAGGTCCTGTGATCAAGCCCTGCATCGGACTCCTGGCTCAGTGGGGAGCCTGCTTCTCCCTCTGCCTGCCACTTCCCCTGCTTGTAACTGAGGGTTTTAGAAGGGAGGGAGTGTGGGGGGATGGGCTATCCTGGTGAAGGGTATTAAGGAGGGCACGTATTGCATGGAGCACTGGGTGTTATATGCAAACAATGAATCTTGGAACACTACATGAAAAGCTAATGATGTACTGTATGGTGACTAACATAACATAATAAAAATAAATAAATAAATAATAAAAACAAAATATTCTATTCCTAAAAAAAATAAAATAAATAAATAAAATAAAACAATCAACTATTTAAAAGGTATCACTAAAGAAATAAAAACACAAACCACGGACTGGAAGAAAATTCACAAAACCTGCATCTAACAAGAAATTTTTAGCCAGTATATGTTTAAAAACAACAACAGCAAAAAACCAACCCTCTTACAACTAAATAAGAAAACAACCACAGTTCTAAAAATGAGCACGAGATTTTAACAGACACCTCACAGAGGGAGACATACTAATGTTCAAAATCACATGGAAAAAAGAACATCATTAGTCACTGGAGAAATGCAAATTCAAACCACAATGAATTCCACTGTACATTTATTTTAAAAGTTCATAAAGAAGAAAAAGAGGAAGATGAGGAAGAGGAGGAGAAGGAAAAAAAAAAAAAAGAACTAGCAATATCCGTACTGACAAAGAGCAACCGAAAATTTCATACACTGCCAGTGCAAAAGCAAAATGGTATAGTCATTTAAGAAACCATTTGTCAGTCTCTTAAAAAGCAATGCCTACACTTACCATAACTAGCAGTTCCTGGTAATAACCAAGAGAAATGAAAATATATGTCCACATAAAGATTTGTACACAAATATTCATAACACCTTCTTACAGCTCAAAACTGTAAACATCCTAAACTTCCAAAACAACTATGACATCCCTACAATGGATAAACAACCATAGGATCCATATAATGTAGTAATATTCAGTAGTAATAAGAAATCATGCAACAACATGATTCAACCTCAAGTGTGCTTGTTTTTACTACGTGTATTCTTAGAAAAAATTCCCTTAAAAATATGAATTTTTAACAATTTGGTCATACATGAGTCAGAGCTCATCATAACAAATTTAAGTGGACTATACAAATCTGTTAAGGAACTTTGGGAAACTTACTGAAAATGACTCAATAAAAATAAGCAGTTTAACTTTACCTAAATACTCTGCCTTAGAAACAAAACGAAGGAACGGATAACACTTTTGCAGAATAGAATTAATCTCACCAACATCTGGCCTCATACACATTATCGCCTTACATTAGGAGCTGACCTTTACTGAGATTAGTCTGACTGGGACAAGTTCCTTAAAAGACTGTTATCGAGAATACAAACTGGAATGCACAAAAAAAGTTATCTTTATTTCATTATTAGATCCAAAACTTTCTCTGACTTTTTATCTATATATGAACTAAGTAAATATTTCTACATTGGTACAAAGAACAGTAGCCTATTAATGTCAAAGTAAGTTAATGGCAATCAGTTGCATATATATACATATATATGCCAGGGACCATGCTGGGTATCTTACATTTATTACCTCATTTTGTTCTTTCATTGTGCATACTCCCTCATTTTATTTAATCACATAAAGTGATCATGATATTTAATGTTATAAGATTGACCATAATAACTAAGAAACCATCATCGACTATAAATTGTAGAGATGGTTTTTTTTTTTTTAAAGAGTTTTTATTTATTCATTTGACAGAGATAGAGACGGCCAGCGAGAGAGGGAACACAAGCAGGGGGAGTGGGAGAGGAAGAAGCAGGCTTCCAGAGGACGAGCCTGATGTGGGGCTCGATCCCAGTACGCCGGGATCACGCCCTGAGCCTAAGGCAGACGCTTAATGACTGAGCCACCCAGGTGCCCCAGTAGAGATGGTTCTTGAACATTCTTGTGGGAATAAACTGGAGTCATAGTTCTAGGTAGGTGGAGGGTATTTTAGAAGGTACTTACTTTTACTAGCTCGCTAACATTTATACTGTGCTTACTATGCCCAGGCACTGTTTTAAGGATTTTTACTATTTTACAGACAAGGAAACGGAGACAAGAGAAATTAAGAAACTTTTAAGTAACTTGTCCAAGGTCACAGTACTAATAAAGCAAGGACTTCCATCAGGAGGTCAGGCTTCAGAACTTCTGTCCTCAGTCACTGAGCTTCCAATGTTACTCCCTGTATCAAATAAACACTACCGTTTTCAGACAATCAACTTTCTGATATCTTTACCTTGAGGAGGTTTTAAGTCATGATACTGCTTTTCCCTATGCTTACCAAAAAAACCAAAACCAAAACAAAACAAAAAAAACAAAAACAAAAGAAACAAAAACCTGAGACATAACTTATTTTAAAATTGACCAAAAATGATACAATAGCTTATAAAGGGGAAAGGCAGACATAGAAAAAATTCTACAGTTGATTCTGAATGAGACCCAAACCTGATCTTTATTTGAGAACTATTAATATAAAGCAAGCATACATTTTTCTCTAAATATTGAAGAGTTAAAGCATAGTTTTATGTCAACAGAAGAAGAGGAAAATCAATTATAGCAACTGATACAGGTGAGAGGAATGTGAAAGGCTGGGTGAAGAATGTACAGTGTTCGGTTTTTTCTTCAGGAAACTTAGATATAGCAAAGACAGCCAGCGTCAACAAAGGAGCCTCAATTATAAATGAGACTGCCAAAAGTACTTCCTCTGTACTCACACACAGTCTTAGAAAATATATATAGTCTTCATATTTACTTCCAATATAGTTCAACAGGTAAAGTGGGACACATCACACTATTAAGTTTATAAGTCTACTGTCACCTAATTTTTAAAAATCACAAATGTAGGTGACAAGTTTTAACAGATGTATTTTAAGATAAATGACTACAATGGAAAGCAACCTGATTTTAGGAATTTAAAACCTTTAAAGTAATGGCATGAGAGGTTATCTCCTTTGGAAAAAAATTAAACTGAAAATCACAAGAAATGTATTATTAGGACTTAAAAAAAACCTTACTAGACAGTTTTTTGATGTCTCAAATTTTCACATGGGGGAAGAAGGAAGAGAAGAAGGAGAAAATAACAACCAATTTCACTTAACGCTGTCACAGAAATACTGATAAAATATTTTGTAAATGAAATAATTCGTTCAAGCAGCAGGGGGAGCTAAGGCATTGTTATTTTGTTTGTTCTTTAAGGGTAGGGAATGTGGTTGCTATGTATAGGGAGAACTTCATTTAATTTTAAAATTACAAATTTTATGCATTATCTTTTTATCATTAAATAATCTTTAAGATTTTTAAGCAGACAGGTTTAATGTAAAAAGTTGACATAGACAATTTAATATTATATGATATTTTGAAAGACGTTTAACATTTGGCACTTCCTATGTTAGCATTAATACTCCTTCAGCTAATTCATTAAAAGTGAGCAAACTATACATTTAACTAGGGGGCTATAAACATAGCAAGAAAAAGACTGGGTAACAAACATGTCATTTACATTATTAATTGAAGTGTTACAAATATAAAGGAACCAAATTCTATTACACTGCCTTTTTTTGTCTATTTATACTCTGAGAAGGTACCACAGGGTGAAAACTTTACTCAAAAGGTCAGAATGAATGCAAAAATTATTGAAAGCCTCACTTAAGGTCTCCCCACATTCAGCCTTGTCAACTTTCTAAAAATTCACTCCACACAACAGCCAAAATAATCTTCTTAAAATTCAATGATCATATCACTTTTCAGTAACTTCTCAGCTCTTAGAATAAAGATCAAAGTCCTTACTTTGGTTTACAAGACCATAAATGATCTAATACCTTTCTTCCTAGCTTCAAATCTTGCCAAACTCCCTCTTGATCTCTGAACTCCGATCTTGGAAATCTTCTAGTTCCACGGATATCCACATTCTCACTACTCAACCACCATATCCCCACATAAGTCACTTCCTCAGACAAGCCTTCCTGTGACAAGTCAGTTCAAATCCCATCTATATCCTGTTCTTATGGCTCCCTATACTTTCCCTTTTTGCCATTTACATGGCCAGTAAATTAATATTTACGATCGACCACTATCCCAAAAGCTTCGCAACGACAGGGCATTTCTCTTCTGCTCTTGTTTGAATTGCCAGTGTCTATTACAGGAAGTGTTTGTTGTGTCTTAGTCAGCTTGGGCTGCCTTAACAAAATTCCACTGCCTGTGTGTCTTAAACAGAAGACATTCCTCACAGTTCCGGAGGCTAGAAATCTGAGATCAAAGTGGCAGCATGCTCAGATACCGGTAAGACCTCTCTTCTTAGCTTGTAGATGGCCGCCTTCTCACTGAGACCGCACAGGTGGACAGAAAGAGAGATCTCTCTCTTCTTCTTTATAAGGACACAGTCGTCTCAGGTTAGGGTCCTATCCTTAAGATATCACTTAACCTTAATTACCTCCCAAAGGCCCATCTCCAAATACAGACACAATGGGGAATAAGACTTCACCATGAACTTGTAGCAGTGATACCATTAAGTCTACAGCATGTGGAAAGACTAATTATGAAATAAATAGCTGCTGACACTAACAAAAGAGAACATAAAAATATTTAAAAATAAGCAATATAAGTATGATTTATTTCAATATTAAAGCCATTGAAAGAAAGGTATCATCAGGTTAATAAAGTCAAAGAGAAAATGAGCAAAATATGTAGCCAAAGAAGGTGGAAGAGGTGTATAATCCAATACTCAGTTCAACATTCAGTGATCATATCATGGCCACCTCGGTGCTGGCAATGGAGTTTTAAAGATGAAACACCTCACAGTCTATAACTGAAAATGAGTCATAACCCAATAATTATAATGCTTTAAAGTAAGTGTTGGACCATTCCTCAGTCTCCATTTTCCTCAACTCACTAGAACCTGGTACTTGCCCTGCAACTCTCTCAACTACAATGAACCTTGACCTCCTTTTTTTTAATTTAATTAATTAATTTGACAGAGAGAGAGACAGCCAGCGAGAGAGGGAACACAAGCAGGGGGAGTGGGAGAGGAAGAAGCAGGCTCCCAGCGGAGGAGCCTGATGTGGGGCTCGATCCAATAACACCAGGATCACACCCTGAGCCGAAGGCAGACGCTTAACGACTAAGCCACCCAGGCGCTCCTCCACCTCCTCTTTGCTCAAGCCAATGCACACTATTGTCATGCAGGGTCCCTGCATATGGCCAGTTTGTATGCCAATTCTACACAAATCTAGAGGGCATCCTTCATAGACCAGGACCCTGCAGAACTGTGCAGTGTGCAACCTGTACACCGAAACCAGTGTCTGGTCTTCGACATCTCCCCACCATACCCAGTGCTATTAACTAATCCCTCTTCCTAGGAGGTACCCATCCACCGAAATGTGTAACACTGTATCCTGATTTTCAGTCCTACCTTTCTTGCTCCTCTTTTTTTCTATTGTGTGTGCTTCGTTTTTTCTATCCATCCTTTCAATGTTCCTAGGCCCTCTTTCTCACTCCATTCATACTCCTCATGGTGATCTCATGTACTGTCATAGCTGCACTCTCCACTTGTATGCGGAGGACTCCCAAATCCACACTTTCAGTTCAGATCTCTGTTCTCAATCCCATATCCTTAGAATCTGCAGCCTCCTAGAAATCTCTAGTGGGACGTTCCACAGGCCACATAAACTTGACATGTCCAAAACTGTATCAAAACAGACTAAAAAACTAAAACTGAGGACACGATTCTTAGTCACTGGCCAAGATTTCACAAATGGAAAGCATTTCTGTCAGTTCATTTTCACGGTTTTAGGGTTTTTGTTATTTTGATTTTGGTTCTTGCTCATATTTCATGTATCTCAGGCCTAAAGGGTCTCTCCCTGTGGACATTGTAAACTGTCTCGAAATTCCATTCCAAATTCCCGCTTGCATACCTCACTACATGGCAGGGGCTGGAAAGCTAAGTTCAAATGTCCCAGATTCCCTTACAGCTCAAGTTCCACACATGATGACCTAGCTTCCACCAAGCTGATACACCTTCTCAGTATTAGATAAGCAGAAGTGATGCCTGCATCTTTGCTGTTTCTTCTATTAAGCTTGGTTTTGAAGGTATTTGGTTATTTTGCAGCAAAAGTTACTGTGATCCCAGTATCCAGTTCTGTGACACTAAAAAGCAGAGAGTGAGACCTCCATTTCCTGGCATGGACAGGGCTAAAGAAATATGGTCCTTGAGCCAAAAGCCAAGCCTGCTGTCTTCCCAGTTTCCTGATCCTCTATGTTGTTCTGAGGGCCATTTCAAGTCTGCCTGGGGTGCTGAAAACAGGAGACATAGTCCAAGGTTCGCTCAGGGTAAGGAGATTGATTCTAAGGGGAACCCCCTACATAAAGTTGGGTTATAATCTCAGTATAAGGGCAAACAAGCAATAAATCTGTTGCTCAGAGGAACGCAGAAGAGAACTTGCTTTTTTTTTTTTTTTTAAAGATTTTATTTATTTATTCGACAGAGATAGAGACAGCCAGCGAGAGAGGGAGCACAAGCAAGGGGAGTGGGAGAGAAAGAAGCAGGCTCATAGCAGAGGAGCCTGATGTGGGGCTCGATCCCATAACGCCGGGATCACGCCCTGAGCCGAAGGCAGACGCTTAACCGCTGTGCCACCCAGGCGCCCCAGAAGAGAACTTGCTTATGTCAACTTTGGTATTCAGTAAAAGGAAAGGAAAAAATCTTCCCCTTCGCAGAGAAGAATTTCTTCAACAAAAAGTACAAAACATGAAGGAGATGACTAATAAATACAGCTACAGTACATGATGAACTTCTGTTCATTAAAAATACCACAAAGAGTGAAATTACAAGTGACACAAACTGGCCAAAGATATTTGCAGTAGAAAAACCAACAAAGGCTTAGTATTTAGAATACATAAAAAAAACAAAAACAACAACAAAAAAACAAAACAAAAAAAAACTTTGAAAAACCGAAGCAAAACCACCTACTAAAAAACGGCAAGGAAAAAAGATATTTTACAGAAAACACAAAGAGCCTCAGAGATGAGATGGTGAATGCTGGTGATGATGGGAGGTGACAGTAATGCTCAACCACTGCTCAGAGCATCGTCAGTGAAAACAGTCTAGTGCTGCCCAGTGAGACTGAGTACGCACATGCCCGAGGACACTGCTGCCTTTACTTAGAAATTTACTCCTGCCCATGTGTGCCAAGGTATGTACAAGAGAGATCAGAACAGCACTGTTTATAAGAGCAAAACACTGTAAGACTTCAATGTCTATCAAAGGTGGAATGATATATTAATATGCCGAAATACTGCACCAAAGCGAGAATAAGT